>NC_135965.1:40931741-41531741 GCF_053455715.1 Rhinoraja longicauda | reverse complement strand
TAAGGGAGCTTTCAAACAAAAACTGATACCAGGTCAAATAAAGAGATAATGGATCAGGTAACCAAATGTTCAGACAAAATCTTTTTAAAAAAAATAGAAATAGGTACTTGATGGATGAAATGGACAGAGTGGACCAAAGGGCCTATTTCCATGCCAAATGACACAAAGATCTGACTTCAGAATTAAATAACGTTCTTTTAGGATGGAGATGAGGAGAAATTTATTTCGACAAAGGGTGGTGAATCGTGGAATTCCTTGCCACAGAAGGCCAAATCAATGGATATTTTTAAGGCAGACATAGATAGATTCTTGATTAGTACGGGTGTCAGAGGTTATGGAGAGAAGGCAGGAGAATGGGGTTAGGCGGGAGAGATAGATCAGCCATGATTGAAGAATGGGGTTAGGCGGGAGAAATAGATCAGCCATCAGCCAGTAGACTTGATGGGCTGAATGTCCCAATTCTACTCCTATTACTCATGACTTGTGACTCTATGGCTCTTAGAGTTTTAGGAGATGGCTAATTGAAAAGGTTCACAGTATTAGTTTATCTTCTCTCCAGAATCATTCCAGACTTTTAGCATCAGAGAACAATGCATTACAGCATAGATGATCTAGCTGGGTCTGACAATGGATAGGTAAACCAGGTGCACACCAGGTGTATCAAGTCTGGACATTGATGTCGAGGGA
Source organism: Rhinoraja longicauda (assembly GCF_053455715.1). Classification (NCBI taxonomy): domain Eukaryota; kingdom Metazoa; phylum Chordata; class Chondrichthyes; order Rajiformes; family Arhynchobatidae; genus Rhinoraja; species Rhinoraja longicauda. Next base: position 41,531,054 of record NC_135965.1, on the reverse strand, counting down.
ATAACCATTGTGTCTTCACGTAATTGTTCCATTTTTACTTATCAAATGACGCGGGTCATGTTGCAAAACCTTTTTTTTTGATTTGTTAGAAATCATGAAGAATGCTGAGGCTTCCTGTAACCAATTTTTTTTCTCTATTTGTCTCCATGTTCTGTTTTGTTCTTCTTGTTCGACACAACCTTGATTTCATTCTGTTTAATCAATCCAGGAAATTAGCTGCAGCCGCCAAACTTGCACAAGCCAGCCAGAGTAATGGAACTCTCAAAGGATCCAACCCTCACCAAAGTTCTGGTCTTCTCTCTCAATGGTAACTCCAATCTTTGGTCTATTATGATAATCGCCTTATGATATTGTTAAATCAGTGTTATGATTAATTAAGGTCGCAACATCAAGGTGAGTAAAAGGTGTATATTGCTCAAGTGATTTAGTTTAGTTTAGAGATACAGCGCGGTAGCAGGCCCTTCGGCCCACCGTGTCCGCACCTACCACAAATCCCTGCACATTAACACTGTCCTGCACACTCTAGAGTCAATTTACATTTATACCAAGCCAATTAACCTACAAACCTGTACATCTTTGGAGTGTGGGAGCAAAACCGAAGATATCGGAGAAAACTCACGCGGTCTTGAGGAGAACGTACAAACACCGTACAGACAGCACCCGTAGTTGGGATCGAACCTGGGTCTCCGGCATTGTAAGCGCTATAAGGCAGCAACTCTACCGCTGCACCTTTGCCAGAAAATGTTCTGGAGCTGCTTGCAGCTACGATGCTTTACCTTGCAATCAATGCATCTCGGTTTAACATTTCAAATGTATTTGAAATTTCGGGGTACATTTGAAACCCTCCATTTGAAGTGATTTATATCAGCATTTTCAAAGGAAATTTGGGATAATGAAGCTTAATAGGAGGAAAATTACTTATTTTCCTAAAACATTGGTGTGTTATGTGCAGTTCTGGTTGCCACTTTATGGGGAGGATGTGATTGTGCTGGAGGGAGTGCACGTGAGCTTCACTACGATGTTGCCTGCATTGAAGGACTCCAGTTATGGTGGGAAATTGGATAGACTGGGCTCGTTTTCCTTGGAGCGAAGGAGACTGAGAGGTGTTCTAATAGAAGTATATAAGATTATGAAAGACATGGATGTGGTAGATAGTCAAAATATGTTCCCATGGTATGGGTGTCAAAAACAAGACAGTAAAGTTTTAAGATTGAAATGGGATCTTTAAATGGACCTACCTGGGGGTAGGTTTTATACACAGAGAATGGTTGATATTTGGAACATGTAATAAGAGAAGATGACAGAATCAGATATATTTACTGTATTTTAAGAGGCATGTAGACAGATACTTTACAGAGCCAGGCATAGAAGGATATGGTCCTAATGCAGGCAAATGGCATTGGTGTGGATGAGCAAAAAGGACAGCATGGATGTGGTGGGCCAAAGGGCCTGTCTTTGAGCTGTATAACTCCATGTCTATGGCTCTATTGGGACCTTTGTTTATTGACTATTGATTATCATTGAATCATGGCTGATCTATCTTTCCCTCTCAACCCCATTCTCCTGCCTTGTCCCCATAACCCCTGACATCCTGACTAATCTGCAGTCACATAGTCTCCAATATAAATAAAATGAGGGGTAAGTGCAGGTATCCTTTTAAACAGAAGACATGAGGCATTTGTATTCAAGGTCTATTGTCTTTCTTTGTCTTCCAGGATACATTCAGGCCACGATGGCCACAGGCAAGCAAGGTCACAGACCATGCCTATAATACGTGGGAAAAATGCTTTATCACATCCAAAGCTATTACAACTGATGGATGCCTCCAATATAATGATCAGTAAGTAATGAATACTCCAGTATTAAGCTTTCTTCATTTGCACATGTAAGCCCTATTCCCAATAGATATGCCTGTATATTTGGACTTGGATTTCAAAGTCAAGCTTGGACATTGAAAATGGCACCTAAACCCGACGACTCTTGTATATGGCCTAAGTGGACTATTTCTATACACTTTGCACTTAATCTGGAATTGTGTTTATGTGTCGTAATAATTTACTGAACTGTATGCAAACAAAAAATAATTTAACCTGACCTCGGTCTATGTGATAATAAAGAACCATTGAACCATTGACTTAGAAGAGTGAAGTTGCAATGTAGTTTATGCAGAGTGTGTAACAGCTGGGAATGGACTCCACCAGCAATGTCTCTCAAGTAAGCAGCGGACACAAACTTGTTTTGCAGTTTAATCTGTCTCTTTCCTTCCTGTGTCCTGCTTTCTCTGTGGTTATGAGTTATTACTAAATTTTCTAATATTAATACATCAATAGTCAATAGTCAATAGTCGTTTATTTGTCACATACACATAAATGTGTAGTGAAATGAAACATTACCCGCAGTTGAAACACTAAGACCAATAAGAATAATCAATAAAAATGCAATAACACATACAAGTATATGTTATATTACAAGTAAAGTATATTATTCTCAGCTGCTGGTGATTTCATTATATTATACTATCTAACAACTGTCTATGGACCTTGGAAGGCAAATGAATTAAAACATTCAGTTTTGTCCTGGTTCAATTCAATACACCAAAAATTGTAGTTAAGCTGATAACAAAATTGTCCAGGCTACCACCTTAATACTGCGGAACTGCCAATGAGTTTGATGTTCATGCACATATCATTAAACATCAAAATCCATAAGTTGTTGCCAGTGGTTTCCTTCAAGTTCATATTGTCAGTATTTGTTGACAGTATTTATTGTCGCTATGAATATGTGAAGATCAGCTTTTTAGCATGTTCTTGCTATCTTTAAAAAGCTAATGTAAGGTGCAATTGTGTTTTAACACTGACCCACACCATGACGATGAGTGAATCGTAAAGCTTATGTGCGTAGTCTAATTCGATCAGTAATTATTTCAAATTCCATGCTCTTTAAATTTGTTTAAAAGTAGTATTTTTGCCAGTGGTAAGATATTTTTGCTTTGGTCTTCAACAAATATGTTATTTAATTCACTGTAAACTGTTTAAAATTTGTCAACAATGAAGCTTTTTTAACTGAGACTGGCGCAAGTGGCATGTTGGAATCTGGGGCAAAATGCGAGCTGCTGGAAAGAATTTAAATTTTTTTATTCTTTTAACTTCATGGCTTGCTGATGCAGAGCACTCGGTAGCTTTGTGGCCAGTTTGCATCAAGCATTGATGAGCATTTTCTGCACTGAACAGCAATAAATTATGTTGAATTTGATGATGTTATGTATGTAGGTTTGTGAGCCCTGTTCTGAGCTCAGAGGCATGCTAGAGGAGGACTCCTTTGCAGAATCAGCTAAATATTATCAATGAACTCCAGTTACTTATTTACTGCAAAAAAATTATTCTGCAAAATGTGTCCTTGAAAAGTAATATCAACTTTGAGTTACTACAATAACTGCCTTTGATCTTCCACTTATTTAGACGGTGCCCCAGCTGAGATGGATACTTTGCATCTAATAGATGTAGAAGCAAATATTGCAACAGAAGTGTGCATCACAGTGCTCGAGATCATTTGTCTTTTCACCCAGAACCACCAGGTAGTGATAATGATGTCCATATTTCTTTTGATGGATGTAATTCCAAATGCATTGATGCCTGCCAGATGCCGTTAAATATATATTCTCAAGAACGTTGGCACTGATATAGAACTGCAGCCTTTAATTGTACGTAGCATATGATAAATGTTTTTCTGCTAAGTGGCAAATGTTTAAACCTAATGTTTAGGAAGACCATATGCTTTCAAACTATCATAAGTGTGGATTTTGCAAAATTTTGACTCTCCAAATCTGCCGAATCCTCCAGGCTATCTGTTCTCTGGTAGAAAAAAGGACAACGGTTTTTTTAACCCGTGATAACAATAGCTGATCTGGATATCTTGGTGAAATTATGTTACTCGCACTTGGATGTGTGTGATGCAGTTTATAGAGCCATAGAACAAAACAACATGGAAATGGACTGTTTGGCCCAACTCGCCCATGTCGGCCAAGTTACCAAACTAGGATAGTCCAACGCCTTTTTGTGGCCCATGTCTTAAGCCTTTCCTATCCATGTTCCTGACCAAATATCTTTTTAAAAGTCGTAATTGTTCATATGTTCGTACGTTCTATCTCAACCCTATTCTCCTGCCTTTGCCCCATAACCCCTGACTCCCGTACGAATCAAAAATCTCTCAATCTCTGTCTTAAAAATACCCTTCGACAGCCCCCACAGCCATCTGTGGCATGAGTTCTATAGATTCACCACCTTCTGCCAAAATAATTTCCTTCTCAACTCCTTTCTAACTGTATGTCCTTTATTCTGAGGCTATGGCCTCTGGTCCGAGACTCTCCCACCAATGGAAACAACCTCTCCACATTCACTCTATCCAGGGCTTTCACTATTCGGTAAATTTCAATGAGGTCCCCCCTCATCCTTCTAAACTCCAGCGACTACAGGCCCAGTGCCTTCAAACGATCATCATATGTTAACCCAATTGTACCCACCTCTACAACTTCCTCGGGCAGCCCTTTCTATTCGAGCACCATCCTCTGTGTGGAAAGTGTCATCATACACAAATTGCTGACTATCCTTAATCAGTCCTTGGCCTTTCCTATTGCATGTACATCCTGTCTCTCAGGATCCCCTCCAATAACTTACCCAATACTGTGGTTCCCAGGATTTTCCTTGCAGACTTTCTTACACAGAAGCCTAAAATCAGCCAGCCACCAGTCTTCTGGTACCTCTTCAGTGCCTATTGATGATACAAATATCTTTGGCAGAGGTCCCACAATTTCTTATTGAAACAAAGGACTGCAGATTCTGGTTTAGAAACAATGACACAAATTACTAGAGTAATTCAGCAGATCAGGCAGCTTCCCTGGAGATCATGCATGGGCAGCATTTCAGGTCAGGGCTGAAGAAGGGTCTGTGGAAGGGCCCTAAAACATCACCTGTCTACATTCTCCATGGAAGCTGACTGATCCAATGAATTACTCGAGTACTTTGTGCCTTTCTTCCCTTGTTTCCATGAATGTCCTTGAATACATTTGAAGAGGTATTGAGAATTTAGAAACTGCAGATGCTGGTTTACACCAAAGATAGATGCAAAGTGCTGGAGTAACTCAGCGGGTCAGGTAGCATCTCTGGAGAAAAAGTTGCCTGACCTGCGAAGTTACTCCAGCCCTTCGTGTCCATCTTGAGAATTTATCCACCTTAATGGATTTTAAGACCTCCAGCACCTTATCTTCTGTAATGTGGACTCACTTTCCAGTACCTCTACCTTTGCAATGAAATGTTTGAAATATAATGAAAAAGTTGAAGTGTTGCATAAGATAACGTCAAGAGTGATGAGTCAAGTGCGTTTTATTGTCATATGTCCCAGATAGAACAATGACATTATTACTTGCTGCAGCACAAGAGAATATGTAAACAAAGTACACTGTAAATAATATAATAAACGAGAGAGAAAAAAAAGTTCAGTGGGTGTATATAGTGGGTGTATATATTCACATACTCACAAATGCACACAGATATATAGATCCTATACACACACACACACACGCACACATATGTACACACGAAAAACAGACAATAACAGTGCAATAATAACAATAATAAAATGTAAACTAGTTGCTAGTATTTCACTTCATGATGTCTCGTCCAATTTGCAAGTATTCCTGGTAGCTGTAATCAATATCTGGAGTCCGCAGAACTGTGCGTTTTCCATTAACACATGCCAATGATTCTCTTTACAGAGGCAACTGCAACAGGATGATGGCCAGAATTCAATGATGAGAAAAGTTTTTGACACTTACTTGCTGTTCCTGCAAGTCAATCAGTCAACGGCTGCTTTGAAACATGTGTTTGCAGCTCTCCGACTATTTGTTAACAAGGTGCTGATAAATTTATTTCACCAGCAGAGATTTCCCACAGTACTGTATGTAAACGATAGAATATTATACATTCTTTGCAAATTCCGATCAAATAGTAATTGGTAATGGGCAGAAATTCGCCCAGAAGTTATGACAGTTTTGTGCCAAACAGATAGCAATTCACTCCTTAAATGTTAGCTCGTTTAGTTTTGGTTTATTATTGTCACCTATACCAAGATACAGTGAAAAGCTTTTGTTTGCCTGCTACCTGATATTTTTAAGGCAGAGATAGATATATTCTTGATTAGTATGGGTGACAGGGGTTATGGGGGGAAGGCAGGAGAATGGGGTTAGGAAGGAGAGATAGATCAGCCATGATTGAATAGCGGAGTAGACTTGATGGGCCAAATGGCCTAATTCTGCTCCTATCACTTATGACTTGAGAATAAGGGGTAAGCCATTTAGGACTGAGATGAGGAAAAACCTTTTCACCCAGAGAGTTGTGAATCTGTGGAATTCTCTGCCACAGAAGGCAGTGGAGGCCAATTCACTGGATGTTTTCAAGACTTAGGTCTAATGCAATCAAGGATATGGGGAAAAAGCAGGAAAGTGGTACTGATTTTGGATGATCAGCCATGATCATCTTGAATGGCGGTGCTGGTTTGAAGGGCCAAATGGCCTACTCCTGCACTTCTTTTCTCCATGACTTTACCCAGTCAAAAGTTCCCCTGTGGACATGGAAGTCCAGATCTTGCAGGCAGCACCTCACTGAGATTCCTTGACTTAACTCTGATGCTGGGCAACTCATAGAGTCCAGCAGCAGGGCAAAGATTAGCTGCAATGTCCCAGTATTTCCTCTGGCGTATTGCCTGCTGAAGGTGTGCCTGGTTATTCATGGCACTAAAGGAAGACCATTCATTTGAATAGGGAGGATTACTTATCGGGGAGCTAGGTAATTAAAAGGCTACATTTCCAGGTCCGCCACCCATTTTCCGGCACCTCCTTTAATCCGGACAAAATTACAAGTGCACACTTGAAATCTCCCCCCGGAGGCCTCCCGGAAAATGTGGTGCCTAGTCCGGGTGAGGATCACATTGAATGGCGGTGCTGGCTCGAAGGGCCGAATGGCCTCCCTCTGCACCTATTGTCTATTGTCTAGGAGGCCAATCTCAACCTCATCCGGACTTCCGCACTGATCGGTGGGTCGAAATTCCCCCCTGCAGCTGGGGCTCTGGAAATCTGGTCCAAATACGTTCCCATCGCCAACTACCGTGGCTGAACGGCAGGTCAAATTTGCTGGCTGCGGCTGGGGCTCTGGAACTCCGGCACAACCGGAGCCGGCAGATCTGTTCCCATAACCAACCTCTGTGGCTGACTTTGCCGGCTGGAATCTCAGTCCCCCCCTGGTGCTGCGACCTCTTTTGGTCCGCACAAATGGATTAAACGACAAGGCTCCGGACGGAACCAAGGGTGCCGGAAAACCGGCGGTGGACCTGGATATGTATGTTCATTCTTCTATTAAAAATATTTTAAAATATTTCTCTACTCTGCAACATGCAGAAATATTCATGATTCCTTAACAGCAGGTGTGGTTTAGTGTTCTTTGAGCTATTTTGTGGATGGGCCTGTGGTGGCATTGTGATCTTCTGAAATCAGGTTCCACTGACCTCAACGGAAATCAAATTTCTGAAATGGTAGTTCCATGTGTGGATATTCCCGCACAAATGATTCTCAGAGCTAAAGCAATGGAAAAGAAGCCTGACAGGCAGACTGGCACTGAGTGATGCTGCTGCAAGAAAGATTTTCATTGTGGTTGTACCACCTGACTTGCACTAAAACAAGTGGAGATAATAGACTGATATTACAGTGTGAAGAATGCATAAAACTCAGATGAGCAAATGAGCATGTACAAGGATCTGTGTTGTATGTACTTTCCCTTCCTATTGCCCTATTCCAGTATATTCTTTGTCACTGTGCAATATCAAGGTCGGTGACAAGTCAACTCCAGTTTATTGTTATCTGCACAAGTCTGGTCAAGTACAGGGAACAATGAAAATCTTGCTTGCCTGAATGTTGAAGTACTAATTTTTTTTTTCTGTTTTTAATCAGTTTCCTTCAGCTTTCTTCCAAGGCCGAGCAGAGCTTTGTGGCACACTCTGCTATGAAATCTTAAAATGTTGTAACCATAGGTCGAGTTCAACCCAAAATGAGGCCTGTGCCCTGCTTTATCTTTTCATGAGAAAGAATTTTGAATTTACAAAAGGAATATCAATAGTCAGATCACACCTTCAGGTTAGTGAACATCTTTCACTATTACTGCAAAACAGTTCTTGCCTAAAGTCAGTAGCACATTGTATATCAACATGTGTTGGTTTTCTGGAACCTAAATATATTAGAAACTAGCAATGAAAGCAGAAGACTAACATTGTTTACATACAATACTGATACACTCTAAACTTTTTACTCACTACATGAAACCTACACCCACACCCATGATTTTTAGACTCTGATATGGGGAAATATCTCTCCTATTCACCCTGTCTGTGCCCCTCATCTAGGCTCCCTCAGTCTCCTTCATTCAAAGGAAATCAAACCCAATTTCTCCTTCTACCTTAAGCATTCCATCATAGGAAGCATCCAGGCAAATCTCCTCTGCATACCTCCAGTGTATTATGCCCTTCCTATTGTGTGGTGATCAGGAATGCACACAATACTCAAGCTGTGGCCTAACCAAAGTTTTATAAAGTTGTATCATCATCTCTTATCATATCATATCTATACAGCCGGAAACAGGCCTATTCGGCCCTCCAAGTCCGTGCCGCCCAGCGATCCCCGTACATTAACACTAGGGCCAATTTTTTTTGTATTTTGTATTTACATATTTTGTGTACCGGCAAGCAAGCATCCCATATGCCTTCCTCACCATCTGCTTATCTACCTGTTTAATTACTTTTAGGGATCTATGAATTAGTGCACCAAGATCCCTTTGTTTCTCAACACTCCCCCGAGCTCTCTCACTCATGGTTTATGCCCTCTTTCATTAGACCTCCAAAAAAAGCTTCACTTTGCACTTAAGGAGTTTAACTTCCACCTATCATTGCACCACCCAACTTACAAGCTGACCAAATATCATACTGTAGGTTCAATGTACCCTCCTTACAATCAACAACACCAGCAATTTGAAGTCATCTACAATCTTCCTTACCATATCTCCTATGTTCACATCCAGGTCATAATGTAGACATAGCACCACCAATGATTCCAGCGTTGTTCCCTGTGGTGTACATTGGTCACACACGTTGAATCACAAATGCAACCCTTGACCTTTACCCTTTGACTCCATTCACCAATTTGGTGTCCAATTTGCCGAATTGTTCCTCTCATCCGAAGCCATTGCTTGGTTTTCATTATCATGCAATTGATATTTTGCCTGCACGAGACTTCTTGCATTATGAACAAATCTTTTCAACTAAACAATTTTAGTTATGCCACCAATTCAATATTAGATTATATAAATGAATTACACGGACAATTTGCGGTGTCAGTTTATTCTTCAAAGTTTACCCTACAAATTGTAAATGACAAGTAAAATTAAATCCAGCAAAAATAATTATTGCTGAGGACCCCGACTAATCTGGTTTTATTCCTTCATCTCTGTTATAAAACAGTTACAGAGCAGTGGGGCTGGGGATGGGAACGCAAGCAGATATGTTCGGGATGTCAAGATTATGGGGTGCAGCGGTAGAGTTGCTGCCTTACAGTGCCAGAAACCCGGGTTTCATCCTGACTATGGGTGCTTGTCTGTACGGAGTTTGGTGTTCTCCCTGTAACCTTCGTGGGTTTTCTCCAAAGACGTACAGGTTTGTAGGTTAATTGGCTTGGTAAAATTGTAAATTGTCCCTAGTGTGTGTTATGATAGTGCGGGATATCGTTGGTCGGTGTAGACTCGGTGGGCCGAAGGGCCTGTTTCCGCGCTGTATTTCTAAACTAAACTAAACTATCATGAGATAAATAGATATCAAGATTCTGATATCTCAATTCTTACAGTAATTAATATAGAAAAAACCATTGATTCTTTGATGATGAAATTGATTTTCAATGATTCTTTTGGGGAAGCATTTAATTTACTCATTTTGTCTCCTTTGCAGCTTATCAAGGCCGTGAGCCAACTGATAGCAGATGTGGGGATGGGAGGCACTCGATTCCAACACTCGCTCGCGATAATTAACAATTTTGCAAATGGAGATAAACCTATGAAAGTAAGCACATTCTGAGGAGGTTATTTTAACTGTTTGCAAACATGACATTTAATGTTTATTCTCTCCGAGTGTGAGAAGCCTATATTTCAAGTGCGCTCTCGTAATTTTGTTGGATTAAAGGAGGAACTGGATCATCGGTTGCTGGAAAAGCAGTGGTTCATAAGTGATAGGAGCAGAATTAGGCCATTCGGCCCATCAAGTCCACTCCGCCATTCAATCTTGGCTGATCTTTCTTCCCCTCTTAACCCCATTCTTCTGCCTTTCATCCCTATCACCCCCAGACACCCGTACTAATCAAGAATCTATCTTTCTCTGCCTTGGTTTCTCGCTGGTGGACCTGTATATGAACATTGTCAATGATTGCCATTGCCAATGAACATTGTCAATGAAAAACATGGTCAACGTCAGCAGTTAAATCGACCATATGTTGAGTTATCATTTGGCGCCGTCAGAATAGGTTATTAATGGTTAAAAGTAAATCTATTTTAAAGTAACTTTTCCTTTTGTTTCCAATCCTGAAGAACACTTTGTTTCCTGTGGAAGTGAAAGACTTGACGAAGCGAATAAGAACGGTGTTAATGGCCACAGCTCAGATGAAGGAGCATGAGAAGGATCCAGAGATGCTGATTGACCTCCAGTACAGTCTGGCAAACTCGTACGCCAGTACTCCTGAACTGCGAATGACCTGGCTTGAGAGCATGGCTAAGATTCATATCCGAAACGGAGATGTATCAGAGGTGATTTCCGTTGTTTTTGATCGTGGGAGGCATTTTCTACTGAAAATTAAATTCTCCCATTCAAGATTCTGGTAGAGAAGAACAATGGAAGAAAGCACCCAGGCAAACCCCCAAAGCGTACATTACGCTTAATTCTGCCCTATTTGAACAGGACTTTCCTTTGGGAGATGAAGATTACATTTAGAGACAGACACAAGAGACTGCAGATGTTGGAATCTTGAGCAAAAGACAAGGTGCTTTAACAGCAACTATAACAACATTTAAAAAAACATTTGGACAGGTACATGGATAGGAAAGGTTAATGGGCCAAAAGCAAGGATGTGGGACTAGTGTAGCTGAGGCATCTCGATCGGCATGAGCAAGTTGGGCTGAAGGGCCTGTTTCCGTGTTGTATGACTCTATAACTCTATGCTGTAGGAACTCAGCGGGTCAGACAGAATCTTGGGAGGGACTGGACAGGTGTTGCTTTGGGTGGGGACTCTTGATCTATTGATCCATTGATCTATTGACTTAACCTAAAGATTAAATTTAGACCTGAGTAATAACTACTGTATGTAGGAGCATCCTGAGCAAAGCAGTAATGGAAACATTTCTACTTTTTTTGAGACGTTACTCACGTTGTTGGAAATTGAACTCAGCTTAAAAATGCTATTGTGTTTCCAAAATCATTTGGAGTATTCTTATCTTCAAGCTCAATGGAAAGTTAAAAATGGCGGCATTAACGAATGGATGAAACTTTGTGCGCAAGACTCAAAGTTACGAGAAATTAGAATTCTGCTGGGGATCGGAGAAGTTTAATCTGATCAAGGGGATAATCGTGTTATTACAGCTGTTCTAAAGAGGGAAAGAGAGGTTTGTGGAAAAAAGTAGGGTCAGACTTGGCCACATAAACCTTGAATAGATAAATGCTCCATCAATCACTAAGTAATTTCACAAGGGATTCTTCAATGAATTTTGGAACAGTAATTGAAATATTGTAAGATTAATTCCAATCGTATACATTTGTGAAATTCAGAAAGTGGAACTCACAAATTTAGCAGAAGAATTTGCACCTAGGCAGAAACCTTTTAAAACATTTTAAATATTCTTGTGCAGGCACCATTTAAGCACCTTTTCAATATTCTTTACAGCTGTAAAATAGATAGAGTGCTCACCAATTTCTGTGCAGTAATGTTTGTCATATTACTTTATAATATTCATGAATGCAAGGATGGTTCAGATTCAACTGAAAAATACTTTATGTTCATTATTTGATTTATTCGTTTTGTCAGTTCATTTATTCTGTTTGATCCCTATTGCACTTCTGCAGCATAGACTTGATTAAACTGCTAGTTGAGTGGTGCAGGCAGGACTGTGGAGGGTGGAAGTATTTGGGTATCTGCAGCTTGCTCCTTGTCGGCTCCTATCAATGGTTCAATTATGCTTTATTTGTTACATGTGCAACTGCACAGTTAAATTCTTTTTGCATGTGTTACACATGCAGGCGCCGCCATTTTTGGCGCCATTATTCAAAGCCCAAAGTCTGGTCGGCCCGTGCACTTGATGTACTGAAGCAGTTCCCGTGAACCGACGTCCCTCTCCTCTGCTCTCCTCGCCCGGCCATCTTTGTGACCCAGGGGCGGCTCTTGCAGCTGAAAGAGCTGGAGGCAATGCCCGGTTCACTCTCCTACCTGCCCTTGCTCCTGGTGCCCGACGTTTCCAGCTCCTTCCCGGTTATACCATCTGATGATCCTTCGGGCAGGTTTCAATCCCACGAGGAACGTTTGGCTGGCTGACCAACATAAGTGGATCATTGGATGGCAGAACGCTACTGCTGAGGCATCCTCTGTGTGTTTACAATAGTAAATCTAGTACGTTAACGTCGTTTGTCTATAGCACTTGAAGTTCTAATTTATATCTTCTGATATTACAGGCTGCAATGTGCTACATTCATATCACTGCTCTTATATCGGAGTATCTGAAAAGAAGAGGTAAGGGATTAAATCTAAAGTAAATCATAAACCCGTCAATTATGAACGCATAATAATTCACCTGCCTCTATTGCGTCTTAAAATAAGGTAACAACTGTTTATTAATGTAAGCCATTTAATGTCAAAATAAGAAGAAATTTCTTCTTTCAAACCGTTGCGATACTTGGAAACTCCATCCGGACGGCAAAGGGTACTCAGCCATTGAATGTGTTCAGAACTGAGATTGATGGGTTTTAGGATACAAGAAGAATGAAGGTATCTGAAGATCAGGAGGGAAACTGAAAGCCAAATTTCAGCCACATTCATACTGAATGGTGCATAGCATTTGAGTGGTCAGTTGGTCAACATTGAATGAAGCATCTGTTCAGATGGTGTATCCCAATCAGTGCAGATGGTGTCTGTACTCGTTGAGTGGAAGCACCTGGACATGAGGCAGGGAAGTCTCATTTGTGGACAAATCACTTGACCCACTATTCCAATCTTTAAACTTCAGAGATACAGCATAGAAACAGGCCCTTTGGCCCATCGAGTCCGCACCGACCAGCGATCACCCCCTACACAAGCACTATCCTACACACTAGGGACAATTTACAATTTACAGAAGCCAATTAACCTACAAACCTGTACGTCTTTGGGGTGTGAGGAGAAACCGGAGCACCCGGAGAAAACCCACACAGTCATGGGGAGAACGGACAAACTCAGTACAGACAGCACCTTTAGTCAGGATTGAACCCAGGTCTCTGGCGCTGTAAGGCAACAACTCTACCGCTGCGCCACCATGTTGCCCCCTTACTTAATACTCTTAATGAGTACCAAAATGAAGAGTCTTGACCCAAAACTTCACCTATTCCTTTTCTCCAGAGATGCTGCCTGATCCGCTGAGTTTTTCCAACATTTTGTATCTTCTTTCAGGTTTATAGGTGAATTGGCTTCTACAAAATTGCCCCTAGTGTTTAGGCTGGATGAGAAAGTGGGATAAAATACAATTAGTGGGAACTCGATGGGTCGAATGGCCTGTTTCCATGCTGCAGTTCGAAACTAAACATAAAGTGAATATGGTAATTTTTGAGATATTGTATGTGCAGACCAAATCTGAGCAATTCTGGCCTGAATTTGTCAAGCTTTTCCATTTTCTATGCCTGCATAAACATGAATCTTTTGACATGGATCAAGACAATTTACTTACAGCCTTTAAACTCATGTATGTTTTGCTTTGTAAACAAATCGTCATTTTATAATAATGATGCCTTGCTGTAGGTTATTGGAAAGCAGAAGGAATGCGTTTATCCACCACCTTCCCTGAGGATTCACGTAATCCTGACAGTAACCAATTACTAATATCACACCAAGGAAGAAGTGAGTGGTCTAACAACACTTTGTGTTGCGTGCAAAAGCAACTCCAGGGATATTTCATTAACACTGTAGAGCTTTTCTGCCTTTGGTTATTCCTTCACATTCTCTTTAAACAGATTAAATATTGCAGTTTTTGCATGTGTGCACTAAACCTTTCTGTCCATTTTCCGTTTTTGTCACTCCTTGTGCTTCACTAACATTTAAAAAAAATTCAGGTCGCCTCTTCCATTGATCTATCTTCCCTGTTTTCTCTTTGGTTAGCACTTGTAAGATGAAGGTGGAAAAAATAGTAACCTGCCTCTTATCTGTGCTTCAGAAATGTGTTGAAGTCGACGCAGGTCCTTCATTTTCGCGGAGCATTTGGATAGCAGTAACAGGATCGTTCCGAGTCAGCATGGATTTACGAAGGGGAAATCATGCTTGACTAATCTACTGGAATTTTTTGAGGATGTAACTAGGAAAATTGACAGGGGAGAGCCGGTGGATGTGGTGTACCTCGACTTTCAGAAAGCCTTCGACAAGGTCCCACATAGGAGATTGGTGGGCAAAATTAGAGCACATGGTATTGGAGGTAGGGTACTGACATGGATAGAAAGTTGGTTGACAGACAGAAAGCAAAGAGTGGGGATAAATGGGTCCCTTTCAGAATGGCAGGCAGTGACTAGTGGGGTACCGCAAGGCTCGGTGTTGGGACCGCAGCTATTTACAATATACATCAATGACTTGGATGAAGGGATTAAAAGTACCATTAGCAAATTTGCAGATGATACAAAGCTGGGTGGCAGTGTGAACTGTGAGGAAGATGCTATGAGGTTGCAGGGTGACTTGGACAGGTTGTGTGAGTAGGCGGATGCTTGGCAGATGCAGTTTAATGTGGATAAGTGTGAGGTTATCCACTTTGGTGGTAAGAATAGGAAGGCAGATTATTATCTGAATGGTGTCAAGTTAGGAAAAGGGGACGTACAACGTGATCTGGGTGTCTTAGTGCATCAGTCACTGAAAGGAAGCATGCAGGTACAGCAGGCAGTGAAGAAAGCCAATGGAATGTTGGCCTTCAGAACAAGAGGAGTTGAGTATAGGAGCAAAGAGGTCCTTCTGCAGTTGTACAGGGCCCTAGTGAGACCGCACCTGGAGTACTGTGTGCAGTTTTACTCTCCAAATTTGAGGAAGGATATTCTTGCTATTGAGGGAGTGCAGCGTAGGTTTACTAGGTAAATTCCCGGAATGGCGGGACTGTCATATGTTGAAAGACTGGAGCGACTAGGCTTGTATACACTGGAATTTAGAAGGATGAGAGGGGATCTTATCGAAACGTATAAGATTATTAAGGGGTTGGACACATTAGAGGCAGGAAACATGTTCCCAATGTTGGGGGAGTCCAGAACCAGGGGCCACAGTTTAAGAATAAGGGGTAGGCCATTTAGAACAGAGATGAGGAAAAACATTTTCAGTCAGAGAGTTGTGAATCTGTGGAATTCTCTGCCTCAGAGGGCAGTGGAGGCCAATTCTCTGAATACATTCAAGAGAGAGCTAGATAGAGCTCTTACGGATAGCGGAGTCAGGGGGTATGGGGAGAAAGCAGGAACGGGGTACTGATTGAGAATGATCAGCCATGATCACATTGAATGGCGGTGCTGGCTCGAAGGGCCGAATGGCCTCCTCCTGCACCTATTGTCTATTGTCTATTGACGCAGGTCCTTCATTTTCATTGGACACTAATCCTTTTGGAACACTGTCATTTTCCCAGAGTAACAATGTCTCTTCCCTCAATTGCGGCTTAATTAGTTGATAGCGCTCTTAGCTCCAAGTTCAATTCTCACTCTCCAATCTTGAGCAGAGAAATCAAGGTTGCCATGACAGTGCAGTACCATTGGAAGTCTTATCACTCAGTAAGGCAATATTAAGACCCCATTTATTTTCACAGAGAACCCATACTTTATTTTGAAGAAGAGTAGTGTAGATATCCAGTCGAAATTTATATCTCAACTTCTAAACTAAATGGTCTGTTAACAACCACGTTGCTTTGTGTTAGAGCTTGCTGTGTGCATGTTGACTGTTGTGCCCTCTACATTACTTCTCTCCCGATGTACTTCTCAAGTTCTTATGACGTTTTTGTTAACCTGTTTGTCTGTGGTTTATTGTGATGAATTGTTTCAGAGCTTATGTATACATGATCTAGACAAAAAGCTGACAATACGGTAACTTCAGAAAGAAGAGAGCAAGCAAGTGTTGCAATTCTTCAAATAAGTAGAAAGTTGTCTTTTCGGGCATAGTTATTCAATGTGTTGTGGTTGATGGTCGTCAGGTCGTAATCCATTCGATGTAAATCCATCAAATTGTAATCCATTCATAGTCACATATGCCACATTTATGAATGTATTGATTTAGGAATATATGAGATACATTAGAATTTTTTTTAAGGATAAATCTAATTTAATCGTCAATGTAAATAAAATAATGGGACATTTCCCATAAGCTGTTTCTCTTGCAAAGTTAACAAAAGAACCCTGGAAGTTAATGGAATGCATGCATTTCCTGTATTAGCGGCAAATGCAATTTTCAATTTTGGTTATCAAACTAGAAAGTAAAATTTATTATTTTTTCCAATATTGTCTTCAATTATACTTACTAAAATGTGCTTGTTTTCAATATTTTGATTCAGATGAACATTTGAATGAAATTGACAGTACTTTTTCTCGCAGGTTTATTTTCAATGGGATGGACAGCCTTTCAAACAATTACCCCCAACGTCAAAGAAGAGGGTGCAATGAAGGAAGACAGTGGAATGCAGGACACCCCATATAGTGAGGTTGGTGCCATCGATACTGTCCTGCAGAGAATTGCTTGGGTTGCTAAAAGCACTAATGCTCTCGAATTTATACTTCCCATGAAAAAACGTTAGATTTTAAAGACACTTCGACAGGTACATGGATAGGAAAGGTTTAGAGGGATATGGGCCAAATGCAGGTTGGTGGGGCCAAGTTTAGATGGGGCACCTTGGTTGGCATGGGCAAGCGGGGCTGAAGGGCCTGGCTCCATGCTGTATGACTATATAATATAAATGGAAGCTGACCAGTTTACCTTTGGTGCATACAGCGACATGGACCATCACAAGTGGAGCTGTTGTCACTGTAAAAAGTAAAAGAAAAACTAAATGGCATTTCTAGGCCAGCACCTTGGAGCATGAGGAACATTTTTCCCTTGGAGTTGATGAGTCATTGGTTAACATAGAACTAGTGTGAATGAGTGTTTGATGGTCAGCATGGACATGGTGGGCCAGAGGACTTGTTTCCATGCTGTATCCCGAAACTATACTAAACTCAGTAACGTTCATGATTCTCACCTTGAGATAGCAAAGCGTGTTTTCACTTTGCATGGAGGCTAATCTGTGAGTTGGTGATGATTGAAGAATCTAGCCATCCTTCCATCTTCCATTCAAGGCATAGCCAAATGACAAATATCCATTACAAGCTTCCAGGCACCCACAGCTATCTCAGCTATAGGTAAGTATAGTTGAGATAGCTGTGGGAGTCCGTAGCCTATTAATAGGTGGCTCAGCGGTAGAGTTGCTGCCTTACAGCGAATGCAGCGCCGGAGACTCAGGTTCGATCCTGACTACGGGCACCGTCTGTATGGAGTTTGTACGTTCTCCCCGTGACCTGCGTGGGTTTTCTCCGAGATCTTCGGTTTCCTCCCACACTCCAAAGACGTACAGGTATGTAGGTTAATTGACTAGGTAGTATGTGAAAATTGTCCCTAGTGTGTGCAGGATAGTGTTAATGTGCTGGGATCGCTGGGCGGTGCGGATTCGGTGGGCCTAAGGGCCTGTTTCCGCGCTGTATCTCTAAATCTAAATCTAAATCTAAAAATAAACATTTTGTCATTGGGCGAGAGATGGGGAGATCCAGAAAGGAAGGATTCAGAGATGGATTTTGTGGAGGTAAGAGCTGGGAGTAAATTGACACTTTAAAGTTTTGCAGGAGTGCAGAAAAAGCACCATTGGAGTCTCTGTGAGAGTTGAAGGAAGGAGCAGAGTAGGATTGAAACAAAGACCTTTCCCTGTAATTTAAGACGGGTGTATCTTGATCTACATAAGTCCCCCACAACCAAACCTTTGTGAATTGAGCTGAGGGGGAAGTTCACTGTGACGATGAGTTGAGGCAGGTGGGTGAACATGTTGATGGTGGGGAATTGGTTGAGTGGAATAAGTGGAGGATCCTCACACCTCTGATGTGGGATGGAGGGGGGAGTGAGAATAATTTTCAAACATGTTATATCTACTATTTATTTATTATTAGGATACTCTTGTGGAGCAGCTGGAGGCATGTGTTGATTACCTGTGGAAATCGGAGAGACATGAACTTATTGCAAAAGTCTACAAACCTGTTATTTTGGTTTACGAGAAGAAGAGAGATTTCAAGGTACTTTTACAATCTTGGTTAATCAGCATTGTAAAGAAGATGATTTTTAATCATGAGAAATTTTATATATGACACATTTTTTGATGAACAATATTTATTATGACGATTAACAACATTTATTATTATTACTTTAATCAAATATATTTAATCAAATATATTGCAAGAGATAAGGAGAGTAAATCTTTCAGACTTTGATAATATTTGCCTGAGGAAGTTCTATTTAATTTGGAAGTTTGGCCTAAAATATTCCTGTTACGTCAAACTGTGAGATGGTGAAGCTTCAAGCCTTATTAAATCTGATTTAATCCTTTTCTGAAAACCAAAATAAATTATACAAATAACTCTCATCTTGAAGCAAATTGATTTTCTCTCACCTCTCTGCTTCTCTTTCTCCTTGTCTTTCCCTGTATCTCTGGGCGAGAATAAGGTATTTTTGTTTATAATTGAGTTGTAAATGCATAAAACAATGAAGGAAATAGACGCCATAGCAATTTTCAAAAAGCGATTAGATATATTCTTGGATGTCGGGCAGTAGTTGAAGGGCATTTTCAAAGAACCAACAGAGATACAAAGGGTTAAATTGACCTCTTCAGAATTCTAAAATGTGTGTGTTGCCATATGTACACTTTGGCTTCAAAACATTCTTTTTATTCCATCCTTTTATAATTTGTTCACACCAAAGATATTACCAATGATTTTTGATTCTTTTGATTATAAGAGTCAGGAAGACATGTTGCAATGTTGTAGGACTTTGGTTAGGGCCCCATTTAGAGTACTCTGTTCGCCCTGTTACAGGAAGGAGGTGGAGGCTTTGGAGAGGGTGCAGAAGAGTTTTGCCAGAATACTGTCTAGATTGGAAGGTATTAGCTGTAAGGAGAGGCTGGACAAATTTGAATAGCTTTCTCTGAAATGTCGAAGGTTGAGGGGAGACCTGATGTAAGTATAGAAAATTATGAGAGGCATAGATAGGAAAGACAGTCAGAGGTTATGGAGCGAAGGCAGGAGAATGGGGTTAGGAGGGAAAGATAGATCAGCCATGATTGAATGTCGGAGTAGACTTGATGTGCCGAATGGCCTAATTCCGCTCCTATCATTTATGATCTTATGATCAAATAGAAACATGGAAAAATAGGTGCAGGAGTAGCCCATTCAGCCCTTCGAGACAGCACCACCATTCAATATGATCATGGCTGATCATCTAAAATCAGTACCCTATTCCTGCTTTTTCCCGATATCCCTTGATTCCTTTAGCCCCAAGAGTCAAATCTAACTCTCTCTTGAAAATATCCAGTGAATTGGCCTCCACTGCCTTCTGTGGCGGAGAATTCCACAGATTCACAACTCTCTGGGTGAAAAAAGTTTTTCCTCATCTCAGTCCTAAATGGCCTATCCCTTATTGTTAAACTGTGACCGCTGGTACTGGACTCCCCCAATATCGGGAACGTATACCCTGCATCTAGTCTGTCCAATCCCTTAAGAATTTTATATGTTTCTTTAAGATCCCTTCTCATTTCACACCTACTCAGAGACTGGCTGGAGTTTGCAAAGACTGACCCTCCCCCCCCCCCCCCTCTGCAATCGCCAATTTGCACATCCTCACAGAATGACTCCAGTTTAACAACAGAAAGTGCGGAGGTGGAGAGGCTATTCAGAAAACAGAAAAGCCGGAAACCTCCAGGACCGGACAATGTTTCCCCCTCCACCCTCAAGCTCTGTGCCGAACAACTGGCACCGATCTACACAGACATTTTCAACCAGTCCCTGCAAACCTGCACTATCCCTGCCTGCTTCAAGGTCTCCACTATTGTCCCTGTACCCAAAAAGACAAGGACCACTGGTCTTAATGACTACAGGCCTGTCGCACTTCCTTCTGAACTCTCTCTACACCAACGACTGCACCTCCACAGACTCCTCTGTCAAGCTCCTCAAGTTTGCAGATGACACAACCCTGATTGGACTGATCCAGGATGGGGAGGAATCTGCCTACAGAGGGGAAGTGACACAGCTGGCGTCCTGGTGCCATCGCAACAACCTGGAGCTCAATGCTCTCAAGACAGTGGAACTAATTGTAGACTTTCGAAGAGATCCCCCTCCCCTCCCCCACTCACCATCGACAACACCATGGTCACATCTGTGGAGTCATTTAAGTTCCTTGGAACCATCATCTCCAGGGACCTTAAATGGGGGGCCACCTTCGACCCCACAGTCAAAAAGGCCCAACAGAGGATGTACTTCCTGCGGCAACTGAAGAAACACAATCTGCCACAGGCAATGATGGTCCAATTCTATACTGCTATCATTGAGTCCATCCTCACCTTCTCCATCAGGGTCTGGTTTGGCTCAGCCACCAAGCACGACATCCGGAGGCTGCAACGAATCGTTCACACAGCTGAGAAGGTTGTTGGCTGCAACCTTCCCCCCATTGATGAACTGTACACTGCAAGGGCCATGAAGCGAGCGGGCAAGATCATCTCTGACCCCTCTCACTCTGGCCACAAACTCTTTGAAGCACTTCCCTCTGGAAGGCGACTCCAGACTGTCAAAGCAGCCACAGCCAGACATAAAAACAGCTTTTTTTCCCACGAGTGATAGTTCTACTCAATAACCAAAGTCTGTAATCTCTTTTTTGCTCTGGTTTATTTTCACCCACATGTTTAGACCGTAATGTTGAATCCTTATTGTTTTGATGTGTTTATGCTTTATTCTTAATTGTTAACTGTATGTTTGTGTTGTCATTTGTGAGCGGAGCACCAAGGCACATTCCTTGTATATGCATACTTGGCCAATAAACGTATTCATTCATTCATTCATTCATTCATTCATTCATCCTAAATTCCAGTGAATACAAGCCCAGGCGACCTATTCTTTCATCATATAACAGTCCCGCCATCCCGGGAATTAACCTGGTTAACCTCCCTCAATAGCAATAATGTCCTTCCTCAAATTAGAAGACCAAAATTCCACACAATACTCCAGGTGTGGTCACACCAGGGCCTTGTACAACTGCTGTAGGACCTCCTTGCACCTAAACTCAAATCCTCTCGCAATGAATACTAGAATGAAATACTAGAGACCATAACTTTAAGGTAAGAGAGGGAAAGTTTAAAAGAAATATACGGGGCAAGTTTTTTACACAGAGAGAGGTGGATGCCTGGAACGCACAGACAGGCATCTGAGATAGAGGCAGGTATGATATTGCCAGTGAAAAGGGTTTTTGGTATGGTATGATATTTATTTGTCACATGTACTGAGGTACATTGAAATTCATTTTTGTTTACCGTTCAGAACAAGTATCACTATACATAAGCACTTAGATACATATTAGATAAGCATCTCAGATTCAGTACAAGTGTATAGCAGTAGTACACTGAAACAGTGTGCAGAGTCGCCAATTTGGCACAATTTTCAAGTCCCAGTTGTTGAAAGTACAGGGTTCTAGATATGTGCTCTTAGACAGGCACATGGATATGCTGGGCATCTATGTTTTATTAACATCACCTTATTTACAATTGCTAATAATTGAAGGATCCAGCAGAGTTCCTCTGATCCCTCACATCTTCTCTCTCTGTTGTAACATGTTAAAGATTCTGAGAATTGTTTGTGCTGTTACACCATGGATAGGACCACATTCGAAGGTCCATCAGCAATGCAACTTTTGTATCATGAATGCGATTTTCATATCAACATTTCATTCGTCACAGAAACTGGCAGAGTTATACTACAACATTCACCGATCCTATCTTAAGATCACGGAGGTTGTACATTCGGAGAAGCGATTATTTGGAAGATACTACCGAGTTGCCTTTTATGGGCAGGTAAGAAGAACATATCCTGATTCAGGACATCACTTCCATTCACGTGGTTCATAATCATAAGCCACATCTCAAATACAATTTAAACATGGCAGTGGTTTAACAATCACCTGCATTCTGATGAAAACAGTGTGCCTGAATGTGTTTATGCCATGTTTTGATTCCACTTCACATTTATCTTCATGTTTAGATTGTGTAATATTTAATGCTACACTGCCTCTAAATATGGATTGTTTTTCTGCAGAAGTAAGCCTTGTTCAATGGTACGTTATTGTCATGTGTATCCAAGTGCAGTGAAATTCGCTTTTTGCACACAGTTCTGTAACAATCCTACTATTGTTGAGGCACAATCATACTAAGTACAAGAGTATAAGAAAGTAGACCACACTGAGTCGATACAACAGAGTCGCCACGTTTTACGTGCCATCTTGTACCCTTTGATTCTAACTAACTGTTTCTTTCCACTGGTAACGACAACTGACCTGTAATATCACAGAAGCTGTGATCAGTGACAAAGTTGCAGTCTGTTACATTCCCAGTATATTGCTGAACTACTCCAACACGTTGTGTCTATCTTTCTATACCGTGCAGAAGTACTGAATCATCTTGAGCATCTTGCATCGGATTCCAAATGATCATGTAGAAAAAAGACACAAAGTGTTGCAGTAACTCAGTGGGTCAGGCAGCATCTCTGGGGAACATAGGTTTAAGGTGAGAGGGGAAAGATTCAACAGGAACTTGAGGGGCAACTTTTTCGCACAGTGGGTATATGGAACAAGGTGCCAGAGGAGGTAGTTGAGGCAGGTACCATAACAACATTTAAAAGGCATCTGGACAGGTACATGGATGGGAAAGATCTAGAGGGATATGGGCCAAACACGGGCAAGTGGGATTTGTACCAGTGACGGGGACTTGTCAACTAAGAACTTTGATTCACTAAAATGTAAAATCTAAGTGGAATAAGGACAAGTATGAATCTTGCTTTGGAACATTTGCAAAGGAGGAAGAAAGAAGAGGATTTTAGTTCATGTGCTAGGATGTAAAACCGTGATGAATGATGGTGACAAGGTATATGGACTGCACGGTGAGGCACCAGAAACTTGAAAATATTTGGTACCAAAAGAAAATGGCGCTTTGAATGAATCACAGGGAAAATAGTTCAATCATTCGGCAAAGAGTGCAATGAGAATATTTGTTAAGAAGCAATCCAAATTCAAGGTCCTGATGCCAAAGACCTTTCCATTGTGAGTGAATGCGATGGTAGACATAGTTGACTATCCATAATTGATTACAATGAATAGTTACCCAATTGAAATATTCTCT
The DNA here is from genome assembly GCF_053455715.1 of Rhinoraja longicauda. NCBI lineage: Eukaryota > Metazoa > Chordata > Chondrichthyes > Rajiformes > Arhynchobatidae > Rhinoraja > Rhinoraja longicauda. The sequence goes on along the minus strand of NC_135965.1, from coordinate 41,507,292 downwards.
CCACTGCAATTTCCAATCCTCTCTTTGTCTAATTTTCAAACGAACCATATTTAGCTTCTTGAGTTTGTAAAATATTACCATTACGAATACTGCCAAATCATAGAAATATCTATTCTTGTGGATCCCACTGGCTACTGCATACTTGTTTGGTTCACCTGTGCAGTAATGTATATATGTGTTTTGTTTAATACAATATTTTCCCCTTTTTTTCCCCATTCCTCAAGGCGGTGGTAAGTTTTCTTTTCTCTTTTTTCCAAAACCCTTTGACATCCAACTTTCCCTTAACACCACATGAAAATAACCTAACTTTGGCGAATAACTTATGTTGTTGAATATTATGATCATCATCACTGTGAGACAAGAAAATGAGATGCATCTTAGATTTTGATGTTGCCTTTCTTGTTTTTCAAAAAGATTCTAATACAAAAAGTACTGTTCATCTCCAATAACCATCACACCCATTGCTTTCAGAAACCATTGCCAATTGAGGCTAAGAGTGGTCGAGTTCATCTAGTTTAGTTTTGGTTCAGTTTAGTTTATTAATGTCACGTGAGGTACAGTGAAAAGCTTCTTTGTTGCGCGCTATCCAGTCAATGAATGGACTATGCATGATTAAAATCAAGCTGTCCACAGTGTACAGATTCAGGATAAAGAGATAAAGGATCATTTAGTGCAATAATAGTCTGATAAAGTCCGATTAAAGATAGTTCAAAGGATCACTACCAAAAGCAAATATATTTTAGCCCGCACCACTAATTGCAATCAAGACAAGTGAGACATTTTACAAACTCTTAATTTGTTGTGTGCTGCCTGAGTATTTATTTGCACATATACTGTGTGTCATTCATTACAAAGATTATCAGTGAATATCTGTATCACCAAATACAGTCAGGATTTGAGATACGTTTTTTTACCCCAGCCTAAACTCATATTAAAAAGCTCTGATTGATAACCCTTGTTCTCACACAAGTGATGTCTAATATTGTGCTAATATTTCTCCATTGCCATTGAATTATCAAATAATATTCAAATCCTGGACACTGACAATAATTATGGGTTTAATGATGCTTTGAGAGCAGAATTTCCCACCATGTTATGTTACGTACGGATTTGCAGGGACATATTGCTTTTTCCATAATACCCTGTCAGAGAAAATCGGGTAAATTTAGACATAAATTAAAAATGTTTCGCAATAACACCTCCTCCCTTTGCTGGGGTGGTCTGCTATTTCATACTTCATTGGTGTATTCCATCCAATGTTGGATCACTGTTGCTGAATTGACAGCTAACTTCTCTCAGTCGGTTGGGACTTCCATGTTTGTCCATTTTAGACAATAGACAATAGACAATAGGTGCAGGAGTAGGCCATTCAGCCCTTCGAGCCAGCACCGCCATTCAATGCAATCATGGCTGATCACTCTCAATCAGTACCCCGTTCCTGCCTTCTCCCCATACCCCCTCACTCCGCTATCCTTAAGAGCTCTATCCAGCTCTCTCTTGAAAGCATCCAACGAACTGGCCTCCACTGCCTTCTGAAGCAGAGAATTCCACACCTTCACCACTCTCTGACTGAAAAAGTTCTTCCTCATCTCCGTGCTAATGCCAAGTAGATGAGTAGCCGGATGCCACGACATACTGTAGACCGCTACTGGGCTGAGTGCTGGGAATTGGGTTTCCTATAGTTTTGAGTTTTAGTTTTTAGTTTTAGAGATACAGCGCGGAAACAGGCCCTTCGGCCCACCGAGTCCACACCGACCAGCGATTCCCGCACACTAACACTATCCTACACACACTAGGGACAATTTTACATTTTACACCAAGCCAATTAACCTACAAACCTGTGCATCTTTGGAGTGTGGGAGGAAACCGAAGATCTCGGTGAAAACCCACGCAGGCCACGGGGAGAACGTAAAACTCCGTACAGACAAGCACCCGTAGGCAGGATCGAACCCGGGTCTCTGGCACTGTAAGACAGTAGCTCTACTGCTAAGCCACCTTGCTGCCCTACAGATTGATACTGATGGCCAGAATGGACACATAGGCTGAAAGGCTTGTTTCCAAGCTGTGTGACTTTATGACTCTCAAGTTCATTTCTTCATAAAAGACTATTTATGTAATATTCAGAACAGACCACACAGTGGCAGTATTCATCAATAATTCTAGTTTTGCTGTCCTTGTTTCTGGAGTCAATGTTCCATTTGAAATGCTTTTCTAGTCTTTCACTACCACAGCATATGCATTTTTTAAAGTGAATTACTCATCCCTCACTGGTTTTACATGGATAAAGTTTTCCCAACTTAAATTGTCTGTTGAGTCTTGATGATCTTTTCTATGACCTGCATATCATCAATCATTCACAGATCGCTGTCACTTCTACTCCGTTATGTAAATCATAGCATAGTAATATCTACAATTAGTTTTGGCAACCAGGGCATTTGAGGAGAAATAGCCAAGGGTAGTGCTCTTGTCCTCCATGTGACCAGGTGCCAGGACCAAGGGTATGTGTGCAGTATCTATTGAAATAGTTGCCCCAACATTGCGCCACAATACATGACGAAGGAACAGCATGGATTTGGAAAAGCCGTAACAGAGGGAGAAAGGGATTGTGATAATTACAGTGAAGCAAATGGAACAAGCTAATCAATAGTCAATCAATAGTCATTTATTTGTCACATACACACAAATGTGCAGTGAAATGAAAAAATTACCAGCAGTTCAACAATAAGACCAATAAGAATAATCAATAAAAATGCAATAACACATACAATCATAAACTAACACCAAACAAAAGAAACATCCATCACAGTGAGTCTCCTCCAGTCTCTCCTCACTATGATGGAAGGCCAGAATGACTTTTTCTCTTCCCTGCCATCTTCTCCCGCGGTCAGGCTGTTGAAGTTGCCACGTCGGGGCTCCCGACATTGAAGCCCCTGCCGGGCGGAGAAAATCCCGCGGCCTATTTCAGGCCGTCCCGGACGGTGAAAGGTCCGCCGCGGGCCGACCCAAGCCCCGCGATTCGGGGCAGGCGAAGACGCTGCCGCTGCCGCTGCGGGAGCTCCCGACGTCGGCCCCCACCCAGGGGCCTGCGGGCTTCCGACGTCCAGGCGGCCCGCGCCGGAGCCTCCGGAGACGAGTCGCAGCCGCTCCCGCAGCATCCGAAGGCAGCCAGCGCCGCAGGTGGTGAGTCCGGGCTGCGGGCTCTGCGAACCAGAGCCCAGGTGGTCCTAGCCAGAGGCCGCCAGCTCCAGGTGCATGGCCGGTGGTAGGCCGCAGCGGGAACGGAGACACGACACAGAAAACAAAGATCGGGTCTCCGTTCGGGAGAGACAATGTTACAGTTCCCACCCCGCCCACATAACACACAACCGCAAACACTACATCATATTTAAATGACAATTAAGATAAAAACAACAAAAAACACAAAAGACAACGGACTGCAGGCAAGCCGCAGCTGCGAGAGCGTGGATTTGCGAAGAGGGTCTGGAGAAGGAAGCAAGGATCATTGTCACAGTTCATTCCGGGCAGCTCCACAACAGTTCATTTCGGGCAGCTCCACAGCTCTCAGGGACACATTTGGAGATGGATATCAAATCCTGCTGGAGGCCCACCCACTCGGTGAAGAATGCTCTTTGGTCTGTCCAAAACCTGATGGTCTTCCAACACACCGGGATGTCCATCAGATAATGTTGCCCACTGGCCCATTCCAGGCTTTAGGAGGACGTGCTGACGGACCCACTGAAGCTTGGAGCGGTCAAAACCAAGTCTCTGTTGGGGAGGACCACAGGCTGGGTTCCTTCCCTCATTGAAGAACAAAGTCCGTTGGGGAACACTCATCAAACAATGGAAGGGGTGTCACCCCAGGAGGGCACATGAGGGGCAAGGGGATTTTCTTTAAAGATAGGACATAGGTTCAAGTTGAGGGGGGAAAGATTTAATAGGAACTTCTTTACACAAAGGATGGTGAGTGTATGGAATGAGCTGGCAGAGAACGTGGTTGAGGCAGGTACTCACGTAATGTTTAAGAAATATTTAGACAGTTACAAGGATAGGCCATTTAGAACGGAGATGAGGAAAAACTTTTTCAGTCAGAGAGTTGTGAATCTGTGGAATTCTCTGCCTCAGAAGGCAGTGGAGGCCAATTCTCTGGATGCTTTCAAGAGAGAGCTAGATAGAGCTCTTAAAGATAGCGGAGTCAAGGGATATGGGGAGAAGGTAGGAACGGGGTACTGATTGTGGATGATCAGCCATGATCACAGTGACTGGCGGTGCTGGCTCGAAGGGCTGAATGGTCTACTCCTGCACGTATTGTCTATTGTCTATTAACAGATTTAGAGGGATATGGGCCAATTGCAGGCAGGTGGGACTAGTGGATGGAGCATGTTGGCCGGTGTGGGCAAGTTGGGCCAGGGAGGCTGTATCCACGCTGCATGATTCTATGACTCTCAGCAAACATTACTGAGTATGACACTATTGAATATATAGCACTGCGAATGTATGACGAGTTTTTCCACAGCATTTTGTTTTGTGTGTATTTTTTAAATTCTGAATAAACTTTATTTTTGAAATTAACAGAAGTCTTGGAATCCTCACCAGTCCATTTGGGGAGAGGGGGAAATGATTGCATTAATGTTGCCCCAAGCACCCATCAGCTGTCAGAGATGGGTGCTGTCTTCTTCCAATCATTTTTTGAAAGTGACAATGCCAAATCAGCTCCTATTAGAGCATAGGAAGGAACTGCAGATGCTGGTTAAAAACCGAAGTTGGCATCAAAAAGCTGGAGTAACTCAGCGGGACAGGCAGCATCTCTGGAGAGAAGGAATGGGTGACATTTCAGATTGTGACCCTTCTTCCTGGGTAAATACGTCACCCATTACTTCTCTCCAGAGGAAGAAGGGTCTTGACCTGAAACGTCACCCATTCCTTCTCTCCAGGGATGCTGCCTGTCCCATTGAGTTACTCCAGCTTTTTGTGCTTATCTTCAGCTCCTATTAGAGAACTGATAGAGACTATCAGTGACATACCTGCTGGTATGTCTCTGGGCGAAGGTACCAGGTAATGTGAACAGAGCCATCACCACTTGTACCCAAACGGGAACTGGAATGATTACTGATTTCTGATATTTTTAGTTTAATAATAATAATAATAATAATAAACATTTATTTTTTATAGCGCTTTTCCAAATGCTCAAAGACGCTTTACAAAAACAGTCAAGACATAAAAACAAACAAACGAACTGTCCTGACGGAGAAGCGGCGAACAAATAGTTTAGTTTAATTTGGAGGTACAGCGCGGAAACAGGTCCACCGAGTCCACGCTGAACAGCGAACCACATATACTAGCACTATCCTACACACAAGGGACAATTTTTACAATTTTACCGAGGCCAATGAACCTAAAAACCTGTCTGTCTTTGGAGAGTGGGAGGAGACTGGAGCACCAGGAGAAAATTCACGGGGAGAATGTACAAACTTCGTGTAGACAGCACCTATTGGTAGGATCAAACCCATGTATCTAGCGCTGTAAGGAAGTAACTCTACCACTGCACCATTGTGAAATAAATTAGTTATACAGGGATTATATAGTTTGTCAAACTTCTAGAGTAAGTCATTAATGAAACGCTAGGAAAAACTTGGACTGGCGAATATACAAAAGACCTAATAATGTCAATCAAAAATAACAGGATGTAGATTAATTGACTGGGTAAAATGTAAAAAATTGCCCCTAGTGTGTGTAGGATAGTGTTAATGTGCGGGGATCGCTGGGCGGTGCGGACTTGGTGGGCCGAAAAGGCCTGTTTCCGTGCTGTATCTGAAATATGAAAATAAATAATATAATATGAATAATCCAGGAGAGACATTTTTATTATTTCATTGGCTTTGTCCTTTGAATAAAATTCAAAATCAGAGACCCGGCTTCGATCCTGACTACGGATGCTGTCTGTTTAGAGTTTGTACGTTCTCCCTGGGACCTGCGTGGGTTTTCTCTGAGATCTTCGGTTTCCTCCCACACTCCAAAGACGTACAAATTTGTAAGCTAATTGGTTTGGTATAAAGGTAAATTGTCCCTAGTGTGTGTAGGATAGTGCATGTGTGCGGATCGCTGGATGGTGCAGACTCAGTGGGCTGAAGGGCCTGTTTCCGCGCTATATTTCTAAACTAAACCAAGCTACATCAAATTGAACATTAATAACACTTAAGTCATTTTACTAGGTTTATCACTGAAAATTATGACATGTTCTTTTGATTGCAATCAATTTGCTGGCTGTCTCTTGAAGGTGAATAAAATGATTTACAACAATTGCAAATCTAACCTTGCAAAAACAATAAAAGCATCACAGCTCATCAATCAACATTGATGAGTTTAACTTAATTTCTTCTCTGTGATATTATTTTCTTATTATATAAGTGAAAATCAAAAAAAATTGCAGAAGCTGGAAAACTAAAATAAAAATAGAAAATACTGGAATTACCTAGCGAGTCAGACAACATCTGTGGCAAGAGAAACAGAGCTAGTGTTTCAGGTCAAAGACTCTCCATCAGAATTGATCAAGGGTCATCAGCCTAAAATATTATCTCTCTTTCTCTCTCCATGAACTGCCAGACTTGCTGAGTTCTTCCAGCATTTATTTTTTTATTCATATTTTCCCATGTCCTTGCTTCCACCGAGCAACCAATTCTCCATCCCACTCGTTAATTTGGCCTGCTTCTGCTTTCTCCTTTAGCCCTGTGCTAGAAACCTCTCCCTTTGTCCTACCGGCTCTAGTCTCCGCACTCGTCATCAGTAACAGATTCCCCTTTCTCTAGGAAGGAAAGGCAGATGCTGGTTTAAACCGAAGATAGACACAAATATTGGAGCAGCTCAGCGAAACAGACAGACAGCATCACTGGAGAGAAGGAATAGGTGGCATTTCGGGTCGAGACCTTTCTTCAGACTGGTCTCGAAGGGTCTTGACCCAAAACGTCACAGATTCTCCTTTGCTCTGCTCTCATAACACCTCCTTAAATCCCTCTGCTGGGTCACCTATCTCACTGTTGTACAAAGGTTCACCATAAAACCTTCTATTCAAATCATATTTACTTCCTTCTCCTAACTCTGACCATCTTTGTGAAATCTTTTGCAATGTTGTGCTACATTAAGGACAAATTAGAGAGGTTTGATGTAAGCTTGGTGTAAGCAACTGAAACTATCCGAAGGCATACAGGTTTGTTTGTAGGTTAGTTGGCTTTGGTAACATTGTAAATTGTCCCTAGTGTGTAGGATAGTGTTAGTGTAGGGGTGATCACTGGTAGGTGCGGACTTGGTGGACCAAGGGGTCTGTTTCCACGCTGCATCTCTAAAGTCTAATACGGCTACCTGGATTTTGATTAAATAGCTTTGTGTCTCTCCAAGTAATAAAAACTAATATATTGATTATCTTAACAATGTTTGTATTGATTGAAAGCTTCAACATTATTCATATAAACTACTTCCAATTCCATAATTTTCATATGTCGGAAAGTATATTAAGCCATTTGTGTACTTGTCTGTCTTCATGTAAACTTTACATAATTGTTCTCTAATTTCTCTGACTAATTTTACCCATTCATTGACTGTGAAATGTTGTTGAGTGCGTTCTGTATCTTGCTCACCGACAAGCCAAGATGTTATGATGGGATAATATGGAGAGAATGCAGGGACTGGACGGGGGTCTTTTAGTGGGAATATGTTCTGGGGGAAGAAAGGATTTTTCCCGCCCTAAAACCCGTACTCTTAACTCACAAAGTTTATTTACAAAGTAATCATAAATGGGTAAAAAAAGGCAATCTCCTTGTAGCCAGTTGCTTAAGAGTATGTGTCCTTAAGGCTGCCAATTGTCCAGTGGAATGTGAGGGTGGGGAAGGTGAACTTTGTGGAGCTTAGGAGGAGCCATGGGGAGAATGGGGCTAGGAGGGAGAGATAGACTAGCCATGATTGAATGGCAGAGTAGACTTGATGGGCCGAATGGCTAATTCTGCTCTTATCACTTGAACTTTTGAGCCAGTGGGCTCATGGGCAGCAGAAATTTTTCAAGCACTCTTCAATTCCTTCAGACCTCCAAAGGAAAGCTTTACATTTGCATTTACACAGAGGATGGAGGGTACATGGAATGAGCTGCCTACGGATGTATTTGGGCAGGTATTATAATGTTTAAAAGACATTTGGACAAGGTCATGGATTGGAGAGGGTTTGGGGGGTATGGACCAAACACGGGCAGATGGGACAAGTGTGAGGAGCTTCTTGGTTAGCATGGGCAAGTTGAGCCGAAGGGCCTGTTTCCGTACTCTCTGACTCTATGACTCGAAATCAAGGCAGCTTCGCCTGAGAGAAAAACAAACTGGATGGCCTCTAAAGACCATGGTTAGATGGCCATCATGGTCATTTGATGTATCAAAGCATTAATTAATTAACTTGCATATGTTCAACTGTGTTAGGCAAGCACCTCTCCCAGTTTCAAAAATCATTAATATTGACATTTCTGATGAGTGGGAATAAAACAGATAGGTTACCGAGTCAGATTTGAATAATACCAACCAGTAGCCATAATTGAAGGTGAATTAAAACCTGCACTGTTATTCATTTTCAGTAGGAGTCAGTAAGTACGTAAGAAGGAAGTACATAAATGCTGGGGTAATTTTTATCCAATTTCCCAACCCAGTAAAGCCAATGTGTTAGACAATAGTAAAGAGGGATTAAATCTACAACATTCTGCTTCTTGCGGCTACCAACTAAATCATTGTAACATTGAAACCTGTTTTAATTTTGACATTTGTTTTATTGGTCAGGCATTCTTTGAAGAAGATGACAGCAAAGAATATATTTATAAAGAGCCCAAGCTAACTGGACTGTCAGAAATTTCTCAGAGATTGTTGAAACTATATGCAGATAAATATGGGGCAGAGAATGTGAAAATGATTCAAGATTCTAACAAGGTAAAGATGGCAAATACAATCCGGTCATCTTTTGGATAAATTTCTAACTTTTTTAGTAACTATATATGTTTAGAATTGTTTTTGAAACATGGTTTATTTTTGTCTCTTTTATAAATTCTATCAGTCAGCAATTTAAATTCATGAACTTTTAAAATGCAAGTAATTTTTAATCAAAGTATCACTTATTCCGAAGAAATAAAGAACTGCAGATGCTTGTTTATTTTTAAAAAAGAAACAAAGTGCTGGAGTACTCAGTGGGTCAGTCAGCATCTGTGGAGAACATCCGAAGAAGCTTCCCGGACCAAAATGTCACCTATCCTTGTTCTCCAGAAAAGCTGCCAGATCTGCTGAGTTACTTCAGCACTTTGCGTCTTTTTTATCACTGATTCAGAAACTGTTTATACTGTTATGGGGTGAAATAACAAGGAATAATTATTTGAACGTTTGTGTAATGCATCTTGTTTGTGCGTATCTCTGTACCCAGGTCAATCACAAAGAGTTGGATCCAAAGTTTGCTTATATCCAGGTCACCTACGTCACACCATATTTTGATGAGAAAGAACTCACTGAAAGGAGAACAGATTTTGAGAGACATCAGAATATCAAACGTTTTGTGTTTGAGACCCCTTTTACCCTGTCTGGAAAAAAGCACGGGGGTGTAGAAGAACAGTGCAAAAGGAGGACAATCTTAACAAGTGAGTTATGACTTCAAAAGCCGCAACAAGAAACTCCTAAAGTTTATTGGATTTTATCATTAAAATATTTCTCAATATCAACTAAACGGTTAAAACAAATAAGCTTTGAAATTCATTACCAGTTGGTTACTTACAACAACTAAATAGAAAAGTCTCCATGGAGACACTAGGAACTGCAGATGCTGGAATCTTGGGCAAAACACAAAGTGCTGGAGGAACTCAATGGGTCAGTGTTCAACTGTGGAATGAATGGATAAGTGACATTTTGGGTCGAGACCCTTCTTCATACTCTTCTCTATTCTCTTCTTGAATCTGAAGAAAGGTCCTGACTGAAAACATTGCTTGTCCATTCACTCCCCCGGTGCTGCCTGACCCGCTAAGTTGTTTAAGAAAGACCACAAGTTCAGCTTCTAAAATCCATTGATTTCAAATTTAAAATTGTTTTTTCTCTAATAATAATAATATATTCCTTTATTTGTCCCACACCGGGGAAATTTACAAAATTTCCCCGTGTGAAATTAACTTTATTAACTTTTATTAATATGAACTATAATAACTATATTAACTTTTCTTAAAATGAAAATATAGTCCTACAATAATGTGCATAGGAAGGAACTCCAGGTGCTGGCTAATACCAAAGATAGGCACAAAATGCTGGAGTAACTCAACGGGTCAGGCAGCATCTCTGGAGAGAAAAGGAATGGGTGACGTTTCGGGTCAGGACCCTTTTTCAACAATGGCATATTCTCACTGAAAATTCCCTTCCCCTCTCCCCCACTTCAGTCTGAAGAAGGATTCCAACCTGAAAAGTCACCTGTTCCTTTTCTTTATTGATGCTGCCTGGCCCTCTGAGTTACTCCAGCATTTTGTGTCTATCTTCGGTCCTTACAATAATAACTCATCCTCTTTCACCACAGATGTTGCCTGGGTCGCTGAGTGATTACAGCAATTTCTGTTTTTCTTTAATCAAATCTATAGTACCATCTTCAAATTGACCAATCCACAGTGATGAATTATTCATGAGTTGTATGAATTATATTTCAATCTGTTTGAATCTGTTTTGCAGTCACAGTGAAGCAGAACAGTTCTGCTCCATTCTCCCGTTTTCCTGTTCTGACTTTGGCTTTGTGAAGCTTGTTCAGCTGATTTGGCAACATTTCCCTGGAGATTCTGCAAAAACTGCAGCAGAACGTTGCACAGATTTGCAGAGGTTTCAGGCAATGGGATGTTATCCCCAGAGGTTGTCAGAAAGTAGCTACTTCCAAAATGAGGCACATGAAACTGCAGACGCTGGAATCTTGACCAAAACACAAAGTACTGGAGGAACTCAGCAGGTCAGGCAGTATCTGAGGAGGGAATGATGGACAGACGATGTTTTAAGTTCGAATATTTTTTCAGACTGATCCAAATTGCAAACGTTTTATTAGTTGAAATTACCGGTTGATATTTGATTTTCACAGATGCTTTCAAACTGTATGAAATTGTTGGTATGAGTGGAGGAGGTAGTTGAGGGAGGTACTATCGCAATGTTTGAAGAAGCCTTTAGACAGGTGCATGGATAAAATATGTTTGGTTTGTTGGTGCAGCTGGTCAGACATTCCCATATGTGAAGAAGAGGATTCAAGTTATTAACCAGCACAGTATGGAGCTGAATCCTATTGAAGTGGCCATTGATGAAATGTCGCGGAAGGTTTCAGAACTCAATCATCTGTGCTGTATGAATGAAGTGGATATGATCCGTCTACAGCTCAAATTACAAGGCAGTGTCAGTGCCAAGGTAATGTCATTTTAGTTGAAAGAAATGTATTTTCATTTTTCAGCTGCTAAACCTGATAATGTGATAGTGCATTGAGTTTGTACGCAGGTGACAATTCATTTCCCAATTTCAAATAAGTGGGCATCCATCAAGACAATGAATTGGCTCTGGAAATACAGGGCTTGAAGTTTCATGCAGCCATTTTGGGTGCTTTAATCTCATGCATACAACGGCACCTTACTAATAAGGTTACAATGGTACTTTATTTGTCATCTGTCCCGAATTACAGCAACAATCATTTTTATATATACTGTTCAGTACAAGTATCACTATACATAAGTATAAGAAAATAACTGCAGGTGCTGGTACAAATCGCAGGTGTTTATTCACAAAATGCTGGAGTAACTCAGCAGGTCAGGCAGCATTTCAGGAGAGAAGGAATGGGTGACGTTTCGGGTCAGTCAGTGACATCAGTTTGAAGAAGGGTCTCGACTCGAAACGTCACCCATTCCTTCTCTCCTGAGATGCTGCCTGACCTGCTGAGTTACTCCAGCATTTTGTGACTATACATACGTACTTAGATACACCTTAGATAAGCATCTCAGGTACGGTACAAGTGTGTAGCAGTAGTACACTGAGACAGAATACAGAGTTGACAATTTTAGCGCCATTTTCAAGTCCCAGTTGTTGTAAGTGCAGGGTTCTTGACCTGACCATGAAGGCCAGTTGTCCTGGCGGCGTTGTGGGGTTGGCCAGGCCAAGCGTAGCCGTGATGTCCTTCGCCGCTGCGCCACTGCTGCAGGCCGCGTCCGGTCCACGCTCTCGGCCTCTTGGAGTGCTGCCTCCAGAAGCTGAGGGCCTAGTCCGACATGACATTACTGAAGGTTCATCCAATGAGGCTAAAGTTGTATAATGTCCTGATAACACCATACCAATAGCTTTAGACAACTTTACTGTTTGCTGCAGTTCATACTAAGCCATTTCTTTGTTTGCACAGGTAAATGCGGGGCCTATGGCTTATGCTTGGGCTTTTCTCGAGGATACAAATGCAAAAAAATGTCCGGACAACCAAGTAAAGCTTCTGAAAGATATATTCAGGTGAGCATTTGTTGCTTCCTTTGGTTTCATCTCCAAAGTTGTTTACACTGCATAATCTACATAAATGTCACCTCTTCAACAAGTAACTAACTTCTCTACATCGGCGAGAACAAGCGCAGGCTCGGCGATCGTTTCGCTGAACACCTCCGCTCAGTCCATCTTAACCAACATGATCTCCCAGTGGCTCAGCACTTCAACTCCCCCTCCCATTCCCAATCTGACCTTTCTGTCCTGGGCTTCCTCCATTGTCAAAGTGAGGCCCAGCGCAAATTGGAGGAACAGCACCTCACATTTCGCTTGGGTAGTTTACACCCCATTGACTTTTCTAACTTCAGGTAGTCCCTGCTTTCCCTCTCTATCCCCTCCCCCTTCCCAGTTCTCCCACTGATCATCCTGTCTCCGACTACATCCTATCTTTGTCCCGCCCCGTCCCAATTGACAATAGACAATAGGTGCAGGAGTAGGCCATTCGGCCCTTCGAGCCAGCTCCGCCATTCAATGTGATCATGGCTGATCATTCTCAATCAGTATCCCGTTCCTGCCTTCTCCCCATACCCCCTGACTCCACTGTCCTTAAGAGCTCTATCTAGCTCTCTCTTGAATGCATTCGGAGAATTGGCCTCCACTGCCTTCTGAGGCAGAGAATTCCACAGATTTACAACTCTCTGACTGAAAAAGTTTTCCTCATCTCCGTTCTAAATGGCCTACCCCTTATTCTTAAACTGTGGCCCCTGGTTCTGGACTCCCCCAACATTGGGAACATGTTTCCTGCCTCTAATGTGTCCAACTCCTTAATAATCTTATATGTTTCGATAAGATCCCCTCTCATCCTTCTAAATTCCCGTGTATACAAGTCTAGTCGCTCCAGTCTTTCAACATACGACAGTCCCCCCATAACCTACCCCTTACATCAGTCTGAAGAAAGGTCTCGACCCCAAACGTCACCCATTCCTTCTCTCCCGAGATGCTGCACAACCTGCTGAGTTACTCCAGCATTGTGTGTCTACCTTCGATTTTAACCAGTATCTGCAGTTTTTTCCTACACCATTTTCCTTCTCTGGGTAAAACTAGCAAATATTTTATTGAATTGAATTGAATTGAATACATTTTATTAGCCAAATATTTATACATACAAGGAGTTTGCCTTGGTGCTTTGCTCACAACAACACGATATATTCACCCACATGTTTAGACTATTATGGTGTTTTCTTATTGTTTTGATGTGTTTATGCTTTATTGTTAATTGTTAACTGTATGTTTGTGTTGTCATTTGTGAGCGGAGCACCAAGGCACATTCCTTGTATATGCATACTTGGCCAATAAACTTAAACATATACAGTAGACAATTAAAAATAAAACATTATAATTTAATTATGTGAAGAATGAAATAAAATGCCAGAGCAAAGGGAGGCCACAGAGTTTTGGCTGTTGAGTGGAGCTACTGCTCGTGCGAAAAAGTTGTTTTTATGTCTGGCTGTGGCTGCTTTGACAGTCCGGAGTTGCCTTCCAGAGGGAAGTACTTCAAAGATTTTGTGGCCAGGGTGAGAGGGGTCAGGGATGATCTTACCCGCTCTCTTCCTGGCTCTTGCGGTGTACAGTTTGTGGATGGGGGGAAGGTTGCAGACAACAACCTTCTCGACTGATCGAACGATGTGCTGCAGCTTCCGGATGTCATGCTTGGTGGCTGAGCCAAACCAGACCATGATGGAGAAGGTGAGGACAGACTCGATGGTGGCAGTATAAACCTGGACCATCATTGCCTGTGGCAGATTATTTTTTCTCATCTGTTGGGTCTTTTTGACTGTGGAATCGATGGTGGCCTCCCATTTAAAGTCCCTGGAGATGATGGTTCCAAGGAACTTAAATGATTCCACAGATGGGACTGTGGTGTTGTTGATGGTGAGTGGGAGGAGGGGAGGGGGAGCTCTTCGAAAGTCTACAATTAGTTCCACTGTCTTAAGAGCATTGAGTTCCAGGTTGTTGCGATGGCACTAGGACGCCAGCTGTGTCACTTCCCCTCTGTAGGCAGATTCTTCCCCATCCTGGATCAGTCCAATCAGGGCTGTGTCATCCACAGACTTGAGAAGCTTGACAGGGGAGTCTGTGGAGGTGCAGTCGTTGGTGTAGAGAGAGTAAAGGAGAGGGGAGAGTACGCAGCCTTGTGGTGCTCCTATGCTGAGGGTCTCTGGGTACGAGATGTGCTTTCCCAGCCTCACATGCTGCATCCTGTCTGTCAGGAAGTTGATGATCCACTGACAGAGGGGTTCAGGCAAAGTCAACTGGGAGAGTTTGGAGTGTAGTAGCTCTGGCACAATGGTGTTAAATGCAGAGCTAAAGTCCACAAACAAAATCCTTGCATAGGTCCAGGTGCTGGAGGATGAAGTGCAGGCCTCGGTTGACTGCATCATCCACCGATCTAGTGGCCCGGTATGCAAACTGCAGGGGGTTTGTGATGTTTTTCAGCTGGGCCAGCACGTCTTTCAAGGGTCTGCATGACTACAGAGGTCAGTGCGACAGGCCTGTAGTCATTAAGACCAGTGATCCTTGTCTTTTTGGGTACGGGAACAATAGTGGAGACTTTGAAGCAGGCAGGGACAGTGCAGGTTTGCAGGGACCGATTGAAAATGTCTGTGTAGATCGGTGCCAGTTGTTCTGCACAGAGCTTGAGGGGAGAGGGGGAAACATTGTCCGGTCCTGGAGATTTCTGGCTTTTCTGTCTCCTGAATAGCTTTTCCACCTCCTCAATTGCTATTGTTAGTGATGGAGAAGTGGCCAGACTGATGTTGGGCAGCAAGGAGGGGTGGGTAGTTCATAAAGTTCATATTGTTCATAAAGTTTTAAAGGATTTCATTAACTTCCTGGTGAAGCTGTGTTCCCTTACCCTCATGGTTACCCTGTCACTAAAATAATTTAGTTATTTGTTTGCAATGCTGTTGGACCATTGAAGATGTTCTGCAAGTTATTAAAAAAGTAATTTGCTCAATCATTTTATGTTTGATCTGATCAATGCAGGCAATTTGCTGCTGCTTGTGGGCATGCCCTGGAGGTTAATGAACGGCTGATTAAAGAAGACCAACTAGAATACCAGGAGGAGATGAAATCTCACTACAGAGACCTACTCAGTGAGTTATCGACTGTCATGAATGAGCAGGTTAGTACGACTATTGCAAATCATGCCATCTTGCAGGTTGCAGTGTTCACTCTGTTACCTAGACAATATCTGGGATGGTGGTTCCAGGGAGGATGTTCGGGATTCAAAGGTTCAATTCAATGATTCAATGAACTGTCCAGATGATCTGAACTAAATGTCCGGATGCTGGTTACAGGGATGATGTTCGGCGTTCTCGCACTGATTTGAAAATATTGTTTAAGATTAATAAATTATTATTACAGCAAATGGCCACCACTGGAGATAGGAAATCAGGAAGTATGAATAAATATAAACGGTCACGGCAGGTTGATGTCAGGAGTAAAAAAACAGACATAAAAGCAGCATGTGGCTGGGGCAGCACAGTGGCACAGGGGTCGAGTTGCTGCGTTATAGCGCCAGAGACCCAGGGGGTGATCCTGACTACGGGTGCTGTTTGTACGGAGTTTTAACGTTCTCCCCGTGACTGCGAGGGTTTCCCCCGATTGGTCCGGTTCCGTCCCACACTCCAAAGACGTACAGGTGTGTAGGTTAATTGGCTTCAGTAAAGGTTGTAAATTGCCCCTAGTGTGTAGGATAGTGCTAGTCTACGGGGTGATCGCTGGTCGGCGCGGACTCAATGGGGGGGTCGAAAGGCCTGTTTCCACGCTGTATCTCTAAATTAAAGTGTTTTTTCTCCAGAATCTTCGACAGACACAGTCAAAGATGGAGGTCTTTGTGGCTCATAACCTCCAAGCTGCCCTCATAAAAATGCTTCTCAAACCTCCAGCTCTCTTCCATTACAGCAACTAACAATTCCTGAGCTTGTGGGCAACAACAAGAATGGGAAATGGCTTTGGTTAGGCATCATTTGACCCTCAGGTCGAATTCAATGCCAATTATTTTCCATGAGAACTCTTGGTCTGATTCAGTCTCCCTAAAAAAATACCCACGGTGGGAAATCATCAGTAATTGATCACTTCCATTCCACATTTCATTATTTGGCATTCCAGCTAAACCCATTAAGTGCAAACTGGATGGGTTAGATATGAAAAACAACAGCAGCTTACCACCAGCAGATCTTCCACCCATCAACCTTAAGTGAATGGGAATCAAACCTAAAATACACAAATGCTTTTTGGTTCAAATCCCCAAACTAATCCACTGCATACTTCTGCTTTCTCCTATGACTTTTTTGATTATTTATTTAACGTTTGAGACATTTAGTGAGGAGGCAAGCATTATATTTTGCAGTCATTAATCTCTTCCATCAATTTCAATGTTACCTATTTAAAATAGTTAAATATAAGGAGAGTCCGTGAAATCGAAATACTGTGCGTCTGTTTTTATGTTCAGACTGGTATTCACGGCTCTCAGTCTATTTTTATTTCAATAATTTGCTTTATTAATTCATCTATGATTACTTGTATTAAAATGTAATAAGGTTAAGTTGTTTAGTTATGACTGCACTGGTGATAAATCTAAAAATGTTTCTAATTTTAAAATTAAAAACAAAATTAATTCTTTATGAAACAGACATTAAATGCTTTCCTTCTCTTTTGCCAAGTTAAAGTATATGTTTTAGAAGAGTTCAAAACTCTGGCAAAGGTGAACATGCCATTTGCTTCATCCGTGAGGCATTCATTGTTCTCTTGCATTGTGTCAATGCAAGGAATAGGAAGAAGAAATATCACCAGGGATACTGAACACAATGCATCTTATTTTGTGATTTGGCAGATCTGAGTTCTAGCAAAGGCATCAATTACTTCTGTTTACATTCTGAACCTAGGAAGTGAAATGTTTAGTTTTATGATACAAAGCGGAAACAGGACTTTCGGCCCACCGAGTCTGCATCGACACAGTAAACCCCATACAGTAGCACTCTCCTACACACGAGGGACAATATATAAACTTTACTGAAGCCAATTAATCAACAAACCTGTATGTCTTTGGAGTGTGGGAGGAAACTGGAACGCTTGGGGAAAACATATACGGTCACAAATTCCGTACAAATGTCTATCCTACTTGCAGAAAGCATGGCTCAGAAAATAGATTAGGAGAAAGTAGGTAGATAAATGCTTTTAACACTGAAATCCTCTGAAGGCACAAATGAATATTCTGAGATGAGGGAGAAATTGGCAGTTGCGTAACTTGCATTTCTCACATTTACTTGGCAGGGTGGTGAATCTGTGGAATTCATTGCCGCATAGCTGTGGAGGCCAAGTCAATGGATATTTTTGAGGCAGAGATAGAGAGATTCTTGATTAACCCGGGTGTCAGGAGTGATGGGGAGAAGGCGGGAGAATGGGATTAAGAGGGAACGGTAGATCAGCCATGATTGAATGGCGGAGCAGACTTGATGGGCTGAATGGCCTAATTCTGCTCCTATCACTTATGGACTTATGAACTGATGTTACAGACATTGCAAGAAGCAGTGTTACATTTTTTTTAAATGATATAAACATTAAACTATTTGACGGCTTTAATATAATATTTGAGCATCTACAGAGTGCACTCACACCATGTATTTTTATTTTCCCTTTGGCAGCTGAACTCTGCTTTCACTATCTCAAGTTTCTACTCTTCTCAGTCTATTATCTCCTTCACTGCTGCTCCTAGCACTGGTGTGTCTGCACCTCGTTCTGGGTAAATTCCCATGATCTTTGACTCATGGATTTGTACTTCAACTTCTGTTTTCATTTATACTTGTTAATTCATTCATTTATCGTAAGTTGATTAGCCAAGACCTGTTACATCGGAGAAGTGCAGTGGGTCTTTTGACAGTTTGTTTCCTAAGAACAGTTCAGTTCAAGTTATAACATTGGAAAATAATGTTTCTTTAAAAGTAATATTTATCACAATTATCAGACATAGTTTTATGCATTTTGAAAATTCAGCAGTCAACAAAACAACTTGAAGGGCTGTATGCGTAAAGATTTAGCATATTACCACTGAAAGCACTCAATTAAATTGGAATAAGGAAATATTACTTGCCTCTATATACAGTATGTGCATGTTCATTTAATTATGAGAACATTTACATGCCTATGTCTATGATGAAGTAGCTGCTGTCATTTTAGGTGTATGGTTATATCAATGTTATGCTGTGCTATCAGAACATACTGCATCATTATATTACATGTGAATACTCTTGTTAGAAAATGACAAGATTACTATGTTACTTAGTATGAGGTGTTTGTGCAAATCTTCTTTTCAAAAGGGCCCATTATTTTTGACATCTGAAATTAAAGTATCATAATTTATAATTAAAAGTAATTTTGCAGGAGCTACTCCCAGCAATTGGTTAACTGTTGTCCTCTGGGGTGTTTAAGAACAAAATAGTTAAATCTGCTAAAGTCTAATGACCGAAGTACAATTGCACTGACAGACAGGAACCCATTAAACATGACAATTAAGTCACGTAGGAAAAGAGATAATTATAGACTTCTATGGGAATAATACATTGAGCCAAATTTAGCACAATTATTAATGCTGTGGATGAGCAGTAGTAATTAGAATTATATCCTCAATGTAATTTGGTAACATTTATCACATTTTCACAATTCCTTGCAATGATACAATTTATACGTGTAGGAAGGAACTGAAGATGATGGTTCCTTCATCATAGAAGATAAACACAAAATGGTAGAGTAATTCAGCAGGGCAGGCAGCATCTCTGGAGAGAAAGAATGGGTGACGTTTCGACCCTAAAACATCACCCATTCCTTCTCTACAGAGATGCTCCCTGTCCCGCTGAGTTACTCTGAGGTTTTTATATTTCTCTTTTTATGTTTATGCATTCTTTATATCCAACAGCAACACACATAAATAGTTAATCTAGTAAAGTTACAACCATGTAACCTGACTTTGAATGACAGTAAACTGGCTTTGTCGTTGCTACATTTTCCCATTCATTGGCTGTGAATATTATTACTTGTTGGCATAATAATCCAAGAAGCAATTATACTGAGAATTATTTCTACTAAATTCGTGATCAAATGTACAGTTTTATAAAAAAACTAACTACTGTGCATCAACTTGATTGCATCATGAAATACATTCTCGCTTATATGTTGAAGATAGACATAAAAAGCTGGAGTAACTCAGCGGGTCAGACAGCATCTCTGGAGTAAAGGAATGGATGACGTTTCGGGACAAGACCCTTCTTCAGACTGACTCTCTGAGTTACTCCAGTTTTTTATGTCTACGGTTTAAACCAGCATCTGCAGTTCCTTCCTACCTACCTACAAGTTTTTAGCTTGTAATCTCTGCAGAAATATTTATTAGTTTCCAAACCACTTTCTCTACAAGTGCCACCAAGGATGTGATAATGTACTTTTGCCTTTGCAAGCAAATGACAGATGACTGGATGTAAAATTTGGAGAGATTAAACATCAGGCAACCACAGAATAATTTTCATGTCAAGAATCTCTTCATAGCTTATTTGTCTGATTCCCATGCAAGATGAAGGCTGTTACCCTTGGAGATTAACGTTGCACCACAGGTTAAAGCTTTCTTTGCACAAAACATCAAGAAAATACCTTTAATTAAAGACACATCATAGATTATTTAAATTAATTTCACAAGCGATTTAAAAAAAATTGCTTCAGCTATTTGTTACAGGAAACCCGCACATATTATGAAGTGAACTATAGAGACATTTGATTGTATATTATCCACACGATATATTGTAGAGCAAAGCAGTGTTGCATTGCAGACGGATCTAGGAGTGCAGTTACATAGTTCCTGGAAAGTGACATCACACAGGGCCGTCTTAACGCATGGGCCTGATGGGCACTTGCCCGGGGGCCCACGAGCATAGGGGCCCCATGCTGATCTGTGTATGTTAAGTGACTTGCAATAAATAAATACTACTTTGAAAATGTAGGTTCAATAAGTGCTTTTTTCCGCAACATTTTCGGTCACTAAGTGCTTCTCACAGCGATCTGTAATTGCTTTTCGCAACAATGTAGCACCCTAAGTCCATCGCTAAGTGCTTTTCGGTAAGTGCTTTTCGCCGGCACGACAGGGGGGGGCTGGTAGGGAAAGGGGGGTGGGGGAGAGTAACGGTAGGGGCCCCAGTACACTGCTTTGCCCGGGGGCCCATAATGCTGTAAAAACAGCCCTGACATCACAGATAGATAGGGTGGTCATAAAGGCTTTCGGCACATTGGCCTTCATCGCTCAGAGTGCTCAGTGTAAAAGTTGTGAAGTTATGTTACAATTGTATAGGCCATAGGTGAGGCCACATTTAGAGTATTGTATTCAGTTTTGGTCACCATGTTATGGCAAAGATGTTGTCAAGCTGGAAAGTGTGCAGAGAAGATTCATGAGGATGGATCGAGGACTCGGGGGGCCTGAGCTTTAGGGAGAGCCTGAGCAGGCGAGAACATTATTCCTAAGAGGGCAGGAGGACAAGGGGTGATCATATAGAGGTGTACAAAATCATGAGAGGTATAGATTTGGGAAATGCACAGAGGTTTTTGCCCAGCGTAGGGGAATCAAGAACCAGAGGACATACTGTAGGTTTAAAGTGAGGGGGGGGGAAATTTAATCGGAACCTGAGGGATAACTATTTTAAACAAAGGGTGGTGGATATATGGAATGAGCTGCCAGAGGAGGTACTTGAGGCAGGTACTATCATAATATTTAGGGGACATTTGAACAGGCATATGGAAAGGATAGGTTTAGAGGATTATGGGACAAACACAAGCAGACGAGCTAATATAGATGGTGTTTCAAAGTGGCAACTCTTGGAGATTCAGGGTCACCCTTGTTGGAGTAATTTGTTGACACAGAAACTGCAGATGCGGGAATCTTGAGTGAAAATGAACTCCTTGAAGAACTCGGTGGGTCAGGCAGAATCTGCGGAGAGAACTGGACAGATGACATTTTGGGACAGGACCCTTTTTCAGACTGGTCTCCGCAGATGCTGCTGGGGTAATTCTTGTTGACTGAACAGGAGGTGGAATTGAACAAAGTAGGACTTTGCTTCATCTGCATCATTAACTTGAATGAGTTCATTGGAGGGCGCCATCATGTCAAAATCCTCCTCCCTGCCAAATGTCCACAAGTATCGTTATATTATTGCAAGAAACTTTAATTCTCATTTGTTCGACAGGTTGTATACGGGGAGGATGTGACAAAGCACCAAGGAATGGAACGGTAGCACGTGCTCAGAGTTATCAGTAGAGCCACCACCTCCAACCATTTGGCAGGAGTAACAGTCACATCAAACTGAGATTAACACCAGTCCCTCTTCAACAAATTACTGCATAATTGTAGTCAGATTTCTAGCACTGGAAATGTTAGAAGCTACAAATTAAATGTATAATGTACAAAAAAAAATGTTTTATTATCCTGAAGTTGCAATTGCAGACTAGTGTTACAAACTCAGCTTGGAGGTTGTCTTTGTATCATCCTTGCCATATCTGCACTATTTACATATTTTTATTGTCCTGTGATGCCGTTGGATATCTATAATAGATCCAGTATGAATGTACAGTGATTTCAGTAAACTATTGGGTATCTAACATTTTGTTTGCTAGTACTGTTTTACATGGAAATAGTGGTATTTTATGAACTTGGCTATTTTAACTGTAAATATTGACCTTCCTGTGTAAATTAGATATTTTACAATGACATTAAGTGGACATACTGATCAAATGAGGTTAACCATAAAATAACAATGTTTTTAAATAAAATATATAAAATTTTGAGTAAATACATTGGAAACTCATTTTGCAAATGCCTATTTGTTTAACAATAGAGAAGGCAGGAGAATGGGGTTTAGAGGGAAAGATAGATCAGCCATGATTGAAGGGCAGAGTCGACTCGATGGGCCAAATGGACTAATTCTGCTCCGATGACATGAACTTATAAAAATGTCATGCTTCCTTGTGGCCATACAAAAGATTTAACTTAATATTGCCCTACAGAACAGAGCATGTCTAAACGGTCTGGCAAGAACAGAAATGCTGAGGGCAATTTATGAAAATGTTGCTGATTAGAGAGTATTAACTTTAATTGCACTCAGGAGGATTTTTAATGAATCTATTTATTAAGAAGTAGCTGGTCTCGTGTTTTCATTATAAAAGTAATATGGTAATTTGATTTTAAAAGTGCATTAAATGTCTTTTAAGAAAATGGTCCCATGTTGCCAAAAAAGGATTGCTTATAATTCTGCAGATTACTGCATCGAAATGTCTCAATCCAGTTGTACGTGTAGGCACTTGTTCAATCTCATGGGCCTGAATAGTGCTGTGTGATGGGATCGTATATTACAGTGCAAGAGATGATGAGTGATTAGTCTCAAAGTTGTCCCCAATTCATGAGGAGAAGATTATGTAGTAGACCTTTGTACCACTACATGGTGATCCGAGTGTCCACTGCACGTTTTGTTTTGGATCCTATGATAAACTTCAACGGCAACTCACGAAGGGTAAGGGATGTTGAGTATGAGTGATTTATAGTAATAGTTCCCTGGCATTTAATTTGGTTCAGTTTAGAGATACAGCACGGAAACAGGCCCTTCGGCCCATCGAGTCCACGCTGACCAGCGATCCCCGCACATTAACACCATCTTACACACACGAGGGACAATTTATATTGATAACTAAGCCAATTAACCTAAACCCTGTACGTCTTTGGAGTGTGGGTGGAAACCGAAGATCTTCAAGAAAACCCACGCAGGTCACGGGGAGAACGTACAAAGTCCGTACAGACAGCACTCGTGGTCAGGATCGAACCTGGGTCTCTGGCGGTGTAAGGCAGCAGCTCTACCACTGCACCACTGTGTCGCCCTTTTGTTATGTCAGCACAAGTCAAAACCATGAGTACGAATCACTTCCTTGGTCACTTTGAAAGAGGAATTTTAAAGCTGACTATTATCTAAGTGGAGAATGATTGCAGATGAGCCAAATATAGAATCACATAGATTACCAGACAGGAACAGCAACTGGTTAGGAAGGCAAGTAGCGTTTGGGCTTTATTGGCTTACAGGGTGGAGGTGAAACAATTGGTGGACTGGTGCAACACGAACAGTCTGGTCCTGAATGTCGACAAAACAAAGGAGATCATCGCTGACTTCAGGAGAAACCGGTGCAGTCACACACCACTCCACATCAGTGACACCGTTGTGGAGTTAGTCAGTAGCACTAAGTTCCTGGGGATGCAGATCACTGACAGTCTGATCTGGTCCTTAAACACTGTATCTCTAGTCAGGAGAGCCCAGCAGTGTTTGCACTTTCTGCACTGGATGAGAAGAGCACACATCCCCCATCCCACCCTCATCACTTTCTACAGAGGCACCATAGAGAGCACACTGACCAACTGCATCTCTGTCTGGTCTGGGGACTGCAAAGCCTCAGACTGGAAGTCCGTGCAGAGAGTGGTGAGCACGGCTGAGAAAATCATCGGGACTTCACTTCCTTCCATCCAGGACATTGCACACAAACGCTGCTTGTCCAAGGCCAACAACATTATCAGAGACCCCCACCCATCTCCATCATGGACTGTTCACCCTGCTGCCCTCTGGTCAACGATACTGCAGCACACGGAGCAGAACAGCCAGGTTCTGCAATAGCTTCTTCCCCCGAGCCATCAGACTCTTGAATTCCCAATAATCCGCCACCATTAACTCAGTTATTTCTCTTTTTTTATGTGCGAGTTATTTATTTATTTTATTTTATCTATTTTATTATTCTGTGTTACATTGTGAGCCTGATGCAATGGAATTTCCTTCAAATATGCACTTGTCTGGTGTCTAGTTTTGAATGACAATAAAAATGTTAACAAATTAACAATTATTGCAAGAGGGTTGGTCTAGAAATAGGGGAGTTTCAACATGATTGCATCAGCTGCCGAGATCCAGACCACAAGATACTTCCCCTTTAAGTTTTTTATTCACAAAATGCTGGAGTAATTCAGCAGGTCAGGCAGCATCTCAGGAGAGAAAGAATGGGTGACGTTTCGGGTCGAGACCTTTCTTCAGACGCCAATAGTCTGAAGAAGGGTCTCGACCCGAAACGTCACCCATTCCTTCTCTCCTGAGATGCTGCCTGACCTGCTGCGTTACTCCAGCATTTTGTGAATAAATACCTTCGATTTGTACCAGCGTCTGCAGTTATTTTCTTACATCCCCTTTAAGCTTTGCAGGCTAGCTTGAAGCAGTTATAGCCATTCATAGTTATGGCACTCCTGCTGAGGTGTGAAATAATTGAACAGCAGCGTTGGAACTCGCTTCAAGCTGCTATCACAGCTGGTCCTGCTGCCTCCACGAGAATGGGCTCCATTTAATATTACTTGCCAATCCCTCGTCAGTTTTCTGTAATTATTGATTTTAGTCCAGTGGTTTACAGTTTTTTTGCACATTGAATGAAAAATTCATTTATGTTTAAAACACACATGGTTTAATAAGTACTAAATACTGCATTGCGGAAGTAATTCCCTTTGCAATACATTTTCAAGCTGTGTATCCCTTGTAGGTATTTCTGTCCATTTTCATAATCAATTGGCAGGAACAATCCCAATGTTTAAGAAACACTTAGACGGGACAGGTTTGGAGGGATATAGGCCAAATGCAGGCAGGTGGGACTTGTGTAGCTGGGGCATGCTGGCCGGTATGGGCAAATTGGGCCAAAGGGCCTGTTTCTACACTGTATCACTCTACCACTCTATGGTACAATTTCAGTCGGTCACTAAACTAAAAGTCAATGTTATGTGATCTTGCAGCTAGGCGATGTTACTTTCCCCTCTGCTTTGCACAGTGAAAGTATGAAAACCTCAGGCTAATTGTAGATAATTGCTTGTCATGTACCTGTACACTGTGAATGGCTCGATTGAAATCATGTGTTGTCTTTCCGCTGACTGGTTAGCACGCAACAAAAGCTTTTCTCTGTACTGTGGTACACGTGACAATAAACTAAACTAAACTAACCCTTCACCTCAACGTCAAAAGGACTAGTGGGAGATGTTTGTCTGCAATAAAGTTATGCTTTATTCTTTCAGATTTAACCACAATAAACAATGCAGAAACAGCTGAGTTCCCCTCTTTGAAATTATAAGGAAAGCACCCTCCATTTTCATTCAAATTCTATATTCTTTGAAGCCAAATCTGAGCCTCCTTTGTAGAAAAATGGTTAAAATACAGTTAAAATACAAAACAGTTTTAGGCATCTACTTACAAAATCGGGATGACAAAAATAAATTTGGATTAGCATGTATGTCGCTCTTTGATTTTGAAACATCAAATACCAGATTCTGCAAATGTATTAACTTTATGTGTTAATTAACATGGTTGTATTTTTTTTTAATTTATTTGGAGAGAAACATGGAAAACAGTTGCAAAATCCAGTCATAAAATTGTTAAAACAATTACATGTTTACAAAAAAAGTGAAAACTATGATTAAAATGTAGTTTTATCATAATCATATGTGATTCTGTTTGCTAATCCTAATACAAAGTTTTAAAAATCAATATTCTGCTGCTATTTGCTTTGTCATCCATTGAAGGCAGGACTCCTGAGGCTGAACTCAAGAAAATAGTCAGACAGCGTCTACTAAAACTGATAATGATAAAGGTCACAGAACATTTGGTGCTCAGGGAAATGGTGGGGTGGTTTCACTGAAAATGTTTTGAAAAATCAATTATTTTTGTCATTTGGGGGATGTGTGCATCACCACAAGGATGTCATTTATTGTCCTTGTGAACCACTGTCCTGAACCAATGGCATCCATTGGTGATCTGCTGCCTTGAACCAATGGCATCCATTGGTGATCTGCTGCCTTGAACCAATGGCATCCATTGGTGATCTGCTGCCTTGAACCAATGGCATCCATTGGTGATCTGCTGCCTTGAACTAATAGCATCCATTGCTGAACCCCCGCCCTCAACCAGTGCAAACCATTGATGCAGACAATCACACAGGGCTATTCTATGGGGAATAAACAGATATAGACCAGGTAACAATTGTAGAAGAACAAATTTTGTCCAGATCAGAAATAATGTACAGCATGGAGGGGAACTAACAGTGGAAGATGAAGGTGTCTTCTCAGTGAATGAGTTTGCAGGGTTGAGAAGTGCTGGCAAAACAGCCTTGGTGAAAGGAGTGAGTATTTATCATGGTAGATGATGTGTAAATCTAATGCATTGCATGCACCCTTCCACTTTGGTCCCAGAAGTTGTTTTTATATCACAGATAAAATATTTTAGTTTAGTTTAGAGATACAGCACAGAAACAGGACCTTCGGCCCACCGAGTCCGCACCGACCAGCGATCCCCACACATTAACACTTCCTGCACACACTAGCGACAATTTATACCAAGCCATTTAACCTACAAACCTGGACGTCTTTGGAGTGTGGGAGGAAACCAAAGATTCTGGAGAAAACCCACGCAGGTCATGGGGAGAACGTACAAACTCCGTACAGACAGCACCCATGGTCAGGATCGAACCCAGGTCCCTGGCGCTGTAAGGCAGCAACTCTACCACTGTGCCTCAGTGTAAAACTGAGCCAAGTAGTAGCTATTCCTTTGACATTGTGCATGTTGATTAGGCTCTAATTTCAATCACAGTTCCCAAGTACACATTTCAGAGAAATACATGCTATATTGAAAATTGTATCCAACAGCTGCCTGACCCATTGAGTTACTCCAGCACCTTGTGTCGTTCTTGGGTTATTTATACACCAATTGCAGAGCTATCTACTTTTTCCTCCTTGATATTTTTAAATAACATTCTGCACTCAACTTCACACTGAAGATCATTAAGATTTAATTCATTGAAGTGATTACTGTTGGCATTCATTTTTGTTGTTGTGAACCTTCACATCCGTGAGGCATGAAATTATTCATAACTTTGAAGCAAATGTCAATTAAACTTAAAAGGAGCGAAACTACTGAACAAAAACAAATAAATAAATGCCATTCATGCACACTATCCATCTCCATAGTTTCTGATGAAGATAGATTAACTGGAAGTGGAATAACACTTAGTTTCAGGATATGTATTTTGTCTGAACATTATCTGTATTGTATCCAAAAATAAGTATTTGCTTTCAAGGGCAGCACAGTGGCACAGCGGTAGAGTTACTGCCTTACAGCGCCAGAGACCCTGGTTCAAACCTGACTACCGTTGCTGTCTGTACGGAGTTTGTACATTCTTGCTGTGACCGCGTGGGGTTTTCTCCAGGTGCTCCGGTTTCCTCCCACACTCCAAAGACGTACAGGTTTGTAGGTTAATTGACTTTGGTTAAAACAAAATTGTAAGTTGTCCCTAGTGCAAATGTACGGCGTGATCGCTGGTTGGCATGAACTCATTGGACCGAAGGTCCTGCTTCTGCGCAGTATCTCTAAAGTCTAAAGTCTGACTAATAAATGAAAATATCAAGCTGGCTTACCACCATCTTCTCAGGAGGTTTAGGGATGAGCAGTGATTGCCAGAGATGACTGAGTCCTCAAATCTACATGAATAACAAATTACTATGGAGATTTTAGTAATTGTTTTGTTTGACAATGAACAACATCATCATTCTTGTGCACCATTTTAGTACATTCAATATACTGACTGATACTGCATGATTATAATATTAACTTCAGAGGCTCCATCACAAGCAGGAGGCTTGGGCCATGTGTCGCTAAGTCGAGGGAAAGTATACACGAAACGATATGATACGATAAAACTTTATTTATCCCAGGAGGGAAATAGATCAATTTTCAACTTCAAAATGTATCTTTGACACATTTTTGCTTCAGGCCATTCTCTACATCACCAAAGGAGCCTGACAAGTGCATTCAACTCTGCATACTGACCTTTGGAAACATATAATCTGGGTGTTAGTTGATAAGATTAATCCACATATTAATGTATAGCATTTGGCGATGTGACTACAGTGAATTAACTCACATATTAATATATAGCATGTATATATGTGACTGGAATGAATTAACATACTTATATAGGTGTATTATTGTTCTACAGTCATCATCGTCTATATCTTTTTTCCCTTTCCTGTGATTTTCAATTTGAAGAAGGGTCTCGACCAGAAAAGTCACCCATTCCTTCTATACAGAGATGCTGCCTGTCCTGCTGAGTTACTCCAGCTTTTTGTGTCCATCTTTTATTAATATACTAGACAAAGTGGACCCGTTGGGCCCAAACCTCTCCTGCATTGGTGCAGCATCCTGTCCTCCCCCCCTCCCCTCTCTCCTCAACCCCCCTCCCCTCTCCCTTCTCCCCCACTCCCCCCTTCCCCCTCCCTCCTCCCTCCTCCTCTCCCCCTCCCCTCCTTTTAAAGTTTAAAATGTGAATAACTTAAAAAATATAACACTGATTTCAATAAAACTACTTGCATTATCACTAAAGTGACATTGGTGAGTAAGGTGGGTCTAAAATTGTCGCGCTATCGTGTACCGTTTGGCTGAAGTTCAGTCACAAACAAGATAACAAACGAGAGTTTTAGTATATAGATAGCACTTGGATATGCAATGTCAGTGAATTAACCCACATATAAATGTATAGAACTTGGATATGTAGCTAAAGTGAATTAACTTACATATTTCATATATAGCACTTGGATGTGCAATGCCAGTGAATTAACCTACTTACAAACATGTAGAATATGGATAGGTAACTACAGTACTTCTGAATGTATATAACTTGGGTATATGACTACAGTGAATTAACCTACATATTAATGTATAGCACTTAGACACATGACTACAATGAGTTAACTTACATATTAATGTATAGAACTTGGATATGTAACTACAGTGAATTATCTCACATATTAATTTATAGCACTTAGATATGCAATGGCATTGAATTAACCCACATATAAATGTATAGAACTTGGATATATGACTACAGTGAATGAACCTACATATTAATGTATCACATATATGTAACGATTGTGAATTCCCTCCATGACTTCATCATTATCTCTGCAATCTTTAGATCCACAACTCTGCTGTAAACATGATGGTTAATTCTAAAACTCCCTCCCTAATGTCCTCCACATCACTGCCTCCATTTGCTTATTTAAGATGCACTTTGAAGACTATTTTTGTGCTCCAGCTTTTGGCCATCTGCTCGAATATTTGATGGTTTGATGTCAATTTCTCTCCTGACACTGCTGCTCAAAGGAGCACTCTGTCACATAATAAATTCAAGTAGTTTTTTAGTTTTCTTGTTTAATTCCAGATTAATTCAATGTCATGTAAACCAGAGTACAATGTAATTCATTGTTCATTTGAAACTCACAGAGTAAGCAGTGTACACACAGTAATGATAAATTCATCAATAAATAAAAATGATAAGATTGCTAATAATATTCTTGGAGATTAGTTTAGTTTATTTGCACAAGTATCGAGGTACAGTGGAAAGCTTTTTCTGTTATGTGCTATTCAAGCCGCCTACAGTGTACAGTTACAGGATTAACGGAATAACATTTAGTGCTAGATAAAGTCCAGAAAAGTGCGATTAAAGATAGTCTGAGTGTCTCCAATGAGGTAGATGATGGGTCAGGGTGCTCTATAGTTGGTGACAGGATGGTTTAGTTGTCTGATAAGAGCTGGGAAGAAACTGTCCCTGAATCTGGAGGTATGCATTTTCACACTTCTCTACCTCTTGCCTGATGGGAGAGGGGAGAAGAGGGAATGTCCCTGGTGAGACTCGTCCTTTATTATGTTAGTTGCCTTGCCAAGGCCATCTACTCATATGTAGATGGAATTAATGGAAGTGAGGCTGGTTTGCGTAAAAGTCTGGGCTGCGCCCACAATTTTTTGCAATTTCTTTCATTTAAAAAAACAATAATAGCATTAAAAAGCAGATATGTTAGAAAACTAAAATTTAGAATTTTTGAAACTCCTGAAACACTTCCAAATATGTCCAGACTATTAAACACCTTTAATAGAGTCTTTTTAAAAAAACAGACATTTCCATCCAATTGGAAGTTGTAAAACTTCATGAAGATTTCAATTTTTAAATGTACAATCCATCGAAAAGTCTTTTAGAAATACCATACTAAACCAAATTGTAACACAGAGCTACAAGACTTAATTTTTACAAGCAAAAATACATTTAAACATGTGTATGGATAGGCACGGTTTAGAGGGATATGGGCTATACGAGGGCAGGTGGGACCAGCATCTTGGTCAGCATGACTCTATGCAAGTCTCTATGAATTACTTTATGAATGACTCTATGACTGTAAAGGCAACAACAGTAGAAATATGTAGGAAAGAACGGCAGATGCTGGTTTAAACCAAAGATAGACACAAAAAGCTGGAATAACTCAGCGGGTCAGACAGCATGTCTGGAGAAAATGAATAGGTGACGTTTTATATTAGTAAGTGATGGGAGCAGAATTCGGCCATTCGGCCTATCAAGTCTACTCTGCCATTCAATCAGGGCTGATCTATCTCTCCCTCCTAACCCCATTCTCCTGCCTTCTCCCCATAACCCCTGACACCCGTACTAATCAAGAATCTATCCATCTCTGCCTTTGTCTCGACCCGAAACGTCATCTATCCCTTTTCCCCAGAGATGCTGCCTGACCCATTGGGTTACTCCAGCTTTTGGAGTCTCCCTTCAGTCTAAACCAACATCTGCAGTTCCTTCCAACACTTTGTGAGTGCTAACATGCCCGACTAGAAACTGAAATGCAAGGTGCACGGTTCAACTAATATGTTCCCTCATCTTATATTGCTGACTACCTTAGGCAAGGAACAGCTCTAACAAGTTAGAAAGTTTCCTGTCCCGCTGAGAGCCTGACAGCACTTTCTAGAGAGAATGAAACACGAATGTCGGCTGTTTAAAGCAAGTTCCCTCTCCTGTTCTATGCACCATGAGAAATCCAGGGGCAAAGTTCAATCTGCTGCCCAGCAACAGATCACTCCCAGCGACTTTGGAATGCCTACATTCCCATGGGCAAAATCACAATGTTTCTGTCAGTGTTTATGCAGTAATAATGGTGAATGTTGACAGTCTTGACATCATTATCTTGCAACAATCCAATCAATAGAAGGGAAAAGAATAGTAGCCTGTCAACTGTGAGAACAGATTGTTGTAATATGTCTGAAAGTGGTTATCTTTCTCCTGCACCACAGCACCCAAAATAAATCACTTCTTGCATATCTTGTTTGTTCAATGAAGATTGATTGAGAGGACACTTTACAAACCCAGCGTTTGAAGTCATCCGTTTCAGTTGAAGTATTTAGCCTATTTAGTGCCTCTTTGTTATTATCATTTCAGAACCGCCAAATTTATAAAACAAAGATTACATTAGTAGTTTAAGCATTGCAAATCATTCCAAGTTCAGAATCACACTGACTTGATATAAAATGCCTTTATTTTTTCTTTGTAGGTTAAGTGTTCATAAAATTTGATGTACATTTCCCACTTTATCCTACCTCATTTCTAAGTTTACATTATTTGTGGGTACAAAGCAGGTATGGCCACAATATCAATGGCCACAATATCAATATCAATATCAATATCAATATCAATATCAATATCAATATCAATATCAATATCAATATCCTCCACAATATTTCTTTCCTATCCATTATTTTATGATCCCTTATTATTTATGTACTTCTCAATTGATTCTGTCCCAAAGAAAAAAACCTCCCAGTCTTATTATTCGTTCAACATTGTTCTCCATTTTTACCAACTGTTTTGCAATTCTCCATTTCCTCTCCAGTGCACTTGCATCCTTCCTGTACTGTGGTGAACAAAACAGCACATTGTGGACCACAGTGGCTTAATTAAGCATGTAATGCTGTCCTAACATGATTCAGCTGATTTTCTATTCTATGCCTCAGTCAACAAAAGAATGAATATCTTCTATGCCTTCTGAATGAACATAACTTGCACACACATTCTATGTGTAGGAAGGAACTGCAGATGCTGGTTTACATCGAAGATAGACACAAAATGTTGGAGTAACTCAACGGGACAGGCAGCATCTCTGGATAGAAGGTATGGGTGACTTTTCGGGTCGAGACCCTTCTTCAGACACATTCTATGGATGCTCTATTTTTCTGCACTTCTCAGTTTCTGACTGTATATGGTGTATTTTGTTCTCACTTTATCCAGATTGAATTGTGTTTGCCACTTTTCCCCCAACTATCCAGTTTTTTAATCCTCCACATCAGCAGTCTGATCGTTTTCTATCTTGCCTGTAAAGCCTCTCAATAAAGACTGGTCTAAATCATCAATGTAAGTCAATAGACAATAGACAATAGGTGCAGGAGTAGGCCATTCAGCCCTTCGAGCCAGCACCGCCATTCAATGCGATCATGGCTGATCACTCAATCAGTACCCCGTTCCTGCCTTCTCCCCATACCCCCTCACTCCGCTATCCTCAAGAGCTCTATCCAGCTCTCTCTTGAAAGCATCCAACGAACTGGCCTCCACTGCCTTCTGAGGCAGAGAATTCCACACCTTCACCACCCATAAGTCATTTAATCAGCAAATAAATCAATGAGCGCTGCAGATCTCTATTCAAGGTAAAGAATTATTGCTGACCGTTGCACTCTGCTTTGATTGCCTGAGCTAATTTTGGATCCATCTTACTACTTTCTCCAAACCCCAAGGGCCATTTGCTTTTCTCCAATAGGTCTATGCAATGTTTCCATAATCATCCGTGTGAAAAAATGCCGAGAAAGATGTAATTATCACAGTGCATGTCATTTTCAATCCACAGAAGATGTAATCATCACTTCGTCAGCACTTATTATATACTTAAATGAAAGCTCCTCATGCCCTTTGAAGTTTGCATGTTCAGAAAAGTTTCCCTTTACTCCAAAGTTAGAATGTAACTTCAGAGCCGAGGGGCCATGGCTTCAGAGGAAAAGTACCGAAAGAGAAAAGGTTGCTGTTTCATGCCAAAACCTTTCATGACCTTAGGATGTTGTATCTCATGATCTTCAGCATCTTCAGCATCTTAGTATACACTGGAATTTAGAAGGATGAGAGGGGATCTTATCGAAACATATAAGATTATTAAGGGGTTGGACACATTAGAGGCAGGAAACATGTTCCCAATGTTGGGGGAGTCCAGAACAAGGGGGCCACCGTTTACGAATAAGGGGTAGGCCATTTAGAACGGAGATGAGGAAAAACGTTTTCAGTCAGAGAGTTGTGAATCTGTGGAATTCTCTGCCTCAGAATGCAGTGGAGGCCAATTCTCTGAATGCATTCAAGAGAGAGCTAGGTAGAGCTCTTAAGGATAGCGGAGTCAGGGGGTAGGGAGAGAAGGCAGGAACAGGGTACTGATTGAGAATGATCAGCCATGATCACGTTGAATGGCTCGAAGGGCCGAATGGCCTACTCCTGCACCTATTGTCTATTGTCTATTGTCTATTAGGATGTTGGTGGTACTCCCCTTGACTTCAGCGAGCTCTTGCCATCCCCGGTCTGCCTACTTGGAGCCTTTTTCCTAACTCCCCAGTGCCTTCACTAGGGACTCCGATGGATGCTTCCTTGAATACTCCTGGCCCAAAGCAATTTGATCAAGGCTGGTGAGATGGCACTGGAAGACCAACAAGTGTCTTCAAATCACTTGCAATTTTGAAACTAGGCCCAAAACTTAGTGGTTTTGAGTTATGCATGCAGAGTGTCTATGTCTCTGCTTGGTATGATTCCACTTCTCCCTCTGTGTTGCTTAGCAACCACTTCAGGTTTATATTAAAAAAAAGAGTGGATTCCATTTTAGATCTGAATTAGAGAATATTTTAAAACAGTGTTAAAAATATGAATTCCCATCAAGTCAAGTCAAGTCAAGTTTATTTGTCACATACACACACATGATGTGCAGTGAAATGAAAGTGGCAATGCCTGCGGATTGTGCACACAAAAAAGACTAACCATAACAATAACTATGATTTCGCAAACTGTTCCCTTCCAGTTTGTTCAATAACATTTGAGGCAAAATATTAAACTTTGGCTACTGGTTCAACATTTAAAAAATGAACTGCTGGAGGAACTCAGAGTGTCAAGCAGCATCTGACCGTGAAATCTATCTGGAAATCGATGAACAACTTCATTGCCCATGACCATATTTTCTACAATGGCTCTGTCTACTTTAAAAGTATTCCTTCATCATAGTTTAGCTCATCATCGTCATCGCTTTGCCTTCATTGATGCCCCGATGCTTGATCCACTGAGTTCCTGCAGCAGTTTGTTTTTTTGCTCTCTGTGCCAACATCGAGGGTCTCTTGTGCCTCTGGTTTAATATTTATTCTGGTACTTCACAGAAAGGAGTAGCATGTGCCTTTCTGCAACCTCTCTGCACTAAACTGTAGCATGCCTTGGGACAACAGCATGCTGCTTTCATGCTGTTGATAAGCACATTGCAAACAGCACGAAGCACTTCATGTGCATTAATCTCTCCAACCAGCAGAAAATGGCCCTTTGATAAATTATATTTCTGAAGCTGGGAAAGAGAGAGATCTTCACATCCCCAATACACTTTGCAGTCAATGAAGCACTTTGCACTTTCAATGCTGTTTTAGTGTAAGAAATATGGCAACTGATTTATGCACAGCAAGATCCCACAAGCAGCATTGGGTAATCTGTGTTTGTAGAGTTACCTGAGGAAGTACACAACATGTTTAATTTAGTTTAGAGACACAGCGCGGAAACAGGTCCTTCGACCCACAGAGTCTACACACCGACCAGTGATCACTGAACACTAACACTATCCTACACACACTAGGAACAATTTATATTTTTACTATGCCATTTAACCTATTAAATATTTGAGGGGATAAAAGAGGAGATATGGTTCTTTGCATTACAGTAGAGGACAATTGAACTATTCCCAATGTTAATCCATTTCTTAAATAATAAATGCCAGATAAATTCTAATACTCATGAAATTTGAAATAAATATCTGCGGATTAATGAAGTCAAGTGGATACATCACATTTGAAGTGGGTATTTAGAGGTTTCCTGTTATTCTTTATTTGATCAAATGCTTTGGAAAGAGATTCTCTAAAGCACTGAACTAATAGCAAAATAATTACACTTTAGATGTTGGAGATGCAGTGCGCAATTAACCTACAAGCCTGTACGTCTTTAGAGTCTAGGAGGAAACCGGAACACCCAGATAAAACCCACCCATTTTTAGTGGTCACAGGGAGAATGTACAAACTCCGTACAGACAGTTCCCGTAGTCAGGATCGAATCCGGGTCTCTGGCGCTTTAAGGCAGCGACTTTACCCCTGTGCCACAAAGCTGCCCAGATACTTATCAGCAACTTGAAATCTATTGAAATCTTGTCCGCAACTTGAAAAGAATATATTTGAAGTCGGCATCACTGTTATTGTAAATGTGGTTGCCGGCATTGAACTTGCTATCATAATATTACAACTGCAGGACGGTTTATTATTTTCAATGAATGCCTTATTCCTAGCTTGCGATTTTTGTTCGTTTTTGTTGGTTACATTGTCATTTTATAGTCACATGACATTAAACGTCACAGTGTCCAAACAGTACTATGCTTTGTTGGCAGATTTTAAAAGAATTGCAAACGGTCAAAACTGACTTGAATGCTGCAGTCAATCAGAGTGTATGTTACCTCACCATAATGAAAAGCAGGTGGACTTCAGCTCAGAACTACCTTGGGCCTTTCTCCGCACTTCCAGTGAGGCCAGCAGGCTGAGAATAGCTTTGAGGAAGGTCCAGTCATGTGTAGTCACTTTCAGACTTCATAGTCTATAAACCATACAGTGTTTATATAGAAAGAAGCAGCAAATATGTTTGAATAGTTTTCAATTAAATTTGCTTGGACATGATGTGCAACAAAATTAATTTAACCAGTGGCCTTTGTTGGCATTAGGATTGCCTGAACAGAATTGTCTTGATTTTCATTTTGTTTTATCTGAAACTGAAGCCTGTATTTTTTTTAAATTCTATCATGTTCAGCATAGTTAGCACGTAAATATATGTAATATTTGAAACTAAACAATACCACAGAATTAAGCCCGGGGACACAAGTATTCAAACTAACTTTTATTTTAATATTGTTGACAAAATTCTGGGAAGCAATGATCATAATTACTGATAGAAGAGTGTCTAATATATCTTGTGTGTGTGTGTGTGTGTGTGTGTGTGTGTGTGTGTGTGTGTGTGTGTGTGTGTGTGTGTGTGTGTCTGTGTGTGTGTGTTGGAGAAAGATTATTGCAGGCATCCATCACATTTCTTGCCCTTTAGTGACAACAGTCCCAGGAACGACTGCATTTCTATCACCAAAATATATTTGAGTGGTCTTCTATTATTATGGTTGGAAATTAAAACAGTTAATCACAGTTCTAACTTGTTTTGGAAATGAAATATATATTTTACTGTCATGTTCGACAAAATACATTGAACATTGCCCCTCTTTATTCTCGGGGTGATTAATGTATTGGAATTGTACATTTCTATAATGCCATGATAGACACAAAAAGCTGGAGTAACTCAGCGGGACATGCAGCATCTCTGGAGGGAAGGAATGGGTGACTTTACAGGTCGAGACCCTTCTTCAGAAACGTCACCCATTCCTTCTCTCCAGAGATGCTGTCTGTCCCGATTAGTTACTCCAGCTTTTTGTGTCTATCTTCAGTTGAAAACAGCATCTGCAGTTCCTTCCTACATATCTATAATGCCATGACATGCTTTTTTAGTATGTGTTCACATAATATTTCGCTTTTACATGTTTGTCTAAATATCCATTAAATTATAATATTAAAACTCCTCTTGCCCTGTATTTGAAAATGATGGAGAGGTTGATGCCACACTCATTTGTGTTTAGAAGGTTA
This sequence comes from Rhinoraja longicauda, assembly GCF_053455715.1. Taxonomy (NCBI): domain Eukaryota; kingdom Metazoa; phylum Chordata; class Chondrichthyes; order Rajiformes; family Arhynchobatidae; genus Rhinoraja; species Rhinoraja longicauda. The sequence continues at coordinate 41,469,860 of NC_135965.1, read as the reverse complement.
AACAGTGCTGCACGCTGGTGCAGCGGTAGAGTTGCTGCCTTACAGTGCCAGAGACCCGGGTTCGATCCTGGCTGCCCATATGGGATTTGTACATTCTCTCCTAATCCGTGTGGGTTTACTCCGGGTGCTCCGGTTTCCTCCCACACTCCAAAGAAGTACAGGTTTGTAGGCTATTTGGCTTGGTATAAATGTAAATTGTCCCTTGTGTGTAGGATAGTGTTGGTGTGCGGGGATCGCTGATCGGTGAGGACTCGGTGGGTCGAAGGGCCTGTTTCCAAGCTCTATCTCTAAACCAAACTAGACTAAACCAAACTAAACTAAACTAAACCCTACTGACTGTGTACCATAACTATTCCTCACATAATCTACCCTTTCTATGCCACCATCAGCTCTCCCCTCAATCTCTGACAAAACAATCCATGTTTATCCAACCTCTCCTGATAGGTAATACTCGCCAATCCTGGCATCGTTACGATAAACTTCTTCTGCACTCTCTCCAAATCCTTCACATCCTCCCTGGAATGGTGTGACCAGAACTGCACACAAGTGCAGGTCAAACTGTGAAGTGGCCCCAACATGAAGCAGGAACTAAGCAAAGAGATAAAGTCGCTGTCCTGACCTTCATTCCCTGGATGGTTTCCAATGCACATAACTTAGTCACCTTAGTTCTTAGCCTCTTTCTGGTGCACCGTGGCTACTGTTTGTAGAGCTGATATTAGCTCATCCAATCCTTAAATAACATCATTCCTAGCATCTTAGACTCTTAAAGATGTGTCTGCACTGCAACACAATCCTCCCTCAGGCATCCAGCTCAATCTGAGCCGAGAGTATAAACACTGGGCTTTTTCCAAGACCTGCACTGCCTCATCTACGACAGCAGATTTGCCTTGATCAAATGGCCGTGCTACTCCACCTCACCTTGCACTTTCCTTCTCTCTCCTTCCCAACTTACTGCAGCAGTGTTGCAGCTAATGTTTTAATGCTCCAGTGGCCCCTCTCCCTTGCATCATCCAAACACATCTTCAGATTCTGCTTCTCAACTGGCCATTACTGAGGAGTAACCACACATCCAATATATATACTGTACCCAATTCATTGTATTTCCCATATCTCTTTCTCCATGTCGCTTTACTTAGCTTTACAGCTGGCCAGTGTGTGAAATTTGTACCAGGACAACTGTTTAGTAATTACAACTAACTGTTTTAAAGCAAATGAGACCCAGAATCGTGTTGATATTTGCCCTAAATAAAAATAAATTTGCATCATTATGGCCCGTGTGTATTTGTGTAACCAGAACTATTAATATGAACTGAAGGTAGACAGAAAATACTGGAGTAACTCAGCAGGACAGGTAGCATCTCTGGAGAGAAGGAATGGTTGACGTTTCGGGTCAAGACCCTTCTTCAGACTGATGTTAGGGGAGTGGGTGGTACAGAGATAAAATGCAGTTGGAGACAGTAAGACTGGTAGGAGAATTGGGAAAGGAGAGGGGATGAAGAGAGAGGGAAAGCAAGGGCTAATTGAAGTTAAAGAAGTCAATGTTCATACCGCTGGGGTGCAAGTTACCCAAGCGAAATGTGAGGTGCTGTTCCTCCAATTTGCGCTGGGCCTCACTCTGACAATGGAGGAGGCCCAGGACAGAAAGGTCAGTGTGGGAATGGGAGGTGAGTTAAAGCGTTGAGCAACCAGGAGATCAGGTTTAAGTGGACTGAGTGGAGGTATTCAGTGAAACGATCGCCGAGCCTGCTCTTGGTCTCGCCGATATACAGGAGTCCACACCTGGAACAGGGGATACAGTAGATGAGGTCGGAGGAGGTGCAGGTGAACCTCTGCCTCACCTGAAAAGACTGTCAGGATCCTTGGACAGAGTCGAGGGGGGAGGTATAGGGACAGGCGTTGCATCTCCTGTGGTTGCTGGGGAAAGTATCTGGGGAGGAGGCGGTTTGGGTGGGAAAGGACGAGTTGACCAGGGAGTTGCAGAGGAAACCGTCTCTGTGGAAAGCAGAAAGGGGTGGAGATGGGAAGATGTGGCTAGTGGTGGGATCCCGTTGGAGGTGACGAAAATGTCAGAGGATGATGTGCTGTATGCGACGGCTGATGGGGTGGAAGGTGAGGACAAGGGGGACTCTGTCTTTGTTACGAATGGGGGGAGGGGGAGCAAGAGCGGAGCTGCAGGATATTGAAGAGACCCTAGTGAGAGCTTCATCTATAATGGAAGAGGGGAATCGCCATTCCCTAAAGAATGAAGATATCTCCGATGACCTGGTATGGAACACCTCATCCTGGGCGCAGATAAGGCGTAGACGGAGGAATTGGGAGTGGGGGATAGAGTCTTTACACCAAGCAGGGTGGGAAGAAGTGTAGTTTAGATAGCGATGGGAGTCAGTGGGTTTCCCCTCAGTCAATTTGTCATATTAATATGAATTTACAGCTTGTTGTGATGGAACTGACAAAGTTACTTTGTTGGCACCCTTTAAGTGGTGACTATTGTATACCTTGGGTATACAAGCAAAGACATTCACTGTGACTTGTCACATGTGACAATAAAGTATTCATTCATAAAGTATTCATTCATAAAGTATTCATTCATGGGCTGAAAATATTTAAATAATTTTCATATGTTCCACAATCTGGCTGCTAAGTGAACCAAAACCAGGAGACAAGTCTATCTCAAGAGGAGCAATTAGTAGAAGGTCAGGATTGTTTCATGGGCATTTTAACTCCCAAGGGAATTGACACATTTATATTTCATTCTTTTTCATGGTAGAGAACAGACCTCCTCACACACAACATCCTAACATCAAAAAGCTCTGTCAATGCTTTGATTGCAATCCAGAGAAATGTAGTCAGAAAAGTAACTTGCTGACTATATTATGTTCTTGATGAATTTCTATGCTTGACAGTTACATTGCAGCTGATATTAAATCTGCGGCCACACTTTGCAGATGCTATGTGAATATTTTCATGACATTCGGCAAGGTGGCGCAGTGGTAGAGTTGCTGCCTTACAGCGTCGGAGACCCGGGTTTGATCCAGACAGTATGGGTGTCGTCTGTATAGATTTTGTACATTCTCCCTGTGACTGATTGGGTTTTCTCTGGGTGCTCCGGTTTCCTCCCACACTCCAAAGACGATCAGGTTTGTAGGCTTCGGTAAAATTTGTAAATTGTCCCTAGTGCGTAGGATAGTGCTAGTATACGGGGTGATCGCTGGTCAGCGTGAACTCAGCGGGCAGAAGGGCCTGTTTCCGCGCTGTAGCACTGAAGTCTAAAGTCTAAAGCAAACTGAACTGGAAAGATACATCGCAGGAACAGGTCCTTTGGCCCACTATATCCGTGCCAAACATAATACCAAGATAAACTAATCTCATCAGTCTGCACATGACCCATGCCTCTCCACTCCAGGCATATCCATGTGCCTGTCCAAAAAGCCTCTTAAATGCCACTATTGTAGCTGCCACCACCATGTACCAGGCACCCACCATTTCCTGTATAATAAAAAAAATTAAAAACCATCTTTAAATTTTGCCCCTCTCACTTTAAAACAATTCCCTTTAGTCTTTGATATTTTCACCCAGGGAAAATCGATCTAACTGTTTAACCGACCTATGCATCTACCAGATACTTCTAATGGATCTCCCCTCAAACCGTCCAAAGAAAATAATCAAAGTTTATCCAACCCCTCCTCCTAGTGAATACCCTCTAATGCAGACAGAATTCTGGTAAACCTGCACCCTCACCAATCAAAATAGATAAAAATCAAAAAGTGAAAACAGCAGGTCGGCCTTAACTGATCGTTGAACCAATATTCCTCCGAAAAACCTTGTTCAGGTGGTGACCATTCCAACAAAATTTGCCGTCGTGCTCACTGAGATCGCAACTGCAATATTTATAAAATATTCATATACAATTTGTGGTTGATCATTGAGTGATTGGGAATTAACAGATTCCTTAGACTTTTATTAAAGGGTCATTATCTGTTTTGTTTCAGTTTAAATGTTTATCCTAAACATTTTGGCATCACTTTACCACACAGTAGATTCTCAGTGAAGATTCTAAGGTCATTACTAACTGTTACAAGAGCTACTCTTCATTAATGCTTTACTCACTTGAACAATGGTGACGGAAGCCAAGAGCTATTCAATACTATAGCTGATAAATGAGACTGCTGATATTCAATATAAAAATAAGCACATGTGAATAAGGTAGGATTCAAAAGTGGAAAACCACCCGACAGGTAGGTACAAAAACTAACAAAAGTAAAACCCTAAATAAACTATGCAGGGAAAAGTCAATGGGTCCATGGATGAGGATTCTATCCTCATGCCGAGCCGGATGGTCACATCGCACAGTGATCCGGCACAAATCTACTTGCTGAGCCGGATGGTCACATCACACAGTGATCCGGCACAGATCTACTTATTCTGTCTTAAAACTGGTACAATTTGTTTCGTTGGGTTGTTGTTGTTTAAATTAATTAAATTATTGCATCGTATGGGAGGCGCATTCCCAATCTCGTTGTACCCCTGTACAATGCCAATAAAGATATATTGTATTGTATTGTTCTACATAAAAATGTCAAGGTTTCAGATTCGGTTATGATCTTATCTTTTTAGAACAGGTGGTTTAGAACAGTTGCTATAATGTTGATTTTTGCTCTTTCCATCTTTCGTGCTCATTTGTTCACACCTGCACTAACCCATATCTTGTGCCTGTAGCCCCTTAATATATCTCAGTATCTCAGGGAAACGGCTGAGAGATATCTCAGACAATATCTTCTAGATATCTTCTTAAAGAAGGGGGGACCCAGCGGAGGTGGGGGGGGGGGGGGTTTCAGAGAGCACGAAGGGGAACTGGCAGGGAGCGATGGGGAGGGTGGGGGTGAGGTTGCCTGCTGCCACGTACAGGGGCAGCCAGTATATAGGAATGTTTGGTGAATTTTTGTAACTTTGTCGGAGCCAAAATGTGACGACACTTGTGTACTGCCTCGGCGAGGTCTCCTACATTATTCTACCGGTGGTATGAACATCGACTTCTCCAACTTTAGATAGTTCCTCTGTCCCTCCCTTCCCCTCCTCCTTCCCAGATCTCCCTCTATCTTCCTGTCTCCACCTATATCCTTCCTTTGTCCCGCCCCCCTGACATCAGTCTGAAGAAGGGTACCGACCCGAAACATCACCCATTCCTTCTCTCCCGAGATGCTGCCTGACCTGCTGAGTTACTCCAGCATTTTGTGAATAAATCGATTTGTACCAGCATCTGCAGTTATTTTCTTATACACATTATTCTACCGGGTTGTCTGCAAAACTGTATTTTACTGTACTCGCGAACATGTGACAGTAAAGCATCATTGAATCATTGAATCCAAAAGAGCTGCCTTCAGATTCTATATTTTTGCAACCCATTTGACATTCAAGTTTTAAAATGATAGTTTCTGTGAACTCAATTTCCGAAAGTGCCGCCTGCTTTAGTTGCGATATAAACACCGGAATGGATGAAAGAGAAACTGTAATCTAATGTGCAAGGGAAAACAAAAGCTCATCTCCGTGCTGCCATTAAGATTGACGAGCAGTGCAGATTATCTGGGTGGAAAGTTATCTCGGATAATGGATATTGACAGAAGACACCAGGCTCGTGAACCGCTGCAAAGCAAATAATTCAGCTCGAATAATGTCTGTGAATGAAAGCTGAGTTAAATAAATGAAGAGGATGAATGAGGATGAGGTTGTCAGCAGCTTGAGAAGTATAAGGTTCTGCTTTTGAAATGACATCCAAAAACATCTAAAGATTTTAAAGAGGCCTTTACCTGAAATAGATTTAGTTTCAAGCCTCATAATAAGCAGTTCTGAGTAAATGTTTTCTTCACTACATCATGACCCTCCATCATACGTCTCACAAACAAGTAACCAAGTCTGATTTAGCAAAATGAACATGATTTAATATTTGCAATATAATCCTTGAACTGACATTTATTCATTTGTTGAGTGAAAGCATTGCAGAGAAGCCTCGTACTTGAAGCTGGGATCATGAACAAAACATCGTGCTGGAGCAACTCAGAGGGTCAGGCAGTATCTGTGCAGGTAATGGATGGATGATGTTTCGGGTCATCCATGAGAGGGGATCTTATCGAAACGTATAATATTATTAAGCGGTTGGACACGTTAGAGGCAGGAAACATGTTCCCAATGTTGGGGGAGTCCAGAACAAGGGGCCACAGTTTAAGAATAAGGGGTAGGCCATTTAGAACGGAGATGAGGAAAAACTTTTTCAGTCAGAGAGTTGTGAATCTGTGGAATTCTCTGCCTCAGAAGGCAATGGAGGCCAATTCTCTGAATGCATTCAAGAGAGAGCTAGATAAAGCTCTTAAGGATAGCGGAGTCAGGGGGTATGGGGAGAAGGCAGGAACGGGGTACTGATTGAGAATGATCAGCCAAGATCACATTGAATCGAAGGGCCGAATGGCCTCCTCCTGCACCTATTGTCTATTGTCTATTGTCAGGATCCTTCTTCAGACTTGCACTTACTTAGAGATACAACATGGACACATCCTTCAGCCCATCTAATTCACGCTGACCATCGATCACCTGTTCACCTTGGTTCTATGTTATCCCACTTTCTCATCCACTTGGGGCAATTTATAGAGGCTAATTAACCGATGAACTCGTATGCCTTGGGATATGGGGGGGAACTGGAGCACCTGGATGAAACCCAGGTGATCACAGGGAGAACGGGCAAACTCCACATAGACAGCACCTGAGGTGAGGATCAAACCCAGGTCTCCGGCACTGTGAGGCAGTGGCTCTACCAGCTGTGCCACTGTGCCACCCCATGTGTTCACCCATCAATGTCCTAGAACAGTGTGGCATGCTAAGACAGGCAGCAGTTAATGTCTCCCATGTTAACGTGGGTCTGCAGACGCAGGTGGAACAAAATGGATTTCATTCCCTAAATCCCTTGAGTAAACCTGATGATTTCTTCCGGCATTTTGTTAGTTCTATGCTCAACATTAATGAAACCATTTTTGTTTTTGGAAAAATCCAGATTACTGCCTTTTATTTGAGAAAAGAATTCTTGAAGTGTTACGAAATTGAATTTAGATTCCATGGTTCAATTTTAACAATGCTCTTGATCAATACTATTAAATAATGTAACCACTCAAAACTCGATTCCCCAGACAGGTAACACTGCCTTACAGCTGTTCTGGTAAAAGAAATTTACCCTCAGGAAAAGCACAAATCACTGCCCAAAAACTTGAGATACGAAATAAAATTTACCCTTCAACCTCCACTGTGCTTTAACCCATTTTCCCCCTGAATTATATTGACAATAGACAATAGACAATAGGTGCAGGAGTAGGCCATTCGGCCCTTCGAGCCAGCACCACCATTCAATGTAATCAGTACCCCGTTCCTGCCTTCTCCCCATACCCCCTATCCTTAAGAGCTCTATCTAGCTCTCTCTTGAATGCATTCAGAGAATTGGCCTCCACTGCCTTCTGAGGCAGAGAATTCCACAGATGTACAACTCTCTGACTGAAAAAGTTTTTCCTCATCTCCGTTCTTAATCTTAAACTGTGGCCCCTGGTTCTGGACTGCCCCAACATTGGGGATGTTGCCACCTCCTTAAGTACCCTGGGATGCAGACCATCAGGCCCTGGGGATTTATCAGCCTTCAGTCCCATCAGTCTACCCAACACCATTTCCTGCCTAATGTGGATTTTGTTCAGTTCCTCCATCACCCTGGGATCTCTGGCCACTAGAACATCTGGGAGATTGTTTGTATCTTCCTTAGTGAAGACAGATCCAAAGTACCTGTTCAACTCGTCTGCTATTTCCTTATTCCCCATAATAAATTCCCCTGCTTCTGTCTTCAAGGGACCCACATTTGCCTTGACTATTTTTTTCCTCTTCACATACCTAAAAAAGCTTTTACTCTCCTCCTTTATGTTATTGGCTAGCTCATCTTTTCTCCCCGTATTGACACCACCATGCTCCCATGAACCCTGATTCTTGACTTCTATCCCTATCCTGATATTTTCACTTCCTACACCCTTCCTAATCCATGAACTTTGGCGATCGCCTGCGTCTAATGTTGGCACCAGTTGTTAAATAATCGCAGTGGGTCGCTTTGCCATCACAGTTAGATGGGTCAATATGAGAGACAAAATCCCACTGGAATGCACCTCCTGTTATAACATGGGATTCAATGGGAAAAGAGAGCTTGTGTCATGGAAAATCACAAAGCTGATGGTTTTCGAGGAATTCAACCCTTCCATAGTGTGGGGTTACCATTTTCTTAAATTAATGTAGTTGATTGAGTGAATAATGTGGTAAAAATCTTCCCTCTGCATTTATTTTCAATTAGGTCTATAGTACAATGGAGACACAAGCAACTGCAGAAGCTGGAAACTTGAGCAAAACGTATAGTGCTGGAGTATCTCAAAGAGTCAGGCAGCATTTGTGGAGGGAATGGAGAGATGACTTTTCAGGTCGAGACCATTCTTCAGTTACAGTGCCCCACATAAGCTGGTTTCAGATAATCCAAAATAGAAAGTGCAAATATTCTTGAAATTAGAAACATGGAACTGCAGATGCCAGTTAACACACAAAAGAACACAAAGTGCTGGAGTAACCGAGAAGGTCAGGCAGCATCTCTGGAGAACATGCTGACCTGCTAAATTACTCCAGTGCTTTGTGTTCTCTCCTTCTTTGGAAGTAATTCAGTTCTACTAATGTTTCAAGGAAACAAAAAATTGTTGGAAATTCCAAAATAATTGTGTGATCCATTCCAATTACAAAATCACCAAATTTCTGTTTAGTTATTTTGATTCATTCATGTGTTACTCTATTCTTTTGATAGTTGTACTGTTTCTGCGTTTGATCCCCATCCACAGAACCCACCAAAGATGCTCACGTTGCATAATCCAGATACAATGTGACCCACTTTAAGTGAATGAATTCAAACAAAATTTAAAATTCAATCCCAATCACAAAGGTATTTTTCTCACTGTGTCACCCAGGTCCAAATAGGCTTCATTATGAAGAGGCTGTGTTTAATTGAGTAACATATATTTTGTTACTCACTTTTATGAAATTCAGTGTTCATATATAAATTCAAACATAATTGTAAATTATAAATAGCCTACTTTCTATGGCAGATTAAGATCACATCTAGCAAACCTTTATCATTGTGTGAAATCACTGCAGACCTGCTATTCTACTGTAAATAACAATTTCATCGTTCCATTGTTGGTACATATGATAATGAAATACTCTTGATTCTTAACTCTCTTGAAAATCGCATCCAATTACTTTACACCTCCCTACAAAGTCTTAAATAAATCTTATGATGTTTACAGTGGCACAACGGTAGAATTGCTGCCTTATAACGCCAGAGACCTGGGTTTGATCCTGACAACGGGTGCTGTCTGTTTGGAGACAGTAAGTTCTTCCTGTGACCGCATGGGTTTTCTCCGAGTGCACCAGTTTCCTCCCACATTCCAAAAACGTACAGGTTTGTAGGTTAATTGCCATCTGCAAATTGTAAATTGTCTGGTGTGTAGGATAGTGCCAGTGTACGGGGTGATCGCTGGTCGGCGCGGACTCGGTGGGCCGAAGGGCCTGTTTCCACACTGTATCTCTCGTCAAGTCAAGTCAAGTCAATTTTATTTGTATAGCACATTTAAAAACAACCCACGTTGACCAAAGTGCTGTACATCTGTTTAGGTACTAAGGAAAAAAATGAAACATACAGTAGCACACAAACATATCAGCACATACAAAACAGTTCACAGCGCCTCCTCAATGGGCCTCAAACGCTAGGGAGTAGAAATAGGTTTTGAGCCTGGACTTAAAGGAGTCGATGGAGGGGGCAGCTCTGATGGGGAGAGGGATGCTGTTCCACAGTCTAGGAGCTGCAACCGCAAAAGCGCAGTCACCCCTGAGCTTAAGCCTAGACCGCGGGATAGTTTAAAGTTTAAAGACTAAAGTCTGATAAAGGGTTATTACTCTGAACTATTAACTTTCTTTCTCCAAAGAGGCAACCAGATTTACTGCGTATTGTTTGTTACTTTTCAGCATAATTTTGTCTATTCAGTTAAATTCTGGGGCATCCATTAGCACCTCACTTTCCTGATCAAGGTCCCCGACAATAGCTGGTAATTGTTCAGATCTGAAATATATATGCAGACTTTTGAAACTTAGCAATCGCTCTGTTCCAAGTTAATATGATTTCAAAACATAATTATATTTTATGTCTCAAAAATACAATGTTCTAATCTTAACCCTTTTACCCTTCACCCACAATATTTTCCAATCAGGAATTAATTGGGCTCTTGGCACAGTCTTGTGAAATTAAAAATGTATCATTTTAACACCAAGTTTTATATCATGGGAATTTTTAGTCTTTTTCGGGCCGCACAGTGGTGCAGCTGGTAGAGCTGCTGCCTAACAGCGCCAGAGACCTGGGTTCAGTCCAGACCTTGGATGCTGTCGGTGTGGAGTTTGCAAGTTCTCCCTGTGACCGCATGCGTTTCCGCCCACATTCCAAAGACTTGCGGGTTTGTAAGTCAATTTGCATTTGCAAATTACCCCTGGCGTGTAGGTAAGAAAATAACTGCAGATGCTGGTACAAATCGAAGGTATTTATTCACAAAATGCTGGAGTAACTCAGCAGGTCAGGCAGCATCTCAGGAGAGAAGGAATGGGTGACGTTTCGGGTCGAGACCCTTCTTCTGAAGAAGGGTCTCGACCCGAAACGTCACCCATTCCTTCTCTCCTGGGATGCTGCCTGACCTGCTGAGTTACTCCAGCATTTTGTGAATAAATACCTGGCGTGTAGGTAGTGGAGCATAGAACTAGTGTGAACGGGTGAACAAAGGTCGGGTGCAGACACGTTGGGCCAAAGGGCCTGCTTCCATGCGGTCTCTCTGAATTAAACTAAACTCAAAGCACTGTTGTTGAATGTCGCCGCACTCCTCTAAATGAGGGATGTTGAAATTCAGACTTCTTATTGTACTTCTGAAGTGCATCCCAATTTCCTTCACCAAAGAACCATAATGCATAAAGAATCATTCATTTGTTATAGTTGGCTGAGGGGTTCCTCTGCAGAAAATAATACGATCTTTAGTATACAATCATAAATGTCATTAACTCAAATACACCACTACACCTGAAATCAAGTGTTAGTGGGGAAATGGATAGTGATGTGATTTGGAACAGCAGTTTTTCATTTCTGCTTGCATCTAATCTAATTGATGAAATGGAAATGGTAATTTATTTCCCATCTCAAAGGGTCTTAAGTGAAATGAATTGCTGCAATCTCAGAGTAGTTTCTGCTGGACATGGCTACTTGTAATTCTAATATGTTCTGAATTTGCATTCTGCTAAAACCACAGAGAAAATGGAAGAGGGATAAAGTGCAAGTTAGAAAGGGAAATGGTATCAATTGAATCATTCGACTACAGTATTTGACGAGATTTTGATTTTAAATTTAAAATATAATAAATGCAGAAATTTAGCAAATTTAGCTAATCAATTGAAGCTGGGCCAATTTTCGAACCATTGCCTGAACGAACACTCCCTAGCAGCTGGATTCAAAATTAACAACTGTGGGAGAAGAGCACAAAATGCTGTGGGAACTCAGCGGATCAGGCAACAACTGGGGAGGAGATGAATGGGTGACATTTTCAGGAACCTTTCCAGACTGATATGGGAGAAAACTGCCTCCAGCCTCAGAAGTAAAATCCAAGTGAACAGTTGGGTGGAAATGTTCTTATTTTTCATGGAGTTTTAGAATGCCAATTTAACATTCCACATACCAGGCTTGGCTTATATTTGTGTAAATTCAGAGATTGACAGATTATTGATTAGTAAGGGTATCGGGGGTTATCGGGCAAAGGCAGGGGAATGGGGGTGAGAGGGAAAGATAGATCAGCCATGATTGAATGGTGGAATAGACTTGATGGGCCGAATGGCCTAATTCTGGTCCGAGAACTTATCAACTTACGACATGAGAGGCAAATGGATGAAAACTTTAAAGATCCTAAGAGATTTTGATAACTTAGATGTGGAGAGGATGTTTTCACTCATGGGGGATCTAGAACTAGGGGCCATGGTTCAAAAATAAGGGATTGTCCATTTAAAATAGCAATCGGGCAAATGTTTTTCCTTACAGGGTCGCGAATCTTTGAAACCTAAGACATAACTTTAAGGCAGAGTTGTTACATTTTCTGTAAGTAAGGTGGTGAAAGGTTACTGCTGATGGATGAGACCAGGGGATTGGGGTACAATCTAATTAGTCAGAATCTTATTAAATTAATCTTGAAGACCTGACTGGTCTACACTTGCTCCTCATTAGTATGTACATGAAAACTTAGGTACTTACAATAATTTAAGAGGGGCCTTGCCCTTGTATCAAGACATTTTACTAAATAAACAAATGAGAAATTAGTTATTGAAAAAAAATATGGAACCAAATCATTAAATGTTGATATTTTAAAAAGTGTCCTCACCTCTATTAAGATAAGGCCCTGCTTACTTGCCTTTGGCTACAGGTTATTTGTGGCTGTTTTGGCTATTTTGTTAAATTGGAAAGTCTATCCACCACATCTATCCTGGGAGATATGTCTTGAGCTTTGGTCTTCCAGAGGTCTGGCCAATAATGTAAACCCTCAGAGCTCATAGGCCAAAAAATTAAGGAGAAAAAATATATTTAAGTGCCACATTCCATCTGTTTTCCTGCAGTATCAAATATCATCTCATCTCATCCTTTCAAATCTGGTTCAACTAACATTTTATTTAGCTGCAACATGTCATGCCAACTTTTATACTCAATGCCTTGACTAATGAAGGTAAGCATGCCTTCTGCCTTTTCTACCACCCTATTGAATGAATGAATGAATGAATGAATAAGTTTATTGGCCAAGTAGGAATATACAAGGAATGTGCCTTGGTGCTCCGCTCACAAATGACAACACAAACATACAGTTAACAATTAAGAATAAAGCATAAACACATCAAAACAATAAGGATACACCATTACGTTCTAAACATGTGGGTGAAAATAAACCAGAGCAAAAAAGAGACTACCAGACTTTGGTTATTGAATAGAACTATCACTCGTGGGGAAAAAAGCTGTTTTTATGTGGCTGCTTTGACAGTCCGGAATCGTCCTCCAGAGGGAAGTGCTTTGAAGAGTTTGTGGCCAGGGTGAGAGGGGTCAGAGATGATCTTGCCCGCTTGCTTTCTGGCCCTTGCAGTGTACAGTTCGTCAAAGGGGGAAAGGTTGCAGCCAACAACCTTCTCAGCTGTGTGAACGATCCGTTGCAGCCTCCGGATGTCGTGCTTGGTGGCTGAGCCAAACCAGACCATGATGGAGAAGGTGAGGATGGACTCAATGATAGCAGTATAGAATTGGACCATCATTGCCTGTGGCAGATTGTGTTCCTTCAGTTGCCACAGGAAGTACATCCTCTGTTGGGCCTTTTTGACTGTGGAGTCGATGGTGGCCCCCCATTTAAGGTCCCTGGAGATGATGGTTCCAAGGAACTTAAATGACTCCACAGATGTGACTATGGTGTTGTTGATGGTGAGTGGGGGGAGGGGAGGGGGATCTCTTCGAAAGTCTATTGACTTATTCTGCCATGATCTGAGAGCTTTGGTCTAGCACCTCAAAATTCCATTGTACATCAATGTTCCTAAGGATCTTGCCATGAACTCCTAAAATTCACACTTGTCTAGATTAAACTCCACCTGGCACCTCTCTACCAAAATTTCCAACTGACCTATGTCCTGTTTTACCCTTTAACAACCTTTCTCCCGGTCCACAACTCTGCCAATGTATGTGTTGTCTGCAAACCTGCTAAGCAGAGCTGTTACCGAGCCAAGTTGTGATGCATCCCAATTGAATGCTTTCTGAAGTTCATCTCCAGATATTGGTAAGAGTCGTTGGAGACATTTACTTAACCATCTCCACTTCAGCACCATTGATGTTGACTGGGTCATGTACTGCAACTCATTTCCTGAAGTCAATAACTAACTCCTTCATTATGCTCACATTGTGGGAGGGTTTATTGTCTTGACGCCATATTACTAAGCTCCATCAATAGGTTCATTAAATCATGTGCTATCCTGATCTGGAAATATATCTTCATTCATCATCATTCATTTATCATCATTCAACCGATTAGGTACAATCCATGCAAAGAGAAATATAGAGTTAACATTTCAGGTCAAAGGCCCTTCATTGCAATATTTGGTAATATTTATTAAGCAGATGAATTTAACTTAAAGCTGGAAAAGATTATCAATGCAGCTTAACATTGGAAAATCAAAGCTGTTCTTTAGAAGTTGTAATATTTAATGCTGCTTAAGACTAAATAATAACCTTTGGACTATATTGATGTGTTAAAGCTCTAAAGGATGCCGGCTCCTTAGTGTATTCAAAAGTGTGGAATATTTTACAGGAAAAAAATAAGCTCTTGTAATATCTTGAAGAGATTAGGTTTTATACGACCAGAATTAGATTGTAAAATGGGAGTAGTGCGATTCATCTCCTTTATCAATTATTTCAGCTTATTTTCAAATTGGAAAGTGAATTTCCGAGTCAAAGGCAATATATTCTGCGAGAGACGGCGAGCACCATGTTTATACACTGCATGATATACAGATCGCAGTCACTGACGTCGGCGCTGCAAACAAACAGAGCTATGCAATATTAAACAGGCCAATCTGGCATCTCACATTTACCGCCCACTTTTCCATTCTCGCGTCTCAGTAAATACGCTGAAGTTAGCGTGGATCCTGAATAAATTGCATACAAATAGATATTCGTGCTGGGTCAGTTTATTCTGAGGAGATCAAATCGAAAGACCTTCACTAGAACCCCGAAGTCCTCGGGAAATATGAATAATTGAAGATTTGAGGTTGAGAAAAGAAACATTTTGGGATTTATGAATGTATTGTATAACATCTTAAAATTAAAAGTGACAAGTAAAAGCAATAGGAACCGGCCTCACATGTTGTGCCTGCATTCCTAACAAGCTTGTTTTTATTTTCTACAGACGGTCGGGTTATCGAAGAAATACATCAAATTTGTAAATACCAAAGTCAGGCCAGCAATACTGAGCGTCACATTACACTTTTATTCACAAAATGCTGGAGTAACTCAGCAGGTCAGGCAGCATCTCGGGAGAGAAGGAACGGGTGACGTTTTATTCACATTCCTTCTCTCCTGAGATGCTGCCTGACCTGCTGAGTTACTCCAGCATTTTGTGAATAAAAACCTTCGATTTGTACCAGCATCTGCAGTTATCTTCTTATGTCACATTACACTTGTCGTTTGGTTAAACTTACAAACCAGTGTCGACTGCAAACTGAAACCACCTGAACTCGCCAATAAATTATTGAAGAGGTTTTGTGTCTGGTTACCAGAACCTATTGATCACCGGTTGATAAATGTGACCTCCCCGCGTGTGGCTGTCTGATTCACAGACAGGAGTGAGTGTTGAGTGTTTTGCTCAGTGTGAACAGATCCAGGCGCAGCCCCGGGGGGAGACTCGCCAGTGTGCGACCGTGAGTTTTCAGCACCATGGACAGTAACAAGCGCCTCAAGCAAATCATCAAAGAAATGCGCTCTGACATGAAGAAACTCGAGTCAGAAAACAAAGCCCTCCGAGTGAAGTTAAGCCAGAACGGGAAGCGAGCTGAAACGCTGGATGAGGCCACTATTAACGCGTTGCACCAGCAGCTGAGATCCGAGAAGGCTTTAACTCACCCTAACCTGCGCAGGAACATCTCCGCGCCCGTTCTCGAAGGAGAAGCCAGAGGTAATTAGTTCAAGGAAATCAGGGAAGGTTTCATTTTCCCCTGACTCTCAGTCTGAAGAAGGGTCTCGACCCGAAACGTCACCCATTCCTTTTGTCCAGAGATGCTCTCTGGCCCGCTGAGTTACTCCAGCTTTTTGTGTCTATCTTCAGGAAATACTTCGTCTCTTTTGCTCGTCCGTCTGTGATTTTGGTGGTATTTATCTCTCCTCATTAGTGATGCCATGACCCAGCATCACCTAACACAAACAATGAAGCCCAATTAGGCCATTTGGTCTCATCTTATCAGATATACCGCCTTTGTTCGACCCATCCCTCCCCATCTTCTCTGCAACCTTATTGTCATTACTTTTCTTTCTTTCCCAGATCTGATGAAGTTTCCTCAACTTTAAATACCAGCCATGTTTCTCTTTGGTAAGGGTGTCAGGGGTTATAGGGTGAAGGCAGGAGAATGGGGGTTGAGAGGGAAAGATAGATCAGCCATGATTGAATGGCTGGGTAGACTTGATGGGCCAAATGGTCTAATTTTACTCCCCAAACCCTTTGAACGATATGCTGCCTGACTTGCTGAGTGCTTCCAGCGTTTTCTGATTGTATTTCAGATGTCCAGCACCTGCAGTGTTTCTGATTTTTAATACAGTTAATGTCTGATGTTTACTCTTTATTGGCATTATCAGCACATTCAAAATATTAAATTGATTAATTGAGATTCTTCCACCTTGACCAGCTTTGCGGTTTTATAATAAAATCATATGAAGAATCGGCCCGCTGAAACAAAAATAAATGATGTTAACAAAAGACATGATTTATGTCACACCAGAACTCATTCTGGCACTTCACAAATTCTTAGTGCAGTTACCCTTATTCTGGAAACACAAGAGACTGCAGATGCTGCAATCTGGAACAAAAGCAGAGTGTTGGAAGAACTCAGCGGGTCAACAGTATCTGTGGAGACACATGGGTGGTTGGCATCTTGAGTCATGACTCCACATCAGGACTTTTATTCTGTTGTCCACCATCTGTAATATTCTATATAATTATGACACTGGCAAATATTATTAAAATGTTTTCCTGGAATTCTCCACAAACTCATATTCCAATGTGAAGTAAAGTGGTCAATTTTGGATTCAACTGTATTAAAATGATGTGTATTATGAGCCTGGAGTTGTTTAAAGTCTAGCATACAAGACAATAGTGTCCCATTCATTCTACTTTAAGAGGTTTACTTTCACAATGCATCTGAGGGGTTATTAACCATTAGTAAATTGTTATTATCTTTGTATACAATAAGAGTGTTTAGCTCGCCTTCAAACAAAAGAGGAAATGCAATGATACTCAAACAGATGTGTTTCAGTCAAATAATTACATTAGATATGATGTATGTTTATTCACAGATAACACAATGACAGTGCGACGCTATTCCATATCGTCTTTACACGCCTTCACTGTTGGTAATAAACGTCATAAATCTCCAGATCAAAATCGAACCCACCAAAGGAGCAGGCAAGAGGGGCCACAATCAACGGTAGTGACTCACCCTTGCACAACGATGAAAGTGACAAAAGGCCAAGGAGTTCCTGATGAACTGTTGGAGACGAAGAGCCCTGAAGGAAAACAACCTCACGATACACCGTTACAGGGATACGTACATAAGTGCAAGTAAGCAATATAAAGTGTGCCACCTGAAATCAAAGATGTAACCAGTATTCCAAAAGTCACCCTTCAGCCTAGACTGATTTCTACCTGTAAAGTTCAGAATGAAAAATGTTAGGTGTCTATGTAATAAATCAGTAACTGATTGATTAGTGGCTCCAGAAAATATGTTATGATGATACTTTTAAAAAATGCATCTACTGTAAATATAAAACATCCACTCAATGATGTAGAGCAGAGGTCAGCTGTGACTGGTATTCGGTCTGCTAGTAGCGGGAATTTTACAGCAAAGAAAATGTTTGAGACATGCACCAGGTCTTTCAGCAGCTGTGGGGCAGGAACAATGGGGACATTTTGTGCACAATTTGCAAATGTTTCCATTATAAATTCAACCAAAATATTATGAGAAAGATAATTCCATTTTTTTGCAACTGAGGAAGAATCAGAGCAATGTACAGCACAGAAATTGGCCCTTTGGGCAGATAGTAATGCCTGTTCACTCTCATCTCTTCCCTTGGCTAACCTCTTGCTTCTAATGTACTTATAAAAGACTTTTGGATTCTCGTTAATCATAATTGTGAATCTTCTTTCAGGGCACATTTTTTGCATGACTGATTTCTTTCCTAAGTGCTCTTCTATATCTATAAACTTAAAATTACTTATTTGATACCAACCTCCTATCCTTGTCACAAGTCACACATTTACAAATTTGTATTTAAGTTAAACCCATTAATAAAAACAGAAAATTCTAGTCAGGCAGCACCTCTGGAAAGAAGCACGTTACAGTTTAAAGATCCTTTGTCAATGTTCCCATCATTTTTGATTTTTATTTCAGATTTTCAGCATCTGCAGTTTTCTGATTTTCAGTTATGTATCTCCACCTTATGTTGGATTTTCATTTTACTTTCTGCAATCTAGCCTTGAACTGTTAAGTGTATGCTGACAGGTGTTCAGGGGAGACCTCAGAAGATATATCAATGCAGAGTAGAGAAATAACAAATGTTCTCTGCAATACTATGCTCTATTCTTTGTTGTGATTAGATATATTGGTATTTTTTCAACAGGTATAAAATGAAGTCTGTGACATTTCTGTTGCCTGTGGATGTGCCTGTACCTCATTCTGAAGATCAAGACTCATCATGGTATACAGGGTATCAGAGTTGCGAACAGCTGCCTCCTATTCAAGAAATCGACTTCTGAATTATTGGAACTGCTTTACACACACGTTTGTATCAAATGATTCTGTTATTTCACAGAAAAGTTGATGGAAAGTGCATGGTGTCATTTCTAGATCTATGATCATTGTACTACAATTGTGAATTAACATGGTTCAAATATTTATTTACAGTATGCAATGAATGGAGGAAATTCAGCAAGTTCATGAATTTCTAATGTATTGAGAATTCAGAGTGAGCAAACTTTCAAAATGTGAAGACCAAAGAAATGGACGCTGTGTAAAAATGTGAACATACCCAGAATGTAATTATTTAATTCAATCACTATCCTATCCTTGTGTTACCACTTTTAGAGAACAATGGATTTGAACCACTTAACAAAGAGTTGTTATGCGATATGTGTTACTATAGTTATTATATGAAATAGGTATAATGATGATTAGACCACAGTTGGACTAAATGCACGCAGTATTCAAGGTCTTCCTGTACCTCAACATGCCTAAAAATCTTGCCATTTACTCTAGCTCTCCTACCAAGATTTTGGACCCAGTTGACCAACACGCCTCAGATCCCTTGTACCTTAACCTGCCCTACCAGCGTACAAGGGGAGCATTGTCAAAAAATGTATTGTAAACAATATGAAGGTCAAAGATATGCAAGCTGTGTAAAAATGTGAATAAGAAGCCCAGAATATAATTAACCAATTCAATCAAGGTGAATTTCTGGAATTATATATTCATTTTTCATTTAGCAACTCTGACACATTTCATAAAATAGTCTCCGTGGCATTAGAAAAATATTTCATTTTGCATCATATTTATCAAATGTGTCACTTGGTTAACCCGGTTTATTTTTTCTTCCAAAATCTGAAATCACGAATGTATTTTCTAAATGCTGGAGTGTTAACACGCACTATGTAACAGTGGGTAGATGATGGAAATTCGTTTTTTTATAAGCTGATGTTATGATGATCTTCCTAATAAGGTGGAAAAGTGGAGGGAACTTGGTTTTCAAGGGAAATTGGAAGCTTAAAAGGCAATCAAAATCTCCAAGTGTAATCTACTCCATTTCTCTGCTCTTTATGCCTGAGCCTGAGTTTGTCTTCTTTTCCGCTACTACATTCTCTTTGACAGTTGGACTGCTTCTGTTCACGGTGCTTGAGATGGGAATCTCTTCAGTCGTGGCCTTTTACAGCTATAAGCGTCTATTCCAGTTTGAGAGCACGTACACAATTCTGCATGATGTTATAATGAGACATCCTTCTCCATCGAACTGACAGCTGAATTTCCCCCCTCTTCCCTCTCTCTCCCTCTTCCCTCTCTCCCCCCTCTTCCCTCTCTCCCCCCTCCTGCCTCCAGTTACTGTTCCCGTGAAAACGAGCCGACGTTCCTGGAGCTGTACACCGAGAGAGAGAGAGAGAGTGAGAGAGAGAGGGAGAGAGGGAGAGAGGGTGAGTGAGAGAGAGAGAGAGAGGAGGAGGAGAGAGAGAGAGAGAGAGTGTGAGAGGGGGAGGGGGAGAGAGAGAGAGAGGGGGAGAGAGAGAGAGAGAGAGAGAGAGAGAGAGAGAGAGAGGGAGGGAGAGAGAGAGAGAGAGAGAGAGAGAGAGAGAGGAGGAGGAGAGAGAGAGGGAGAGAGAGAGATAGTGTGAGAGAGGGAGAGGGAGAGAGAGAGAGAGAGAGAGAGAGAGAGGGTGGGAGGGAGGAGAGAGAGAGAGAGGGAGAGAGAGGGAGGGTGAGAGGGAGGGAGGGAGGGGAGAGAGGGAGAGAGGGAGGAGAGTGAGAAGGGGAGGGAGGGAGGAGCGAGGGAGAGAGAGACAGGGGAGAGGGAGGGAGGGAGAGAGAGGGAGAGAGGGGGACGGAGCGAGGGAGGGTGAGGGAGAGCGAGAGAGGGATAGTGAGAGGGAGGGGGAGATAGAATGAGGGAGAGAGAGAGAACAAGAGAGCAGGGTGGAGGGAGCGAGAGAGAGAGTGGAACAGAGAGGGAGAGAGGGAGGAGAGAGAGGGATGGTGAGAAAGAGATAGAAAGTGGAAGAGGGGGGAGAGAGAGGGGGATTGTGAGAGAAGGAGATGGAAAGAGGGAGAGAGGGATGCTGAGAGAGGGAGGAGAGAGAGGGATGGTGAGAGAGAGGGAGGAGAGAGAGAGAGAGAGAGAGAGAGAGAAAAAGTGAGAGTGAGAGAAGGTGACAGAAAGAGGGAGAGAGAGAGAGGGATGGTGGGAGAGAGAGGAGAGAGAGAGAGATAGAGAGAGGGAGAGAGAGAGAGGGATGGTGAGAGAGAGAGAGATAGAAAGAGGGAACGAGAGGGAGAAGAGCGAGAGAGGGAGTGAAGGAGCGAGAGACAACGAACGAGAGAGAGAGAGAGAGAGAGAGAGAGAGAGAGAGAGAGAGAGAGATGTGCCCAGTTTGTGTTGAAGTGCGTGATCATTACTCGGGCCTGTTCTCGTCCTCCTTCAATAAAGGACATTTTGGAAGAAAAAAAAAAGAAAAAAAAAATCTCCAAGTGTTAAGTGAAAAGACCAGGAGAATGGAAATATTGGATTACTTTTTCATAGAGTGATAATAACTGAGAGAGTTCAGCGTCACCCATCCTTGTGATCCTCCCTTTTCGTGGGATTGAATTGAGACGTCTTTAAAATATGGAACATTGTTAATGATGCACAATCATTAATGTTTATTTTACATAATGCCTTCAGTTAAAACTGTTCAAAATTCCTAAAAATAAAATGTTAAAATTACATTGCCTTCTGACTCTGTTGTATGTGACAACCTGTGGATTTTCGAAACTTAAATATTGCGTAAAACATTATATGAACTTCACAGTGTCAGAATGTGGGCTTCGCTGAAAAATAATGCATTTTTAACTAACATTCTGAGACAATCTATCTATCTATCTATCTATCTTCTATCTATCTATCTATATCTATATCTATATCTATATCTATATCTATCTATCTATCTATCTATCTATCTATCTATCTATATAATACTAAAACTCTGCGGTCCAACATTCCGTATGTATGTATGTATATGTGTATGTACGGAAGATTACTTACAAACCCTACTCCTCCTAGACGGTACACCAAAGCGCTACGATTTTTGTACCGCCGTATTCACCATTAACCTGGGCAACTATTGTAAGTACTTTCGTTCAAATTGAAGCTACCTTTTTAAAGCTAGAGAGATATTAAAGTTTAAATTTTTCATTTCTAACCCTTTTCTTCAAGGGGCTACATTTGTTTCCAAAAGTTTCCAGAAAAGGATTTAGTTTTCAGCAAGGATTTAGTTTTCAGCTTGTGACGGCTACATTGTTTCGAAAAGCTTCCAAGAAGTCTTTTTTGTTATTGCAAGTCAAGTCAAGTCAAGTCAGTTTTATTTGTATAGCACATTTAAAAACAACCCACGTTGACCAAAGTACTGGACGGGCCCAACGGGCCCTCCCCAACGGGCACACTTGGAGAGTAAGAGTGGGGCTGGGGAAGGAGAGAATGGGGGGTGTGGGGACGGGCCCAACGGGCCCTCCCCAACGGGCACACTTGGAGAGTAAGAGTGGGGCTGGGGGAGGAGAGAATGGGGGGTGTGGGGACGGGCCCAACGGGCCCTCTTTTCTAGTATAATACTAAAACTCTGCGGTCCAACATTCCGTATGTATGTATGTATATGTGTATGTACGGAAGATTACTTACAAACCCTACTCCTCCTAGACGGTACACCAAAGCGCTACGATTTTTGTACCGCCGTATTCACCATTAACCTGGGCAACTATTGTAAGTACTTTCGTTCAAATTGAAGCTACCTTTTTAAAGCTAGAGAGATATTAAAGTTTAAATTTTTCATTTCTAACCCTTTTCTTCAAGGGGCTACATTTGTTTCCAAAAGTTTCCAGAAAAGGATTTAGTTTTCAGCAAGGATTTAGTTTTCAGCTTGTGACGGCTACATTGTTTCGAAAAGCTTCCAAGAAGTCTTTTTTGTTATTGCAAGTCAAGTCAAGTCAAGTCAAGTCACTTTTATTTGTATAGCACATTTAAAAACAACCCACGTTGACCAAAGTACTGCACATCTGATTAGGAAAAAAAAAAAAAACATCTGATTAGGAAAAAAAAAAAAACGGGCACACTTGGAGAGTAAGAGTGGGGCTGGGGGAGGAGAGAATGGGGGGTGTGGGGACGGGCCCAACGGGCCCTCCCCAACGGGCACACTTGGAGAGTAAGGGTGGGGCTGGGGGAGGAGAGAATGGGGGGTGTGGGGACGGGCCCAACGGGCCCTCTTTTCTAGTCTATATAATACTAAAACTCTGCGGTCCAACATTCCGTATGTATGTATGTATATGTGTATGTACGGAAGATTACTTACAAACCCTACTCCTCCTAGACGGTACACCAAAGCGCTACGATTTTTGTACCGCCGTATTCACCATTAACCTGGGCAACTATTGTAAGTACTTTCGTTCAAATTGAAGCTACCTTTTTAAAGCTAGAGAGATATTAAAGTTTAAATTTTCATTTCTAACCCTTTTCTTCAAGGGGCTACATTTGTTTCCAAAAGTTTACAGAAAAGGATTTAGTTTTCAGCAAGGATTTAGTTTTCAGCTTGTGACGGCGGCTACATTGTTTCGAAAAGCTTCCAAGAAGTCTTTTTTGTTATTGCAAGTCAAGTCAAGTCAAGTCAAGCCACTTTTATTTGTATAGCACATTTAAAAACAACCCACGTTGACCAAAGTACTGCACATCTGATTAGGAAAAAAACCCAAAACATCTGATTAGGAAAAAAAAAAAAAAAAGAAGGCTATAGTGGTCACTTGACATACACAGATCAGGAGGACAGAGTAAGAGTGGGGCTGGGGGAGGAGAGAATGGGGGGTGTGGGGACGGGCCCAACGGGCCCTCCCCAACGGGCACACTTGGAGAGTAAGAGTGGGGCTGGGGGAGGAGAGAATGGGGGGTGTGGGGACGGGCCCAACGGGCCCTCTTTTCCGGGCCCAACGGGCACACTTGGAGAGTAAGAGTGGGGCTGGGGGAGTGAGAATGGGGGGTGTGGGGACGGGCCCAACGGGCCCTCTTTTCTAGTATAATACTAAAACTCTGCGGTCCAACATTCCGTATGTATGTATGTATATGTGTATGTACGGAAGATTACTTACAAACCCTACTCCTCCTAGACGGTACACCAAAGCGCTACGATTTTTGTACCGCCGTATTCACCATTAACCTGGGCAACTATTGTAAGTACTTTCGTTCAAATTGAAGCTACCTTTTTAAAGCTAGAGAGATATTAAAGTTTAAATTTTCATTTCTAACCCTTTTCTTCAAGGGGCTACATTTGTTTCCAAAAGTTTACAGAAAAGGATTTAGTTTTCAGCAAGGATTTAGTTTTCAGCTTGTGACGGCGGCTACATTGTTTCGAAAAGCTTCCAAGAAGTCTTTTTTGTTATTGCAAGTCAAGTCAAGTCAAGTCAAGTCACTTTTATTTGTATAGCAAAAACAACCCACGTTGACCAAAGTACTGCACATCTGATTAGGAAAAAAACCCAAAACATCTGATTAGGAAAAAAAAAAAAAAAAGAAGGCTATAGTGGTCACTTGACATACACAGATCAGGAGGACAGAGTAAGAGTGGGGCTGGGGGAGGAGAGAATGGGGGGTGTGGGGACGGGCCCAACGGGCCCTCCCCAACGGGCACACTTGGAGAGTAAGAGTGGGGCTGGGGGAGGAGAGAATGGGGGGTGTGGGGACGGGCCCAACGGGCCCTCTTTTCCGGGCCCAACGGGCACACTTGGAGAGTAAGAGTGGGGCTGGGGGAGTGAGAATGGGGGGTGTGGGGACGGGCCCAACGGGCCCTCTTTTCTAGTATAATACTAAAACTCTGCGGTCCAACATTCCGTATGTATGTATGTATATGTGTATGTACGGAAGATTACTTACAAACCCTACTCCTCCTAGACGGTACACCAAAGCGCTACGATTTTTGTACCGCCGTATTCACCATTAACCTGGGCAACTATTGTAAGTACTTTCGTTCAAATTGAAGCTACCTTTTTAAAGCTAGAGAGATATTAAAGTTTAAATTTTTCATTTCTAACCCTTTTCTTCAAGGGGCTACATTTGTTTCCAAAAGTTTCCAGAAAAGGATTTAGTTTTCAGCAAGGATTTAGTTTTCAGCTTGTGACGGCTACATTGTTTCGAAAAGCTTCCAAGAAGTCTTTTTTGTTATTGCAAGTCAAGTCAAGTCAAGTCAGTTTTATTTGTATAGCACATTTAAAAACAACCCACGTTGACCAAAGTACTGCACATCTGATTAGGAAAAAACAAACAAACATCTGATTAGGGAAAAAAAAAAAGAATGAAGGCTATAGTGGTCACTTGACATACACAGATCAGGAGGACGGGCCCAACGGGCACACTTGGAGAGTAAGAGTGGGGCTGGGGGAGGAGAGAATGGGGGGTGTGGGGACGGGCCCAACGGGCCCTCTTTTCCGGGCCCAACGGGCACACTTGGAGAGTAAGAGTGGGGCTGGGGGAGTGAGAATGGGGGGTGTGGGGACGGGCCCAACGGGCCCTCTTTTCTAGTATAATACTAAAACTCTGCGGTCCAACATTCCGTATGTATGTATGTATATGTGTATGTACGGAAGATTACTTACAAACCCTACTCCTCCAAGACGGTACACCAAAGCGCTACGATTTTTGTACCGCCGTATTCACCATTAACCTGGGCAACTATTGTAAGTACTTTCGTTCAAATTGAAGCTACCTTTTTAAAGCTAGAGAGATATTAAAGTTTAAATTTTTCATTTCTAACCCTTTTCTTCAAGGGGCTACATTTGTTTCCAAAAGTTTCCAGAAAAGGATTTAGTTTTCAGCAAGGATTTAGTTTTCAGCTTGTGACGGCTACATTGTTTCGAAAAGCTTCCAAGAAGTCTTTTTTGTTATTGCAAGTCAAGTCAAGTCAAGTCAGTTTTATTTGTATAGCACATTTAAAAACAACCCACGTTGACCAAAGTACTGCACATCTGATTAGGAAAAAACAAACAAACATCTGATTAGGGAAAAAAAAAAAGAATGAAGGCTATAGTGGTCACTTGACATACACAGATCAGGAGGACGGGCCCAACGGGCACACTTGGAGAGTAAGAGTGGGGCTGGGGGAGGAGAGAATGGGGGGTGTGGGGACGGGCCCAACGGGCCCTCTTTTCCGGGCCCAACGGGCACACTTGGAGAGTAAGAGTGGGGCTGGGGGAGTGAGAATGGGGGGTGTGGGGACGGGCCCAACGGGCCCTCTTTTCTAGTATAATACTAAAACTCTGCGTTCGTATGTAGGGATGTATGTGTGTATGTACGGAAGTTAACTTACAAACCCTACTCCTCCAAGACGGTACACCAAAGCGCTACGATTTTTGTACCGCCGTATTCACCATTAACCTGGGCAACTATTGTAAGTACTTTCGTTCAAATTGAAGCTACCTTTTTAAAGCTAGAGAGATATTAAAGTTTAAATTTTCATTTCTAACCCTTTTCTTCAAGGGGCTACATTTGTTTCCAAAAGTTTCCAGAAAAGGATTTAGTTTTCAGCAAGGATTTAGTTTTCAGCTTGTGACGGCTACATTGTTTCGAAAAGCTTCCAAGAAGTCTTTTTTGTTATTGCAAGTCAAGTCAAGTCAAGTCAAGTCAGTTTTATTTGTATAGCACATAGTGGGGCTGGGGGAGGAGAGAATGGGGGGTGTGTGGACGGGCCCAACGGGCCCTCCCCAACGGGCACACTTGGAGAGTAAGAGTGGGGCTGGGGGAGGAGAGAATGGGGGGTGTGGGGACGGGCCCAACGGGCCCTCCCCAACGGGCACACTTGGTAAGGGTGGGGCTGGGGGAGGAGAGAATGGGGGGTGTGGGGACGGGCCCAACGGGCCCTCTTTTCTAGTCTATATAATACTAAAACTCTGCGGTCCAACATTCCGTATGTATGTATGTATATGTGTATGTACGGAAGATTACTTACAAACCCTACTCCTCCTAGACGGTACACCAAAGCGCTACGATTTTTGTACCGCCGTATTCACCATTAACCTGGGCAACTATTGTAAGTACTTTCGTTCAAATTGAAGCTACCTTTTTAAAGCTAGAGAGATATTAAAGTTTAAATTTTTCATTTCTAACCCTTTTCTTCAAGGGGCTACATTTGTTTCCAAAAGTTTCCAGAAAAGGATTTAGTTTTCAGCAAGGATTTAGTTTTCAGCTTGTGACGGCTACATTGTTTCGAAAAGCTTCCAAGAAGTCTTTTTTGTTATTGCAAGTCAAGTCAAGTCAAGTCAAGTCAGTTTTATTTGTATAGCACATAGTGGGGCTGGGGGAGGAGAGAATGGGGGGTGTGTGGACGGGCCCAACGGGCCCTCCCCAACGGGCACACTTGGAGAGTAAGAGTGGGGCTGGGGGAGGAGAGAATGGGGGGTGTGGGGACGGGCCCAACGGGCCCTCCCCAACGGGCACACTTGGTAAGGGTGGGGCTGGGGGAGGAGAGAATGGGGGGTGTGGGGACGGGCCCAACGGGCCCTCTTTTCTAGTATAATACTAAAACTCTGCGTTCGTATGTAGGGATGTATGTGTGTATGTACGGAAGTTTAACTTACAAACCCTACTCCTCCAAGACGGTACACCAAAGCGCTACGATTTTTGTACCGCCGTATTCACAATTAACCTGGGCAACTATTGTAAGTACTTTCGTTCAAATTGAAGCTACCTTTTTAAAGCTAGAGAGATATTAAAGTTTAAATTTTCATTTCTAACCCTTTTCTTCAAGGGGCTACATTTGTTTCCAAAAGTTTACAGAAAAGCATTTAGTTTTCAGCAAGGATTTAGTTTTCAGCTTGTGACGGCTACATTGTTTCGAAAAGCTTCCAAGAAGTCTTTTTTGTTATTGCAAGTCAAGTCAAGTCAAGTCAAGTCACTTTTATTTGTATAGCACATTTAAAAACAACCCACGTTGACCAAAGTACTGCACATCTGATTAGGAAAAAAAACCAAAACATCTTGGAGAGTAAGAGTGGGGCTGGGGGAGGAGAGAATGGGGGGTGTGGGGACGGGCCCAACGGGCCCTCCCCAACGGGCACACTTGGAGAGTAAGGGTGGGGCTGGGGGAGGAGAGAATGGGGGGTGTGGGGACGGGCCCAACGGGCCTCAAAAAAAAAAACCATCTGATTAGGAAAAAAAAAACAACGGGCACACTTGGAGAGTAAGAGTGGTCAAGTCAGTTTTATTTGTATAGCACATTTAAAAACAACCCACGTTGACCAAAGTGCTGCACATCTGATTAGGAAAAAAAATAAAAATAAAGCTATAGTGGTCACTTTACATAAACAGATCAGGAGGACGGGCCCAACGGGCACACTTGGAGAGTAAGAGTGGGGCTGGGGGAGGAGAGAATGGGGGGTGTGAATAGCACATTTAAAAACAACCCACGTTGACCAAAGTACTGCACATCTGATTAGGAAAAAAAAAAAAAACATCTGATTAGGAAAAAAAAAAAAACGGGCACACTTGGAGAGTAAGAGTGGGGCTGGGGAAGGAGAGAATGGGGGGTGTGGGGACGGGCCCAACGGGCCCTCCCCAACGGGCACACTTGGAGAGTAAGAGTGGGGCTGGGGGAGGAGAGAATGGGGGGTGTGGGGACGGGCCCAACGGGCCCTCTTTTCTAGTATGTTTATAAAACTAGTCATGAAGCAAAATTCTACCGGCAGGAGGAACTCAGCAGGTCGGGCAGCATCCGTGGAGGTCATGGACAGTTGAGGCTTTGATCAAGAGCCTCCATGTGGCGTATCGCTGGGTTCCTCCACCAGGTTGTTCTGGACTCCAGCACCTGCAATCTCGTGCTTCCTACAGTCATGAAGCTTTATCAAAACACCAAACATTGGAGTAACTCAGCAGGTCAGGCAGCATCTGTGGCTGCAGGGAATGGATAGGTAACATTTTGGATCAAAATCCTTCTTCAGACCCTTTCTCCTGTCTCCAACATTCCTTCTCCTCCTGACGGCTTTCTATTCTTTTTGGACCTTTTTATTTCCAACTGAAAGCAACTTTCTTGACTTCTCCACTCACTTTACCCACTCCAATTTCACCCCCTCTAAACACACAGCCCTGCGCTCACTCAGTACCAATCCCAAAGTTGTTATCAAACAGCTGACATGAGATTAGCCTGCCTTTGTAGTCCGGCAAGCTAATCTCTTCCCTAGCTCTCAGACATCTCCTCATACCTACCCCCTGACATGACCCCATGGACGAACACTAGGCCACCATCTCCAAGACCATTATGAATTTTATCGCCTCTGGCAATCTCCCCTCGAAGAGTCTGCAGATGGATCCTGACCCGAAATGCCACCTATCCATTCCCCTCCACAGATGCTGCCTGACTTGTTGAATTCCTCCCAGCACTTTATGTTTTGCTCAAGATTCCGGCAGTTCCTTGTGTCTTCATGAATTTTTTTTTCTCCTGATCCATTTTCTATTTGATATTTGGAACAGTGGGCGTGTTTATTTAGCACATGACATACCTTTGTGGAAACTAAGACACAACAGTCATTTTTTTGTTCTTACTCAGAGAATTTACAGTAAAATGCATAAGTTTGATTTAACTTTCTTCTGATTGAGTTTCCTCGTTGCTTGTTCATCGTGATCTTTTGGACGCTGACCAACATCACCCGGCTGCTTAAAGCTGCAGACACTGTGAAAGCTCCCGTAACTTTCTGAGTCACATGTTCGTCCTGTGGATGAAAAAGAAATCCCACAGTTTTTTTCCATTTTGTGAGTTCCCTTCACTTAGTTGATTTTTTTCAAAAACTGAGGTGTACCTGTCATGTGTTTTATTTTTGGATGATTGGTTTCTGGCACATCCTCAGGTGTATCACTGTATTTCATAATAACCGTGCATCGTCGATTCTGGTATACACTGCATTTGGCATCTGACCAAGAGAAAGGCACTTCTGAGCAGGGCAATGTCATATGTTCAAACATGTACAAAATATAATAATGTCTCTTAATTATCTGAAAAAATCTAACAGGTCGGCAACTAACATCAATTTCTCCTGGAAGATGTCTCAGAAATAGCACAGGGTTGTGGAAATACTTAATCCATTCAATATGAAAATGGGAGAAAACCCCCCCACAGTGCTGCAGCAGGTCAGGCAGGATCGCTGCAGGACATGGCAATGGTTAAGGACGAAAAGGAGATAAGAGGGTGTAAGATGAGGAAAGAAGAGGGGTAACTCAGCAGGTCGGGCAGGATTGCTACACGACATGGAAAGGCAACGTTTCAGGTTGGGATCCTTCAGACTGATTGTAGTGCGGGGGAGAAAGCTGGAAAAGAGGTGGGGCGGAACAAAGCCTGGCAAGTGATAGGTGGTTACGTGAAGGGGCTTTGCCTGGCAAAGGTTAAGGATGTAAAGGAGATAGAAGGGTGTCAGATAAGGAGCGAAGAGGAGTGAATTCTAAAGCCGGGGGAAGGATTATCGAGGGAATGATAAATAAGACCTATATCCCCCATCTGACTTTACATTTCACCATGACATTTATACGACCATTATTACAAATGCCAGGATTTTGCTTGTGAAATGAAAAGCCTCAATCCTCCATCATGCAGAATGATAATAATATAGTTTACAACAAAAAAAAATTGTCCTTTGAAATAAAGTGTACCTTTGTTTTTGTCACCTGATTCATGGAGGGACAGCACAGAGTCTTGGCCAGAATCCGATTCCCTTTGCGGCCTTCCCAGTATTTCATTTTCTGATGCCATCACATTTCTAATGAGGAAGTAAGTGCACATTTTCCCTTTCCCTTTAATGTCAATCTCACCTCTTTCATGAATCTCAAAGCATTTATCTTTGAGCGCACTGAAACAGAAACCAAATACAATTAAATGTCAATTTGTCATTGAAGCTGGGTTTCTCTTCACTTTCAATGGAAATTTGTTTAAAGGTTAGCTCTCTTTTTGTATTTTAATATTGGGTTTTTTTTTGCAAGTCTCTCAATCTTAGAGTGGTACAGGCCCTTTGGCCCAACTTGCCCATGCTGGCAAACACGTCCCAGCTACACCAAACCCACCTGCCAGCATTTGGTCCATATCCCCCCAAACCTGTCCTACCCATGTACCTGTCTAACTACTTCTTAAACATTGGGATAGTCCCAATCTCAACCACCTCCTCTGGCAGCTTGTTTTATACATCCACCACCCTTTGTGTGAAAAAGTTACCCCTCAGATTCCTATTCCTAATCTTCTCCCTTTCACCTTAAACCTATGTCCTCCAGTCCTTGATTCACCTACTCTGGGCAAGAGACTGTGCATCAACTTGATCTATTCCTCTCATGATCTTATAAGATCACTCCTCATCCTCCTGCGCTCCAAGGAATTGAGTCCTGCCTATACCTCAGACTCTCTAGTCCTGGCAGCATCCTCGTAAATTGTTAGATTGCTTTAAACTGCATAACGTTAAAGTTATGTATAAGGGAGGAACTGCAGATGCTCGTTTATGCTGAAGATAGACACAAAATGCTAGAGTAACTCAGCGGGACAGGTAGCATCTCTGGAGAGAAGGAATGGGTGACGTTTCGGGTCGAGATCCTTCAGACAGAAAGAGGGTTTTGACCCGAAACGTCGCCTATTTTTTCTCTTCAAAGATGCTGCCTCTCCCGCTGAGTTACTCCAGCATTTTGTGTCTATTCATGTTAAAGTTGCGCGACAAATGCATTAAACTGAGTATTTTACCAGAAAGCACTGGGACTAAGGTGGATTTTGTTTGGCACTCCATGGCTCTCCATTCTGGAAGCGGTGTTGACAGTGTCCCCAAAAAGGCAGTATCGAGGCATCTTTTCTCCAACCACTCCAGCCAAGACTGGGCCTGTTGTTACTCCAACTCTTATCTTCACACAAGAAGAGGAAGAGGCCATTGTATTCATGCAACCAACAAGATCAATTAAAAGTACAGCCCATCATGTGATTTATTACTCAGCAGAGTCCAACTTGCATTGTTCATTAAGTATTTTAACTTTTAATTAAATTTATATTTAAAATAAAATACCTGAATAGGTTTTCCAGTTACAGGATTCGTTACACCTTTGGCTGCTATGATCATTGCCAAGCTAAAATTTGCTACCCTTTCGGCGTGTGAAGAAATTGGTACAGGGACTCCTCCAACCACCATGTAAGCATCTCCTATTGTTTCTACCTTTACAATTTGGATCAAAGATATTTAATTAATATCATGTTATCAGTGAACTTGCATCATATATGTGACAATTCTTCTCGTATGGTAGATTACACATGAATGAAATGTTAACTTCATGCGGGCGAGAATTACCCTTTAGTTGAACAAACAGCGTAAATTCAATCTATTACTGCCTTCCTACACACCCATTGAATGAAGAAAATTGATACCTTGTAAACGTCATGGACTGTAGTTAATCTGTCAAACTTCAGGTACATGGTGTTGAGCATAACCACAATTTGAATTGGTTCACATTGAGCGCAAATACTGGTAAATGCCACAACATCACTGAATAGAATGGTGCACTCTTTAAATTCACCTGGAGTAGAAAAATTAACATCAGTGACAATTTTACTCAGTTCTCGACAAAGGCATTACTTTAATTTATTCATGAATAAGCATTGATGCTGCACAAAGGCGCAGAGGTAGAGTTGCTACCTTACAGTGCCAGAGACCCGGATTCGATACTGACTATGGGTGTTGTCTGTACCGAGTTTGTACATTCTCCCTGTGACCATGTGAATTTTCTCTGGGTGCTCTGGTTTCCTCCCACACTCCAAAGATGTACAGGTTTGTCGGTTAATTGGCTTCGGTTAATATTGCAAATAGTCCCTAGCGTGTAGGATAGTGTTAGAGTACAGGGGTGACCGCTGGTCAGTGGGACTCTTTGAGCCGAAGGGCTTGTTTCCATGATGTATCTTTAAAGTCTAAAGTTGTCTCCAAACACTCAAGCCACGGCTGGGCTGGTTGTCACTGGGATTCCTACCTTAATAAAAGAGGAAATAAATATTGTACTACTCATATAACCAACAAGATCAATTCAAAGTACAGCCCATCATGTCATTTATTACTTAGCAGAATCCAATTTTTATTGATCAATGCATTTCATCTCTTAATAAAGTTTACTTGTTCATTTTCTCGCTGATGACATTGAACAGACCATGTAAATGAACAACTCACTGCCCCTCTGCAATCACCATGAATGGAAATCACCCTCGGAGATTCCCTGTATCAACAATGCTCTCTTGCCAAATTATTCCTTAAAATACTCCATCCGTAAACAAACTTAGAGTGTATTCCTAACATTTTATCCTTGGGGTGGGAGCTGCTTTACGTTCTCGTCGTCCACCCTGGGTAGTTCTATGGAACTGGCAGAATTTGCAGCAAAGCGTCAACTATGGTACTCTTAAGCACCAATTGCCACTTTTGATTGTTGTAGTTGACATACGAAAGAAGATTTTATCACAAAGATTTTATTACAAAGTTACAAAGATCGGGCAACCAATTGATCAAATAACACGCCTGCATTCCTGCCACATTCAGTTAGGGTAAAGAATCATCTTAATTTATTATACATTTATTATATATGAACTTTTGAAATGACATCATCATTCATATCATAATGCAATAATTTTTCATAAGGATGTGAATAAAGAAATAAGATTAGTATGGAACGGGCAGCCTGAGGAGGCGGTGGAGGCAGGAACAATAAGAACATTTAAAAGATAATTGGACAGGTACATGGATAAGAAATGTTTTGAGGGATATGGGCCGAATGTTCTATCGGTTTATTGTTTTGTTTATTGTCACATGTACAGTGAAAAGCTTTTGTTGTGTGAGGGAACAAATGCAGGCAAATGGAACTAGCTTTGATGGGGCACCTTGGTCAGTATGGACAAGTTGGGCTGAATGGCCTGTTTCTACGCTGTACGACTTAATGGGCTTTGGGGAAACTAAACCAGTGAACTCCAGTGTAATTTGCTCCCCAGCTCTTGAAGTATGAAAATATCATTAAAGAAAAAACAATGACCGCATAGACATTTTTGATTAATGACTGGGTCTTGTGAATGATAAATGCTCGTTAACAATGCCATTCTGTCCAAATAATTTTAAGTGGTGCATATATATCTTAATTTTATATCTTAAATATACAGCAATGCTTATTAACATTACTTGAACTGGATTATTATTACCCTTTTTGATCAGTTCTCCACAGTCAATATGTTATTTTAATATTAATTTTAGTTTCTTTAACTCTATTCACCTGCCTCAACTCTTTTGCCTTCTTTGAGCTGATTGGCCACATGTTTTGGCAGCATTGCATAGAGCAATGCTTCAGTTTTCTTCTTTTCTTCCTCGAGATGCTTGGAGAGAATTCGTAGTTCTTCCTTCTTTCTTTCGAGCTGATTAGATAATTCCATTTCAGCAAGCCTCTGCTGATTCAGCAGGATGAGATCTCTTGTCACATCGTGAGAGGCGATATCTGCAATGTGCATATGCCTTTCTTCAAGCTCCTGTAAACTGCGCAACAGAGGAGAGCATAGATACAACATGCATTGAAATTGTTCCATCCACACCATTTGACCTGAAAGAAATTGATCACAATTAATGTTGGAAACACTCATTCAATTACTTTGCAATTATTACACTCTAGTGGTTGTCACAGCGCTCCTTGCTTTGAGCACCTTTGAGTACATTTCTTCCAGATACATTTGTCTACTAAACTGCAACTAAGTCCACAATACAAAAATAATACTTAGAAAAGGGACTGACCGTAGGATTTCTTTCCTTTCCAGTTTTAAACCAGTCTAACATGTTTGGTCAGTGTTTGGACACTAGTGCTCAAGAGCATGATTTAAACTAACCTAAACTAAACTAAACTAAACATCTAATGGACATTCATATTGAAAGGTCAACTTCATTCATCAATTGATGAATGTATGGAGTGATATTGTGAATCCAAATGAAATATTGTCAAGAAATGGAAAGTTGAATGAATGAATTAAACTATTATCACATATGACACATCACAGTGAAATTCTTTGTTTTGCTTACCACACACCAGTATGCAAAGAGATGTCACATATAGGGTGCCGCCAAAGTGTTCAATGTGCTCCCAATGGTGTGAGGAAATTATAAATGCAGTTCATGAGGAATAGAAGTGATCCAAGGAAACACAACCATGTGTGAAAATGAAGGGTAGTCACTATTAGAGGGGAACTGTCAGTGATGAAGAGGTAGAAATGAAGCTGTGTACAGGAAGATCCTTGAAAATGGCCAGTAGAAAAAAAAATACTTTGTGAAGAGGTGTCTCTGGTAAATCCAGGTTTATTTTTCCTGTTACATTTATCATGCAAACTGTAGTTAACCTTCCTTACCCCTCATTACAGGGTTGCTGCTTATTTTTCACTCACCTCTTAGTTCCAGCATTGGACAATGCTTCCATGATTCCGGCATCATTTCCCGTTTTGTTCTGAGCAGAAATAGGCTATTAATGAATTTCTGTATGGTTGAAATTTTGAATGTTACTTCTGGATGAACAATGGTGAAATATGCATCAAGCTGGATGTTCATTGTTTGAAGACCTGGGACTATCTTCTGTATACTTGTCCCTGCTTGTTTCACCCTAAGCTTGAGAGACAAGCAAAGTATTGACATAAAATATTTCTAATAGTCCATATATAATTTGTAAAGCATGCAATGATTATGCATGTTAATAGATCTATGATGCAGTTGAATTAAATATACTTTGATTACAAGAAATTAAAATCCCCAATATGATTCTTTTTTTTCAGCATGATGAAACATTTGATCTTGTAATAAAACCAACTGTCACAATGCAATGAAAATTCCATTCAGTGCTCTACTAATGACACTGCGTCAGAAATACATGAAATTTGCAGAAAATAAAAACAGACCATTTTGGACTTTATGCCTGTGCAGGCTTCTTGAAAGAACTTCTGAATTTGATCCCATAAACATTTTTTTCCCAGGATCCACCACTCTCACATAGTTATCTCAGATGTTAATTGCCACGCCATAATGGTGTGACAATTATTTTTGCCGTTTTCACTGTAGTTATAAAGTCAATTACATTCTATCTATCTACTGCTACAGATCTCTCCTGAAAAGGTAGTTCTTCTCCACTGACCATATCAAAAACTTTCACAGCTTTGACATCCCCATTTGTACACTTCTTAAATGTCTCTTTTCTAAGGAAACTGTCATAGCTGGTTCACTACCTCCACATACTTCAAGGTATTCATCCTTCTCTCCCCCATGATCTCGCATTTCCCTGTTAGAACTCTCCACTTTCAGCAATGGCAGAGCTCTTGAGGAGATCCTTCCTCAGGGCAAGATCTGGTAAATGGCCCTGAACCTCCTGCACAACTGAATCTCCAAGTTCTGGGCCTCCAAATCAACAGTTTGATGCCCATAAACAGATTCCACACAATGTTTTTAGAAATGAAAGGTGACAATTGGGAAGAGCTACATTTTAATAGACATGCAAAGTCATAGAATCATGGAGTCATACAGTGTAGAAAGAGGCCCTTTGGCCCAACTTGCTCATACCGACCAGCATGTCCCCATCTACACTAGTCTCACTTACCTGCATTTGGCCCATGTCCCTATAAACCTGTCATATCCATGTACAAATGAATCCATAGATCCAAGTGTTGTTCAATTACAATTAAAAGAAAAGATTGTGGACCAAAGGGCCTGATCCTGTGCTGTACTGTTCTATGTAGAAACGTTGACACAAGAGACTGCAGTTGCTGGAATCTGAAATCTCCACTTTGAAAACCCACCTCCTGGTTGAAGACGATGTGAAAAGGAAAACAGTTACAAAATGTCTTTATCTCTATCCATAGCTTATCAGGATAAGCTGGTTCGAACCCTCTTAAAAGTCTTCCTATAAAGAAAAATATAAAGTGTGATTCCACACTTCTACATTCAAGCGACTGACATAAAATATGTTATGAAACCACTTGGATTTATAAACACATAATTAAACATTTTCTAAATTAGAAAATCATAAAATAAATGTGTGAAACTGACAGATGTTGATATTTTTTTTGCAACAAAGTTTTACAACACAAGGAAACTGAAGTTTTGCAAACACATTAATTTGAACTCCTTGTGTTGCTTTGCATTATCTGCACTGATTTTGAAAATGGTACAAATATTACCTTTTCCCTGTTTGACAACTCCACAAATTGTTTTCCAATGGCTTTCCTTGGCAGGGGATCCAGCGATACAATTTCTGTTTGTAGCACTTTCCAATTCCTGAAACATGTGGTCTTGTTGAGTCAGCACTTAACACATTTGTCATTTATTTTTATCTGCTTATACATGTGGTACAAAAAACTCAATAGTCAATCAATCTGCAACTATATAGTTAGATTTATCCCTCTGTCGGCAACAACATGTTCGAACTTACAACATATGTTTCTGTGGAAAATTGAGATTTACAAAATACATAACAAAAGGGAGCACAGTGGTCAACTTATTGGACAAGGATCCAAAGATCCAAAGTTCTGATCTGAAAAGAGGAATTTGAATCAAACCCAAACCCGGGTGAAGTGAAATTCTCTAGAATTTACTCTAGAGTAGATCTAGACTCTAGATTCTAGAGTAAAATAAATAAATAAATAGCATTCGTTATGGCAGCCATAAAGCAGTGAGAATGTTGGAAGCCACTTCAGCATAATTGATCTCCATGACTTAAGGACATTTGCCATCCTTACCTGTTCCTACGAACTGTAAATTACTCCTGGCCCATCGATCTTCTTGACTGAATGAAGAGGCTTGGAAGCCCATTGTTCAACAGATAGTTAGCAATGGATGAAAATGCTGACTATGCCGTCAACATTGGCAAAAATGTGAAAGAATAATAGAAAATGGAATAGAAATGGCAGATGAGTTACACGAGCACATATTAGATCACTGAACAAATAGGCAGATTTTCCTAAATGTCTTAAGGCAGGAAAGGAAATTAAAGACACAGGAGTTCAAGTGAAAATCACATGGCTTTGGGTCAAGGGCAGTTGAAAACATTATTACGGATGCCGGGATGAAGGGAGGGCAAATTAGGGGAGTAGAAAGATCAGGGTTGGAAGAGGTTATAAAGATGAGGTGAGATGAGATCATAGAAATACCTTCATATGTAAAGATGTGAATTTTAAACAAAGCATTGTAGATTAGCAAATACAGGAAAAATGGTACATGGATTCAGAGAGTTGTAGGATATAATAATAATAATAATAATAATACATTTTATTTATATAGCGCTTTTCATATACTCAAAGACGCTTTACAGAGATTTTGAGAACATAGGGGAAATGAATAAATAGATAAATAAGTAAATAAATAAATGAACAGAGAAAGGAGACAGAAGGTGAGGTGACCTTCAGTGGTTGAAGGCAGTACTGAACAGGTGAGACTTCAGCGATGTTTTGAATGTGGTGAGTGTGGGGGAGTCTCTAACGGTTTGGGGTAGTGAGTTCCATAGGGTGGGAGCAGCGATGGAGAAAGCCCTGTCCCCCCAGGATCTGAGTTTAGTCCGGATGTGGGGGGATAAGAGATTGGCAGCGGCAGAGCGGAGGGTGCAGGTGGGAGTGTGCCTGTGGAGGAGGTCGGTCAGGTAGGATGGGGCCAGGTTATGGAGGGCTTTGT
The DNA here is from genome assembly GCF_053455715.1 of Rhinoraja longicauda. Taxonomy (NCBI): domain Eukaryota; kingdom Metazoa; phylum Chordata; class Chondrichthyes; order Rajiformes; family Arhynchobatidae; genus Rhinoraja; species Rhinoraja longicauda. The sequence continues at coordinate 41,431,517 of NC_135965.1, read as the reverse complement.
AGGTTATGAGGAGGATTTTGTACTGGATTCTCTGGGGATGGGGAGCCAGTGGAGTTTATAAAGGACGGGGGTGATATGGTCACGGATCGAGGTGTGTGTGAGTAGACGGGCAGCGGAGTTTTGAATGTATTGAAGTTTATTGATGATTTTTGAGGGTGCGCCATAGAGGATGAGGCTGTTGCAGTAGTCCAGACGGGAGGTGATGAAGGCGTGGATGAAGGCAAAAATGTGGATAAACTGATATTTATTGAGAGTGGAGAAAATGTGACTGACCATAAACTATAAAGGACATGGATAAGGCTTACAGTGACAAAAATAGAGGTGAAGGCAGACAATGTCACAAGTGTGAAAGATGCCCTTCTTTGTATAATAGAGGATGTGAACATTTAGCACCAGAATTTAACAGGATGGAAAATTACAAACAAACTGGCTGTGTTTGAGGCACCAGATGGAGTTAGTGGGGTTTTGCATGAAGTTTCCAACTCAACTGAACATAATGGCTTTGGTCTGTCCCATGTAGGGAATAATTTGGGTGGATTCTTCAGGGACTCAAAATTTAATTTGGCATTATTAATGTATCAAAAAATTTGAGAACATACCATTTGATCTGTCTGTTGTTCACTTTCTTTGCGTGTATCAGTCGGATGATGTGGTATTGCAGACAATTTGCGATGTTGTTCCTTAGAATGGACTGGTTTCTGAGTAACCAAAAAAACGACATGTTCCTTTTTACCGGTGCATTCCGCTTCTTCCATTTGGTTCACTATCTTCATTGTGACTTCACTGTTAAAAAAGTCCTTTGCTACTGCTCCAATTATCCCTGTTGAAGATAAGATTGTGGAGGTTATGTGTTTTCATGAATAAAACTGGCAACTTCACAAAATAATGAAAAACTACATAAAAAATGTAAATAAACAAAAATAATAATAATACAGGGCCACAAAGATAGGTCGAGGTTTTAGGTTTATTAGTGTCACGTGTACTGAGGTACAGTGAAACGCTTTGTTTTGCATGCTGTCCAATCAGATCAAATAATGCTTTACATAAATGGAATAAAGTATAATGAAAGTGGTGCAAGGATTTTCAGCAAGTTTTAGGGTAGACAGTCAGAATCTCTCTCCCAGGGTTAAAATGTCAAAGGCTAGAGAGTGCAGCTTTAAGGTGAGAGGGGCAAAGTTTAAAGGACATGAACAGGGCAGGTTTTTTTACACAGAGGGTGGCTGGAATGCACTGCCGGGGATGGTGGTGGAGGCAGTGGTGTTTAAGAGGCTTTTAGAAAGGCACATGGTGTTCAGTAAATGGATGGATATGGATCATTTGCAAGCAGATGAGTATAGTTTATCTTGGCATCATGTTCGGCACAGAAATTGTGAGCCGAAGGCCCTGTTCCTGTCTGTACTATTCTATGTTCTATGTGCATATCCCTGTTCAAGAATTCATTCTTACAGGTGTGGTCTCACCAGAGATCTATCTATTTTCAATCTTTACTCTTGTACTCAAATCCTCTTGCATCAAAGACCAATGTATCATTTGGTTACTTAGTTCCTAACAAAGAAAATATAATGTATATTCTACAACTTTATGACTGACATATGAGAGGTTGGATTCATTATTTAGAAGGATGAGCAGGAATTTCATCGAAAACCATAAAATTGTAACATTAGCTATAGGGAGAGATTGGATAGGCAGGGATTTTATTCCTTGGAACATAGGAGGCTGAGGGGTGATCTTGTAATAATAATAATGCATTACATTTATATAACCCTTTTCAAACACTCAAAGACGCTTTACAGGGATTTCTAGAACATAGAGAAGTGAATAAATAGATAAATAAGTAAACGAACAGAGAAAGGAGACAGAAGGTGAGGTGACCTTCAGTGGTTGAAGGCAGTGCTGAAGAGGTGAGACTTCAGTGATGTTTTGAATGTGGTGAGTGAGTTTGGGGTAGTGAGTTCCATAGGGTGGGAGCAGCGATGGAGAAAGCCCTGTCCCCCCAGGATCTGAGTTTGGTACGGATGGGGGGGGACAGGAGATTGGCAGCAGCAGAGCGGAGGGTGCAGGTGGGAGTGTGCCTGTGGAGGAGGTCAGTCAGGTAGGATGGGGCCAGGTTATGGAGGGCTTTGTAGGTCATGAGGAGGATTTTGTATTGGATTCTCTGGGGGATGGGGAGCCAGTGGAGTTTATAAAGGACGGGGGTGATATGGTCACGGATCGGGGAGTGGGTGAGTAGACGGGCAGCGGAGTTTTGAATGTATTGAAGTTTACTGATGATTTTTGAGGGTGAGCCATAGAGGAGGCTGTTGCAGTAGTCCAGACGGGAGGTGATGAAGGCGTGGATGAGGGTTTCTGCAGCTGTGAAGGAGAGGGATGGACGGAGACGGGCAATGTTTTTGAGGTGGAAGGCGGCTGTCTTTGTGATGTGTTTGATGTGTTTGTCGAAGGAGAGGGTTTGATCAAAGATGATTCCAAGATTCCGGATGTGAGGGGAGGTGGATACTGGGAGACCATCAATATTGAGGATGAAGTTTTGGGTAGATTTGGTGAGCGTTTTTGGACCAATGATAATGATTTCAGATTTGTTGCAGTTGAGTTTGAGGAAATTTGATTGAAGCCAAGATTTTATTTCAGAGATGCAGTTTGTCAGTGTAGAGTGTGTGGTGGGGGAAATTGACTTGGTGGAGATGAGGAGCTGGATATCATCGGCGAAGCAGCGGAAGTTGAGACCATGACGGCGGATTAATTGATCAAGGGGGAACAGGTAGAGGATGAAGAGGAGGGGGCCAAGGACTGAGCCTTGGGGGACACCTTGGGGGAGGGGAGTGGTGGGGGATTTACAGTTGTTAATGGAGATGAACAGGTGCCTGTCAGAGAGGTAAGATTTGAACCAGGATAGGGCTGTGCCGGTGATGTTAAAGGAGGTTTCAAGTCAGGTGAGGAGAATGGAGTGATTTATGGTGTCAAAGGCGGCGCTGAGGTCAAGTAGGATGAGGATGTTGAGGTTGCCAGCGTCGGAGGAGAGGAAAAGGTCGTTTGTGATTTTGAGGAGCGCAGTTTCAGTACAGTGGTTGGAGCGGAATCCGGATTGGAAAGTTTCATACAGGTTATTGGTAGAGAGGTGGTATTTGAGTTGGGAAGCTACAGCACGTTCCAAAACTTTGGACAGAAATGGTAGGTTGGAGATTGGTCTGAAGTTGTTTGGGGTGTCAGGGTTGAGACCAGGTTTTTTCAGAATGGGGGTGACAGCAGCCATAGAGGTGTATAAAATCATGAGGGGAATGGATAAGGTGGATGGGTAGAGTTTTTTTACCCAGGATAAGGGGCTTAAGAACAAGAGGACATGGGTTTAAGGTGAGGGGGCAAGATGGGATTCTAACCCTGAGGGGCAACTTTTTCACTCAGAGGGTGGTGGTTATATGGAACGAGCTGCCAGAGGCAATGTGTAGGAAGGAACTGCAGATGCTGGTTTACATCAAAGATAGACATAAAATGCTGGAGTAATTCAGTGGGACAGGCAGCATCTCTGGAGAGAAATCCTTCTCCACAGCTGCCAGAGGAGGTAGTTGAGGAAGGCCCTATGTCAATCATATAGTGGTGAGATAAAAATTATTGCACTGGTGCTGCTAAGGTTGGTGTTAAGGAAGATTATCATACAAAAGTAGAAAAGGGTTTACCTTGTACTGATCTGTAATACATTTGTTGTTGTCACTGTGTGTCATAAATTGAATTGTTTTTATCTATTTCCCAGCACTAATTACTCTCCAAAAACAATTAAGTGGAATTGAATTTGACATTCGTACGGTCATGTCCTTCTAACATTTCAAAATACATCACATACATTTTCTAATGACATTGCACAATCACTTCTAATTTAGATTTGATGTGGAGATCCAACTACTGTAAGTTATAATTGAAATGATGGTATGATTGCTTTGCTTTATCGTTTAAAAAAAATATCTAGAAAATCTTACAGAATTTTCTTCACAGTTTCCAACAAGACTTGTCGGTGGACAATAAAAGATGCCCAGTTAAAAGTCTATAAAATACTCAAATGGTTTTTATTTGTTTTGTTCATCAAACAATTGTTTTTTTAATTCTCCCATTGGTTTTTTTTTTTTTTTTTTAAAGATCTAGGCATTGATGGTAAAACCATATCTTATTGTCCATTCCTAACTGCACTGTAGTTTAGTTTAGTTTAGAGATACAGTATGGATACAGGCCATTCAGCCCACCAAGTCCGCATCGACCAGCAATTTCCCATACACTAGTTCTATTCTACACACTAGGGACAATTTATAGAAGCCAATTAACCTACAAACCTGCACATCTTTGGAATGTGGGAGTCTTTGGATGTAGAAACCAGGATATCTGTGCTGCTTCTGGAAGGGCCCAGGAGACTCAGAAAACATGGCTAAAAGGAGGTGGAATAACATAGACATCGTTATCAGCGCTGTGAGTCGAGGTCCAATGACTTTCATACAATGCTGGAAGAACTGTCACAATCGTATGTGAATGGTCAAGGTCAGTGAATGTATCTTCAAATACCATGATCACATGAAGTCCTATATTAGCTTTACATACTGTGCAATTCTCCACATTCCATAATTCACCAGCCAACAAAACGCATTCATCAATCCTCCTATCTGCCATATTATGCACTGCTTCTTCACACAGATGATATTTCCTACAACCCTTACACCCCCATCTCACACACACTGCCATCCATTCAACTGTCCACCACCACATCAGTTAAGTTAGCTGCCCAACTCACTAACATATACAGTAGTGTGTAGCGACTGAATGAGAAAGTGGGATGACTTAAAATTAGTGGTGAACAGGTAGGTGATCAATGGTCAGCGTGGACTCGGTGACCCGAAGGGCCTGTTTCCGTGTTACGTCTCTAAACTCTAAACTCCGATAGTGGTGGTAAATACAAGGAACCGCAGGTGCTAGTTTACAAAAAAAAGCCACGGAGTGCTGGAGTAACTCCCACACTTTTTGCCTTTTGTATTCAGATAATGGTGTATGGATTTAAGAGAGTTAAACAGAACCGTGATCTAAGTGTAAGAATGAAGACACGAGGTCCCAGTATCCTGTAGGCAGGGTATTGTACAGAAATAGCACACCCGTCAGCTCACTGACGGATGAGGTTTTCTTCAAAGTCAGCAGACAAATATGTGCTAGATTACAGATGAAAGCTAATGGGTGTGAGCGACATTTTGCCTGCTGCATCGGGACTCATACCAGGAAGCCTGCATGTAAGTGTAAAAATTTTAGGAATATCTGTTTAGATAATTGCGTGGTTTTGTATTATAGTGGTGGGTTTGTTTGGTATTGTTTTGTGTTGTATATATTATTGCAATAATTGATTACATTTTATTTTTGTTAAAAAAAAAAGAGGAAGCCTACATGTGATGACAAGGAGCATTGGGGAATTCCGGCCTCAACACCACATGTGAGTTTTTGCAGACGCTGTTTGGAGCTGTTTCCTTCCTGGTACGGGAGTCGTGGCCGTTCACATGCCCAAATGTGATGCAGCGTTTGCCGGCTGCTTCCTCTGCTTCCTTTACAAGACTAGCAGCAGTCAACCAATAACTGAGTATAAAGAGGAAGGTCGGCCAAGCTGTCCTCAAGTCCATGGGTTGCATTGCACAAAAGGATTTGCAGATTGCCAGAATAGCCCAACAACCTTTCCATTAGACAATAAGACATAGGAGCAGAATTAGGCCATTCGGCGCATCATGTCTGCTCCGCCATTTGATTATGGCTGGTCAATTTTTTCCTCTCAACCCCATTCTCCTACCTTCTCCCAATTACATGTGACACCCATATTAATTAAGGATCTACCACTTTAAAAATACCCAATGACTTGGCCTCCAGTGCCATCCATGGCAGTGAATTCAGCAGATTCACTACCTTCTAGCTAAATAAATTCGTCCTCAGCTCCATTCTATAGTATGTCCTTTTATTCTGAGGCTGTGCCCTCTGATCTTCCAGCAGAATACTGGGAAAGAAATGGGATGACACAGTGTGGAGCTTCTGGAGCCACAGCCTCTCAATGCCTGGATCGCAGGTTCAGTCCTGACCTCAGGTGCTGTCTGTGTGGAGTTTGCATTGCTTCCCTATAATTGCAATGGTTTCTCCTGGGTGCTCCGATTTACTCCCACATCCCAAAGACATGGATGGTGAGGTTGATAGCCACCATAAATTGTCCCTGGTCTGTAAGTAAGTGTACAATCTGGGGATAGTTTAGTTTAATTTAGTTCATAAGATCATAAGTGATAGGAGCAAAATTAGGCTATTTGGCCCATCAAGTCTACTCCGCCATTCAATCATGGCTGATTTATCTTTCCCTCTCAACCCCCATCCTCTCATAAGCAGGTCAACCAGCATCTGTACGAGAGTGGAGACCTAACCCCGTCCTGCCTTCTCCCCATAACCTCTAACACAGTGGTTTAGAGATACAGTGTGGAGACAGGCCCTTCAGCCCATGATGTCCGCACCGATCAGCAATCCCCGCACATTAACACTATCGCACACACACTTGGAACAATTTACAATTCTTACCTACGCCAATTAACCTACAAACCTGTACGTCTTTGGAATGTGGAAGGAAACCGATCTGGGAGAAAACCCACGTGGTCCCAAGGAGAACATATAAACTCTATACAGTCTGCACCCGTAGTCAGGATTGAAGCGGTGTCAGGCAGCAATTCTACCGCTGCATCACCGTGCCTTATTCATTAGAATGTGTGGAGAATAAAAGTGGGATTAATGCAGGATTAATGTAGATAGGTGGTTGACAGCCAGCACAGATTCAATGGGCTGAAGGGCCTGTTTCCATGCTGTATGTCTCTATGACACTCTTCAATCTTTATTCTTCTTACTTAACCTCAAGCTACTCAGCTGCTTGCTGATATGAAGGTTGGTAAGGACTTGCAACTTCATGTCATGCCACTCTACATACTGCAAGGCTCTTCCACGGTTGTTGCTACAGGCAGACTGAAGACCTCAGTGCGGTGATGCCACACACCGACCTCATTTATCTGCAGCCTGTGATTACACATTTCAACACAGTAGTCATTGCCGACTCCTGACTTTAATTAATACAAGTAGGGAACATCGCATTGTTGTCTCTGTCTGGCATACTCCCCTCGCTGCATAAAAGACAAGAGATGTCTATTCAGCTTATCTGTAATATTCCTAAAGATGGTGGAGGTTGGTTCTTGCTTAACAACTTCAGGCCACAAAAGGATCAGAAAACCTTGGTCCCTTCTGTGCATCCTCAAAGAACCAAATTAAGTTGGGTTACCGACATGATAGCTCATAGGGCGTTTGTAGCCATGCCTCTGCCCACAATTACAAGGCCAATGAACCCAGATGTGAAGGACCTAAGCACACAAGAAAAATAGACCTCAACCCTACCCCACCATGTAATACGATCATGGCTGATCTATGCTTGCCTCAACAACTCTTCTGTATCATTTCTCAATATCCCACTATTTCTGATTCTGTCAAATATTGATCCTCTACTTTAAGTGCCGAAAACAATCTAATTTCCACTTCTCACCAGGGCAGAAATTTCAGAGTTCCACCAACATCGATGATAAGTCCATCTTCAATGACCAGCCCCTTACTTTGTAATCATGTCCTCTTCTTCAAGTCATTCCCATAAATGTAAACATCCCAATATCTGCACTGTAAAGCTCCCTTGGTACCTTATATATTTGAATAAGATCATCTTTCTTCTAAACCCAAAGGAATCCAAGCCTAACACACAAGGAACTACTGATGCTGGAATCTTACGCAGTACAGTCTGAAGAAATGTCTAACCATGTCCTCCAGCTATGCTGTGTGAACTGCAGAGTGAGCGGGGTGTGGTGAAAACTCATGAGAATAATGTCATCTTAGTGCCAATGATTTTAGTTAAAAGAAAGGTGAGAAATGTTTGCATGTTTTGGCATACGTACACACTAGTTATTTTAATATTGGATCACTCTATTATCTGGATTTGGATGTGATTTGACTGTGATGTGACACCGTATAATAAGGACATAATATCCATGCTTAATTGGTAGACAGAGTGTGGAAACAGGCTGTTTGGCCCACTGAGCCTGTGCTGACCAGCGATCACCAGTACACTAGTTCTATCCTACATACTAGGCGCAATTTACAGAAGCCAATTAGCCTATAAACCTGCGGGTCTTTGGAATGTGGGAGGACACCGGAGTGGTCAAAGTCCATACAGACAGCACCCTTAGTCAAGATCGAATGACGGTACAAGGCAACAACTCTACTGCTGCACCACTGTGCAGCAGAATGCTAATGTGAGTCGGGCTGGACAAAAAATGGCACATCATTATGCTTACTTTAGCTGATACAATCTTGTGCCAATAGTGTAAAAATAATCTTAGCTGACCATTCTTACCGGGGACAATGTGATACAGTCCTTTCCTGTCAGAGTAATAATGCAGAAGCATGGAATTGTCTTCGTTCTTTTCCACCCTGAAGGATGGCGCGTTCATCTCCTAATAATATGAATAAAAAATTAATGCCTAATCACCGTCTGATTGCATTTATTAATTGCACTAATTTCACAGTCTTTACTCCAACATTACACTCAGTAACAAAGTAATCCTTGATCCTGAGGGACTGTTTAAGAAGACTCAATAACAGCCAACTGCCTCGTGAAATGGATTTCACCTGATTTACAATCTGAGATTGATTTCAGCAGTGGGGTGATGTTTTTGTTTGGGAATTAAAATATGATACGTTTATCCTTCTTCGTGAAAGATATAAATATTTGGTCTGAGAATGTTATGGGTACTCCCATTGTACACGAATTAGTGATATGTCAAATCTTAACTCCTTACTGTTCAACAATTGACAAGAAATGTTATTACTTTATGTGTACTTCTCAAATTGTATCCATACATAACAACAATGGATTTGTTTTAATCAACCAAATATGGCATTTGTGGAAATCCATCACCATTTACACAGCAACTAACTTCATAATTTGTTTACCCTAATTTTTAATGCTTGCTTCTTCCCATGGGGACATGACCAACTCATTTAAGTCTGTGAAACCTAAGTGCATTGCATGGGAAAAGCTGTGTTCAGTGCACATTAAGACTGTTGCAAACCTAGTCATTGGATCTTAAGAGTATAGAGCACTAATAAATCTACCTATGACAATATAGGAGGCTATTTAGCACATCAGGTCACTCAGCCAACTGACAGCAGAACAGATCCGTCAAGCTCGTTCTTACTTCCCAATTTAGCATCTCTTAGATGCCGGTTAAGTTCCCTTTCATTATTTTTGTTACTTTCCAACACTCAATGAAAATCCACGCAGGTCACGGGGAGAACATACAAACTCTGTCCAGAGTTTAACAGACAGCACCCGTGGTCAGGATCAAACCCGGGTCTCTGGCACTGTGAGGCAGTAATTCTACTGCTGCACCACCATGCCATGGTATTTAATCCTTTTACATGACATCCTTACACGTTAAACAATTATTAACTGCAAATTCATAGAAAATATTTTAGCAATATTGGAGCTTGCAAACTGATTTATTCATTGCAATCCTAAAACTAAATGTTAATCCTGTAGCAACAAAGTATTTGCTAAATAAACCTCTTCAATAAATATGCAAACTTTCTTTGTCTTCTATTGACACCAAACAACACCAGAAAGATACATTAAACTTGCCTGATAGGACAATGAGAGGTAACGGTGTAACGGATCAAGATTCTCGATGAACTCCATTAAGTTTCCTCCCAGGGTACGAAGCATGCGGTCGTATCCAGATCTTTTGCAAAATTCAAAGAAATACTCCCCAAATTGTTTCAGCAACATTTCTGGTTTCAAATCTGGGGATCACAATGAAATAAAACATGACCTGGATAAAGCAGCAACAGACTTTCAGCACCAACTTTGTATAATTATTTTACTGCAAAATGTCTCAAGGCACTGAAAGGAGGGAGGGGGTAATTAAAAAAAAAAATTAGATAGGGTAAAATAAAGAAATTAATCCCGAGTCTTGGAAAGAAAATCTCCGGAGGTGAATCTTAAACACGAATAGAAGTAAGAACAAGAGTGCACCACTCCACCCCTCAAGATCAAAGGTTTCTGTAGGATGCATTGCCTCAAAAAGGCAGCCAATTTCATCAAAGATCTACACCACCCTGACCATGCTCTGATTTCACCTACTGTCAGGAAGAAGGTACAGGAGCCTAAAAAACATGACCACCAGGTTTAAGAATAGCTTCTTTCCAGCAACCATCAGGCTCTTGAATACTACACAACACTAACCCCAGCAGCTATGAACTTGCACGGAGGACTTTGTTTTTTGTTTTAGTATTAAGGTTATTAATTTATTGATGTTTTTATCATTATTTATTATCTGTATGCATTGCACTTAGAGGCCGGTTAAGCAGCGACAAGTAATGATTTCATTGTTCCGTTGTTGGTACATATGACAATTTAATCATCTTGACTGTTCCATTGTTCAATAAGATCAAGGCTGATCTTTTACTTTTGACACCACCCTCCTGTACTAATCCTATATCCCTTGATTCCCTTAACATCTAAAAATCTGTTGCATCTATGTCTTTAAGACATTAGATGTCTTCCAGAAGCCTCATGAATAAGAATTGCTAACATTTACTATTCACTTTTTACTTATTCACAAAATGCTGGAGTAACTCAACAGGTCAGGCAGCATCTCAGGAGAGAAGGAATGGGTGACGTTTCGGGTCGAGACCCTTCTTCAGACTGATGTCAGGGGGGCGGGACAAAGGAAGGATATAGAAAAAGCAGGTCAGGCCTGTGATTTGTGCCAGCATCTGCAGTTATTTTCTTATTCACTTTTTACTATTCTTTTGGCAATGTAATTTGCAACCATTTGATTCGATACAGCCTAATCCAGGAAACAAAGATCCCCGTAAGAACATATCGTGTCCCGTAAGAACTTTGTATATTTTAATGAGAACACCTCTCATTCATCTGAATTCAATAGAGCATGGATACTGTCTACTCAATCTCTTCTCACTCAGTAAACAAATACACTGTCCAGAATTCAACTTGTGGAACTTTGTTACATTTTCCCTGTTGCAAGTAATGTTGTCTTAGCTAGAGAGACCATGCTCAATGTAAATTTGAGGTTTCAAAGGACTTTGTAAACTGAAGGGAGGGAAAATCAAAGAGGGGAAGTTCAGGAATGGAGCCAAATAAAGTGGGACATAGCTGTGAACAATGCATTCAATATTGGAAAAGAGGGTAGGATGTAGAAAGACATGAGAAATCAAAAAATGATCATGCCATGCGTATCATGTTTTTAAATAGTACATTTATTCATCCCTGTAGTTCTTAAATGTTGCTCAGTTACTCCTTTATATTACAGAGAGCACTTCATAATTTGCTGTAGCAGCGAGCTATATTATTAGACATGCTCCTGCACATTGAGGAACTGAAAATTTCAGTGGGAAACATTCTGAACATGCTGACTAACAATTCCAGCAAGTGCAGACAACTAAGAAGTTATACAAACTGAAGGATTACAAAATTAATAGAGCAAAGAAGTGTAAACTAGAATGGTCAAAATCAATAGCAAATCAAGTACAGACAGATTACATCAGAGAGACAGCAAAAGTGTGAGAGGTTAAAATGTCAGACGTTAGCTTTAAAACCGACTGGAATGGTTATTTTTCAAATGCAAATTGGTTAATGGGTAATAATTAAAACATAACATATTGTAAAGGATAAATAGACTGAAATGGCCTAGCTGTTTTCTGTGACTAATGCAGTTCACCACACATGTATGTCAAATGTCAGTACTTTTCAACACTCAACCACAGGATGCAATTTTGCAAAGTTCATAAGGCAAGAGTTTAACATGGATTTATGGCAATTTATGGATTTCCACGTTTAACAATGAATCAGCCTGCATCTGATATTTATGTGACATTGGTCCATAAACAGCAGCATGTATTATTGGCCTCATTGATATTTTCATTGCTGTGCATACATGACTGTAACTTTTTTTGGAAGCATTTGCACAAATGTTAAAAATATCAATCATCGCACAACCCAACTTCCCCAGAACAAAGCATCTCCCCAAAGATGATTTTTAAAATTTGAAAATGCATAGAATAAAAGTCTAGTTTTGTGATAGTGCATGCGAGGACTGTAGAATCTCTTGGGCCTTTTTCAAAGATAGATCACCTGAATTTAAATCTTAGGAAGTAAGGATTTTCCTCACAATGTACTCTCAACTACACACTCTCCCTGACTGAAGAAAGGGTTACCTTCCATGGACCCTTGCATAAGTCTGATGTGACATAAGTTGGAAATGGAAGTACAACTGTGCACATGGAAATTTACTATTCCACCTGGTCTCTATGTCGGAACTCCCACCTGGTCTCCACGTCAGAGCTCCCACCTGGTCTCCACATCGGAGCTTCCATGTGGACTACGTGGAAGCTCCGATGTGGGGACTAGGTGGGACCTCCGACATGGAGACCAGATGGGACCTCCGACGTGGAGACCAGGTGGGAGCTCTGACGTGAAGACCAGGTGGGAGCTCCGACGTGGAGATCACGTGGGAGCTACAACATGGAGACCACAGGGGAGCTTTGACGTGGAGACCACAGGGGAGCTCTGACGTGGAGACCAGGTGGGAGCTCCGACGTGGAGACCACATGGGCATTAGTGCGCTCAAACAATTGCTTACGTAAGTGCAAGTTTACGTAAGTCGCCTATTAAGTAAGTTGGAAATGCCTTTATTACATTTATAGTTTTTAGAAACAAACTCTGCCATCTAATGTGCTACTTAAGTAATAATTTAAAATTTATTATGAAGTTAGAAGTACAATGTTGCCCAGGTAGTGTAACAATAATATGGAACGTACCTAATAATTTGCACGCTTCCTCCACTAATCTCATTGTATTATCATCGGAATAAACTTTGTAAGTCATAAAAGTGTCTGGGACTCCAGCTGCTATTCTGTAAAGATATGAATGTTATTTTGAAAATAAAATTACAATACATCAGTTTCATAATTATTCGCATCACTATGATTGGTAAAACCATCACAGTTGTTTCTGTACTTGAACAGACAAGTGCGTGTGCAAGAAATCTCATGGGTTACACACACAGTCTCACAGCCCAGGGAACAATGCCACCTGGTGGAATGTTAAACTTTCCCACAGGAATCTCACGTAGAACACAAAGTGCTGGAGTAACTCAGCAGGTCAGGCAGCATCTCTGGAGAACATGGGTGCACGATGTTTTGGGATGCATGTCTTCCAGAGATGCTTGCTGACCAAATGAGTTATTCCAGTACTTTGCGTTCTACACAAGCTTTTACACTGGACCATTTGGACAAGTAGTTACCTCAAGAAGGCCATCCAAATTGCAGTGCATTGCAATAGCAGTGAATCAACCAAACCGGTGATATTCAGAGCTGCAAGTACTGTGCTAAATATATTCCAAAAAGTAAGATTTGCCTTTATATTAATCAGTACTATTCAAATTTAAGATATACCATTTACGTTAAGCTGAAGCAATAAAAAAACACTGGAGAACTCAGCGAGTCGGGCAGCATCGGTGGAGGGAGCGAACATCGGACATTTCAGGTTGGGATCCTTCTTCAGGCAGGGGAGAAAAGCAGGAAAAGGGAAGTGGGGGTGAGGCACGTCCTTGCATGTGATAAGTGGATACAGGTGAGAACACAATGATTGGGAGATGGGTGAAGAAAGTTACAAAGGTTAGAGGTGAAAAGGAGACAAAAGGATATCAGGAAGGAAGAGGTGTGAAATATAATGCTGGAGGGAAGACTATGGGTGGAATAGGAAATACGTGAGGGGAAAAGAGAGGGGATAGAAAGGAAATATGAGACTTGGGGATGGGGATAAGTGTCCGGAAGAGGGGAAAGGAGCAGGATGATTTGTGTGTTGTGGATGTTGGGATAAATGTGCGTGCACTAGGGTGGAGCTGGGAGCAGGGAAAAGAGAGGGGGATAGGATGGTATGACTTGGTTTTGGATAATTCAATGTTCACACCATTGGGTTTTAAGCTACCCAAGCAGAATATGAGGTGCTGTTCTTCCAGTTTACATGTGGCCACACTTTGGCAATGGAGGAGCCCAAGGAACAGAAAGGTTAGTATAGGAATGGGAAGGTGAGTTACAATGGTTAGCAACCAGGACATCCAACAGGCCTTGGTGGACAGAACGCAAATGTTCAGTGATTTATTCACAAAATGCTGGAGTAACTCAGCAGGTCGGGCAGCATCTCGGGAGAGAAGGAATGGGTGGCGTTTCGGGTCGAGACCCTTCTTCAGACTGATGTCAGGGGGGCGGGACAAAGGAAGGATATAGGTGGAGACAGGAAGATAGAGAGAGATCTGGGAAGGAGGAGGGGAAGGGAGGGACAGAGGAACTATCTAAAGTTGGAGAAGTCGATGTTCATACCACTGGGCTGTAAACTGCCCAGGCGAAATATGAGGTGCTGTTCCTCCAATTTCCGGTGGGCCTCACTATGGCACTGGAGGAGGCCCATGACAGAAAGGTCAGACTGGGAATGGGAGGAAGAGTTGAAGTGCTCGGCCACCGGGAGATCAGTTTGGTTAATGCGGACCGAGCGCAAGTGTTCAGTTCAAATGTTCAGTGAATTGGCCGTTAATCTATGCTTGCCGTCATCGGTGTAAAGGAGGCCACATCGGGAGCATGGAATGCAGCGGATGAAGACTTGCTAAACATAAGTGTTGGCTTACTTTGAAGGTGTGTGTGGGCCACTTAGTTAGAGTGCTTATCTTGCTTAAACTAATACAAACAAATAAAGTATCTATATAAGGTGTAAGCAAAAATAGTTGCAGCTTCCTCTATACATTCAAAATTCTGGGTATAGCTGTGTTCTAAGCAATTTTAACAAGGTTATCAGGAGTGGTCCGAGTCCAAAAAATTCCCTGTGCTTGCAAAGATTCTATTTACAATCAATGTTTTATTTTTAACATATCAAATTGAACATAGTTTTAACATTGAGCGCAAGTATAACTTTAATAATCCATATATCTAAGGCAGGTATTGCCCTTATACTTCTGAAAGTGCAAACCGTCGTTTCCTTCGAATATCATTTAGATGTAAACATGGTAGCTGGACAATTCTTGGTTATATTTTGGTTTGGGCAAGAAGAAAATAAATGACTAATTTAGCAGAAGAATTATCAGAAACTACCTCAGTTTCTCCCATGTTTCTTCTCCAAATGTTTCTATGATGGAAGACTTCAAGCACGTGTTAATAAATCCATACTATAAAAATAAACCATAGATTAGTCAAATCACCGCTTAATGCAAGATAGACACAAAATGCTGGAGAAACTCAGCGGGTCAGGCAGCATCTCTAGAGAGAAGGAATGGGTGACATTTCGGGTCGAGACCCTTCTTTCAGTCATCCCATCACTTAATGTCGTTCAGTTTCAGTTTTGTTTATTGTCACGTGTACCAAGGTACAGTGAAAAGCTTTCGTGGCGTGCTATCCAGTCAATGGAAAGACAATACATGATTACAACCGAGCCATTTACAGTGTAAGATACATGATAAGGGAATAATGTTTAGTGCAAGGTATAGCCAGCAAAGTCCGATCAAGGATAGTCCGAGGGTCACCAAAGAGGTAGATAGTAGCTCACCACTGCTCTCTGGTTGTGGTAGGATGATTCAGTTGCCTGATAACAAACTGTCCCTGAATCTGGTATTGTGCGTTTTCACACTTCTAGAAGTTCTATACCTTTTGCCTGATGGGAGAGGGGCTAAGACGGAGTGGCCAGGGTGCGACTGGTCCTTGATTATGCTGTTGGCCTTGCCGAGGCTGCGTGAGGTATAAATCGAGTCAATAGGCACAAGGGACTTCAGGTGCTGGAATCTAGAGCAACAGAAAAAAAATTCTGCTGGAGGAACTCAACGAGTGAGGAAGTATCCGTGGAAGGAATGGACGGACGACGTTTCGGGTCGGGACCCTTCTTGAGACTCATTGATACAAAAGGTTATAGATGCTGGAATCTTAAGGAAATACAGGCCACTGGAGAAACTCGGGGGTCCAGGCAGTATCTGTGGAGGGAAATGGACAGGCGACGTTTTGAGTCGGTGACCTTTTCCAGCAGCGTTCCTATGCTTAGCCTATCTTCGTATTAAAACTTTGTTTTATATTTACATTGGTTGGGATCAGTATATTTCAAGGGAGGAAATAACATTTTAAATGCTCCTTTTTAACTCGGCGTTTTCATATCTGAAGCCACAACGCATCAACTCCCTTGTCTCTTATTCACAAAATGCTGGAGTAACTCAGCAGGTCAGGCAGCATCTCGGGAGAGAACATCCCTTCTCTCCTGAGATGCTGCCTGACCTGCTGCGTTACTCCAGCATTTTGTGAATAAATACCTTCGATTTGTACCAGCATCTGCAGTTATCTTCTTATTTAACTCCCCTGTCTCACGCGGTTGTTTCACCTCGATCGGGTACCTATTTTCTCATGAACATCTCTGGTCACTATTTTTTTTATGTGAGAATACGTTCAGAGGGTTTATAGTCACACTGGGACGTGCAATACAATATATGCGCTGCATAACTCCGCCGCCTGCGTTGGTTTTCGAACTGACTTTATAACACAATGCGATTTTACATCAGAAAGTTGCCCGAGAGGAAATTATTTTTTGTTTCCGCTGCTCGCCATTTTATGGTGCATTTTCCATGCACGCGTTGTTTAAATTTGGATTTAGAACAGAATCAAATAAAGAATTTCAAATGTACGGTGTCAGATGTGACCTGCCCAGATATCCCATCTGCTTGGATATATGTGTGATTCTTTCCAGAATAATGAAGTACAACACTCAACACAGGGCAAGTCTAACCCATTGCACACACGACGTTGTGATGTGACCTATATATCTGCAGACTTACATACATACAGTGCTTTGAAAAACAACTTCCTACTCAGTCTGATCAGTCTGAAGAAGGGTCTCGACCCGAAACGTCACCCATTCCTGCTCTCCTGAGATGCTGCCTGACCTGCTGAGTTACTCCAGCATTTTCTGAATGTACCAGCATCTGCAGTTATTTTCTTATATTCCTACTCCGCGCACTTCCCCACCCCACACACACACACAATTCACAGTGCACACAATTCATGTGAAAAGATAATGAAGTGACCTCTCTTGGCAAATGGACACTGGTTGCGAATTGATGAACGAAGTCACCTGCGGACGCTCACGCTTCAATTAAATGCACCGGCGTTCATTGTATCGTTGTGAACACTTACCATTTTTAAGCAAGAGACTAGGATTTAAGTCCATCCGCTTGGTGATGTGGGCGTCAAAGAGGCATGGTGTTGCGGGCACGCTGGCTGCTTGGTTGAAATGTTACATCGCACCTTGTAATTACTGGTGCAACGCGCGTCAGTTTCCAGTGGCGCAATGGAAGCGCTGGGCTTTCCTCACTTTGCACTCGCCCATGGAGAGTTTCCGTGGACTTTTGCATCAGCGGTCCGGGACGCCCTCTGCTAAGCATCTGAGACGGCAGTCGACCTACGTACAATCCGCATCCTTGGCCGATCGAAGCTGGAGGGGGAGCGTTAGAGTGGGAAGCGAGTGCCGGAATATTGAAGAAGGGTCTCGACCCGAAACGTCACCCATTCCTTCTCTCCTGAGATGCTGCCTGACCTGCTGAGTTACTCCAGCATTTTGTGAATAAATGCCGGAATATTGAGTTGGGTTTCAAACCAAGTGCAGGCAGCAAAACAAAAGAGAGCGGAAGGGAAACGAGAGCCAGGCAAAGAGAAGTACTAGATACAGTTTCATGTATCTTGAATTGAATTGAATTGAATAAATTTTATTAGCCAAATATGTATACATGCAAGGAATTTGCCTTGGTGCTTTGCTCGCAAGTAACAACACGATAGACAGTAGACAATTAAAAATAAAACATTATAATTTAAACATGTGAAGAATCAAATAAAATACCAGAGCAAATGGAGGCTACAGACTTTTGGTTATTGAGTAGAGCTACTGCTCGTGGGGGGAAAAAGCTGTTTTTATGTCTGGCTGTGGCTGCTTTGACAGTCTGGAGTCGCCTTCCAGAGGGAAGTGCTTCAAAGAGTTTTCGGCCAGGGTGAGAGGGGTCAGAGATGATCTTGCCCGCTCGCTTCCTGGCCCTTGCGGTGTACAGTTCGTGGATGGGGGGGAAGGTTGCAGCCAACAACCTTCTCGACTGATCGAATGATGTGCTGCAGCCTCTGGATGTCGTGCTTGGTGGCTGAGCCAAACCAGACCATGATGGAGAAGGTGAGGACAGACTCTATGGTGGCAGTATAAAACTGGACCATCATTGCCTGTGGCGGATTGTGTTTTCTCAGCTGCCGCAGAAAGTACATCCTCTGTTGGGCCTTTTTGACTGACTGTGGAGTCGATGGTGGCCTCCCATTTAAGGCTTATCTTGTGTTTTACGACTGTTGGCAGACCAATTCCCCCCCCTGGGATAAATAAAGTTATATCGTGTTGTATCGTAGGAAGTAAAAAAGTTGAATTCATGCATTACAGTACTCCAATACTAGAATAAAAATGTTTAAGAAGGGTCTCGACCTGAAACATCATACATTCCTTCTCTCCAGAGATGCTGCCTGACCCACTGAGTTACTCCAGCATGTTGCGTCTATCTTCGGTTTAAACCAACATCTGCAGTTCCTTCCAACACGTTTAAAATGCGTTTATGTGAAGCAAAGAACTGCAGATACTGGTTTAAACCGAAGATAGACGCAAAAAGCTGGAGTAACTCAGCAGGACAGGCAGCATCTCTGGTTAGAAGGAATGAGTGACATTTTCAGGCGAGATCCTTCTTCAGACGACCCGAAACGTCACCTATTCCTTTTCTCCAGAGATGCTTATCTTATAGATCTTATAGAAACATTTAAAATTCTTAAGGGGTTGGAGAGGCTAGATGCGGGAAGATTGTTCCCGATGTTGGGGAAGTCCAGAACCAGGGTTCACAGCTTAAGGATAAGGGGGAAGTCTTTTAGGACCGAGATGAGAAAACATTTCTTCACACAGAGAGTGGTGAGTCTGTGGAATTCTCTGCCACAGAAGGTAGTTGAGGCCAGTTCATTGGCTATATTTAAGAGGGAGTTAGATGTGGCCCTTGTGGCTAAAGGGATCAGGGGGTATGGAGAGAAGGCAGGTACAGGTTACTGAGCTGGATGATCAGCCATGATCATATTGAATGGCGGTGCAGGCTCGAAGGGCTGAATGGCCTACTCCTGCACCTATTTTCTATGTTTCTATGCTGTCTGACCCGCTGAGTTAATTCAGCTTTTTGTGTCTATCTAAAAGACATTTAGACAAGTACTCAGATTGGAAGGTGTAGAGCAATATGGACTCGATACGGGCAAATGATTAGTAAGGGAGGCAGGAGAATGGGGTTGAGAGGAAAAGATAGATCAGCCATGATCGAATGGCAGAGTAGACTTGATGGGCTGAATGGCCTAGTTCTGCTCCTAGGACATGAATTTATGAAATGGGATTAGTGTAGATTAGCATTAAGGGCAGCATGGACAAGGTGGGACAAAAGGGCCCATTTCCGTGCTGTGCCATTGGATGATAAAACCGGCTACCTGAGACATCAAGTTTGCAAAATGATTGCAAACATTTAGATAGCATGGTAATTCTAAAAATATATTTGCACTGGAATGTAAAAAACACCTAACTTTTTCAGGTGTTTATTACTGTACAGATGTGGAGTGTGAGTAGGAATCAAATTGGATCGCATGTGGGAGGGGCACTCTGACACCTACACATTATTTACATATTTATGCATCGAAGTTGGGAGGTCATGTTGCAGTTATATAAGACATTGGTGAGTCCACATTTTGTGTATTCTGTTCGGTTCTGAGCACCGTGCTTTCGGAAAGGTGTTCTCAAGCTGGAAAGGTTGCAAAGATTTACAAGAATGTTGCCAGGACTCGAGGCCTGAGCTACAGGGAGGGGTTGAGAAGGCTAGGACTCTATTCCTTGGAGCACAGGGGGACCTTATAGAAGTGTACAAAATCACGAGAGGAATAGATTGGGAAGACACACAGAGTATCTTGCCCAGAGTAAGGGAATCAAGAACCAGAGGACATAGGTTTAAGGTGAGGGGGAAAGATTTAATAGGAACTCAAGGAGTATTTCCTTTACACAAAGGGTGGTGTATATATGAAACGAGCTGCCTGAGGAGGTAGTTGAAGCAGGTATTAAGGCAACATTTAAGAAACATTTAGACAGGTACATGGATAGGTTAAGTTTTGAGCGATACGGGCCAAACGCAGGTAGATGGGTCTAGTGTAGATGAGACAAGTTGGTCAGCATGGGCAAGTTGGGCTGAGGGCTGTTTCCGCTCTGTATGACTCTATGACTCGATTTACATGTGGAATTTTATGTCCTTGACTTGCATAATGGATGTTGACTGTGCTATGCTCCTGCTACCATTCCCATCTGGCACACACTTCCAGTCTAATAAATAGGCACAGAATACTACACACGCTTAATGCAGAACCTCTTGTCAAGTAACACATCTAAAAGGGATGACCAATTTGTGTAGCACATTTCACAATTTCTGAGTTTAACTGGGCATTGTATGCACCAGAATTATCATATCATATATATACAGCCGGAAACAGGCCTTTTCGGCCCTCCAAGTCCGTGCCGCCCAGTGATCCCCGTACATTAACACTATCCTACACCCACTAGGGACAATTTTTACATTTACATTTACCCAGCCAATTAACCTACATACCTGTACGTCTTTGGAGTGTGGGAGGAAACCGAAGATCTCGGAGAAAACCCACGCAGGTCACGGGGAGAACGTACAAACTCCTTACAGTGCAGCACCCGTAGTCAGGATCGAACCTGAGTCTCCGGCGTTGCATTCGCTGTAAAGCAGCAACTCTACCGCTGCGCTACCGTGCCATGCTCAAAACACATATTTACAAAGGCATGCATTTCTAACTCCATCATTACTTCTAATGTAGAATTTGGCCAACCACTTGATCTTTTACCCATAGACATGTAGCTTGTGATCATTATGACAATAAGTCAGAAGGAGGTGCTAATAATGGCCACATTTAACCATATAAATGAAAAAAATCAATATTGCTTTCCAAGATGTCTTGTTTCTCCAAATAAGGAATCGAGGGATATGAGGAAAAAGCAGGAACAGGGTACTGAGTTTGGATGATCAGCTATGATCACATTGACAATAGACAATAGACAATAGGTGCAGGAGTAGGCCATTCGGCCCTTCGAGCCAGCACCGCCATTCAATGTGATCATGGCTGATCATTCTCAATCAGTACCCCGTTCCTGCTTTCTCCCCATACCCCCTGACTCCGCTATCCTTAAGAGCTCTATCTAGCTCTCTCTTGAATGTATTCAGAGAATTGGCCTCCACTGCCCTCTGAGGCAGAGAATTCCACAGATTCACAACTCTCTGACTAAAAAAGTTTTTCCTCATCTCTGTTCTAAATGGCCTACCCCTTATTCTTAAACTGTGGCCCCTGGTTCTGGACTCCCCCAACATTGGGAACATGTTTCCTGCCTCTAACATGTCCAACCCCTTAATAATCTTATACGTTTCGATAAGATCCCCTCTCATCCTTCTAAATTCCAGTGTATACAAACCTAGTCGCTCTAGTCTTTCAACATATGACAGTCCCGCCATTCCGGGAATTAACCTAGTAAACCTACGCTGCACGCCCTGGCTCGAAGGGCCAAATGGCCTACTCCTGCACCTATTTTCTATGTTTCTATGTTTCCAATGTTGTCTTTGAAGACCAATTAAAGGAATTTAAGTTTGGCCACTCCTGTAAGAGTATGCTGACTGTTTCTGAGTATTGAGAAACCGTTGAGTGCTTCTAGCCTTCTCTGTTTTGGTATTTGAACACTTGAAGTTTACTTGCTTTTTGCAACGAGTATTTGCTTGTTACCGGCCACACAATCAAGAAGTCAAGAGTATATTATCATCATTTGCCCCAGTCAGAACAATGACATCCTTCCTCTCAGCAGCACAACAGATTCTGTTCTCTGTAAACAAAATAATAAACAAGAAAAAACAGTTCAGCACACACGCACACACACACACACACTGGAATTCATTGCCACAGAAGGCTGTGGAGGCCAGGTCAATGGATATTTTTTAAGGCAGAGATAGATTCTTGATTATCACAGGTGTCAGGGGTTATGGGGAGAAGGTAGGAGAATGGGGTTGAGAGGGAACCATAGATCAGTCATGATTGAATGGCAGAGTAGACTTGATGGGCCGAATGGCCTAATTCTGCTCCTCTTACTTATGAATGTATGAACCTATGAACACATACACACATAAAAACAAACAAACAAGGCATAACCCTCGGGCTCTGTGCTGGCCTTTACTCATTCTTCGGTCTACCTGGTTAAGGATGTTAAGAACTATCTACACGGGTCTACTGTACAAGACAAGGCGCCCTGCATTTTCATGCTGTTATTTATAAACATCAAATTTGCTCTCATCTCAACGACACACTAGAGCAGAAACGCACACACAAAGATTTCCCACGGGATTTTGCATCGTCACAAAATCAGCTATTTTTTTCATAGAAAACTCAATGGAAGAGACGAAGGCAGGTGCAACGGTTTACTCAAGTGGTTCAATTTTCCACTGAGGGGAAGATCTACCCCAAAATGAATGAATTAATTTTGCCTATCTTTTTGAAATGTGAACCTAATGACCATAAACTATTTACAGGGAACTGCAGATGTTGGAATCTTGACCAAAACACAAAGTACTGGAGGAACTCACACTGGAGGGCAGCATCTATGGAGAAAATGGACATGCGCTGTTTAGGCTTGGGACCCTTTAGACACATTCTGAAGAAGGGTCCCGACGCAAAAAGTCATCTGGCCATTCCCTCCACAGATGCTGTCTGACCCGCTGAGTCCTTCCAGCACCTTGTGGCTTAATATGACAAGCTATTTGTTTCTGTGTTGTGGGCTCGGGGCTGCTCCATTGCAGGAACAGGCCGTTCAACCCAAAATGTCTGTGAAGCCAAGTTTAACTAAATCAATCTGCCTGTACATGATGCATATCCCTTTGTATAATGCATATCCACATTTCAACCCAAAAGCCTCTTGAACACCACTATCGCCACTACTCCACTATCACCCCTGGCAGCAATCTTTCACACTGTGTAAAACAGTTGCCTTGCACATCCCCTTTAAACGTTTCCCCTCTCATCTTAAGCCTATGCCCTGCAGGCTTTAATATTTCCACATTAAAAAAATTACATGAAATACAACAATTTATAAGTTAAAATTTATAAATTGAAGCAAAAAGTGGAGAATAATTAAAAGAACGTTTAAAAATGCCTTACAAGCAACAGTCAACAAAGTCTTTTGAACATGTGTTTGGACAAAAAGTTAATTATGTATTTCGTTATGTAGCCTCTTGGATTGTGAGACCTGATGAATTTCAATTGGATTGAAAATGAATGCTGAACGTTTTGCTGCCCAATGCCACCCCCTTGTGATGCTTGGACGCAACTACAGGAAGGTAAATAGCAATGTTTTTAAAGCCTCAGTTTTCATTGAGGACAGATGTGGTCTATACCTGGGAGGCAGCACATTTAGTTGTTCGTCCTTCCAATGTGACGTTGAATTGTAGGTCTTGCATGCTTCTTCGGACGATCTCAAAGATTCAAAGCATGATTTGGACAAAAGGGCTACAGAACTATGCCTGATACAGTCTAAGATTCTAAGTTACGTTGAACAATCAGAAGTAGCATTGCAATACGGTGGCATAGCAGTAGAGTTGCTGCCTTACAACGCCAAAGACGTGGGGTCAATCCTGACTAAGGGTGCTGACTGTATGGGTTGTAGGTTCCCCTCGTGACTGTGTGTTTTTGCCGGGTGCTCCGGGTTCCTCCCACACTCAAAAGATGTGCAGGTTTGTAGGTTAAATGGCTACGAGTGGGCAGGTGATCGCTGTTCAATTCGTGCTCGGTGGGCCGTAGGGCCAGTTTCCACGTTGTATCTCTAAAACAAACTAATTTATATTCTGAAAAGTCCTGAATACATAGAAGGCATAACAAACAATGAATTTTGATATTCTAAATCAATTTCAACAGAGGACGTGTTTAGAACAAGTCAAGTCAAGTCAAGTCAATTTTATTTGTATAGCACATTTAAAAACAACCCACGTTGACCAAAGTGCTGTACATCTGATTAGGTACTAAGGAAAAAAATGAAACATACAGTAGCACGCAAACAGTTCACAGCGCCTCCTCAATGAGCCTCAAATGCTAGGGAGTAGAAATAGGTTTTGAGCCTGGACTTAAAGGAGTCGATGGAGGGGGCAGTTCTGATGGGGAGAGCGATGCTGTTCCACAGTCTAGGAGCTGCAACCGCAAAAGCGCGGTCACCCCTGAGCTTAAACCTAGACCGCGGGATAGTGAGTAGCCCCAAGTCAGCCGACCTGAGGGACCTGGAGTTAGAGAGGGGGGTTAGAAGATTTTTGATGTAGGGGGGGGAATGTCCATTTAGGGCTTTATACGTGAATAGGAGGAGCTTGAACTTGATTCTGTACCGTACAGGGAGCCAGTGGAGAGAGGCCAGAATCGGGGTGATGTGGTCCCTTTTACGGGTACCCGTCAGGAGTCTCGCTGCGGCGTTTTGGACCAGTTGCAGGCGGGACAGGGAAGATTGGCTGATCCCAGTGTATAGGGAGTTGCAGTAGTCTAGGCGGGAGGAAATGAAAGCGTGAATGATTTTTTCTGTGTCGTCGAATTGGAGGAAAGGTTTGATTTTAGCTATGGTTCGAAGTTGGAAGAAGCTGGCTTTTACCACAGCGTTGACTTGCTTATCAAATATCATGCCGAGGTTTTTGACATGCGGTTTGACTAGGCAGGATAGACTTCCAAGACTACCTGTTATCGATTTGATGGAGTCGGGGGGGCCGAATAGGATGACCTCAGACTTGCTCTCATTTAATTGGAGGAAGTTCTGTGCCATCCAACATTTTATGTCCTCAAGGCAGTGTAAGAGGCTGTTTAAATTTGACTGGTTGTTGGGTTTCAGGGGGAGGTAAAGCTGAGTGTCATCGGCATAGCAGTGGAAAGAAATGCCGTGCCTTTGAATGATTTGGCCAAGGGGGAGCATGTATAGAGAGAAGAGAATGGGGCCTAGGATGGAGCCTTGTGGAACTCCGCAGGAGAGGCTAGCTGGAGCAGAGGAATAACTGCCTATGTTGATGGCGAAACTCCTATCTTTGAGGTACGAAGCGAACCAGCTCAGGGCAGTGCCATCAATGCCAACCGCGTACCGGAGACGGTCAATAAGGATGGTGTGGTCCACTGTATCGAACGCTGCGCTGAGGTCGAGAAGGAGCAGGATTGCACAGTCGCCGGTGTCGATGGCGAGAAGCAGGTCGTTGTGTACCTTCAACAAGGCAGACTCTGTGCTGTGGTGGGCTCTGAAACCTGACTGGAAACTTTCCAGGATGGTGTATTGGTGCAGGTAGGGCACTAATTGGTTTAGAATTGCAAGAACAAGATGATCCTTAACTAGGCATCATAGGGGTGGCACAGTGGCGCAGCAGTAGATTGCTGCCTCACAGAGCCAGAGACATCGGGTTCAATCCTGACTCTGTACGGAGTTCGTACGATCTCCTTGTGACCACATGGGTTTTCTCCGGGTGCTCCGGTTTCCTCCCACACTCCAAAGACGTACAGGTTTGTAGGTTAATTGGCTTTGGTAAAATTGTAAATTGTTCCTAGTGGGTAGAATAGTGCTAGTGTACGGGGATCGCTGGTCGGCACGGATGCGGTGGGCCGAAGGGCCTGTTTCCATGCTGTATCCCTAAACTAAACTAAACTAAACTAAATTGTCAAAGCCACTTGGTAAGGTGGGACGATGTGTGGAATATAAAAGATGATAATATATTACAGTAGGGGGAGCTATACTGAGGTCGGACTGTACAGTGCATTGTTGTGGCAGAATGAAGGCCTATGTTCTTGTACTACAGCTGATCTCACTCTATTGGATGCTGGGTCCATTTCTTCAGAAGCTCGCAAACTTATCTATCACACCCTTGCTAGAAATGTTACAGAAGCTCCTAAAAATGTAGAAACTGTTTATTTAATGCTTGGGGGGAGTTTGCTGCAACCCTCTTTTACAAAGTTCTGATGCATGAATTCAGTGCATCCACCCCTCAGCACTGACATGCTGTGCATTGTTCAACACAAAAGATAAAGAGAAACAGACTTATGGTGTGATTAACACAGGAAAGTTAACTGATGACAACTTCGATAACAGTACTTCTAGGTTGGACTATAACAATACTTTGTTTATTACAAATTGTTTACTTAGACGAAGGGATTAAAAGTACCATTAGCAAATTTGCAGATGATACTAAGCTGGGGGGTAGTGTGAATTGTGAGGAAGATGCAATAAGGCTGCAGGGTGACTTGGACAGGTTGTGTGAGTGGGCGGATACATGGCAGATGCAGTTTAATGTAGATAAGTGTGAGGTTATTCACTTTGGAAGTAAGAATAGAAAGGCAGATTATTATCTGAATGGTGTCAAGTTAGGAGGAGGGGGAGTTCAACGAGATCTGGGTGTCCTAGTGCATCAGTCAATGAAAGGAAGCATGCAGGTACAGCAGGCAGTGAAGAAAGCCAATGGAATGTTGGCCTTCATAACAAGAGGAGTTGAGTATAGGAGCAAAGAGGTCCTTCTACAGTTGTACCGGGCCCTGGTGAGACCGCACCTGGAGTACTGTGTGCAGTTTTGGTCTCCAAATTTGAGGAAGGATATTCTTGCTATGGAGGGCGTGCAGCGTAGGTTCACTAGGTTAATTCCCGGAATGGCGGGACTGTCGTATGTTGAAAGGCTGGAGCGATTGGGCTTGTATACACTGGAATTTAGAAGGATGAGGGGGGATCTTATTGAAACATATAAGATAATTAGGGGATTGGACACATTAGAGGCAGGAAACATGTTCCCAATGTTGGGGGAGTCCAGAACAAGGGGCCACAGTTTAAGAATAAGGGGTAGGCCATTTAGAACGGAGATGAGGAAGAACTTTTTCAGTCAGAGAGTGGTGAAGGTGTGGAATTCTCTGCCTCAGAAGGCAGTGGAGGCCAGTTCGTTGGATGCTTTCAAGAGAGAGCTGGATAGAGCTCTTAAGGGTAGCAGAGTGAGGGGGTATGGGGAGAAGGCAGGAACGGGGTACTGATTGAGAGTGATCAGCCATGATCGCATTGAATGGCGGTGCTGGCTCGAAGGGCTGAATGGCCTACTCCTGCACCTATTGTCTATTGTCTATTGTCTATTGAATAAAAAGACACAAAGTGCTGAAGTAACTCAGCAGGTCAGGCAGCATCTCTGGAGGACATAGATAGATGATATTTTGGGTTGGGACCCTTCAAGGAACCCGACATGAAGCGTCACCTATCGATGACCTCCTGAGTTACTCCAGTACTTTCTATCTTTTCTTGTAAACCAGCAACTGCAGGTCACTGTGTCTCTTGCTTATTTCTGAGCAAGCTGTCACTTTATGCATAAAATAAATAGGACACCTTCAGTCTGCATCTGTTTTCTTCAACATTGTGACGCCTAACTATCTCACTTATAAAAATTCCAATATTTTTATCCAAATGGTTTAATAAAAACACGAGACATGGAAAATGTATCTAATCAGTCAAAATGTTCTCATACCAATACATTATATTACACTTTGGATATATTATTTAAGCTAATGAGAATTGAAACTATTTCTTTTACAACTATAGGCTATAGATAATTTTGACAAAATGTTGCAACAATGCAAGATGACAATACCTAAATGTATTTTATTTGTCATTTAAAATTAGAGAGTAGGGCATTAAAACCTAGAAATTGATCCATTTGTGCATGTTTTAAATTTCAGATAATCTATTTATTGCAGGTTAGATAAAGATGGTGACTGGGAATTTCTGAGCATGATTGTTCTTGACACAGGTGACATTTACTCAGCATCAATCACACCGCGAATGATGGCATAGGTTGTACGACTTTTGTTAACAACTCTCAAAATGACACATTATGATGAGTTTGAGAATACAATGATATTGAAAGAAACTTCACTGCCCCATTGATATCTCGCGGTCTCACTTTTCTAAGGCCAGCAAATAAATACAAAAAAAGAATATCCATAGCATTTTATTTAGTATTTACAGCCTGGTAAAAAAAATAATTGCAAGCCATGTGCGTTAATAGACTCCTAGCACCTTGCAGCAGGTCACCATGTGGCGGAGATATGCCTGGGCACAATGAAGATTGGTGAAATCCCTTTCTTGCACTTTGCCTTGCTTCCATAGCTGCCATGCAGTGGCTACTTTAAGAGCAGAAGTGTAAACAGAAGTGTTGGAAATACTCAGCCGGTCAGACAGTTTCAGCTTAGCTTTTTGTCACGTGCACCGAAGTACAGTGAAAGGCATTTTTGTTGCGTGCTATACAGTCAACACAAAGACAATACGTGATTACAATCAATCCATTTACAGTGTAAAGATACATGATAAAGGGAATAACGTTTAGTCCAAGGAAAAGCAAGCAAAGCGGTCAAGAATAGTCCAAGGGCCATCAAAGAAGTAGATAGTCATTCAGCACTGCTCTCTGGTTGTGATAAGATGATTCATTTGCCTGATAGCAGCTGGTGCCAGACTGCCAGTGTGGATAATAATCCTTCATGACCCTTTAAGTACTGACTTGGTCAGGATTTCATCAAACCGAAAATGTGGCAGCTGGATGTGACAGTGCCAATGGAAACAACATGGGTCCTGATTAGCAAAGAAACTAATACGCAAAGCACCACAGCACTACTTTTTCTTTTGCCCAATTACACAATATTAAAATTGGTGTTTGGAACGTACTACACACTTTGTGCATGAAAAGCATTGGAACACTTTTTCTCATAGACTTTCCTTTTGATGAGAAACGGAAAATAAACATAGAATGCAACTGCAGAATTCAAAATCAATGGATATTTTTAGGGCAGAGGTAGATAGATTCTTGATTAGTACAGGTGTCAGGTAGGAGAATGGGGTTTGGAGGGAGAGATACACCGATGAGCCAAAACATTATGACCACTGACAGGTGAAGTGAATAACATTGATTACCTTGTTACAATGGCACCTGTCAAAGGGTGGGATATATTCGGCAGCAAGTGAACAGTCAGTTCTTGTAGTTGATGTGTTGGATGCAGGAGAAATCGGCAGGAGTAAAGACCTGAGCGACTTTGACAAGGACCAAATTGTTATGGCCAGACGACTGGATCGGAGCATCTCTGAAACGGCAAGGCCTGTGGGGTGCTCCCGGTCAGCAGTGGTGAGTACCTACCGTCAATGGTCCGAGGAGGGACAAACCACAAACCGGCGACAGGGTGTTGGGTGCCCAAGGCTCATCGATGCGCGAGGGCAACAAAGGCTATCCCGTCTGGTCCAAACCGACAGAAGGTCTACTATGGCACGTCACAATTTTTTTTTAATGGTTGCCACGGGAGGAATGTGTCACAATACACAGTGCATCGCACCCTGTTGCGTATGGGGCTGCACACGGAGGACCAACAGCATATTAGGCAGGTGGTCATAATGTTTTGGCTCATCAGTGTAGATCAGCCATGATTTAAGGACGGCGTGGACTTGATGGGCCAAATGGCCTAATTCTGCTCCTATCACTTATGACCTTATGACCTCACTTATGTAAAGTAGTAGTCATTGTGAAAATGTGTTCAACAATTGATATACAGTGTCTATAGCTCAAATATCAGAAACTATTTTATTTTAGGTAGACACAAATGGCGGAGTAACTCAGCGAGACAGACAGCAACTCTGGAGAGAAGGAATGGTGGACGTTTCGGGTCAAGACCCTTCTTCAGACTGCCTGAAGAAGGGTGTCGACCCGAAACGTCACCCATTCCTTCTCTCCAGACATACATACCGCTGAGTTACTCCAGCATTTTGTGTCTATCTTCGATTTAAACTAGTATCTGCAGTTCTTTCTTTCACAATTATATTTTATCTATAATGTAACAATTACAGTTTACTATTCTGAGATCATCGAAAATTTACCATTCTCAGTGCAGAAAGAACCTGAACCTGAACCTGCTTGGCCTGTCTTCCAAAGAGAGACAAAGGCAAGACAGAACAAGCAAAGCTACAATGATATGCTTCAGAAACAATTTGGCTAGAATTGCACATTGGAATAAAGGCTATAGTGATTCATTTGTTCTAAGGATTGATAAGGCCCTTCTGAACTGTTGACTTTTGTTGAAAAAAGTAATATCTATACACTAAAACTCTCATTTGTTTGTTTGATTGTTCCTGAACTACAGCCAAAACAGTACACGATAGCGCGACAATTGTAGGCCCACCTTGCTCACTGTCATCCCTTTGGTGCTAATGGAAGAAGTTTCATTGAAATCGGTGTTATATTTTTTAAGTTATTCACGTTTTAAAGTTTAAATCTATCTCCTAGGGAGGGAGGGAATGAGGGAGGAGGGAGGGGGAGGAGGGAGGATAAGGGGGATTGAGGGGGATGGAGAGGGGGGAAGGGGAGAGGAGGGGAGGGGGGGAGGTGCTGCACCAATTCAGGAGAGGTTTGGGCCAAACGGGTCCACTTGGTCTAGTATTTATTAAAAGATAAATGTAACTTAGAATTATTCTGCTGCTCAAATATCGAGGTAAGTTATGTTTAACAATATTGAAAGGTCAAATTTTGAAAACATATGAAAATAAAGAAAGTAATAACGTTTTTTTAATCATTAAAATTTCCTTTAACAAATCTTGCACTTCTTTTTAAGAACAGGAAGCTTAATAAATCTTTGAAAAAGGTCACTTCTGTTTGGAAAATCTGCCAAGAATGTAAAAAGTTTAATACTTAGGTTTAACAAACTGGAGGTGCCTTAATCTGAATTCTATTATTATTCCACAAATTGTTTTATTTTAAAGACATTTGGACAGGAATTTGAACAGGAAAGTTACACGCCGAATGTACCAAATGGGATTAGTATACATTGGCATCATGGCTGGCATGGACAAGGTGAGCCAAAGAAGCCTATTTATGTGCTGTAAACTTCAATGATTCCATAATGTGCCAGCCAATGTAGTAGATATTTACAGTGAAACTGTCCAAACACTTTGTTGAATAACTATTCAAGATACAACATAGTTCTTATAGGAGATGGACACAAAACACTGGAGTAACTCAGCGGGAGTCAGGGGGTATGGGGAGAAAGCAGGAACGGGGTACTGATTGAGAATGATCAGCCATGATCACATTGAATGGCGGTGCTGGCTCGAAGGGCCGAATGGCCTACTCCTGCACCTATTGTCTATTGTCTATTGTCATCTCTGGAGAGAAGGAATGGATGAAGTTTCGGGACGAGACCTTTTCTTCAGACTGAGAGTCAGGAACATAGTTCTTATATTAGGTGGATAAAGTTTAGAATAATCTTATTACCTCATTTTACATAAAACCTTGTGCAAGGACACTGATAAAGAGATTCCTTATTAGTGCACTGGTGAATTAGACCATTTATCTAGCCAGCCAAATCCAGTAAATTCCAAGAATGACCCCAACTATGTTGAAATAATTTATTTCAATCTCCATAACTTTTCACTAAGTTAAAAAGCAAACTGCTGAAGAAACTCAGCAAACATTTGTGGGGGGGAATGAACAGAAGTAGATGAAGGGTCTCGACCTGACATGTCGACTGTCCATTTTCCTCCACAGATGCTCCTTGGCCCGCTGGGTTCCTCAGGCAGTTTGTTTTTCTCCCCAAATTCTAGCATTTGCAGTCTCTGGTGTGTCAGCATTTCACTAAAACTACCCAGACAATGATGATTTGTTAAAAAGGGGAAATATCAAATAGGATATGATTTGCTTGCTTTCATAGGTCGGGGCATTGAGTATAAAAGTCAGGAAGTGATCATGCAGTTTTATTGGACTTTGGTTCGGCTGCATTTCAAGTATTGCACTCCATTTGAATTCTGCTTGTTCCATTACAGGAAGGATGAGGAGACTTTGGAAAAGGTGCAGAGGAAGTTTACCAGAATGATAGGTAGACACAAAATGCTGGAGTAACTCAGCGAGTCAGGCAGCATCTCAGGAAAGAAGGAATGGGTGATGTTTCGGTTTGAGACCCTTCTTCAGACCAGAATGATGCCTGGATTAGGGGGTATCATAAGATCATAAGGAATAGGAGTAGAATTAGGCTATTTGGCCCATCAAGCCTACTCCACCATTCAATCATAGCTGATCTATCTCTCCCTCCTAACCCCATTCTTCTGAGTTCCCCCCATGAGCTCTGACACCTGTATTAATCATGAATTTGCTAAAAGGAAAGGTAGGGCAGATTTGGATTTTTTTTTCTGGAATGCCAGAGGTTGTTGGGAGACCTGATAGAAGTTTACAAAGTTGTGAGAGGCATAGATAGACAGCCAGAATATTTTCTCCAGGATGATAATATCAAATACTTGAGGCAATATCAAATACTTAAGGTGAAAGGGGCAAAGAGTAAAGGAGATGTTTGCGGCAAGGTTTTTACACAGACCACATTTAGAATATTGTATTCCATTCTGGGCACCATGTTATAGGAAAGATATTGTCAAGCTTGAAAGGGTTCAGAAAAGATTTACGAGGATGTCGCCAGGACTAGAGGGTGTGACCTATAGGGAGAGGTTGAGCAGGCTGGGTCTCTGTTCCATGGAGCGCAGGAGGATGAGGGGTAATCTTATTGAGGTGTACAAAATCATGAGAGGAATAGATCGGGTAGATGTACAGTTTTCTTGCTTAGAGTAGGGGAATCAAGGACCAGAGGACACAGGTTCAAGGTGAAGGGGAAAAAATTTAATAGGAATCCGAGGGGTAACTTTTTCACCAAGGGTGGTGGGTGTATGGAACAAGTTACTAGAGGAGGTAGTTGAGGTTAGGACTACCCCATCGTTTAAGAAACTGTTAGACAGGTTCATGGATAGGACAGTTTTGGAGGGATATGGACCAAGTGCAGGCAAGTGGGATAAGTGTAGCTGGGACATTGTTGGACGGTGTGGGGACGTTGGGCCAAAGGGCCTGTTTCTACACTGTATCACTGTATGATGCTATGACTCGAGAGGGTAGTGAGAGCCCGCAACGTGCTGCAGAGGGTGGTGGGTGAGGCAGATACGACAATGGAATTTAAGAGACATATGGATAGACATATGGATATGCAAGGAATGGAGGGATATGGATTAAATGCAGCCAGATAAGAGTTGGTCTTGGCATCATATTCCGCACAGACATTGTGGGTCAAAGGGCCTGTTCTTGTGCTGCACTATTTTATATTCAATGCAAGACCTATGACAAGGTCCCGCACAAAAGATTAGTGCGCAAAATTAGAGCACATGGTATTGGGGGTAGGGTATTGACATGGATAGAGAACAGGTTGGCAGACGGGATGCAAAGAGTAGGAATTAACGGGTCCTTATCAGAACAGCAGGGGTGGGCTGCCACAAGGCTCAGTGCTGGGACTCCAGTTATGTACAATATATATTAACGATTTAGATGTGGGAATTAAATGAGGCATCTCCTGGTTTACGGATGACACATTGCTGGGTGGCAGGGTGAGCTGCGAGGAGGATGCCTTGAGGCTGCAGGGTGACTTGATAGGTTGGGTGAGTGGGCGGATGCATGGCAGATGCAGTATAATGTGGATAAATGTAAGGTTATCCACTTTGGTGGCAAGACCAGGAAGGTAGATTATTATCTGAATGGTGTCAGATTTGGAAAAGGGGAGGCCCAACGAGATCTGAGTATACTTGTACATCAGTCACTGAAAGTAAGCATGCAGGTACAACAGGCAGGGAAGAAAGCTAATGACATGTTGACTTCATTGCGAGAGGATTTGAGTTTCGGAGCAAGGAGGTCCTACTGCAGCTGTACAGGGCCCTGGAGAGACCACACCTGGAGTATTGTGTGCAGTTTTGGTCTCCTAATTTGTGGAAGGACATTCTTGTTATTGAGAGAGTGCAGCGTAGGTTAACCAGGTTAATTCCCGAGATGGCGGAACTGACATATGAGGAAAGAATGGGTCGACTGGGCTTGTATTCACTGGAATTTAGAAAGATGAGAGGGGATCTATTAGAGAAACATATAAAATTCTCAAGGGATTGGACAGGCTAGATGCAGAAAAAATGTTCCCGATGTTGGGGGAGTCCAGAACCAGGGATCACAGTTTAAGAATAAGGGGTAGGCCATTTAGGACTGAGATGAGGAAAAACCTTTTTACCCAGGGGGTTGTGAATCTGGAATTCTCTGCCACAGAAGGTAGTGAACGTCAATTCACTAGATGTTTTCAAGAGTGAGTTAGATTTAGCTCTTGGGGCTAACGGAATCATGGGATATGGGGGAAAACCAGGAGCGGATACTGATTCTGGATGATGAGCCATGATCACCTTGAATGGCGGTGCTGGCTCGAAGGGCCAAATGGCCTTCTCCTGCACCTATTTTCTGTGTTTCTATGTCGGCATTGATGTCTTTGATGAATATATTAGTTGTGCTCAGCACAGATACAGCGATGGGGCAATTCTTGATAATTCTTAGCCTTGTACCTAACAATAATTGCTTGTTTGAAATTGGAAACACTTGCAATCATACACACAACTACCAGAGGTAATTATCAATCTCTCCACTTGGACTGTACCCCAGAAATGCAGAGCACCCACCCAATTTGGACTGCACTTTGGTGATTACGTGTGGTTAATTGTAATAAAATAAAATAGGGCTGGATTTACGCAACCAGTTTATTCACTAAGCCAAATTATGACTCAGGTAGTGAAGTTAAAAGGAAACAAAATCTAGTATTGAACAAGCACACTGGAGCAGTCAAAGATAAATGATCGATTGATGCCTAATGTTGTTCGATTTTGTAATATAAACAAGATTTGCACATGCAGAACAAAACCCCACAGCTACATTATGGCATTTGAAGCATTTCAGATCCTATATTTCCCTCATTTAACATCAGACTAATAAGGTATTGCTCAGGCCTCGAGTCCAGGCAACATTCTTGTAAATCTTTGCAACCTTTCCAGTTTGATAACATCTTTCCTATAGCATGGTGCTCAGAACCGAACAGAATACTCAAAATGTGGACTCACCAATGTCTTATATAACTGCAACATGACCTTCCAACTTCGATGCATAAATAATGTGTAGGTGTCAGAGTGCCCCTCCCACATGCGATCCAATTTTTTGATTCCTACTCACACTCCACATCTGTACAGTAATAAACACCTGAAAAAGTTAGGTGTTTTTTACATTCCAGTGCAAATATATTTTTAGAATTACCATGCTATCTAAATGTTTGCAATCTTTTTGCAAACTTGATGTCTCAGGCAGCCGGTTTTATCATCCAATGGTACAGCACGGAAACGGGCCCTTTCATCCCACCTCGTCCGTCCTGCCCTTGGTGCCACTAATCCCATTTCATAAATTCATGTCCTAGGAGCAGAACTAGGCCATTTGGCCCATCAAGTCTACTCTGCCATTTGATCTTGGCTGATCTATCTTTTCCTCTCAACCCCATTCTCCTGCCTCCCTTACTAATCATTTGCCCGTATCGAGTCCATATTGCTCTACGCCTTCCAATCTGAGTACTTGTCTAAATGTCAGTGACCAGTGGGGTACCGCAAGGTTTGGTGCTGGGACCCCAGCTATTTACGATATACATTAATGACTTAGACGAAGGGATTAAAAGTACCATTAGCAAATTTGCAGATGATACTAAGCTGGGGGGTAGTGTGAATTGTGAGGAAGATGCAATAAGGCTGCAGGGTGACTTGGACAGGTTGCGTGAGTGGGCGGATACATGGCAGATGCAGTTTAATGTAGATAAGTGTGAGGTTATTCACTTTGGAAGTAAGAATAGAAAGGCAGATTATTATCTGAATGGTGTCAAGTTAGGAGGAGGGGGAGTTCAACGAGATCTGGGTGTCCTAGTGCATCAGTCAATGAAAGGAAGCATGCAGGTACAGCAGGCAGTGAAGAAAGCCAATGGAATGTTGGCCTTCGTAACAAGAGGAGTTGAGTATAGGAGCAAAGAGGTCCTTCTACAGTTGTACCGGGCCCTGGTGAGACCGCACCTGGAGTACTGTGTGCAGTTTTGGTCTCCAAATTTGAGGAAGGATATTCTTGCTATGGCGGGCGTGCAGCGTAGGTTCACTAGGTTAATTCCCGGAATGGCGGGACTGTCGTATGTTGAAAGGCTGGAGCGATTGGGCTTGTATACACTGGAATTTAGAAGGATGAGGGGGGATCTTATTGAAACATATAAGATAATTAGGGGATTGGACACATTAGAGGCAGGAAACATGTTCCCAATGTTGGGGGAGTCCAGAACAAGGGGCCACAGTTTAAGAATAAGGGGTAGGCCATTTAGAACGGAGATGAGGAAGAACTTTTTCAGTCAGAGAGTGGTGAAGGTGTGGAATTCTCTGCCTCAGAAGGCAGTGGAGGCCAGTTCGTTGGATGCTTTCAAGAGAGAGCTGGATAGAGCTCTTAAGGATAGCGGAGTGAGGGGGTATGGGGAGAAGGCAGGAACGGGGTACTGATTGAGAGTGATCAGCCATGATCGCATTGAATGGCGGTGCTGGCTCGAAGGGCTGAATGGCCTACTCCTGCACCTATTGTCTATTGTCTATTGTCTTTTAGATAGACACAAAAAGCTGAAGTAACTCAGCGGATCAGATAGCATCACTGGAGAAAAGGAATAGGTGACGTTTCGGGTCGTCTGAAGAAGGATCTTGACCGAAAATGTCACTCATTCCTTCTAACCAGAGATGCTGCCTGTCCTGCTGAGTTACTCCAACTTTTTGCATCTATCTTCAGTTTAAACCAGTAAATCCATGCCGACCGTGTTACTCCACTGAGTCCATGCCGACCATGATACTCCACTTTCTCATCCACTCCCCACAAGCTATGGGCAATTTACAGAGGCCAATTAATCTACAAACCTGCACGTCTTTGGATTGTGGGTGGAAACTGGAGCACCCAGAGGAAGCTCATGCAGTTACAGGGAGAACGTACAAACTCTACACAGATAGCACCAAGATTAGGATTGAACCCGGGTCCCAGGTGCTGTGAGGCAGCAGCACTACCAGCTGAGCCACTCTGCTGCCTTAATTTGACTATTTAATTATCATGCAGTAATTATTCAAATTAACTTGCCATGTTGACAGGTTTTAATCAACTATTATTGTTAGTTTTTGACAATATATTGTCTAGGGTGTTGATTTGCAAAGCAAGAATATAGGCAAATGTTTGCAAGCTTCCAACTTTCAAATCAAAGAATATACTCTCAGCTCATAGCAATGAAATTGATTGACCGCTTTTACAATAGACAATAGACAATAGGTGCAGGAGTAGGCCATTCAGCCCTTCGAGCCAGCACCGCCATTCAATGTGATCATGGCTGATCACTCTCAATCAGTACCCCGTTCCTGCCTTCTCCCCATACCCCCTCACTCCGCTATCCTTAAGAGCTCTATCCAGCTCTCTCTTGAAAGCATCCAACGAACTGGCCTCCACTGCCTTCCGAGGCAGAGAATTCCACACCTTCACCACTCTCTGACTGAAAAAGTTCTTCCTCATCTCCGTTCTAAATGGCCTACCCCTTATTCTTAAACTGTGGCCCCTTGTTCTGGACTCCCCCAACATTGGGAACATGTTTCCTGCCTCTAATGTGTCCAATCCCCTAATTATCTTATACGTTTCAATAAGATCCCCCCTCATCTAAATTCCAGTGTATACAAGCCTAATTGCTCCAGCCTTTCAACATACGACAGTCCCGCCATTCCGGGAATCAACCTAGTGAACCTAGTGAACCTACGCTGCACGCCCTCAATAGCAAGAAAGGATTAAGGAATTTGAATGAGGAATATGGGTTAAATGCAAGCAAGTGATAGCTTAGATGGGCATTCTTGGTCTGCATGGATTAGTTGGGCCAATGCGTCTGTTTACGTACTGCATTTCTGTGCCTCAGTGGCCAATTCTCACATTGCTTTTAGAGTAGGTTACAGCGATGTAATCTCATTGTTTGTGAATTTCAATGCCAGTTATGGATTGAAACAGCCTCCAGCAATAAAACCATTATTATGGAATTACAGAATTATTACAGTATGGTAGCAGGCCATTTGGCCCATGGCGTCTGTATCAGCTCTCTACCAGAGTAAATCTCTGCTTCTTTGCAATCTGAGTTTCTTTGCAATCTTGCTTTTTCTTCTTGCATCACACACTTATCCAATGCTCTCTTCACGATACCTCCTCCACCACTTCTGCAGGAAGTGCATTCCAGATTCTGACTATATGCTGCACACAAGGGTAAGGGTTTTCCACACATCACTCTTAAATCTCTACTCCTTTATTTGTGCCTGCGACTTCTAGTAATTGGCCTTTCTTCTTCTTCTTCTCTCGTATGTCTTTTAGACCTGCAGCTCCGTTGAGGCGAGCCAGGCCAACGTGTCATCGTCCAGGTCAATCAGACCTCATTCACCATTCGGTGGCCGGTATTTGGGGCAACTGGTGACTATGTGCTCCACTGTCTGTGTTGGGTCCCCACACTCGCAGAAGGCACTGTCCACGAGACCCCAACCTCTTCATCGCTACTCCATAGCGTCCGACGCCTGTCCTCAAGCGATTGAGGATTATCCACTGCTTTCGGGGCAGGTCCTGGCCAGGGACCTGCAGACCGCAAAAAAAATTGACCCTTCCACCAAAGGGAACAAGATCTCTTGCCAGATCCTTCATCATTTTCTATACTTCTTTCTAATCTTCAGTCAGCTTTCAACTGTCCAAAACAAAAGTACCACTCTACTGTGTCTAACTAATAGTCCTCATTAGTGTTCAAAATCATGAGAGGAATAGATCTGTTAGACGCAAGGAGTCTCTTGCCCAGGGTAGTGGAATCGAGAACTAGAGGACGTCAGTTTAAGGTGAGGGGAAAAGATTTAATAGGAACCCGAGGGGTAACTTTTTCACGCAAAGTGTGGTAGGTGTATGGAACAAGATACCAGAAGAGGTAATCGAGGCAGGTACTACCATAATATTTAAGAAACATTTAGATAGGTACATGGATAGGACAGATTTAGAGAGATACGGGCCAATTGCAGGCAGATGGGGCTGGTGTAGATTTAGATTTTTTTAGATTTAGAGATACAGCGCGGAAACAGGCCCTTCGGCGCACCGGGTCCGCGCCGCCCAGCGATCCCCGCACATTAACACTATCCTAGACACCCTAGGGACAATCTTTACATTTGCCCAGCCAATTAACCTACATACCTGTATGTCTTTGGAGTGTGGGAGGAAACCGAAGATCTCGGAGAAAACCTGCGCAGGTCACGGGGAGAACGTACAAACTCCGTACAGACGGCGCCCGTAGTCAGGATCGAACCTGAGTCTCCGGCTCTGCATTCGCTGTAAGGCAGCAACTCTACCGTTGCGCCACCGTGCCGCCCAGTAGATGGGACATGTAGATGGGACATGTTGGCCGGGTTAGGGTTGGCCGGTGTGGGCAAGTTGGGCCGAAAGGACTGTTTCCATGCTGTAAGACTCTTTTTCAGGAACTATTCTTGTAATTTTTTCCTGGATCCTCTCCAATAGCTTTGCATCTTTCCAATTATCTGGCATTCAGAATTGAATGTAACACTCCAGTTGAGGCAGGTCAGTGTTTACTATCTAGTGGATTATCATATCATATCATATCATATATATACAGCGCGGAAACAGGCCTTTTCGGCCCACCAAGTCCGCGCCGCCCAGCGATCCCCGCACATTAACACTATCCTACACCCACTAGGGACAATTTTTTAATTTTTTTTTTAACATTTACCCAGTCAATTAACCTACATACCTGTACGTCTTGTTCTCTACTTAGATCTCACTTTCTTAGATCCAATTTGTACATTGCCACATTTTACTCCAGGATGCACAGCTTTCCTGTTGTCTTAAAAAACTCATGTATTTTGCAACTTTCTGCATCGATCTATACTGCTTAAAAATGTTCAGTCCATTGTGTTATGGCTCTGTGCATTTGGGACTTTGTTTTTTCAGAGATACAGATTAGTGAAGCTATGCTTTAAAAACTACATTTAAAGGGGACAGCAGGCTAAAGATTTAATTGTTCTACATTTAGAAGTGCACGGGGAAATATGTATTGTGGTTTTGCTCCAGAAATTCCATGTAAATAAATCACTAATTGGTGCAAAATGTGTGTTTTGAGGTTTTTCAGAATGTCTTCCAGTTGCATAAGAGTAAAGGTTGCAGCTGTTGTCTTGTACATTAGTTCTGATTCATTGAACACAGTGAAACAGAGTGATACCAGTTCATAGCTGGATTGAGGTCACAACACACCAAAGTTAAATGTACTAATAAGTAAAATTTTCTACGGAATTATTTTTAATTGCCTAAGAGAGTCGGAGAGAAATGTTCCATATTTCCATCTCTTTGAATTGGCCTCAGGATTTATTTTCTGTCACAAGGGATCACACAGCTGCTGAGGGATAATGAATCTTGCAAATGATGCACGTGACAATAATAAACCTAAACCTATGGCACCAAGACTGCATGAGGTAGGCTTGATGGGTTCATTGGGCTTTTACTCATTATTATCTATTGTATTTTCAAAGCAATGTAGTAATGTCATGGATTCCAGAGCCAGAGTACCAAACGAGAGATGCCTTCTAGGATTCCTGTTAGTTTATAATTTGATATCAGGCACAAAATCTTGCACTACCAAATGACTACGATGAACTATCCACATTAGAATAAATAGTGAGGTTACAGGCAGGAGTCTCTCTTGTGTAGAAAGGAAAAACAACGCAACAAATACTCTTGGTAGAGGCGCCAAGGGATTCAGTTTTAATGCCTGGAGAGCTGTTCCTTGCCTAAGGTGATCGGCAGTACAAGATGAGGGAACATATTAGCTGAGCGGTGCACCTTGCATTTCAGTTTTTAGTCAGGCATGTTCGCACCTCTAAAGTGTAGGAAGGAACTGCAGATGCTGGTTTAGACCAAAGATAGACCCAAAAAGCTGGAGTTCCTCAGCGGGTCAGGCAGCATCTCTGGAGAAAAGGAATAGGTGACGTTTTGGGTCAAGACCCTTCTTCGGACAGTCTGAAGAAGGGTCTCGACCCGAAACGTCACCTATTCTTTATCTCCAGAGATGCCGCCTGACCAGTTGAGTTACTCCAGCATTTTGTATCTATCATTCGAATCTATAAAGTTGCTTAATTATTAAACTAAACTGTACCAAGTAATCAGCAAACAAACAAGTCGCTCATGGTACTGCTTCAAACTGCTCAAAACATCTATCAATATTTTTAGTAGGGGAGGAGAGCTGCTGTCAGTTTATTGGAGACATGCGTGTTGAGCTACTTGATCCTTCCTGGCCTGACCTGTTTGCCAGCTGGTGCGGTGTAGCAGCCAGCTACCACCACACCCATGCAGTAGCAAATGTCTGTACTCATGGAGTGCATCAACCAAGCAGGATGCTTCATGTGCATGGGTGCTTTCCAACACAGATCGTATGTTGAAGTCAGGAGGTTTGCCTGCTCCATCCAGACTGCACGAGTACGTGCTGACGGACGCACTGAAGCTTGGTGCAGCCAATGCTAAGGCTCTGTTGGGTGGGGGGATGGGGGGGAGGGGGCAACAGTCTAAAGTCCTTCCACTGCTGAACAATAGGGGGCAGGGTGTGGTGGAGAGACGTCCCTTAAAATGAGGGAAGGAATTGCACCCCAGGGGACCACATGAATGGCAAGGATGAGGGGTAAAATTGTGTGATGTGTGTAAACACTATTGAATGTTTGTATAGCCTCCAAGAATGTTGGAATAATCTTTTGCACAGTTCCTGTACGGTACAGATTTTTTACTTGAATAAAGTTTATTTTGATTTTTTTTTAAAGTCAGGAGGTTTGATTATTTTCTTCAAAATTCCAGGCACATTTCGCACCATTCCTTCGACTTCAACTCACCCCACAGAGAGCAAGCCCAGATATTCCAGTTTCTATGACAGCATTTCACTAGAGCTACATGGAGTGTAGAGACACAGAGTGTCACATGAATACCACAGTGCATATGAAGCAATTCTTCGGTGATTTCATCTCACTTTATTTAAAATATTTTGTAAATTATTAAGCAATCTGAGCTTGAAATACATCCTGGAAGAATGATTTTTATTATACACATGATAAATTGGACAGTTGTTCTTTTACAGTATCATAATACAGTAGTTGTTTCTTTTTAACTAATTGTATATTTATCGTACATTTGATGGCGTTTTATACGAATGTAGACACAGGAGGCTGTAGATGCCAGAATTTTAAGGAAAAAGGGCCCAATGAAGGGCCCCACCCAGAAACGTTATCTGTCTATAATCCCTCCCCCTCCATAGATGCTGCCTTACCTGCTGATTCCCTCCAGCACTTTGTTTCTTGCTTTCATACAAAATGTATTATGCCTTTTCTGAAAACACCACTTCGCCAATAATTTATTTAAACTCACTTGTTCTTTTGCTTTCCTCTTATATTGCTCGTTATACATATAAAGTGGGACTTCGCTCCTACACATTTTCCCATGTGCTGGTTATATAAACAACTAGACAAAGTGGACCCGTTGGGCCCAAACCTCTCCTGCATTGGTGCAGCACCGTCCTCCCCCCCCTCCCCTCTCTCATCAACCCCCCCTCCCTTCTCCCCCACTCCCCCCTTCTCCCCTCCCTCCTCCCTCCTCCCCTCCCCCTCCCCTCCTTTTAAATTTTAAAATGTGAATAACTTTAAATATATAACACCGATTTCAATAAAACTACTTGCATTATCACTAAAGTGACAATGGTGAGTAAGGTGGGCCTAAAATTGTTGCGCTATCATGT
The DNA here is from genome assembly GCF_053455715.1 of Rhinoraja longicauda. Classification (NCBI taxonomy): domain Eukaryota; kingdom Metazoa; phylum Chordata; class Chondrichthyes; order Rajiformes; family Arhynchobatidae; genus Rhinoraja; species Rhinoraja longicauda. The sequence continues at coordinate 41,388,524 of NC_135965.1, read as the reverse complement.
ACCGTTTTGGCTGAAGTTCAGTCACAAACAAGATAACAAACGAGAGTTTTAGTATATAGATGACTGTGTTTTGATGAGTTATTATTTAATGTGCTTTTCTCTCCATTTTCCACAACTTCTGCAAACTTCTGTCCTAAAGTTCGCATTGCTGAACATTTCCATTTCTTACCCTTTATCTGCATTGCACAATTTTAACATAAAATAGCCAGTGCAATGGATATGTTTCAGACCTATCGCTGTTACTTAGAAACAATGAAGATGCAGGTTTACAAAAAAAGGACACAAAGTGCTGGAGTAAATGCATGGAGACATCTCTGCACATCAGAGTAAGATGCCGCCTAATCCACTGAGTTACTCCAGCACTTTGTCTTTTTATGTAAACTAGCATCTGCAGTTACTTGCTTTGAAGTAATATTGATTAAAAAAGACACACAATTGCTGGAATATATGCATGGTGACATCTTGGCACAACAGAAGTGCTGCCTTACCCACTGAGTTACTCCAGCACTTTGTCTTTTTTGGTAAACTGGCATCTGCAGTTCCTGTTTCCAAGTAATAGTGATAAAAAAGATACAAAATGCAACTATCGACCAGTGGCACTAACGTCCGTGGTGATGAAGTGCTTTGAGAGGTTGGTTATAGTGCATATCAACTCCTACCTCAACAAGAACCTCGACCCATTACAGTTCACCTACAGGTCAATGGAGGATGCGATCTCACTGGCTCTCCTCTCCGAACTGGACCACTTGGACAATAAAAACACTTACGTCAGGCTATTTATAGACTACAGCTCGGCGTTCAACACCATCATCCCCTCCAAGCTGGTTACCATTGCGGGCTGGAAGAGTCTGTGTACCATGTGGAAAATGGAGTGTGTGAGGTTGCAGCCCCTGTTCCAATACCTAAAGGGGCTACTCCTTGCCTTCTGGCTGCACTTCTCACCCATCATCCTCATCTTTGGACACCTGTGCCTAGGGGAGAGGGTAGGGCCGAAGAAGTCCTGGTTGGGTTGCTCCTGGGCCTGGCCAAGCTGGCCATCCGCAAGTCACGGCACCAGGCTGAAGAGGGCTCTGCCCGAGCCAGCTGCCTGCCCTTTTTTCGGGGTTACGTGCGTGCCCGGGTGGTTTTGGAGAGGGACTCTGCGCTTTCCATGCGCACCCTGGGGGATTTCCGGGACCGCTGGGCACCACGGGGATTTGGATGCATCCTTGACAAGGACTGTAAGATCATTGTATAATAGTTTATTGCTTGTCTTGTATTATGGTGGTGTGTTTTGTTTTGTTTTATTGTCTTGTAAATATTATTTTAATATTTGAATAAATATTTTTGATTAAATCTTTAAATTTTTTTTTTAAAGCTGGTTACCAAGCTCAAGGAACTGGGTGTCTGTGCAAACCTCTGCAATTGGATCCTCGACGTCTTCACCCACAGACCACAGTCTGTTCGAATTGGCAGAAACACTTCTTCCTCATTAACAATCAGTAGGGGAGCATCTCAAGGCTGCGTGCTCAGCCCCCTGCTCTACGCACTCTATACTCATGCGAACTCTATCTTCACATTCACCGATGACACCACTCTTGTTGGACGAATTACAGATGGTGATGAGTCAGAGTATAGAAGTGAGATCGACCGATTCGCTAAATGGTGCCAGCACAACAACCTGACTCTCAGTATCAGTAAAACCAATGAATTGATTGTGAACTTTGGAAGAGGAAAGAAGAGGACCCACAATCATGTTTATATCAACGGGACGATGGTGGAGAAAGTCAAAAACTTCAAATTTCTGGGTGTGCATATTTCCGAAGGTCTTTCCTGGGCCCAGCACACTGATGCAATTATAAATAAAGCACATCAACGTCTCTACTTCCTGAGAAGATTACGAAGATTCGGTATGTCAGAGAGGATTCTCTTGAACTTCTACAGGTGTACAGTAGAGAGCACATTGACTGGTTGCATCATGACCTGGTTCAGCAACTTGAATGCCTGGGAGCGGAAGAGACTGCAAAAAGTTGTGAACACTGCCCAGTACATCATCGGCTCTGACCTCCCCACCATCGAAGGGATTTATCAGAGTCGCTGCCTCAAAAAGGCAGCCAGCATCATCAGAGACCCACACCATCCTGTCCACACATTCATTTCACCACTGCCATTGGGAAGAAGGTACAGGAGCCTGAAAACTCTAGGTACAGGAACAGCTTCTTCCCTACAGCCATCAGGCTATTAAACACTACAACCTCAAATAAGCTCTGAACTTCAATTGACTATTATTATTATTATTATTATTATTATTATTATTCTACCATAGTTTGTTTTTTGAGTATGTGTGTGTATATATATATATATATATATATATATATATATATTACTGGTTGTCACTTGCATAGTGCACAGTGTCACTGGCTGTCACTATTGCACAGTGCACAGTTTCACTGGCTGTCACTATTGCACAATGCAGTGTCACTGGCTGTCGCTATTCAAGTCAAGAGTCAAGAGTGTTTTATTGTCATGTGTCCCAGATAGAACAATTAAATTCTTACTTGTTGCAGCACAACGAATATGTAAACATAGTACACTGTAAACAATATGATAAACGAGAGAGAAAAGAAATTCAGTGTGTAATATATACACATACACACACGTACACACACATAAAGGATATATCCACATCCATATACGTGTATAATATATATATATATATATATATATATATATATATATATATATCACTGCCTATCACTATTGCACAGTGCACAGTCACTACAATACAATACAATACAATACAATATATCTTTATTGTCATTGTACCCAGGGGTACAACGAGATTGGGAATGCGCCTCCCATACGATGCAATAATTTAGGTAATTTAGACAGCAGCAACCCAACGGCTGTCACTAGCACAGTGTCACTAGCTGTCACTATTGCAGTGTCACTGGCTATGCCCCCCTCAGAGGGCCTCAAACGCTAGGGAGTAGAAATAGGGTTTGTGCACTGTGCAATAGTGACAGCCAGTGACACTGTGCACTATGCAAGTGACAACCAGTAATACTGTGCACTAGTGACAGCCAGTGACAGTGTGCACTATGCAATAGTGAGTCAGTGACTGTGCACTATGCAACAGTGACAGCTAGTGACACTGTGCACTATGCAATAGTGACAGCCAGTGACACTGTGGCACTGCACTGTGCAACAGTGATAGCTTTTGCGGTTGCAGCTCCTAGACTGTGGAACAGCATCCCTCTCCCCATCAGAACTGCCCCCTCCATCGACTCCTTTAAGTCCAGGCTCAAAACCTATTTCTACTCCCTAGCGTTTGAGGCCCTCTGAGGGAGCATAGCCAGTGACACTGTGCAATAGTGACAGCCAGTGACACTGTGCACTGTGCAATAGTGACATCCAGTGACACTGTGCACCATGTAATAGTGATAGCCAGTGACACTGTGCAATAGTGACAGCCAGTGACACTGTGCAATAGTGACAGCCAATGACACTGTGCAATAGTGACATCGGCGAGTTGCTCCTCCAGGACGCTGCAAGGCAGCCGGGTGATTGACAGCTTTGCCCCGCCCTCTCACCCCGCCCCTCAACAGATCTCGCGTCCAGGCGGCGGCCGGGGGGGGGGGGAGGGAGGGAGGGTCTCGCGAGAGCTGGGGGCGGGCCGTCCGGCCGGGTGACCTGCGCACTGAGGGCGTCGGCCGCCATAGCGCCGGGCAGCGATTCTTCACCCTCAACAGACCCCGAGAACTGGTTCATGGTCGACGGCGCCGCCGCCTCTCTGCCCCAGGGGTCGGTTAGGCCGGCCATCCGCTCCCTCAACACACCGTTACCCTCCCGGCGGCGGCTCCTTTCCCCCCTCCTCCCCCCCACGTCTCCTTTTCTCTGTCCTCTTCCTCCCCCACTCCTCCTCAAGTGAAGTCCTATGTGAGGGCAGCCAGCAGCCAACATGTCAAACCTGGGCAAAGCTGGGACGAAGAAAGACACCAAGATGAGGATACGAGCCTTCCCTGTAAGTAAGGGGCCCTGGCCCCGCGGTCACACAACGCGCCTGGCCGCAGGAGAAGCCCGAGAGGCCGGGGAGCTTCAAATCGAGGGCCCGGGCTTTGCGGATGTCAACACAGCAGCAGGCCCCTTGTCGTTTGATTAATATTCATGGGGCTTCCTGGAAGCCAAACTGGAAGGGCTTTTTCTGGCTGCTAAATGCGAGAATGTCTTCATTTAGAGAGCACGGTGCATTTTATTTTTTTAGATTTTGTTTGCTATTAATGTACTTCCTCTACCTCCACACCAGCCCATCCTAACAAAAACAGCAACGCACACATGACGAAGCCAATCAAGTATTTTATTGCGAAGGGTCTCGACCCGAAACGTCATCTATTCCTTTTCCCCAGACATGCTGGCCTGACCCGCTGAGTTACTCCAGCTTGTTGTGTCTATCTTCGGTGTAAAGCAACATCTACAGCTCCTTCCTACACAGGTTTATTGAGAAGCCTTGTCCGTGGTAGAGATGCTGCCTGCCCCGCTGAGTTACTATCTTCGTAGATTTTCGGGACAATGGGGTGTTACTGGTGATGACAGGACGTTGAGGCGGAAGGTTTACGGCGTAGCATTAATTTTCTATTTTAAATGTTACTCCTTCGGATATCTCTGTGCATATCTAAAGTTAGTGGAATGTTGTCTATTTATACAGTTTTCGGTCCAGTTGACCCCCATCCCCCTTACCTTTAGCAGCGATCAGCTCGCTACCATGTACTCCAACTTGATGCCACATTTGTATTTTAGTTACAGTGTAAGAATTGAAATGGTGTTGCCTTATTTGACATCAGAATTGTGTTCCTGCTGGAGATTTGGTTGTTCAGCATCTGTATTATAAATAAGGAGAAAGGTGTGAAGATCATGTATGACTTCTCTTATAGTCTAGACAATAATAATCAAGAAGACATAAATTTCAGGTTTCTTCAAGATGGTAGGAAACTTAGACATTGAATTCAGATATTCTAACTTATTGAACGATTATATTTTTACAGAACACATGACTTGAAAATATCTTAAATATCACTAATTTATTATTAAATTAATTTTACTTGGTCGGCTTATAGGACAAGCTGCGCATTACCTGATCTTGTTTTGTCATCCTTGAAAAGATAGTAAATTGAACAAACAAAATACTCTTCATGATGATTGTTCTGCTGATATTGTAACAGGCACATTTGTGACACAGATGGTAGTTTGTGGAAATTTGCATCAGTAGATGCTTTTCCTAGGCTGCTTTTAGGGGTTGGACATCCCAGATTATGTTTCTGATGAGTTAGGTTTGAGAATTGTGCTCCTGAAAGATCAAACTCTCAGTGGAATGTAGGGGTTGGGGCATTATTTGAGGAGAATGTAGATCTAAAATTGTATGTTTTTACAACAAAAAAAAATACAGTAAATGATAATGTAGATATTTCAAACTGGAAAATGAAGCTTGTTTTTATTTTGAAAACATCACTTGATATTACTTAATCTTTTTTTTGAACTGCTGCATCTCCATTATCTAATCTGTATTGGTACAGTTGCCCAAGTACAAATAATAGTAATTTGTACACGAAATATGAAACTTGGAGGTCAGTTCCTCTCTAATAATGAAAACGGCTGTTTATACATCATAGAATACATTATTCTGATTTTGATGGGGAAAATATGTTGTGTGAAACCAGATTGCTTTGATCACACTCATCGATTGGTAGGCTTGGCTTTAATGGGAAACCTAGAAAACTGCAATTATCCAAATTGGTCAACTAGATGTGTTTAAAGTGCAGAACAGTATAACAAACTAAATTATCTGGTCATCCTTAGTATCACTAAAAATGATAAGAAACTTATGACACAGAGCAATAGTGCCCAATTGGCATCTTGAGCCTACTCTGCCATTCAATGTGAACATATGTAATATAATAATACAGTATTCCTTTTGTGTACTAACCCCACTTCCTCTAATTAATAAATACACTGAGCGAACCTTGCATCATGAGGTTGAAAATAATCCAGTGTGAAATAGTGGGTCGTGTACTTGATTTGCACTTATGCTTGTTGCATTCGGATATTCAAACTCATGAAAAAAAGTTCAGTCTGACGAAGGGCCCGGGCCCAAATTGCCATCTGTCCTTTCTTTCCACACAAGCTGCGTAACCCGCTTAGTTCTTTAGTACTGTTTTTTCCTCAAGATTCCAGCATCTGCAGTTTGTGTCCAATAAATTATTTTCCTGTGGTACAGCAGAAGGCATGGGCACTGCATGGACAGAATCCAAAAACAAGTCAAAAGTTTTGTACAGGTCAATAAAATTAGGATTGGATAGAAATGACATTTTACAAATCTCTTAAAACGCAGATAGATGCAACCCCATGGTTAGTCTTAATCAACTCCCAAAGTTAATATTGCCTAGCATCCATAATGATTTTATTTATTGTTTTCAGCTCAGTTTGAAATTATTGTTAATTGAAATTACTTTTGACTGCTTTTAGAAAAAAAGAATCTATTTTGGTGCTTAAGTACTGTAACCAGAAAGTGATATAGGTTCACTGCAACACATTTGGTGTTTTACTGCTCCAGCTTGGATCAGATTTGCTTTGAGCAACGCCACCTGAGACCTGTTCATGTTTTGATAAAACTCTTTGAGTGGGATGGAATCAGCTTTTCCTTTGTATTTTCTATTGCTTTTCTAAGTGACAAGTAATAGCCATACATGTCAGCCTGACTTAAGCATCTCATTTAAACTGTTCTTAATAAGTGCCACAGTTGTTATGCTTTGGACAGACAGCTCCAATCAGCTTGAAATCTCCAAAGCTTCTGCTCATCCAGCCTAATACACTGAGCTTAAACAAACTGTAAATCTTTAAAATATTTGAAAAAAATCAAGGGATTTTCTAATCTTCCCTGACAGTTTTTATTACCTGTTTGGCACATCAATTTTTTAAAAAGTAAAACTTCATCCTTGAACTTTGTTTAAATCTAGATCAAACTAATGTTTACTATCACGGAGATAAAAGCAGAAAATGCTGAAAATACTCAGGTTAGGCTGCATCTGTGGGAAGAGAAATAAACATTTCAGGTTCCCATTGTCAATACTGGGAAAGCAACAAAAGAAGCTTGTTAAATTATAGGGAGGTTAGTGAGAGGATATCTCTGTTGTGAAATCAGGCTGACTTTTGTAGATATGGTATAAACAAGGGCATCTGATCAATGAATGAGTGGGAATACAGACAAAATAATGTAGGAGTTGCAAAATAGAGAGCCTGGCAAGTCAGACTGACTTTAATCCCAGATTTAATTAAAATTCCCAAATTTCTGAGGATGAAAGAAAGGAGATATGCCCAACAAGGCAATATTCTTAAAACTGGAGCATTAAGAGTTATGGATGTGTATGCACATAGATTTTAAAACTGCAGAAGATTAAGATGACTATGTAAAGCTATATGGAGTATTTTTTCAGTTGAATGTAAAAAGCAGTATTTCTCCAAGATATTGTTTGAGGTTTTCATTCTGGAGAGCACATTGCAGGAAAAGTATTTTCTGTGGAAAAACTGGGGCAGAGATTTGTCTGTGTTGACACAATGTATTACATTTTGAAGATTAGCTTGAATAACTTTGAAATTTTTCACTAGAACAAAGTTTTAGGATTTTAGAGTTCTAGAGAGATGCAGCAATCATTTATGAATTAAAAGAGAAATGGGGGGGGCTGTGGGGGAAAGGGCAGTTAAGAGCTTGAGATTGGGCAAAGCTCTTGGCCTTGTTGCAGGTTGCAGCTTTGAAAGGTGCTGTTGGAGTCCATATAACAGAGATACATTTTGTAGCAGCACATGCTGATGATGGAAGAACTGAATATTTAGGGTGGTGGTTGGATTGCCAAACAAGGAGGTTGCTTTGTTCTAAAGGGAGTTGAGCTTCTTGATTGTTGCTGGAGCTGCAATCATCCAAACAAGTTCCAACACATTCCTGACTTGTGCTTTGTAGATGGTGGAAAGGTTTTGGTGTGTTGGGAGTTTGCATGGGAGATTGATGAGAGAGTGTGATTCCTCGATGAGCTGGCACAGACTTTGGCTGAAATGGCCTCCTGTACCAAATGGAAATACAAAGCTGAGTCTCATGCCCTGGAATACCCATCTGGCAGCCACAGTATTTATGTTGGATGGTCCAGTTAAGTTTATGTTGAGAACTTAAAGGGTCGGCACGGTGGCATAGCAATATAGTTGCTGCCTTACAGTGCTTGCAGCGTTGGAGACCCAGGTTCGATCCTGACTACGGGTGCTGTCTGTACGGAGTTGTACGTTCTCCCCGTGACCGCAAGGGGTTCCTCCCACACTCTAAAGACGCACAAGTTTGTAGGTTAATTGGCTTGGTGTATGTGTAAATTGTCCCTAGTGTGTGTAGGATAGTGTTAATGTGTGGGGTCATTGGTCGGCACGGTCCTCGGTGGGGCGAAGGGCCTGTATTCACACTGTATCTTTAAACCATACTAAAATTAAGGATTCAGAGATAGTAATGACATTTAATGTGGTCAAACACTATTGTTGGAGATGGTCACTACATAACACCTATCATGCTCATGCTTAAATGGCCTGTTATACAGCATGGGAAACAGACCTTTCGGTCCACCACGTCCATACCAGCCAACAGGCTCCCATCTTCCAGCATTTGGCCTGTTGACCTTAATGCTAAACTATTCACATACTCATCTAGCACATCTTAAATGCTGTTAGTGAATGTGCTGCCTTTACTCAGTCTGGCAATGCAATCCAGGTATTCATCACTCTCTGGGTAAAAAACCTCCTCTCAAAGTCTCTCCAAATCTCTTGACTCTTCCCTTAAATCCATGTCCTCTGGTTTTATTCACCTCTGATAAAGGGAAAAGAACCTTGAAGTCTACCATATTTATAATCCTCAGTCATTTCCCATCATAACGTCTGCTCCAGGGAATACAGATCTAGTCTCTCCTCATAATTAAAATGCTCCATCCAGGCAACATTCTGTTGAATCTCATGTTTACCCTATCTAGTACTATGACATCCTTCCTTGTCCTTGGTGACCAGGACTGCATGCATTACTCCAGCTGAATGCTGAACAATGTTTTATAAAGTTGGAGCACAAGCCCCCCCCCCCCCTGCTCATCTGGTTCAATGCCCTGATTTATGAAGGCCAGCATCCTATATGCTGCCGTAATCTGCGCTGCCAACTTCAAGGACTTTTGGACATGCATGCTAAGATCTCGGTTCTTTAATAGTCCCAACGACCTTTCTGCACATAATTATGGATTGATTCTTGCTGAGGAGTTTTGAATAGAACAGAACATTGTGTAATCATTTGCAAACCAACCTACTTCTGATTTAGTAAAGGAACAAAGATGTCGATGAGGCAGCTATGCAAGGACGCTCACCCAAGGAGCTCTTGGTATGATATCCTGAGGTTGGGGTGATTGACCACCGTCAATAGTAAGCTTTCTTTGAGTGAGATATGACTCCATCCCAAATGTTCATTGACTTTGTTTCCAGGATTCCTTGGTGACATACTTCTTTAAATGCCATCTTGATGTCAAGGTCAGTCACTCTCACCTCCATTCAGCAATTTATTTCTTCAGCTGATGCCTGAACCGTTATCACCCGCCTGAACCGTTATCACCCCCCTCCTCCCCAGGCACCCACCTGTACTCCCACCTATCTCTCCAGCACTTTGTGTCCTGTGTATTAACCATCATATGCAATTCTTTGTTAAAACATTTATAGCTTTACTGGATTAGTAATTGGATACTGAAATGTATTCCAATAGTCCAAAAAGGGGTTGAATTGGGAACAATGTGTATCAAAGATTGAATTTTCTAATTTGTTGCAAAAAAGATTGGCATATAGTCGACTTTAAATTCAATGAAGATATTAAAAAAGGTCTTCTCTATTTTTAATTTTCCTGAAGGCCATTTGCTAATTTTGATTTGGGAGAGTGAGTCCTGAATATTTTAAATTCACACATGAACGTGTATTTAGATGTGCATGTGGCCAGCAGACATTTTTTTGAGTTTGGATGGTTGCCAGAATACTTGACAGCTGAGATGATGTACTGCCTTAATAGTATCTGCATTTTAGTATTGTTGAAAGGTGGGATCTTATCTGAAAATTATGTAATTGCAGTGTATATTCAACTAATCTTTTTTTCACAATGAAAGTATTTAATTTTTGAAACTGATTTGGTTGATTTAATATTTGTTATATTAACTAATTCATATAGACTAGATTTAACACCTGAAAATACCACTTCCTGAGTATTGCATCAGAGGATCCACTAACATTTTTAATTGGATGGTTGACTTCTTGCCTCTTTATCTGGATTATTAGAGTTTACTGTAGGGATTTCAAGTAATCAAGATTGGATACAGTCCTCTCAGTAAGGGACTAAATTGTTTGTTTGCTATCAGTCTCTGACTAAGCAAATAGTCTTAGACTACTATCCAAGTCATATGGTCTGCTCTCAACGTACTAATAATCTTTTGTGTATAAGCTTTATTAATAACTGTTTGGAAACTCGTGGACAAAATCCACTGTAGACTAGAGATACAGCATGGAAACAGGCCCTTTAGACCATGAGTGTGTGCCGACCAGCAATCACCCCCATACACTAGCACTATCCTACATACTAGGGACAATTTACAATTTTACCAAAGAAAATTAACCTACAAACCTGTACATCTTTGGAATGTGGGAGGAAATTGGTGCATCCAGAGAAAACCCACATGGTCACAGGGAGAACATACAAACTCCATACAGACAGCACCCAAAGTCAGGATCGAACCCGAGTCTGGCGTTATAAGGCAGCAACTCTACCGCTGCGCCACTGTGCCAGCCCAAAAAAAGATAGTTGTTTCGTTCCCAGTAATTTGTGAAACATTTTTTTAATTAACATTTTTCATTCCATTAACAAAGGTAAATGCAGCAAAGTTATAGAAACCCATTCTCTTTAAGACTTTGAAAGTATGTAGAACATTTTTTCCTTGTATTTATATCTTTACACTACCTGCTAATCTCATAATAACCATATAAAAGTCAACCATGTTGATGGGATTAGAGTGGCATCAGGTTCAACAGTTAGAGTGTGGCAGATTTTCTTCCCTGACAGGCACAGATGAAGCTGATTTATGTTAACAGCAATCTGTTGTTACATGATCACCATAACTAATACTAGACATTTTAATTTGTAATCACTTGGATAATCCCCAGATACCATGGTGGGATTAAAAATTGTTTTTGTACTGGTTGCCCAAAATCTGGACTCTGCCCCTTTAATTTCACTACTGTTCTAGCATAAGTCTTCAAAATGAATCTACCTTCGAGGTACAGCATGGAAACGGGCCCCTTGGCCCAACGAGGCCACGCCAACCGTCAATCACCTGTTCACACTAATTTACATTATCCCGCTTACTCATCCACTCCCTACACACCAAGGGCAATTTATGGAGGCCAATTAACCTACAAACCCACACATCTTTGAGGTGTGGGAGGAAACCAAAGCACCCAGAGGAAACCCACGCAGCCATCAGGAGAACGTGCATAATCCACACAGACAGCACCTGAAGTCTGGATTGAACCCGGGTCACCAGGGCTGTGAGGCAGCAGGTCTTCCAGCAGTGCCACTATATTGCCCAATTCTGAAGGATATTCTAGAAAGTATTTTGGAATGCATCGCATTCACTCATTCATTTCACTCCTTAACCATTTTGTTTTCCTTAGTCCATGGGGTGGGGGTGGGGGAAGAATAACAATTCCTTGTTCATAAACAGCGTATCATTGGTTCTGGAGGACTCCTGGGGACCTTATCCTGCCACTTATTTCACTGAAATTTTGTAACCCGTTGCCCATCAATTCTTTCCTGATTCTCCAACTGCTCACCTGTGTTAGACACCAAGCAATAGATATACCAATAAATGTTACCACTAGTACATCTTTGGGATGTGAGAGTAATCCGATGCAGCCAAGTGAAACTGCAGTGAGGGAGGATGTGCTTCCTGTGCGGAGAAAACACCTGAGGTTAGGATTGAACTTGGGTTGCTGGAGCTATGAGGTAGCAGCTTTTACTGCTTTAGCTGCAGTGTTATCAACATTTATACCATTACACGAGCGGCCAGGCTGAACCAAACCTTTGTTATTCTACTATTTAAGTGTCACTTTATTGATTGTGCCATGGTGTCACTATTTCTATTATGAATACATTATCAAATTTTACAAAATGTAGGTCAAAACTTATGTGATTGACCTTTTGGCATTTAGAAATGTCACAGAGTATATTGGTTAAAAGGGTATTTGACTGATTTCTCGTACAATTACTGGATCTGGTTTGTATGTGGAATGTGTTTGTAATTAACTGACCTGCCATCAGTGTTGGAAGTTAGGACAAACTAAATTAACATTTGGAGTAATTTGATCAACATTGATTTTCCAATAATGTATAAGTGGTGGTCTGGTTTGCAGATGTTTTCATTCAGACTGCCGTGAATAACAGGAGACCCGGTGAGGGGGGACCGCCGTGAAGAGCAACGGGGACCAGTGGGGAAAACAAAGGGAATGGGGGGGGGGGGGGGGGGGGGGAGCACTGTAGCTTTAGAATCCTCTGCCCAGGGGATAAGCCTGTGTTTGTTCGTTCGTTCCGGTTTAGGCGCTGTGCACAAGGCAACCAGCAAACAGTCACGTCCTTTTGTTCACTTTTGATTTCACGTTTTTGTGTACCTTGTGTGTTGTGACTGTTGGCAGACCAATTTCCCTCCGGTGATGAATAAAGTTTATCGTATCGTACTTAGCCACATGGTCAAGGGTGTACGGGGAGCAGAGTAAAGGACTGACCAGGACAATCCTGAGGGGCACCAGTGTTGAGGGTCAGGATGAAGGAAGTGTTATGACCAATTCTCACCTCCAGGTCTGCCAGTCAGGAAGACCGGAAGCTAATTGCCGATGGAGATCCCCAAGCTAAGGTTTAGAATTTATAAAGAATCTAATTTGGAATTATGGTGTTAAAAGTTGACCTGGTGTCAATGAAAAGCATCCTGATATGAGTGTCTCAAGGTGATTTAGAGCTGATTGCAAGAGAGATGGCATCATCCATAGACCGATTGTTCCTGTGTGCAAGTTTCTAGATTGTCCAGAAGTCAAGTGCAGAACACCTCATTATGGTTAAAGAGTCAGGTCTGAGGAAGGGTCTCGACCCAAAACGTCACACATTCCTTCTCTCCAGAGATGCTGCCTGTCTCGCTGAGTTACTCCAGCATTTTGTGTCGACCTCATTAGGGTTGATGTTAGAGTTATTGGGCAGTAATTATTGAGACAGATCATTTTATTTTTCTTGGGAACTGGAATGATGGAACTGATTATTTTATCCAGGTTGAAAAAAAGAGTTGACAATTGAAATTGTGTTGCACTTGTTAGTGACAGAAGAGGATTCCAGAAATGTGAAAATGTGTATGCTGAATAACATGATTTATTTTGGATATAGAACATCTATGACTTAAGTATTTGGATGGCAACTTTTGTGGAGAGAGAAACTGAATTAACATTTTAGATTATTTCCTCAAAGTCAATTAACCTGAAATATTCATTGTTTCTCTGTTGTTGCCTAACTTAATATTTTTAAATCACATTCGGCTGTGTTTCATATTTCCAGCTTTAGAATTATTATTTGGCTTTTCAGTTTTGGTTTCTTTAGATTTCTTTAGCCTTTATTTCCTACTGTAATGCATAAACTATTATGTAACAAAAATATGACTTTGGTCAATCCAGCCTTTCATAAATAACAAATAAAGTCTGATTCAAATTATAATTTATACTGACAAGCCTTCTGGCCTCCATTTGAATTTACATTTCATTTTTAGAAGTACATTAGCTGAGAAATACCGTTTATAAAATGCTCAAAACCCAAATAATTTTAGTTGGCCAAGTATTTGAGTTATATCAAACAAAATGGGCCTTTTTAATTGAATAAATTACTTAAATGTGCAAGTCTGTACACTGTGGGTGGCTTGATTATAATCGTATATAGTCTTTTCACTGACTTGATAGCATGTAACAAAAAAAGCATTTCACTATACCTCTGTATACGAGACAATAATAATAAACTAAACTAAAGACATTTTAATACTAGTTTTGAATGGTTTCCCTCCATTCAAAGGCCTCCTTTACGCTGAGTTCCGCACATCATCTTTTCTGGTGCATTAATGAAGTATTATCACTTGTCCTGAATCTGCTTTTGGAACCACCTCCACCACTCTGCAGCATTCAACATCGACTCCCCTTTCATCCACATCTACCAGTACATGTTCCGTAGGAATTTGACTTTTCCCACGCCTGGTGTTTGATACTATTCGACGTTGATACTATTCAACGGCATGTTTCCTTGGAGAAGTATCAATTTATGAATGTTGTTTCTCGTGCACATAATTCATTGGCAGTTTCTTTGGAAGTATTTGCCAATACATACTGCAATATATAGTGGAACTAATTGTAGACTTTCAAAGAGATCCCCCTCCCCCCACTCACCATCAACAACACCATAGTCACATCTGTGGAGTCATTTAAGTTCCTTGGATCCATCATCTCCAGGGACCTTAAATGGAGGGCCACCATCGACTCCACAGTCAAAAAGGCCCAACAGAGGATGTACTTCCTGCGGCAACTGAAGAAACACAATCTGCCACAGACAATGATGGTCCAATTCTATACTACTATCATTGAGTCCGTCCTCACCTTCTCCATCATGGTCTGGTTTGGCTCAGCCACCAAGCATGACATCCGGAGGCTGCAACGGATCATTCGCACAGCTGCGAAGGTTGTTAGCTGCAACCTTCCCCCCATTGACGAACTGAACACTGCAAGGGCCATGAAGCGAGCCGGCAAGATCATTTCTGACCCCTCTCACCCTGGCCACTAACTCTTCGAAGCACTTCCCTCTGGAAGGCGACTCCGGACTGTCAAAGCAGCCACAGCCAGACATAAGAACTGCTTTTTTTCCCACGAGTGATAGTTCTACTCAATAACCAAAGTCTGTCATCTCTTTTTTGCTCTGGTTTATTTCCACCCACATGTTTAGACCGTAATGGTGTATCCTTATTGTTTTGATGTGTTTATGCTTTATTCTTAATTGTTAACTGTATGTTTGTGTTGTCATTTGTGAGCGGAGCACCAAGGCACATTCCTTTTATCTGCATACCTGGTCAATAACTTATCCATTCATTCATTCATACATTGCACTTGCCCAATGCGAAAGTTTAAATTTACTTTAAAAGATTAACATTTCAAGTTATTAAATCATTCGGAAATAAACATTTAAAAAAGTAAATATGATTAATCAAGAAGATGTGTAAATAAAATAAGTGTTATTTTTACCTTTGTCCTTGCTGTGACTTCGTAGATGTACAATCCCCTTTGAAATTGATGTAGTTTGGTATCCTTGAGTCTTATGTGGCACAGGATCTGTGTGGTGATTTCTCCAGACTAGTGCATTGCATGCAGTGATGGAGCAAACTATTCTGTGCAGTCCTTGGGATCTGTCAGTAAGTTCGAGGCATCCTTATTTACAGGGTATGCCCCGAATTATATGTAAATAGTTGACTTGGCACAATTCAGCCCACTATTTGTAATTGATAACGAACATCTGGCGTTGTTTAAGTTAGATTCTGCAAACTCAGTTTCCTACTTCACATGAGATGAGCTTCTGATCTTTTCATATGGTACCCATCATCAAATTAGTTTTTTAACATTGTGTAACATTATCCATCTCTACCTGGTCTGCATTTTTGCGCTTAATATCCCTGTAGAATCTCTTAGGATTTCTGCCAGATCAATTTCATATTGTCCTCTTGCCCTCCTGATTTCTGACGTTAATGGTCTTCTACACTTCTTATATTCGTGGAGGGATTCACCTGATCCCAACTAAATCTGACATGCCTCCTTTTTCCCGCCCAGGGTCTCTCTTCAGTTATGGTTATCTAAATGTGCCAGACTTGCCCTTCATCCTTCAACAGGAACATGCTGCACCTGTGCTCTTGCTATTTCACTAGGAGAAATATAACAAGTTCTTGATATTGTTATGGGTTTATTATTGTCACCTCTACTGAGATATAGTGAAAAGGCTTGTCTGCATGCTATCCTGTCAAATATTATACTTTACAGTCAAACCATGCACAAGTCCAACACGTATTGCAAGATGTGCCTGGAAGGTCATGTTTGACTAATCTTCTTGAATTTTTTGAAGAGGTTACCAGGGAAATTGATAAGGGCAAGGCTGTGGATGTTGTCTATATGGACTTCAGTAAGGCATTTGACAAGGTTCCACATGGAAGGTTGATTAAGAAGGTTAAATCGTTGGGTATTAATAGTGAGGTTGCAAGATGGATTCAACAATGGCTGAATGGGAGATACCAGAGGGTAACGGTTGACAATTGTATGTCAGGTTGGAGGCCAGTGTCTAGTGGAGTGCCCCAAGGATCTGTGTTGGGTCCACTGTTGTTTGTCATTTACATTAATGATCTGGATGATGGTGTGGCAAATTGGATTAGTAAATATGCAGATGATACTAAGATAGGTGGAGTAGTTGATAGTGAGGTAGATTTTCAAAGTCTACAGAGAGACTTGGGCCTTTTGGAAGGGTGGGCTGAAAGATGGCAGATGGAGTTTAATGCTGATAAGTGTGAGGTGCTGCATTTTGGTAGGACAAATCAAAATAGGACGTACAGGGTAAATGGTAGGGAATTGAGGAATGCAGTGGAACAGAGGGATCTGGGAATAACTGTGCATTGTTCCCTGAAGGTGGAGTCTCATGTGGATAGGGTGGTGAAGAAGGCGTTTGGTATGCTTGCCTTTATAAATCAGAGCATCGAGTATAGAAGTTGGGATGTAATGTTGAAATTGTACAGGGCATTGGTGAGGCCAAATCTGGAGTATGGTGTGCAGTTCTGGTCGCCAAATTATAGGAAGGATGTCGACAAAATGGAGAGGGTACAGAGGAGATTTACTAGAATGTTGCCTGGGTTTCAGCACTTAGGCTACAGAGAGAGGTTGAACAGGTTGGGTCTTTATTCTTTGGAGCGTAGAAGGTTGAGGGGGGGGACTTGATAGAGGTTTTTTAAATTTTGAGAGGGACGGACAGAGTTGACGTGGGTAGGCTTTTCCCTTTGAGAGTGGGGAAGATTCCAACAAGGGGACATAGCTTCAGAATTGAGGGACAAAGGTTTAGGGGTAACATGAGGGGGAACTTCTTTACTCAGAGGGTTGTGGCTGTATGGAATGGGCTTCCGGTGGAAGTGGTGCAGGCTGGCTCGATTTTATTATTTAAGAGTAAATTGGATAGGTATATGGATAGGAGGGGATTGGAGGGTTATGGTCTGAGTGCAGGTAGATGAGACTAGGTCAGGGAGAATGGTCGGCGTGGACTGGTAGGGCCGGACAGGCCTGTTTCCATGCTGTAGTTGTTATATATGTTATATGTTATAAAATTACCAGAGCACAGAATATACAATTATAATGCTATAGGTTTAGTTACAGAGGTGCAAAAATAAAGTGCAAGGGTCACTCGCTAGGTTGGGAGATCTGGACTACACCTGCAGCGTACTTGAGAACTGTTCATTAGTCTGATAAAAGCGAGAAAGAAGTGCTCCTGAATCTGGTGGTATGTGCTTTTAAGCTTTTGTATCTTCTGACCAACTGGAGAGAGGAGAAGAAGAGGGAATGGCTGAGGTATAAATGTTGAGAAGTTCCCGAAACCTCACCTATTCCTTTTTTCCAGAGTTGCTGCCTGACTTGCTGAATTACTCCAGCTTTTTGTGTCTATTTTGAGGTATAAATGTTCTTTGATCATGTTGGTTGCTTTCCCAAGGCGATGTGAAGTGTAGATGGAGTCGATGGGGGAAGGCTAGTTTATACGATGGATTGAGCTACATGCAGAACACTGCAATTTCTTGCTGTCTTCGATATAATTATTGCCAAACAAATATGTGACGCATCCTGATAGGATGATTACTAAAGTGCTACTGTAAAAGTTGGGGAAAATTGTTGGATACGTGCCAAACAAGTCACCTGAGGAAATCAAGGCATTGCTGTGCTTTCTGGTGGTACCTTCAATGTGGTTGGTCCAGGACAAATTGCTGGTAATATTTACACCTAGGAACCTGGAGCTCTCGACCATCTCCACCTTCTCACCATTGACGATGACTAGGGCGTATACACCACCTTGTTTCCTGAAGTCAATAACTAACTCCATCGTCTTGCTGACATTGAAGGAGAGTCTCAGTTTTGTTCTTACTCACGTTCTCTTCGCATTACACAGCTTGACCAAGTGGGTAGGTCACATAGCCAGCCCTGTATTTTACTCCTTTCACGTTCCTTTATTTTCTCACACTCCAACTGCTCTCAACCTTTGTTCCAATTTTCGAACTGCTCTCTTTATCCCAATAATTACGTTAACAACGTATCTGGTAATTTTGGCTTTGTCCTATGAGAGTGTACACTTTTTTGTCTTATCCATCCTTCCCCACCTTCTCTGCAACTTAAACTAACTTGCTTTTTCCCAGTTCTGATGAAAAATGTTCAAACATTTTCTTTTTGCTTGGATGCTGCCTGACCTCTTGAGTGTTTCTACCATATTAGACAATAGACAATAGGTGCAGGAGTAGGCC
The DNA here is from genome assembly GCF_053455715.1 of Rhinoraja longicauda. Lineage (NCBI taxonomy): Eukaryota > Metazoa > Chordata > Chondrichthyes > Rajiformes > Arhynchobatidae > Rhinoraja > Rhinoraja longicauda. The sequence continues at coordinate 41,369,853 of NC_135965.1, read as the reverse complement.
ATTCGGCCCTTCGAGCCAGCACCGCCATTCAATGTGATCATGGCTGATCATTCTCAATCAGTACCCCGTTCCTGCTTTCTCCCCATACCCCCTGACTCCGCTATCCTTAAGAGCTCTATCTAGCTCTATCTATTCTGTTTCTCAGTCTTCCAGCATGGGCAGTGTATTTAATTTTCCTTTGGCATTACTTTTTGGCACATTCCTGGGACTTGTTATCAAGGCAAACTGACAAAATACTTGGATAGATAATAAATGGTATATTGGATTCAGCATAAATTCTTTAACAGTGGAACTAGTTGAGTTAGTTACATTTTTATAGAAATCAATTAAATGGTGATCTGAAATTGTGAACTTTTACTGAATACCTTCCTGAATTGCATATAGATTAACATTCAGTGGAAGTTAGCAAAAACTAAAATATAAAACTTAGAAGCCTTGGAGCACAGGTTGGAAATTGTTTTGAAGGTGGAAATTCTTTAACAGAGTGTGACAGGTCAAAATCTCCAAGGATCTATCTGCACAGTGCTTTAAGTGTTTCGCTGTGGATATGAAGACACGCACAGTCCCCGATCCCTCCCAACAGCAATATGCAGCAAGTTGTCAAATGGCATAAACAACTTGCAGAGACATGGGTAACATACTATTAAGCAAAACTGTGGTTAATGAAGTTAAATAATATCTTCCTAACAACCGATGAAGCTTCACATCATCATCATATCATATCATCATCATATCATATATATACAGCCGGAAACAGGCCTTTTCGGCCCACCAAGTCCGTGCCGCCCAGCATTAACACTATCCTACACCCACTAGGGACAATTTTTACATTTACCCAGCCAATTAACCTACATACCTGTACGTCTTTGGAGTGTGGGAGGAAACCGAAGATCTCGGAGAAAACCCACGCCGGTCACGGGGAGAACGTACAAACTCCTTACAGTGCAGCGCCCGTAGTCAGGATCGAACCTGAGTCTCCGGCGCTGCATTCGCTGTAAAGCAGCAACTCTACCGCTGCGCTACCGTGCCGTACATCCCATCTGGAAAATCATGATTGGTTCATCACACTGTACCTGAGGATGCATATAATTAATGGGGGTATAGTATAGGCACAGGAAATTAATATTAAAATCCTTAAGCACACGATGGCAAAAGTTAGACACAATTAGATCTAATTAAGATGTTGTAAATGACAGGATTTGATGGGTTTCGAAAAAAGGTTCTGATGAGTTTGAAATGGGAGCTTACTACCATTTCACTAAAAAGTGAAATCAAAAGTTTATTTTTCAATGCATGATGTGGTTAAGGTGGAACTCTTCATGTGCACAAACAACTATTTTTGTTCAATTGAAATATTCAAGAACTATATTGGGGAAACCTTGGTCCAACGTTTCTAAACCCTGGTATTTATTATTGAGATAAAATTACCAATGATCCTATTGAGGGACATGCTAATATTCGTATATTCCTGTTCCATTATTCTTCCTCTAACTCATCAGTATTGTGAGACATCTTGTGAATACTTGTCTATTCATTGAGTAGCATAGCATGGAAACATGCTCCTCTGCCCAACATTTCCTTGCTGACTTGGTTGCCTACCTGAGCTTGCTCCATTTATCTGCACTTGGCCAATATCCCTCTAAAACTTTCCTGTCCAAATAGCTTTTAGACATTGTTATTGGAGCTAGCCTTATAAATTTGTCCCACATAACCGTCACGGGCTGTATTGATAACGTTACCTATCGGGTCCCATATACCTTCAAGTTTACTTGATTATGGACGTCAGTCCTAGTTTTGTATTGGACTCTATCAGATATTACTTAGAACATTTCTGTGAAGCCTCGTGCTTTGTTACGTTAGAGGCAGTATAATTGCAATTTTTTTAATGTTATTTCTTAGTATGTTACGAATGAAGACATTCATTTGTCATACCAAAATCATGCCATTTTGAAGTCGATACTATTTTAACCTAAGATTGTGGTGGTTCTTGGTGTCAGAATTTTAGACTCTGCACAGACTGATAATTTATCAGATATGTTATTTTTTTTTCTTACGTTGGCCTTGAAGTGAATTAATTATTGAGTTTTTTTAAGTGATGTATTACAAATCAAGTAAGCTACCAAAAGGTGCATGTAAACTGCTTTGCTCAATTGCACCACCATTCTCCCTTCACTACTGTGACCACCACCCATAGTAATGGTGAATAATCTCTGATTGATAGAAAAGTCTTTTTTTGAGTGACTTTATCTTTTCATTGTTATTTTTTATTTGAAAATGAGCAGCCATTTGATTAGACTTGGAATACTCAAAGTTATTAATTTCAATCTTGCAGATGACTATGGATGAAAAGTATGTAAATAGTATCTGGGATTTACTGAAGAATGCCATCCAAGAGATTCAACGCAAAAATAATAGTGGACTCAGCTTTGAAGAACTCTACAGAAATGCATATACAATGGTATTGCATAAACATGGTGAGAAATTATATACTGGACTGAGAGAAGTTGTAACTGAGCATCTGATCAATAAGGTACGTGTCAGCTATTTTGGCGAAAAACAAGTGCTAAGTGTTGATTAGCATTACTATCTATAAATGAATAGATATGTAGGTTAATTGACTGGGTAAATGTAAAAAATTGTCCCTAGTGGGTGTAGGATAGTGTTAATGTGCGGAGATCGCTGGGCGGCGCGGACTTGGTGGGCCGAAAAGGCCTGTTTCCGCGCTGTATATATATGATATGATATGATATATGATGATAGCACTGAACATTATATCTGTGATATGCACAGTTTGCATCGTTGAAACACTCATCTTAAAGAACAGCTTGAGCTCATGATCTCACACTGTCATTGCTCTCCATTAAACAGTGTATATGAGATGAGCAAAGCAAAACAAACGTTTTTGTCCAATGGAGTAAAGTTAATCCATGGTCGAGTCCTCTTAAAAATGCAATTTATCCTTCCAAGATTCCTTTTCTGAATGTCTGTATCATTGAAATCAATGGGAATTAATTTTGAAAGCTACGTAGAATTGTTATCATGCATTTAGTAATATGGTGCCCCTGGGAATCTTTGCACTTCACTCCTTGACAAATACCAGAAAAAAAATATTTTCTGTTTCCACGGTTGTTTTGAACAAATACTGTTTATAAACTATTGCAGAAAGCTACTAAATGTACGTGACTTTTTGGTAATGTGTTCATTTACATCGTGCCTTCTCTCGGCTACATTTCAACAATCTCAGTAGTTGTAACTGGGTCATGTATAATTGTCTTAAATCAGTAACAGATCTAGCAGCATGGAAATTAAAACCTTGATCTCCCATCATGTCAATGTGGAGGAAGCATCCAACAATAAATTTCAATTGTTTTCAAAATCTAAATTCATGGAAACATAAAAGTTGAAGCTGGTTAGTTAACCATTCTGGTTAGTTCATTCCTATCTTTTCCCAAATATAATCTCAAAATTTTCAAATTTCAAATAGTTCTCTCAAACATAATTTCTCTTCCACCAATCCTTAACTCTACCGAGTCTCCTATTTTTCGATCGGCAGTTGTGTAATAGATTACAGTATTTCCCTACCAATAATATATGAATTTATAAAACCATAAATACAGTAAATTTAATAAAATTTGTATTTTTATTGAGCCATAGTATCTGTGTGTTTAAATATAGACTCTTATAGAGTCATGGAGTGATACAGTGCGGAAACAAGCCCTTCCCAACTTGCCCACACCGGCCAACGTGTCCCAGCTACATTAGTCCCACCTGTCCACATTTGGTCATATCCCTCCAAACCTGTCCTATCCATGTATCTGTCTAACTGTTTCTTAAATGTTCGAATAGTCTCTGCCTCAACTACCTCCTCTGGCAGCTTGTTCCATACATCTACCACCCTTTGTGTGAAAAAGTTACCCCTCAGATTCCTATTAAATCTTTTCCCCTTCATCTTAAACCTATGTTCTCTGGTCCTTGATTTACCTACTCTGGGCAAGAGCCTCTGTGCATCTACCCGATCTATCCCTCTGATGATTTTATATACCTCTACAAGGTCACCCCTCATCCCCCTGCACTTCAAGGAATAGAGTCCCAGGCTACTCAACGTCCCGATAGCTCAGACCCTCTAGCCCTGGCAACATCCTGGTAAATCTTCTCTGTACAGTTTCCAGCTTGACAACATCTTTCCTATAACACGGTGCCCAGAACTGAACATAATACTCTAAATGCAGCCTCGTCAAGTCTTATACAACTGCAACATGGCCTCCCAACTTCTATACTCAATACTCTGACTGATGAAGGCCAATGTGCCAAAATCCTTTTTGATCACCCAATCCACCTGTGACTCCACCCTCAAGGAACCATGCATCTGCACTCCTAAATCCCTCTGCCCTACAACACTCCCCAGAACCCTACCATGCACCGTGTAGTTCCTGCCCATGTTAGACTTCCCAAAATGCAACACCTCACACTTTTCTATATTAAATTCCAATTGATCAAGATCCTGCTGCAATTTTTCACAACCATCTTCACTACCTGCAAAACCACCCACTTTTGTATCATCTGCAAACTTGCTAATCTTGCCGTGTATGTTCTTTTCCAAATCATTGATATAGATAGGAATAATATTATCTGGTTTTGTACGGTTAAAATTAAATGTTTCTTCTCAATGACCCTCAAGTGATTTTTGCTGAAATTTACTGTAAAAAGTTACAACACAGATTTAGCACATGCAACTTAAACTGATTTTTTTAAACATAACTACCTGTGTGCAGTATCCCAACGCTAGTTGATTGTTTTGTTTTGCAATAGTTTTACCTATGGAAGCTTTCACAAAACGTGATCAGATAAAATCTAAGTGTGTATTTCTTTTACAGGTACGAGAAGATGTGTTGAACTCATTAAATAACAACTTCCTGCAGACCTTAAATCAAGCATGGAATGATCATCAGACAGCAATGGTGATGATAAGAGATATCCTCATGTACATGGTGGGTAGCCTTGTTCGATATAATTTATAGTTTACAATTTGTAGTAAACAACTGTGAGAAGTTACATAAAGGGAAATGCTTGCCCTTTATGTAATTTTTCACAGTTGTTCCTAAAATCAATCACATAGGAAATTCTACCATAATTATTCAGCTACAACAAATGTAAAATCATGATATAAAAAGAAACAATACTAGACAAGGGTCTTGCATTTAGTTAGAGCCGTTAATTAACCGATACATTAAACCGTTAAATTATGCTAATTATGCAACTATAAGCCAGAGGCATGTGGGATAGTTATAAGAACACACATTCTTACAAATGACCTCTGAGTGGCATTGGAGAGTTATTTGTCAGCTCAGTTATATGTTCTGAAATATTTCTCAGCGACTGTGGAGCAGTGTTTACTTAATTTGTGTGTTGTTCACACAAGGATTGCTGAACCTCTGCAAATTGTCCTGCAATTATGTGCCTGTCATTCCTTATATAGATCTTCCCAATTTACATTTTTTAATTGGGGAACATGATGAGGTCCAAGTGATTAAATATGACTCTCTTCATTTTAAGATATTTTCAGCATATATGTCTTCTCTAAAACCAGGTGCTGGAAGTCTAGAATAAAAATGAGAAGCCGGGGAGAAATTTAGGGATGCTGCCTGTCCCACTGAGTTACTCCAGCGTTTTGTGTCTATTCGGTGTACACCAGCATCTGCAGTTCCTTCCTACAAATACAGTTTTTACCTTTTAAAATTGTTCCAAAAGATAGTCTGACAGTCACAATCTGGAATGGTTAGTGTCTTCAAATTTAATTGACACATTTGAACCCAAATTTTAAATGCCTGTGTTTGGATCCCAGCCAGCAGTTAGAATCGGAATCAAGAAGTGGCAAAATGTCATATTCTATTTGAAATTTGAAATTAAAAACAGTTTTTCCCAGAATTTGACTGGTTGGCCAATTTGAATCTTCTAATTCTTTTTCCCACTTATCCCCTCTCTCCTTTTCCAGCAGCATTCCAATTCAGCAGGTGGGAACATCTGAGCAGCCTGGAGCTTAGAAAATTGCCATTTAACTCAACAATAACTAGCTTGAGAGTGGTTTTCTCCCTCAAGGCCCAGTCATATTGTGTCCTTGCTATTTCTTTTGTGGAGCAAGAGCACAAGTAATTGTCAAACTTAACTCTCAAGGCAGTTTTCTGTTTATTCATGTGTTTTATGACTAACTAGTTGGTCTTTTTATTGAAAATCATTTTGCGTTCACCTTGAATAAGGTACATGAATGCTTGTATTATAGTTGGTATATGCAGCAAATGTTCTATGCATTGGCTCATGTAAAATATAAAAGAATAAAATATGTTACTCTGACAAAAAATCAATAAATTTGCTTGTTTAAAATAATAAATTAACGACCATTTTTATTTTCCTTTGCAGGATCGCGTGTATGTACAACAAAATAACGTAGAGAATGTTTACAACTTGGGGTTGATCATTTTCAGAGATCAAGTTGTGCGTTATGGTTGCATCAGAGACCACCTACGTCAAACACTCTTGGATATGATTGCACGTGAAAGGAAAGGAGAGGTAGTAGACAGGTATGTTCAGACAAGGATTTGTTATCTGTTACCATCAATTAAAAGCTCATGAAAACCTTTTGGTTATTAGTCTATTTCCCTCTGGTTTATCAGAATTAAGTTTCTTTCTTAACTGATTATCTTTTGATTACCAGCCCAAAAACTCAACAAAAAAAAATGTCACCCACCAAATAATCCTAACAAATCTGTGCAGATATTCGGCACTGATTTAGTCATTAAATAGAATTTTGCAGTATACATGTTAAATTATTAGTAAATGATATAAATGGTACATTATTCATCAATGCTAGCTATTGACGTGCAGTGTTGATGCTCTATAGAAGTTGTAACAAATTTTCTAATCTAGTAGAATTGAAAGCTGATCAAACTTTCAAGTTAGTGCTCAACGGGCAATCTTTTAGAAATAATGTTATATCTAGTTCTCCGTATGAATTTGATCTTGACTAAAACTTGAGGAGCAAGATTTAGGCTGGTGTTCTTGAGTAATACTGAAAAGGTTTTACAAGATCGTCAAGGTCAAACTAAAACAGACACATGCCTACTATTAGGTGAATGAAGAGTCCAATGGCACTATTTAAAGGAAGAGTTGGCTATTTATTCCTGGTGCTTGGCCGGTATTGTTTCTGCAATTGGTGATCCAAAAATGATTTTGTTTTGAAGACATTGCTGCAGTGATGTACATACAAGCCTATTGTGTGAAATTTAGCTGCTGATTTTTTTTGCATTACACCAGTATGTGACTGCACTTGATTTGCTAGGAAGTACTTTAAGACATTGGAAAGTCATGCAGCCATGATGCTAGTATTGCCATATTGCGTATAATTTTTGCAAGGTTAGCTTTCACCTGATATTCTTCAATCTAACCAGTTTTAACAGGCACTGTACTATTTGCTGATCTAATTAGCTTTTCCTTTTGCATGAAAATGGAGAAATATCTGACGTTTATGAAAGTGTATATTTTTTAATTACTTTTTTGTTTCTGCCAGAGGTGCAATTCGAAATGCTTGCCAAATGTTAATGATTCTGGGCCTAGAAGGTCGTTCAGTATATGAGGAAGATTTTGAAGCTCCATTTTTAGAAATGTCTGCTGAATTCTTCCAGGTATCAAATTTTTTTCCCAATATGTTTGAAACGTTAAATATTTTTAACTGAGGTTCTTTTAATAAAGCAGTGTCTAATTATTTAAATCTATATTAATACATTTCCTTCTTGGACTTGCTTGGCAGTCAGTAAAATGACAAAATGTTTATTTTACACAGATGGAAAGTCAGAAGTTCTTAGCAGAAAATAGTGCATCTGTGTACATTAAGAAAGTGGAGGCACGAATTAATGAAGAAATTGAGCGGGTTATGCACTGTCTTGATAAATCTACGGAAGAACCAATTGTGAAAGTGGTGGAGAGAGAATTAATTTCCAAACATATGAAGACTATAGTGGAAATGGAAAATTCTGGCCTCGTCCATATGTTAAAAAACGGAAAAACAGAAGGTATTTCAAAAGCTTGTTTCTTTGAAACTACATCAAACACCTATTTGTCTTTGTGGTTATTATCTAAACCTTGAAGGCAATGGATGGTGATGTTCTAATTCAATTGCCGTTTATTTTGGTGCCAATTTCGATTTCATGCTAGCTTAAATACGATATTTTCCCAATTTTGTGAATGTGTCAAACTGCAGGTTACTATTTGAAGGAACCAGAGGGAATGTGTAACTGTTTCAAGTCTGAAAATCGAGAAAACACAGCAGCAAGAAATTTGCTCAGCATGAATCTCACAAAATATTGACTAACTTTATCTTGTCTATATGTATAAACTGTCACAGCGTGTGATATGGAGTGGGATCCAAACCAACTTGGTGTCTTTTAGCAGTCTTAATAGGAAATATAGATTTTTGTTGGATCTTTCAACTGAGTATTTTTGGAAAAAGAAAATGGTTCAGAACTTTACAATAATACTCCACTGCCAGCCGATCAAAGTAATTCTGTACTCTCAGTGGTGAAGTGCTTCATGGAATTGGATTTAAAAACAAAATACATTTAGCAGCTTGAATTGTGACCAGCATTTGATTAGACCTCATGGTTGACACAAGGAGCTGAGCACTGCTGTTCTATTCAGTGCAGGCAAGTTGGCTGCTTGAAAACATGTTCAGTATCCAAGATCTCTGGTTTATGTGATTATAAACCTGGAATTATTTTGCATTTAAACATCATCTAAAACATTTATGTTGTTAACTTTATGCTACTCATCAGCACTCGTACTCTAGAGCATGGTGCAAATTTACCCATTCATCTACAAATTTTAATTGTACTTTAGTATCACAATTTGGTTCAATTACAATAAGCTTAGTTAGTTCAGAAGATTGTCCTAAAGGATGCCCCCAAAACTCTTAAAATAAATAAACTGACTTTAAACTGTAGAATGTTTGTTTTGTCATACTTGAGGCACCTAACTTGTGTAGACTGTTTTTGAATACAGTTACCATTTTAACATCTAAAATTTTATTAGAGAATAATAGTTTTCAGCAAAAATTATTAAAGATTTAAACTAGTTACAATGTAATAAATGTATTTGAGAAATAGAATATAACTAATGTTTCACCTTGATTATTGGCCTCCTTTGTGTAGAAACCACAAAATGCCCTCGAGTAACACTATGGAGGCAATGAAACATTTCCAATAATAGCAATCAGCAGATTATTATTATTTTTTAATTTGTATATAGTAAGTCGAAGGCTACAATTAGTCTTTGTTTCCTGTATTTTTTAGTTCTGTGCATGTCGTAAATTAAGGTCCAAGTAATGAATGTCTTGGCACTGTCATATGATCTAAGTATCGGGGAAAACAGAAAACAATGAGAGCTGATTTATCTAAGTGACCTCGACTTAATGTGAAGCCTTAAACACACTACTCATAATCATATTAATATACACAGATGTTGTTTAACGTGAATGTTTCCTTTGACATTTTTTGTTTTGTATGCAACTGAGCCTTGTGAAGCAAATACATTTTTGTGCTAACTAAAATGAGCAACATTGCCAACTGAGCAACAGAACACTTTCTCATTTTAGATATAAAGCTTCAATGATGTGTATGTTTGGGTCAAAACAGAGTTTCTTCTACTGTTTCATTGAAATGCATTCACAAAACCTTTAACAGAGCACTGCTGGATCTGCATTGTAATATAACAGCCATTCCTGACCTTAGGTGCATTTAGGATATTTGTAGCTCTTTTATCCATTCCCATGAGGAACTGCATGAGCTTCTACAACATAAAATCTGTAGAGTGAGCATTCTCTTTGCTTTGCATCATATGTGCAGGATTTAAACCCGTGACCACGACGAAAAACCATGCTCCCTATCCCATGTCCCAGGGTAAATCAGTTATCCTGCTGTCTATATCCTTTTTGGTAATAGAAAATACTCTTGGGGTAACTAGGATGAGTAACTGCAGTTCATTTTGTAGATAACATAACATACATAACAACACTTTATTGTCATTCGGCACAACACCGAACGAAATTTCAGCAGTCACAAAACACAGCAAAAAGAAAAAAAACACAGGACACCCGACCCCAACACAAACATCCATCACAGTGACTCCAAACACCCCCTCACTGTGATGGAGGCAACAAAACTTCCCCTCTCTTCCCCCCGCACCTACGGACAGGCAGCTCGACCCCTACCGAGGCAACTGACACGCACAGCCCCCGCAAGAGGATGGAAGGCCCCGCGGCCAAGCCGCCCCGGGCACCGAAACGTCCCGCGGCCGAGCCGCACCGGGCGATGTTAAGTCCAGCGGCCGAGCCGCACCGGGCACCGAAACGTCCCGCGGCCGAGCCGCACCGGGCGATGTTAAGTCCCGCAGCCGAGCCGCGCCGGGCACTGAAACGTCCCGCAGCCGAGCCGCACCGGGCACTGAAACGTCCCACGGCCGAGCCGCACCGGGCGATGTTAAGTCCCGCAGCCGAGCCGCGCCGGGCACTGAAACGTCCCGCAGCCGAGTACATGGTACATGATGTGGCCATTGTACACTAGTGGTGAAAGGAATGATCAATTACTTGCTGACCAGTGATGGTCTGACTGAAGCATGATATAATTTGTCCTTGGCACCTTCCAAATTATGTTCTCTTGATTAACTATTTTGTAAACTAACTTTATTGTTGATCTGTACCAGTTGAACATCTTGCACACAATCGAGAACTGGTAGTTCAATCTTTCAGAATAAAAGGGTTTTCTATTAAACATTCCCTTTAGTTTTTACATTACCCATTTAAAAGTTTTCTTCCCACCGGAAATTGGAGGAACAGCACCTCATATTTCGCTTGGGCAGCTTGCAGCCCAGCGGTATGAACATTGACTTCTCCAACTTTAGATAGTTCCTCTGTCCCTCTCTTCCCCTCCCCCTTCCCAGTTCTCCCTTTATCTTCCTGTCTCCACCTATATCCTTCCTTTGTCCCGCCCCCTGACATCAGTCTGAAGAAGGATCTTGACCCGAAACGTTACCCATTCCTTCTCTCCTGAGATGCTGCCTGACCTGCTGAGTTACTCCAGCATTTTGTGAATAAATACCTTCGATTTGTACCAGCATCTGCAGTTATTTTCTTACACTAAATGTTTTCTTCCTTTATTCTGCAACTTTGGGCAAATTGTTTTGTAATTTTTGAATTCATGCTGTTGGATAAGCTACCCTTTCTTGATCATTGGCATCTTGTGCATTTGTGACCCCTTTTATTATTGAAGTATATTGCAGATTGCTTGGGGCTCAACATAACCACATATTAGAGTTAGATTATGAGTTATAAGTGGCCATCATTTAGCAAAGATTCCTATGTTATAGCTGCCAATCTTAAATGAACTTGGGTTAGAGGAATGTCACCAACTCTTCCTATTTTTCAAGGACTATCAAGAAACAACAATTGTGGATAAACCTGTGTAATTTAAATTGTTCAAAACCACACTACTACTACTACGCTTGCTGTTATTTAACAAATGTTTTGTAGATAGCAAACATGGACCATTTTAGCTATTTACTTAAGCCATCTTTTGATTAATGGCAGGATTAATGACAATTTACTAATGAGTGCTGTCTAATGTCATTCATTGAGAAATTTCACTGTGCATTCCCAGTTCCCAGAATATTCACAACAGCTGGGTTGAAGAAACCACAATTTAAAGTTATGGCAACATGTTCAAATGAAATATTTTGTATTGTTTACCTTACAGTTCAATGCCAAAATGGCGGTGTCTGTTTCAAAATGTAAAGAACCAAGTGCACGATGTATCTAGTACAACATTTTTTTAATCCTGTTTCAGATCTAGCTTGTATGTACAAGCTGTTCAGTCGTGTGCCAAATGGATTGAAAACTATGTGTGAGTGTATGAGTTCGTATTTGAGAGAACAGGGCAAAGCACTCGTGTCTGAAGAAGGAGAAGGCAAGAACCCAGTGGACTATATCCAGGTCAGTATTCGAAGTTTTGTTTAATTACTTTAAGAAAGAAGAATAGACAGCTAATAATCTTGATTAAAATACAGAAGCAAATGGATTTTTCTATCTGTTTTCGCGGTTTGTTCATCAATCTGTACAGATTAATGTGTTTTCGGTTTCTATTGATATGAAAGTAATGTAGAAAATTATTCTGGAGAGCATTCTAAATTACAACATAGGTATTACCTTGGGAAAATGTAAATGTGGAAAATACATTGGACCTATTTGAATTTAATATTCATTCTTAATCGGTATCGGATGAGAAATATTTTTGGCATAAACTATTCTATCTCTTGTGTACTCAATATAACCTGAGCCCTCTTCCCTCCCCCCCCCCCCCCCCCCCCTAAAAAAAGAGAAATAGTTTCTGGGACACGTTCCAAATTTTCCCAAAGTTCATAACCTACTTTGAAATGCAAGAATCTGCATCCGGACAATGGGTTAAGGCCTTTTAATTCAAAGAGTAATGGCAGCAGATCAGAGATTGTCTAGGTTTTAAAAACCAAGTTGGATTTTTGTGGTTAAAGAAGAGTCTTGGTGGCTGCTCTCCTACATTATCGTGATTTTTTACCAGTCAAGAGACTTTTACATGTATGTTTTGTACCTTAATGGCTAAAGGTGCACTTAAAATTGTGGAATAGATAAAAGTGAAGTAGAAACTAGAAGTTTTAGGATGTGGAATTGCAATTGAATTATAATATAGCTAAACATAAAGTGAAGCGTTTGGATAGAAATAAGGAGAATGAATGTCTGGGGAGAATAAGAGTGTGAATGGAGCAAATACAATGGAGCTTGGATCCTGAAACAATGATTCACATGATATAGCCAAGCAGGTTAACGTACCCTAAATAACTGGATTATGGTTCATTTCTGGAGTGATGAAATCAACTATTTTATTCTAGGAGGTTATGTTAAAATTGTTTGGAATCTTGCCAGAAATGTACTGAGCAGATTTCTGATCTCCATATGAAAGGAAAAGTACAGAATTGTGGGGGAAACGTATAAAAGGGTTGCAAGGTTAATGTACACAGACCATGTACAATTATCAGGCGAGTAGGGTATAAAAGAGAAGAGTAAACTGTTGGAGGTGAACTCGTACGATAGAAACATAGAAAATAGGTGCAGGAGGAGGCCATTTGGCCCTTCGAGCCAGCACCATCATTCATTGTGATCATGGCTGATCATCCACAATCAGTAACCTGTGCCTGCCTTTTCCCCATTTCCCTTGATTCCATTAGCCCCTAGAGCTCTATCTAACTCTTTTTAATTCATCCAGTGAATTGGCCTCTACTGCCTTCCGTGGCAGAGAATTCCACAAATTCACAACTCTAAAAGTTTTTTTCTTACCTCAGTTTAAAATGGCCTCCCCTTTATTCTTAGTCTGTGGCCCCTGGTTCTGGACTCCCCCAACACTGGGAACATTTTTCCTGCATCTAGCTTGTCCAGTCCTTTTATCATTTTATATGTTTCTATAAGATCCCCTCTCATCCTTCCAAATTCCAGTGAATACAAGCCTAGTCTTTTCAATCTTTCCTCAAATGTCAGTCCCGCCATCCCAGGGATTAACCTTGTGAACCTATGCTGCACTGCCTCAATCGCAAGGACGTCCTTCCTCAAATTAGGAGACCAAAACTTCATACAATACCAGATGTGGTCTCACCAGGGCCCTATACAACTGCAGAAGGACCTCTCTGCTCCTATACTCAAATCCTCTCGTTATGAAGGCCAACACACTATTAGCTTTCTTCACTGTCTGCTGTACCTGTACGCTTACTTTCAGTAACTGGTATACAAGGACACCAAGGTCTCGTTGCACTTCCCCTTTACCTAAACTGACACCATTGAGATAATAATCTGCCTCTTTGTTTTTGCCGCCAAAGTGGATAACCTCTCATTTATCTACATTATATACTGCATCTGCCATGCATCTGCCCACTCACTCAACCTGTCCAAGTCACTCTGCAACCTCCTAACATCCTCTTCGCAGTTCACACTGCCACCCAGCTTTGTGTCATCTGCAAACTTGCTTGTGTTATTTCTAATTACATCATCCAAATCATTAATATATATTGTAAATAATTGCGGCCCCAGCACCGAACCTTGCGGCCCTCCACTCGCCACTGCCTGCCATTCTGAAAAGGACCCGTTTATTCCTACTCTTTGCTTCCTATCTGCCAACCAATTCTCTATCCATGTCAATACTCTACCCCAATACCATGTGCTCTAATTTTTCTCACCAACCTCCCGTGTGGCAACTTATCAAAGGCTTTCTGAAAGTCTAGAAACACTACATCCACTGGCTCTCCTTCATCCATTTTACTTGACACATCCTCAAAAAATTCCAGAAGATTAGTCAAGCAGGATTTTCCCTTCATAAATCCATGCTGACTTGGACCAATCCTTTTACTGCTATCCAAATGCGCCGTTATTACCTCTCTAATAATTGACTCCAGCATCTTCCCCACCACCGATGTCAGGCTAATTGATCTATAATACCCCGTTTTCTCTCTCCTTTCTTGAAAAGTGGGATAACATTAACTACCCTCCAATCCACAGGAACTGATCCTGAATCGATTGAACATTGGAAAATGATCACCAATGCATCCACAATTTCCAGAGCCACCTCCTGAGTACCCTGGGATGCAGACCATCAGGCCTGGGGATTTATCAGCCTTCAATCCCATCAGTCTACCCAATACTATTTCTCGCCTAATGCAAATTTCTTTCAGTTCCTCTGTCTCCCTAGATCCTCTGTTGTCTAGTACATCTGGGAGATTGTTTGTGTCTTCCTTAGTGAAGACAGATCCGAAGTACCTGTTCAACTCTTCCGCCATTTCCTTGTTACCCATAATAATTCCGCCCGTTTCTGCCTTGAAGGGACCCACATTTGTCTTTACTAATCTTTTTAGTTTTATTCCATCTCTAACTTCCCTTGTCGGCCACGGTTGCCTCTTACTCCCCTTAGAATCTTTCTTCCTCTTTGGAATGAAATGATCCTGCATCTTCTGGATTATGCCCAGAAATTCCTGCCATTGCTGAATGATAGGAAAATGTTGCGTATGTGCAAATTTTATTGATTCCATAGCACTTTTCGGGTTCCTACAAAGATAAATAATTTTGCTGTAAGGGTGTGAATTTGTACATGTTATTAATACTGGCATTAGTGTTAAATATAGTGAATGACTTGGTCATTCTTGGTCTGTGTTTGAATGTACCAAAATATTAAAATAACATTAAAATTAACTACAAAGGTTTATCATTGATTTTTGCATACTGCAACCTTATTGAAATCGAGATGTGCAGAATTATTCTGCAGACTAAATATACTTTCATTTTTTACTTCAACAGGGTCTCTTGGATCTCAAAGGAAGATTTGATCGTTTTCTTCAGGATTCATTCAACAACGATCGCCTTTTTAAGCAAACCATTGCTGGTGATTTTGAGTACTTCCTTAACCTCAACTCCAAGTCCCCGGAATATTTGTCACTATTTATTGATGACAAACTTAAAAAAGGAGTAAAAGGTGTAAGTATCTCTTCCTTGCCATTTTCATTTAAAGCGTGTTCAGGAGCACATGAACCTGGGATTGGAGTGGCTGAAAAATAAATGTACTTGCATGTGGAAACATGTGGAAACTAGGTAGCATATTTTGTTAGAGCAACAAAGGTCAAGGAGAGATTTTAAAACTGTGTGGTATGCAGAGTTTCGATAGGTTAATTAGGGGTTGATAACTGAGATGATACATTAAGTTGAATTAACAAAAGTGAGATGCGAGATTTTTATTTTATATAGCAAATAGCATCCACAGTGTACTGTTTGAAAGTATGATAGGAATATATTAAATGGCACAAAAAAGGGACAGATACTTGAAGTGGCCCATTTTACAAAGCTGCAAAGAAGATTAAGGGTAGTGTGAGTGATTTTGATTAGATATTAATGCTGTGAAGCTGTTTGAAGAGAATCTTTGGAGCGGAGTAAGTGGAGAACAGGGTCAAGGTACTGTAAATAACTCTTGATAATGGGAAATTACCTTAAGTAGTAGTGGACCAAATCACCAACCTCAGTTCAGTATCTTTACACAAAGATCCACCAGATTGTTTCTACACTTGCAGGCTTGGGTTATGGCACAAAGTTGGATAGGCTTGGAATTTTATCTTTGGAGCACTAGGCGAAAGTGAAGAAATATAAGAGGGACCTTGTGGGCAACTTTTCCACTCCAAGGGTAGTCCGTATCTGGAATGAACTGCCAGAGGAATCTATAAAAGCAGATACAATTGCCAGAGGAATCTATAAAAGCAGATACAATTGACTTTCAAAAGACATTTCAAAAGACATTTGGACAGATATATAGACAGGCGGGGTTTAGAGGATACTGGTTAAATGCAGGCAAATAGGATTAGCCTAGAATGCCAACTTGGTCGATATGGACAAGATAAGTGCACGTTTTACCACAACCAATAACTGAGTTGCTATAAGCATAAAATATAGGATATCCATGCAAGAATTTGGATAAATTAGCATGCTATTTTTGTTTCCTCATACTTACTTTTATATATTGTATTCTGTATAGGTGTTTTCTGCTGGAGAACAAATGTTATGCCATGGACAATTTCAGTTCACAAGCTTTTGAGCTGAAGTTATCCTCTTTTTAACCTCAACATCAGGTTACATTTTTTTAAAAACAATTATACTTGCCACCAAATGTTTAGCTCACCAATTTTAGGCTGTTTGTTCTAACGTTCCTGTCTTCCTTGGGGAGAAAAAATAATTCTACTTTGCATAAGGCAGAACTTAAGTGACTTTGGGTCACTCTCCCAAACTTAAGCTAATTCTACATGTTTTGCTGTGGCATCTTGTTTATTTTTAATATAATATCCAGAATTCTCATATGTTCTCATTTTTTAATCACTTCCTATTAGTAGTGTGTTGTCCTGAGCGTCCTTGTATTTTGATTGGTTAAGCAATTGGCAAAGTTGGGGTCTGCATTCTTGTACTGTATCAAATCTTGGATATTTTTCCAGTTGGTCTCTCAAAATTGTTTGAAGTTTCTGCTAGGAATACCTCTTGCACCAGATTTTGAGGCACCACTGACTTTGCTCAATGAAGTTACTGTCAAGTTTTTGATCAAATTCATTGTGCAATTATAACGATAAAATGTTGTGAAGTAATGTCATTTCCAGCTTCAAATGAGCATGATTGCCAGTAATTGAACCATTATTTAAGCCATCTGATGCCCTTTTTAATTGGCTTCAATTAACTACTTTGATCTGCCCTTGGAGCATAATGTCTCTATCTAGTTGTTAATTGACGTCGCAATGGTGCATCCTCTCAAAATGACTGAATTTAGACACATAAGAAATTAAATGCAAAGTAATTGTTGCAAGAGGAAGTGATTAACCACCAGCTTCCACCATTGAGCACAAGTGGAGAGGACCAGTGCTGAGCTTATTTAACCATCGGTTGCTTACGTTTCTGAGTGTAAAGAGTTGAATACCCACAGAACTACTGGTTAGCAGATATTCTCCTTCCAACTGGGGCTGTGGGAATTTATTTGAGTGGAAATTGCTTTCTATAAATGGATTGTTCAGGCAGCATTAACGTAGGTAATTCAGTCTTGGGAGTTCAAAGAGAAAACTCTGATCTTTACTGCTATTTTGTTTGTTTCTATCTGCATTTCAGTGTCGTCCAGTGAAAACTTTGCTGGGAATCTACACCCATATTCTAATACCTAGCATAATATAAAAATCAGAAATCCCACTTGCAATTTGTTTGTAATACTGCAGCAAACTATGAACTGAGAAGAGGCAAATTGTGAGCTCTTAAGATTTTAATTGTTGAAATGTGGACATTTTTTACAATATCTTTATTAAAGGGCTATTCTTTAAAATAATTAAATGCTTTACAATGAAACGGAATTCTCATATGCTTTTAAAATATTTAATCCAGGTGTGTTACACAGACAATTCACAAATGTCCTTTCTTCTTTAAGTTGACAGAACAAGAAGTGGAGACGATCTTGGACAAGGCTATGGTTCTGTTCCGATTCATGCAGGAAAAGGACGTGTTTGAACGATACTACAAGCAACATTTAGCCAGAAGGCTTCTCACCAACAAAAGTGTATCTGATGACTCTGAGAAAAACATGATCTCAAAACTTAAGGTAAAGTATAAAGCTATCTCATATAATGTAATCTGTAGCTACATTGTATTAAATGTGTTTGCCAGGGGCAACATTGGGTCTACCTCAAAATCAAGCATCCACCCGGCAAAACTCCAATGCAGAACCTTGTACATGGTATAGCAAGCGGTAGACAAAGCTAAGCATCTCAGCGACCAGTACTTCAGTACAATGTTTTTCAGTCCTGCTCTATATATTTTGAATGTAATGTCGTAAATTTGCCTTGCATGGAAAGATGCCCCTATGTCCACCAAGTCCATCAATATACATTCTCATTTTATGGGATCCATTTTATTCCCATCTCGTTGCCATCTGGTTCCCCTCACCCACTCCCAGATTCTACTACTTTCACACTAGGAGCTAATCGAGTCCCTACCCCACATCTCATTGGAATGTGGAAGGAAACTAGAGGTGGGGGATGGAGAGGGGAAGAGTGTGGGGGGGGGGGAGCAATTGTGGTCGCAAGAAGAAATTCTACACTGGAGATTGAACCTGGGTTGCTGCTGCGATCATGTAGCAGCTTTACAGGCTGTGGCATCCAACAATATTGGGTAAGGAAAACAATAATGGAAGGAGGCAGCACCGCTAATATTTCCATCGTTAATAATGGCAGGGTCCAACATGAGTTAAAGCTTGAATTTGTTCCATCCAGATTCAGCCAGAAGTGCCAAGTAGATGATCATCTTGGCTTCGTCCAGTGAAGCCCTACCATTACAAAAGTGTTCAGCCAGTTCTAATCACTCTTGTTTTTATCAATAAAACTGCTGAGAGCACAAAATATGGGAATATCTACTGCACTACTTACTGCACTCATCTGTAGCACAAGACATCCATGCCAGAACTAATGCAAGTCTAATGAAACTGCTTCAGTTCCATTACCACAGTGGCATCTGCCATAAAATATGGCAAGTTGCCCAGGTATGTTTTGTCTGCAAAAAACAGGAAGAATCACTTTTGAACAAAAAACACACTGCTGGAGGAACTCCGCATGTCAGGCAGCATCTGTGGAGGCAGAGGGATGGTTAACTTTTCAGGTCAAGACTCCACATCGACTTGCTGGACAATCAGTAATGTGATTGTGTGAAGTTAATTTATTTCCAGTTATTGCTAATCTGAGCGGTCTGATTTAATGTAAAAAGTCCATTGCATTGAAATATTGCTATTGGCACTATTACACCATCATAAGACCTTTTCTAATTTTAAAGTGTTTCCAAGATTTCACTTTTTAGTTTGTTCTTAAACGCCCCTGCTGATACAACCAACAAAGAATGTTTGTTCTCTTCTACTTATTTCCATAGCTGTTCTACAATTCCTGAATGGGTCCAGTGTTCTTCAATTGCATACAGAGATATGAATTAGAAGCAGGGGTAGGCCACTTGGTTCCTCAAGCCCGCTGTTGTATTCAGAAGATCATGGCTGATCTGATTGAAAGTTTAACTCTACATTTATGTCTACCTTTGTAAATTTTTATCCCACTCCCCTTTCTATTCAAGTATCTATCTCTGGATTTAAAAATATTCAATAACACGGCTTTCATCATCATTTTGAGTATTCAAAAGACTGATGACCTTTTGGGGTGGAAAGTAATTGTTTTAAATAGGAAACCCCTAATTTTTAAATGGTATCCCTCATTCTAGATTATTCCATAAGAGCACACGTTCTCTCCATAATATATTTCCAGTAAAGCTTTTCTTGATAAACAGTTTGCTCATTTCATGTATGTGTCGTAAAGTTCTATCACCTCTTTGAGCATGCTGACATTCTTGAGTACTGAACATAAATATAGTCATTATTAAGATGTGTTTAAGCAACAGCTTTCAAAGCGTGACGTACATTTTTAGAAACTTTATAAACCTCAAATTTGCATCTTGAAGATTATTTGGATATCTACTTGTGTAAATCATGTAAACACTTGCTGCTTTAGTTTCCACAAACCTCTGTTGAATCCCAAGGTCTGGGTATTAAAAGTTGCATTAAATTCATTTGGCAACTTCCTTTGAAAATAACAGAGGAGATTTGATTTATTTTCGTGAAATTTTAATCAGACTTTTGAAAAGTTACTTACATTTTTTGTTCCCTTTAGACGGAGTGTGGCTGCCAGTTCACATCCAAACTGGAGGGAATGTTCAGAGACATGAGCATCTCAAATACAACGATGGATGAGTTCCGGCAACATTTACAAACTACAGGGGTGAGAAGGTGTTTTTGTTAAGTGTTTGGCGAAGTCAGTTAAGTGTGTGGGCATTTCCAAATGATTCAAAAGTTTAAAGTTTCAAATTTGCTGCATTCTGTAGGTTTGCTACCTGTTAGCTGTTGAACACTTTCATTTTGGCATGTAGGATTGCTAGAAATTATAGTTAGAAGTACATGTTTTTTGAATTTTATAATCATTGACTACCTTTTCCTTCACCAGTATCAACCACTCTGAATCTTGTATAAAAATATAATTATCTTTAAACGTGATTTTTGCATAAAAGGGTGCCCTGAAGGTTTAAATTCTCTGATTAGGCACAGAGTGGCATTAGGTTTATTTTTACATAGTCAATTTGTTGCTGAATAGATAATTTATTAATGTACAATCTATTTTTCACTTGAAATTGGAGAAACTTAATGTGTTATTCTCTTGATTCTTTTATCTCTCAGGTTTCTCTAGGAGGTGTTGACTTGACGGTAAGAGTTCTGACAACAGGTTATTGGCCGACTCAGTCTGCTACACCAAAATGTAACATCCCACCTGCACCAAGACATGCATTTGAAGTCTTTAGAAGGTAAAGCTTGGTCAATAAACATTTTTTTTTTAAGAGAGCTTTTTGCTGTCCAACGCATGATGGCTTTGTTGCATATTTAATATTGAATTAGCATGAGATTTATTTCTTTATAAATCCCAATATAAAAATTACGTTAGAGTAATCGAGTAGTTGCTGGTTACAGAGAAATCCTTGTGACTTGTTTTTATTGACAGTGTTGTTTAGATTGTGGAATTACAAAATGTTACAAAGAATTGTGGCCTGATCCATTTTGTGTAATTTCTCTTAATCCTATTTATAAAATTGGTTAATTCTGTTAATATCACATGAGCCATTAGTCCAATATAATTTTGCAATTATTATAAATATTATAGTGGAAATGACCAGTTGAGGATTTTAAGTAATAGAAGTACTTTCTGAACCAAAATAGAGGTTAGGAGAAAAGGTATCTTCATTCAAATTAGTACGTTAAATCATTTTGGTTCACCTATCAAAATATACTGATGGATTTGCATTGTTAAATATTACTTTGGCAAGCAATGCACTCCACAAATTTACCATAATCTTTTCTCTGTCAGCTGTCAATTACTTGCTTCACTCCTTGTCAGCAGTTCTGATACATAGATATTGTGGAGCAATAGAGAAGCTTGTGTTCTTCCCATAAATTACCATCTTATGAAGAAGTGTTTACAGGCCATCAAAATTGATGGATTAATGGCTTCGAGATAGTTCAAAAGATGGATAAAGCAAAAACCCTTTTATGTTAATAAAATATTGTTTTAGCAACGTTGCCTGGCCAGGATAATCCCTGCAACTCCGTAAAGGTCCACTGTCCTTGTGCTGCCGCAAGGACAGCGGGCCTTTATGGTCATTAAGACACTAATATCTTTTAAATGTTCAGATTTGAAGGGTATAAGATGACGCCTGCAACATTACGACTTGTGTACTGATGCAGTGTGGCCTAATGTCTTCCACTTGTTTTAGTTTGATTGTGTCTAATGTATGGTATGATTGTCACTGAACTGTATGCAAAAATAATTTCTCTGAACCTGTGGCAAAAGCCAGCCAAGAATAGATTGTCTTTTGGGTCCTCTGCAACGCTATTTTTATTCCTGAATATAACCTTGCTGAAGTTCTTTAAAATCGTTATCCATTTCCAGTTGTAGCTTCACAGATTGTTGAAAATGCAGATTATTTTTTGCTTGCTTCATAGATTCTATTTGGCAAAGCACAGTGGTCGACAACTTACACTTCAGCACCACATGGGTTCAGCGGATCTAAATGCTACTTTCTATGGACCTGTGAAAAAGGCAAGTACTCTAACTGAAATAATTGAGAGAACATTCTCTACCAGGAATCCGATTATATGCACTTTCACTATGTGAAAGAAAAAACAATTCCTAATTTTGTCATATATTTCTATGCTTGCTTGATCTTATAGGAACATATAAAATTCTTAAGGGGTTGGAGAGGCTAGATGCGGGAAGATTGTTCCCGATGTTGGGGGAGTCCAGAACCAGGGGTCACAGCTTAAGGATAAGGGGGAAGTCTTTTTGGACCGAGATGAGAAAACATTTCTTCACACAGAGAGTGGTGAGTCTGTGGAATTCTCTGCCACAGAAGGTAGTTGAGGCCAGTTCATTGGCTATATTTAAGAGGGAGTTAGATGTGGCCCTTTTTGCTAAAGGGATCAGGGGGTATGGAGAAAAGGCAGGTACAGGCTACTGAGCTGGATGATCAGCCATGATCATATTGAATGGCGGTGCAGGCTCGAAGGGCCGAATGGCCTACTCCTGCACCTATTTTCTATGTTTCATTGAGTAACATTCATGAGCAATTAGAAGTGAGGAAGCTGTTCCCAGTGACTTCGATCTTTGAAGATATTTGAATGTTTGAAATTGGGTCATTTGATTCATTTTTATTTATGCTGAACTATGAAAACTGTTTACACAATCTTATTAAAATTGAATTTAAACTCTCAGAACCCTCAAGAGATAGACCACATTAATTTTAATAATGTGGTCTAAGCCAAATTAAAATGTAAATCGTATTTGTATTCATTGATTGATTCATTAACATGATGAGACATGATAAACTGAAAAATGTAATTAATTGGTAAATGATACAAGATCGCATGGGACTGTTCAAATTTTGTGATACAGCCACGTTTTACTTCTGGGGTGAAAGTGCCAAAGTAAAAATGGTAATGTAGGCCATAAAGATCTAAATTATAAAATAAAAAATGGCGGAATTCCAGGATCTGCAATCTCATGTTTAAATCTCAAAATTATGAACTATATTGGCCAATACTAAACTAGATCCTAGAATCCTCGTGTATTTTAAAGAATAAAATGAACATTTTTCTGGTTTGAAATTCTTTATAGCATTGCTTTGCAAGTCTGCTATTTTTTTTTACATCAATTAAACTTAAAATAACAGTCATTTAGCACAAGATAGTTGCATTTCATGATAAATATAGTCAAGTGCATTGTTCAATTTTAATGGCATTTTGATGCTGGCAATTAATTATGTGTTGAATATTTCAGCTCCTAGAATAATCTATTGTTTGCTGATGTTTTGAAAACATTGCTTCAATTCTTTAATATGTGTTAGATCAGCATGGTTGAATATTTCTCATAGTTACTTTTTTCCCCTCGCAGGAAGATGGCTCAGAGGTTGGAGTAGGTGGCGCTCAAGTAACTGGCTCAAATACCAGAAAGCACATATTACAAGTATCTACTTTCCAAATGACTATATTAATGTTATTCAACAACAGAGAAAAATACACATTTGAGGTGAGACTAGGATAAAACACACTGTGCTTATTGAAGTGTATCATTATTAGACAAAGTAAATTCTTGCTGTGGATGAGCTCATGCTTCCTGCAGAAGTGATAATGCATGCATTTTAATAGCAAGAAACTAAAGAAAGGACCAATCATTGTTTGGTTGCTGCAGTACTAGATTGGGTTGTTTGGTTTATTGATATCTATGCTTTTTAAAGTTCTGTAAATGCTGATCGGATTTTTTGAATGTTTACCAACAGAAAAAATCTTTGCAATGTTGGTAAGTGAAACAGACCAAACTGATCAATTTCTATGGAGGAACAAGGAACTGCAAATGCAAGTGTACAAAAAAAAGTGCTGGAGTAACTCAGCAGGTCAGGCAGCATCTCTGGAGAAGATGGGCAGGTGATGTTTCTGGTCAGGACCCTTCCTCCGACTGATAGGCTGATCCAGACAAGCAGTCTGAAAAAGAGTCCCGACCCAAAACGTCACCTTTCCATGTTCTGAGAATCTGCCTAACCCTCTGAATTACTCCAGCACTTTGTGCCATTTTTTATAAATTTCAGTTAAACTCTTCAGTATAACATTTAAAAATATATCTTCAGAGATAACCTTTTTAATATCCACACAAGTGACTTGTAACAAAATAAAAATGAAGTTTTGGAAGCATTCAACTGGTCTGATGACATCTTGTGCTGAGGGAGGAAATAGATGTTATTAATTCTATGAAAGCACAGATAGGTAAAGGATAAGGAAAATGTCAGAAGAACAAAGGTGATGAAGTAGGAGACACAAGAAAAAATAGGAGCATGAGTAGGCCAACCGGCCCCTCGAGCCCGCTCCGCCATTCAATGCGATCATGGCTGATCCCACCCCGCTTTCCACAACCACTTATTTTTACATGCTATACCTCTTATTTGTTCTTGCTTCCCCCCCCCCCCCCCCCCCCAATCACAGTCCCTTATCATTTTTTCCTTCCTCTTCCCCTTATTTCTCTGCGTGGATGCTTGTGTGAAACCTGTTTTCTCTCTAACTTTAGTCAATTTTGACACCTGATGATCCACCAGAAATATCAACTGGCTCTCTTTGCCTGAACAAAATATTATTTTGGCTCAGAGTTCCAGCACCTACTGTGTTTCAGGTTTTGTCAATTCTAATGTTTGCAAGCTGTCTGAAAATTTCTTAACAGGAGTGATGAATTATTTTCCCCAGTAAATTGCAGGCTATAAGTAATAGCACTGGACATAATTGTGTGGGGGCGGTGATCTTTCTTGCAGTTTTATGTCCTCTTTTATGCTTGTTCCTTTTTCACTTAAACCTCTATCACAGAACAATGTCAAAATAATAGTTCAAAGACTTGTGACTTATGAACATTGTTATTTAGAGACACTGGAATTGTAGATATGAAGGTTTTTATTCATCAGGAGAACCAGGCATTCTCGTGAAGACCCTCTCAGTAGAACCTCCAAACATATCAAGTTTTGAGCAAAAAACGAACTGCTGGAGGAAGTTAGCATGTCACAGAGCATCTCCATTGATCAATGGTCACGAGATAGCAGTTTTGCTTATTATTTGGTCGGGCCCCATGAAGTCCATTGAAAGTTTTCCCATGGCCTTGGCTAGTTTATTATCTGTACTTTTATGGTAACATCTGGGTTATGATGGGCACAAATGATGCTCTGCGGACACAATTTCTCTGTCTGCCCACCAGGTCTGGGCTGGATCATGATCATGCTGTGCCTTCCGTGATGCATCATCCTATGCATGCACACTGGAGCTACAGCTACTGCTACCTCCCCAAGGGACCAGCTACCATCTGATTCCACGTTTTCTCCCTGTTTCTCCTTTCTCCCCTGTTCCCATATCTCTGTATAATTTTACTTTTTTTTTTAAAGTTGCTTGCTTTACGCTAGCAACTTCTGTCCTTTTGTTCTTTTTGCCCCGAGATCTGCCTATTTGGTCCATTTCTGCTCCTTGCCTTCCCCTTTCTGGTGTGCCATTGCTTTAATCACTGGCATCTCTGCAGGCAGCTGCATCATTTCCATCAATTCTTGTTTGCGTTTTGGGCTCTACCCCTGGGGACTCCTGATGTAATCCAGTTACACGTTTGCAGATGACGCCACCATAGTGGAACAGATCAGAAACAATGATAAGATGAAATACAGAAAGGAAATTGAGAGCTTGGTAACATGGTATCAAGGCGACATCTTGTTCCGCAATATCAGCAAAACAAAGTCGACCAGGAATCTGGGTGGAATACACACCCAAGTCTGTAACAATGATACAGAAATAGGTAGGAATTAGTCGAGAGCTTCCTTCCAAGGTGTAAATATTATCAACAATTTTCTTGGTCATGGTGTGGCTCTGCGTTCCTCATCTCCACAATGGCATATTAATGTTATGACTAAGAATGCATATCATGCCTCTACTTCCTCGCACGGTTAAGAAAATTTAGATACTCTACTATGACTCTCACCAATTTCCATAGATGCACCACAAAAGGTGTACCACCATGGAGATGCATCACAACTAGGTACGACAGCTGCTCTGCCCAAGACAGCGAGAACCTGCAAGGAGTTGTGGACGTAGCCAGTCCATCACGCAAAGCAGCCTCCTCCCCTCCCCATACACCATTGACCGCATCTATACTCTGCTACCTCGGGAATGCAGCCAAAATAATTAAGGGCCACTCATAATCTGGTCATTCTCTCTTCTCCCCTCTCCTGTCGGGAAGAAGACATAAGAGCATGAAAATATATGCCACCAAATTCATAAACTGCTTCTTCCTGGCTGTTACCAGATTCTTGAATGTACCCCATGCTTGAGATCAATTTCCAATTTTCCAATCTATTTCATTGTGGCCCATGCACTTTTCCTGTATCTGCGTTTTCTCCATGTAGCTGAGACATAATATTCTGTACTTTATTTTCCCTTTTGCTCTACCTGATGTATTTGCACTCGGTATGATTTGCCTGGAGCTTTTCCACTGTTTCTCAGTACATGGGCAAAAATAATCCGATAACTGTACCACTGTCCTGTGTCCAGTGTCTGATCAGGACTGCTATGTCTCTGTGGGTCATATCTGTTTGCTAACCCTGGCTCGTCCATGGAATCACTCCAATCTATGATGACGCCTGTCCTACTAAGGTATTTATCCCCAGTACAGTCCCCTAATTCCTAGGGCATACTCTACAGGAATCTAGAGGAAGATGCTTTTCCTGTATCTCGAGTACCAGAGGCTCACTTCCCTCTGCTCTCGCCATTTCCTCCTTGCACTGGAAATATATATAGCCTCTCCAGTGATTGGCTTGGGTAGATATGGTAATGATCCCATGCCCCTGTGTCCATTAAAATGTTGCATTGTTGCCACCCTAATAAAGCTCTTGTGTACATTCGTGGGTGATGAGTAATGGCAAAGGGGGCTGCCTCCTGCTATTTGTCTGACCTAGGTGCTGTCCTCACTTGTTCCATAATCTGCTCAAAAAACACAGTCGGAGGGAACTCAGCAGGTCATTCAGCATCTGTGGAGGGAAACGAACAAGCGATGTTTCAGGTTGGGGTCCTTCAGTCTGATAAACTTTTTACAGGAGAATGGTCACTATTGTTTTTCCTCATCTAATCGTGAAGGTTTCAATAAGCCAATTAATTTGAACGTCTACTGTCCTCAGTGTTTTAGTTTCAGGATGTCCCTCGCCTGATTGCTTTCGATAACGTTAAGGTATACTTGCAAGTTAAATTGTGAACAGGTTTATACTCCTATTCCTAGTTCTCATTCCAATAAATATCTTCTATCCACATAATTCTATAACTCCTGAATATTCTTTAACACATGATTTTTCTGAAAGTAATAACAAATAGATGGTAAGAAAACTTCACAGTTAGTCATGGTGCAATTGTTGGTATATTTTTTTAAATATCATCTTTATTTCCAGGAAATCCAACAAGAAACAGATATTCCTGAACGAGAATTGGTCAGAGCTCTTCAGTCATTAGCATGTGGGAAACCAACGCAACGAGTCCTTAGCAAAGAGCCCAAGTCAAAAGAAATTGAGCCTGGTCATGTTTTTATAGTGAATGATCAGTTCACATCAAAATTGCACAGAGTCAAAATCCAAACAGGTTTGTTGATTTAAATTTGTTGGTAATGTTTTAATATGATATCAATATCACTGAACATAATATTCCAAATGCAGTCTCACCAATGTCTTATACAACTGCACATCATATCCCAACTTCTATACTCGATACCCTTACTGATGAAGGCAAATGTACCAAAGCATTTTGGACCACCCTTTCTACCCGTGATGCCACTTTTTGAGGAGGCACTGTACTGGCACTCCTAGATCCATCTGCTCTACTACACTCTCCTGGGCCCTGACATTCACTATGAAGGGCTTGCCCTAGTTTGACTTTCCAAATTGCAACACCTTGCACATGTCTGCATTAAAGCTCGTTAACCATTCCTCTGCTGATGAAGATCCTGCTGTAATTTTTGATAACCATCTTCGATATCTACAATACCCACACTTTAGTGTCATCTGCAAAATCACCAATCAAGCCTTGTACATTCTCATCCAAATTATAGATATAAACCACAAACACCAATGGGCCCAGCACCAATCCCTGAGGCACTCCACTAGTCGTAGGTCTCCAGTCTGAAAAGAACCTTCCACCACCAGCCTTAGCTTCCTTCCATGAAGGCAATTCTCTATTCAGTAAGCAAGCTCTCCCTTATCCCATGTGATCTTATCTTTCAGAGCAGCCTACCATGTGAAATCTGATCAAATGCCTTGCTGAGGTCCATATAGACAATGTCTACGGCTTTGTTCTTGGTAACCTTTTTGGTTACTTCAAAGGTATCTCCTACTCCCTTTTTTTGCCGTCCTGATTCTCATAACTATTCTCCCCCAGGGATATGCTTGATTTCAGCTGCTTATAAGCATGCCTCCTTAATTTCCCTGACCAGAGCCTTAGTTTCTCTTGTCAAGCAGGCTTCCTTATTCCCACCTGCCTTACCCTTCGGTCTAACAGGAGCATGAATGCTCTGAACGCTTGTCATTACACTAACTGGGCTTTCCTTTACCCACAATCAGCCTACTCCAATCAGCTTAAGCGAGTTCCTCTCTAGTCGCATCAAACTTGGTCTTGCCCCAGTTCTAACTAGTGGGCCTGCCCAGTCTTTATTTATAATGACTAGGAAGCAGAAGATGTAACCTATTCAAGAAGGGAAACAGAAATCAGGAAACTTTCGGCCAGTTGGCAAAGCATCTGTCAATGAGAACATTTTGTGATCATTAAGAAAAAATGGCAGAAAAAAATTTAAGAAAATCAAAAGATAATCATGTCGAATCAGTGGTTTTATGAAAGGGAAATAATGTTTGACAGATTTTCTAATGGTCTTTGAGGATGTAAGAAACAGGATAGATAAAGGGAAACTAGCAGATGTGGTGAATTTGTACTTCCAAAAGGCATTTGATGAAGTGCCAGATAAACATTTTTGCATGATAAGAGTATGGGGTTGGGGGTAATAATTTGGTGAGGAAAGGGAGTGGGAGGAGTCGGTGTGACCAGGTCATTTTTTGGGATTGGCAAAAAGTAAAGAGTGAGTGCCACATGGATCAGTGGTGGGGCCTCGACTAATTATAATCTGTATGAAATCTGAAAGAAGTGTACTGTGGCCACTTGTGCTGCTGGTACAAAGCTCAGTAGGTTAACAAATTGAAGACATCAATGGCATCTGCAGGAGGAATGTGGCTATCCGGGTTGGAAAGAAGAAAGAAAAAGTAAATTATTATTAATCAAACAGAATGAAGCTGCAGAATGCTGGTGCACGAAATTTAAAGGATTGGCATGTATTTACAGCAAATAATTAGGAATGCTAATGGAGAGGGGATGAAGTGTATACATAGAGAATTTCTGATGCATCTTTGAGACAGCAACTGGTATTGTTTGTAATTTTGTTTATATTTGAATTAAGATATGGTTACATTAAAGCAGTGCAGAGGAAGTCTACAAGCTTAATTCCTGAAATGAAGGAGTTGATCTGCAGAGAGAGTGTGAGATTAGTGTTGTGCTCATTGGAGTATACAAGGATGAAAAGTTTTTTTTTAAACATTCAAAAATATATGTGAAAGCTGGGAGAATATTTTCCTTAATGTGGTATATAGAATTTGATGGAAGAGGTCATTGATGTTAAAGATCTATGATGTTATGGGTGATGATGAGCCATTTCCTCTCATCTGCAGTAGTATTGGAGATGAAGTCATTGAATGTATTAAGGTGCAGATTGAAAGATTTTTGCATCACGAGTCATTTTAAGGGTCAGGGGAAAGAATGGGTAAGTGGTACGGAAGCCCAAATAAATGCAAAAGAAACGGGAAGAATGGAACAAATGGTCCCATGATTCTGCTCTTCCTTTAATCTCACGGTTGATAGAAGCTTGGCTTCCATCAGCCATGGCATGACTAAACGGAGAGCAGTATCAAGGGGGCATTTGTTCTATTCTTCCTGTTTCTTTTGTACTTTCTGGTCACTGTTCCAATTTACCATCTGTTTCTGCTCAAAATGTTGAATCTTTTTAAGGTCCTGGTAATTTTCTGAATTAAACTTCTTGTATTCAGTCAGCTGGTGCACCATTTTAAAGTAAATTATTACTGGAGAACATCAGAAAAATGGGCCACTTGGCTGCTCAAGGCCTGCCCCACCATTCAAAATGGCTGATCTTCTAGGCCACATCTCTTCTTCTATGTCAGTTCCCCACCACCCTCAATTCTCTAATACTTCAAGAATTTAATTACTTCCTCTAAGTATTTCTAGTGATATAACCTCCATGATCCTGTGGGATTGAGAATTCAAATGTCTTCTCTTTTCCTTAAAAGGAGGTTAAGTTTACCACACACGGATTTTCATGTGTTGTGAATTTAGTGCTATTTGATCCTTGATGTTTAAATATGACTTTTGGATTTAACTTTCAGTTGCTGCCAAACAAGGAGAGTCTGACCCAGAAAGAAAAGAAACACGACAGAAAGTTGATGATGACAGAAAGCATGAAATTGAAGCTGCCATTGTACGCATCATGAAATCCAGGAAGAAGATGCAGCATAATGTTCTGGTGGCAGAGGTACAAGAAATTTAAATTTCATCTATAAAAAAACAATGTATTTTTAAAAAAAATTGATTTCTGCACACATTGAACGTGTTTTCATTGATGTCAAAGTTCAAGGTTGATAGAATTACTAAACAAGTAACTAAATTAGTGAGGATATGATGAAAAGTACTACACTACTTTACTGACATGCACAATTCTCTAGAGCAATGAAACTTGAATCACTTTTGCAACACCACCAAACCACAGGGTCATTCATGAACACTATAACCTTTCAACAATTTTAATGTTTGTCTTGCAGACCACATTAAAGAAATGTTAACCTTCTACCTCTCCATCCATAGGTGACCCAGCAGCTGAAGGCTCGTTTCTTACCAAGTCCAGTGGTAATTAAAAAAAGAATTGAGGGACTTATTGAGAGAGAATATTTGGCACGAACACCTGAGGATCGTAAAGTATACACTTATGTAGCATAAGGTGCATTCAACCAGTTTATCTTCTGGACTGTATAATCGCATGAACTGGGAGGTTCCTTTTAAAAATATTAAGAAGACCTTCTCCAAATAAATTGCAGTAAGTGTACTAGATTATTCAGATCAAGCCCTCGTTCCCTGTGATAATTTTGAACAAAAATGGACCCAACTTCTGGTTGCTCGCCATTTTACCCTTGTAGAGATCATTCTTAAGAGTTCTTCGGGAAAATGTGAATGTGTTTTCATTTTGTTTTCAGTACTGTACAAAAAAAAGGAAATAAAATTTAGAAAACGTGAAATACCATCAATAAAAATAAAATAATTGTTCGAATTTCTTTTTCCCTGATTCTCAATGTTTATGTCAAGGAATTTTTCCAAGTGTTTGGCACCTCCGTGCTTGTAAGGATTGGGTATATATAAAGCTGGTTAAATGAACTGCAGCTGCCTCGCATATTGCCTTGCTTTTGCAGTATTTTGCTGGGAAGAAGGCTTTAATGTAAACTCCAAAATAGTGAACACATTTATAAAATGGCAAAAATGTGCTATAAAACATGTATTTTACCATTGAATGCAAGTTGCTGCAGGATTTATTTTTGGTGGAAATCTTTGGATGGGGTCCCATTAAACTGACTGTATCGCTAACGTTGTATATTGTTTCATTATGTCGGTGGCAAGTGCAGTCCATACCCAGTTACTTCTAAAGTTTGGAGTTTTTATTTTAGTGTGTATAAAATGTATGATATTTTTTTTGCTGTTGTACTCACTGCTAATAGCTTGTACAGGGCATTGTTTTCATCACACTTGTAGACAGGAATTAAAAATACCGGTAAACTAGAGAAAATCCACGTTGTACACAAGTTGTATACAGTCATAAATCTGTTAAGACGATTAGCCTTTCTTCGTATTCATCAGAGAAAAGAAGCATTATGATAGATGTGGCAATGCATGGAAAGAGCCTTAAAGAATAACTCTTATTTAGCTACAGTTGTGGATAAGCTGAAAGCTTTTCCCTCGTTTACTTTTGATTTGTCTATATTGAACAAACCAAGGCTGTCTCAGACAGTTAAAATCGCCCATGCCTTCCAGTCAAGGGGAAATCACTTTCGGTCAGGGATAGTACTGGTTTATGGGAACAGTTTCCATTTCCATAGCATTGAACATCATATGTACGTGGGAGGCCATGGTCTAACATGTTTCATAGACTTTCACTGAATTGCAGCAGAAATCAATTTGTGATATTAATTGGTAGATATTTATTTGATTTGCGGTTGCAGTGATTTTTTAAAAATATATTTAATGCTGTACATGGAAGCAACAGAACTACCAAATAAATGTCTCCTGCATACTCTGCTGAAAATAAATGATGGGGTGGACGAGAGCTACCTCAATAATCCACATTTTCTCTTGTGACTTTTCAGTATATCCACAATTAAATTTGAGTTGGTCTGTTAAAGCCCCAACCAGTGCTATAAACGGAGTGAGAATGGATGCAAGTGATCCCTTCTGGGATTAAAATTTTAATTAAAAGTTGAACAAACTTTTGGTGACACTTAATATATGCATAATTATAATTTATGTTTCAAAGGTTAATCTTAATGGGTTATTGATTTTTTTTAAGTTCTTGATGTTTGTTATTAGAGGTATATGTCAGATTGTTTGCTGTACTGCTTTTTAAGGGCACATTACAATCAATCCAGTTCGGCCAACTTCTTTGTTATGATGCCAGCCAATGGAATATACATTAAAGATTCTACACTTAAGTACAGAGTTGAATGTTTTGATGTAACTGCTAGGAAAATACAAAGGAAATTAAGTCCATTTAAATAAAAGCTCTGACTGGAGAAATTGTTTCCACAAACTGCACCTTTTTTAGGTGTTTCTGCCTGCTATTTTCTACCAATCATTTTTAATTTAGTTAATCTGGTATAAAGGTACAGAATTATTTTCATACCTAGAAATTTCTTGCAGAATTTTTCTCTTCATTCTAAATTGATATATAAATTAGAGATGAATTTGATTCAATGGGAGTCACTTTACTTTAAATACAAAGCTTTTACCTTCATTGTCACTATATCCTTAGAATCAAGGATGTAGTGAGGATGAATATATATTTAGAATTAAGGATTTAGCAACTTGCTGAATACTCCCTAAATTCCAGAAATTAACTTTTTTGTGTGGACATGTACGCTATTACTAATACCTTGGAATACATGGTGTTATTATTAGAATGGTTAACTGGCCGTCAAATTTTCAGGGTATACAGGGTATAAATTTGTGTTTTGAATTGTCAAACAATTAACTTTTAATGTGTAGAAGGGTCTCGACTCGAAACGTCGCCCATCCCTTCTCCCCAGAGATGCTGCCTGTCCCGCCCGCTGAGTTACTCCAACTTTTTGTGTCTAACTTTTAATCTAAGTTGGATTCAGTTCTCTAATTTTCCTAATTTGTAGTTTTAGTTTACTAGTTTAGTTCTTGGGATATGGAGTGCCGACGTGGTCAGCATTTTGTGCTTCCCTTGCTGAACTGGGAAGGTAATGGTGATTTGCTTTTCTGAACGAAGTAGCCTCTTACTTGCCTGCTTCAGAACTTGAATGAAGTCTCACATACCAGGTAACACTAGTAGTTTTCCTTACAAATGGATTTTAATAAACTGGTTGGGGTTTTTTGAGACAATCCAGCAGATTCATGGGGACTTTGACTGGTGCTAAATATTTATATTCAGATTTTTTTAAATTAAAATTCTTATTTTGCCATGATTGTAATTGTATTTGCAGTCTCTCGTTTATCAAGGCAATTTGATAATGATTAATCAATCAATAATGATAAATCTGGTAATTTTTTCATGTGTTGATCTTCAGCCACCCTTGTACTGCTTTTTGTTTTGCTGAATTATCTTATGAATAAATAACTAGTGCTGCCAGTAGAAGTTGCTCAACTGGATACACCAGTCATTTTCTAACTTCTCCATTATCCCTGGGCTCTGAAAGTCTAACCATGCAATCGTTATTGCTATCATCTAATCTTGAATATTATTTCAACAAAGGAAGAAACTTGATGCTGAATACTCAGAATGGATGACCCAGTGTAAGTTTGTTCTGTAAAACACAATGTATAGATTCATACAAAAATATTGCTCATTTGCTGAACAAAAATTTAATTCAGTTAATTCTTTTTTTTAAATTTAAAATTGATTCCAGTACTTTTATCTTCCAGTACTTTGAAACAGAACCAACAACTTCAGCTACCAATAATCCTAATTAAAAAGCAGTTGCATTTGAATAAACTAACTTGATTTGTTTGTAATTTGGAGAGGAGACAAAAATTCTATATATCATTTTTAGTTGCATTATCATTCCAAGATTTTAATTCAGGTAATCACACCAAGTGGGTTAGCCATCAAGTTGTATCATAATGTACAATCTTATATTTCCATTCGCAAGCAGTGCAGGTATCTGCTCACCTGGTTTAATAAATATGTATCAAATGCAATTCTGGCTATTTTGTCATAAGTATTATTTCCAGTGTTCTTGTTCTGAAAAGTAGTATGTTGTATTTGTTGTACGCTTTCTGTCCCTATTTTGGAATACGTAGCCAATCTCTGCTCAAGACGGTTGGTTACCAGATTTCTGATGCTCCTACTTGAATAAATGAACTCATTTTTATTATTCATTTCCACTGATAGAAATGTATTCACATCTTTAAGGGGTGTACTTGCTGCAAACTTGAGAATTCTGTTTCTCTGATCAAAAATATAATAGTCACTTCATTATTCCATCTGAATTTTAGATTTTGAATTTTGTGGTAATATTGAGCTTGAGCACTTTACGCTGGCACTTTCACTGTCTTGGATAGAACTGCTCAGGTTACTCAGATGATGTCTCCCCTGTGTCACTTCAAGATATTTTGAATTTGAATTTTGCAATTTTTAATCTGTAAGCAGAGAAGAAATGTTGATTTATTGAGTGTGGCATTGCTTGAACAATATATATATAGATATGTTTACTTTGCTCATGGTGTTATACTTCAGCTGTTTGTATGATTGAATTGATAATTGACAAGTACTGTGGTGAGAATTCTCTTTTAATTGGTTATCCATAGTTGAAAATGGAATGCAAGTGTGGATGTGGGATACTAAACTAATTTAATCATTGAGTTTGCGTTTTTTATAAACATGAAGCATGGATCGTATCATCAAAAATTGCAAATATGTCCGCAAACGTGACATCGCTATCCATACATACGTGCATTATGTTTCTGTATTTGATGGATTGATTCAGAAAGATCTCCCAAAGTTGAAAGATCTTTAGGTTTTTGTTGCCATATCAGAAATATCCCATACAGTGTCTTGATCCTTTCTATTTC
Source organism: Rhinoraja longicauda (assembly GCF_053455715.1). Lineage (NCBI taxonomy): Eukaryota > Metazoa > Chordata > Chondrichthyes > Rajiformes > Arhynchobatidae > Rhinoraja > Rhinoraja longicauda. The sequence continues at coordinate 41,334,145 of NC_135965.1, read as the reverse complement.
ATTTGTAATAACAACTTTTTTTGTATTAGACTTTCCACAACAATAGTAAATGCATTTGCTGTCTGAAGTTGTAGTTGTGAAGATTTTATCCGTTTCTAAGTGTCTGCAATAACATACTCAAATTTGCTACAGGCTGCCCAGGTAAAATGCACCTGTCATGTAGTGAAAATGAAAGCTGTCTGTTTAACTTTACATTCATTATATATTATGGTGGTATTTGAATCAGAAGCTTAGAAAAATTCAACGTCAGCGTGGCTTCTTGTAAGGAAATAATGATTGATCAAAGTACTGGGATTTTTTGACGCATTGCTGTTAAAGTAAAAATAGTGGAAGTACTATACTAGTGTTGCATTTGAAGGTCATTGTGCAAAATTGTAAGCTTATGTAACCTAATGAGATAACATTAGTTTCGATAAAAATTGGGTACCTACGCAAAGTAGACATAGATGGGTTATCTTCTGGTTGGCAAGTGATAACAAGTGGCATGCCAGAGCTCGTGCTTTTGCGATTTCTGTTTATGACTTGCATGAAGACGTTGCACATATGGTTGTTAAATTTGGTTACGAGGGGGCTGCAAAAGGATACAGTTAGGTTAAATAAATGGACAAAGCCAGCAAACTGAGTAAATATGGAGAAATGAAAATTATCCAGAATGTCAGGTTAATTAATAGAACATATCTAAGTGCAAGATTACAGAACTGTAGATGAGTGGTATCTTTGTACAATTTCACCAACAGTTAACAAGCGGGTACAATGAATAATTAGGAATGCTAACAATTTATTGCAAAGAGTTATATGCAGAAATATGGAGATTTTGGTTGGTACATAATTTTGACAATCCTTTTCAAGTGCAAATTTTTTCTGAGTACTTTTGAGTTTTTGGAAATCCATCAATGATTGGTGAAAGTAGATGCTTTGAATAATTTTAAGGCAGACATTAACGGCGATGAAAAAGAATGCGATAAGTGGGAATACAGAGTTAGGGATGCAATCGATTTGGCCGTGATTTTATTGAATGGTAGAGCAGGCTCGAGGGTCCTTGTGTAAATTAGTATATTCATTTTCAGTTCTTGTGGAGTTCCTGAACTTTGATCCAGTGAGAACAAATGATAGTTATGTTTTTGAGTGTGCAAATTTGAAAACTGAGTTATTGCGCTCCATTGAAGCTTCTTGGGTCCTTCTAGGTGGTAGAAGTTTTGAGATGCTGTGAATGTATCTGAGGAAAATTAATGCAGTGCGTCTTGTGAGTAGCACCTTGCAACCGTGATGCATTTGGATGTAAAAAAAGATTGTTAAGGTGGTGGATGGTGTTGCATCAGGATATTCCCATCATTACTGCAGTCGTTTGACTGGTGCTATTGTGTCAGCCATTGAGTTAGAACTGAGGAAGGATTCTTATTTTATAAGGCAGTCTTATTCAGCAAAATCCATTTAATTTATGCAATATAAAATGCAGTCTTTGGGAATGGAGTTGTTCATATATGCAGAAATGCAATAACTTTAGAAACATGTCTTGCTCGTGCTGCTGAAACTTGATTTTTCCTGCAAGATGGTAAGTAGGAATTAATCGCAAAATGCAAACCGATTATTTTTTATTGGTGCAATAAATGAGTTGCATATCTTCATTAAATTCCATCAGAAGCCATTTAGAGTGTGAGATTTCAAGATGCTTTAAACTAATTATCATTATTGCCAGGAATATTGATTTCACAAGGTAAATTTGTATGTTGCAGCTAACGTGTCAATATTTCTAAATAATGTTCCCATACAGGTGAGGAATGTGTTGCTATAAATCACAATAATTGGAAAACCTTGCTTTTTCCTTCAGTGTGTGTATCCTGTGACTTCTGTGTTATCATATATCCATCTACTCCTGTGCATTGTGCTTAAAATTATCTAAATGTACCCTCAAATTCAAAATTAGCAATGCCTCGATTTTATTTTAGTCCCTTTATTAACCATTGAAATGAGCAGTCAAGAAGTTTTAATTTTATAGAAAGAATGGCTACATTTCTGGGGATTGTAACTTTATTACAAAGGGAAATTTTTAAAAGAAAGCAACTAGCAGGTGGATTTCACTGTAGTACGTTTTTTTTGTGGGGGAAATAAAAAGGTTGAAGTGCAGAACATTAAATAATGAAAATCTCGCAGTTGTGAAAGGCTTTGTGGTGCATTTTTAAAATGACTAGAGGTTATAAAGTTTTGCTGCTTAATCCTTATGAAATATGTGTGTTTGTGTATGTTTAGTGTGGGTCACCATACCTGACAACAGGTTGGACACGGTTGAGGACAGTAAAGATTTCTAAATATTATTGAGCTCCAAGGATTAGATGAAAAGAGATTACGTAAACTAGCCTTGTACTCCAAACATTAGAGATCTACCCAGTCAGTCCAAGGGTAAACCTATCTAAAGAATGCTCATGCAAAATGATCACATTATGGATTTACAAAATGCAGATTCTAGAATCTCGTATTCATTTTAGAAGCATCCCAAATATTAGAATTAATGCATTTGCTCAACAGTGAAAGGGCAAATGTGACCCACAAACCCCTGGCCACGCTCTCATCTTGCAGCTATCATTGGGAAGAAGGTACAGGAGCTTAAGAACAGTTATCTTCAGGTTCAAGATCAGCTTCTTACCATTAATCATCAGACTCGTGAACCACCCTGCACGTGCCAACCTTAGCAGCCAGCTACTAATAACCTTGCACTGCTAAGATTGCACTTTATACTTTGTCTTACAGCATGATGGTTTGCTTTACCTGGAATAACTGATAATTTATTACATAATTATTTGTTGTGGTGTTGTGCAACTATAAAGTTGCATCAAGTAGGAATTTAATTGTTCCGAGACTGGTACATATGATAATTAAACACTCTTGACTATCTGTCTTGAGGGGAAAAAATAGAATCAATGGATGAATGATTTTTTTGGCTGGTATTAAAACTCAAGATGTGTACAGCGAACAAAAGCAAGTTTAGATGTTTTTATATAAGCTGCCTACTTGAGAAATGTCATTCCTAGAAGGTTATTTTCATTTCTGGTCAGTGGTGGTGCATTTGTAAAAGTGCTGTGCAAATTTTTCACTTTACATTTCCAATGAGGATGACTTTCTAAAATAGAGAGCTAAGGAATGTTTACTCACAAATGATAACCTGTTTATTCACAGGGAAGGATCCTTGGAAATTGCAGGTTTGTGCTTATCCTTAACAAATGGCAAAACTTGTGTGTTAATTGTATTTAATTTTTGATTCATTGGATGAAGTGTTAAAGGATTTTACAATAATAGGATTGAAATACTACAACAGTAATTTGCAACTGCTGAACTTTCTATTCAATAAGCATCTTGCACCAATAAGCATGTAATACAAATAAGTTAGATTAATAACAATCAGTAGACACTTGGCACTCAGGTCACGTTCACCTTCATCTAGCCCCATCATGTTGATACCAAAGATTCTTCCTACATCTATTTGTTATCATTTTAATTGGTATACTTGATAATGTTATGTCCAGATGTGATTATTTTCAATGTCCTCCTTGCTAACCTCCTAAGTTTTATTCAATGTAAATTTGAGTCTGTCAGTTCGTGGAGCAATCTCATCACCCACAGTTTCCCTTTTTTCAATCCCATAAGCTTTTTGCATTTCTGCCATTTACCCACTAGAGCCAACTTCTCCACTGCTCAACTTTGCATACGATGGTGCATGGACTTCTGTTTGCAGAACTTCAATCTGCCTGAATCCATCGGCTCATTGTCTCAGTGCATTACAAGGAGATGGACATTAGTAACATGGTGTCAAGCCAACCTCTCCCTCAATGTCAGTAAAACAAATGAGCTAGTTATGAATACAGACCGGTGGCGCTGACTTCACACATCATGAAGTCCCTGGAGAGGCTGGTACTCACCTGTGACCCCTGGTTAAACCCTACCTGGACTCCCTGCAGTTCACTTACCAAGCAAAGATGGGGGTTGAGGATGCCATCATCCACCTGCCCCATCGTTCCTATGCTCACCTGGATAAACTGGGAAGCATTGTGAGAGTCATGTTTTTGTTTTTTTACTTCTCCAGTGCTTTTAACACGATCCGGCCTGCACTGCTAGGGAGCAAACTGACAATGATGCGGGTGGCCGCTCCATTGGTGTCCTGGATCACCAACTACCTGACTGGACGACCACGATGTCAGGCTACAGAACTGTCACTCGGACTGTGAGCAACACGTGCCCCACAGGGGACGGTCCTCTCTCCCTATTTACCATCTGCATCTTGGACGTCAGTTATAACTATGCCTCCCTCCACCTGCAGAAGTTTTCAGATAACTGGTGGCTGACTTTAGGAAGAGTGGATCACCCCTGTCCCCTATCTCCATCAATGGTGTAGATGTGCAGTTTACCACGGAGTACAAATACCTGGGAGTGTACCTAGAGTCATAGAGTCACACGTTGATACAGTGTGGAAACAGGCCCAATGCGCCCACACTGGCCAACAATGTCCTAGCTACCCTAGTCCCACTTGCTTGCACTTGGTCCATAACCCTCCAAACCTGTCCTATCCATGTACCTGTCCAACTGTTTCTTAAACAATGGGATTAGTCCCAGCCTCAACGACCTCATCTGGCAGCTTGTTCCATACACCCACCACCCTCTGTGTGAAAAAGTTACCCCTAGGATTCCTATTAAATCTTTTCCTCTTCACCTTGAACCTATGTCCTCTGGTCCTTGATTCCCCTACTCTGGGTAAAAGACTCTGCATCTACCCGATCTTTTCCTCATGATTTTGTATACCTCTATAAGATCTCCCCTCATCCCCCTACGCTCCATGGAATAGAGACCGAGCCTACTCAACCTCTCCCTATAGCTCACATCCTCTAGTCCTGGCAACATCCTCGTAAATCTTTTCTGAACCCTTTCAAGCTTGACAATATCTTTCCTATAACATGGTGGCCAGAACTGAATACAATATTCTAAATGCGGTCTCACCAACGTCTTATACAACTGCAACGTGACCTCTCAACTTCGATACTCAATACTCTTGACTGATGAAGGCCAAAGTGCCGAAAGCCTTATCTACCTGTGACTCAACCTACAAAGGAACCATGCACTTGTACTCCTAGATCCCTCTGCTCTACAACACTGCCCAGCGACCTACCATGTACTGTGTAGGTCCTGCCCTTGTTCGACATCCCAAAATGCAACATCTCACATTCTCTGTATTAAATTCCATCAACCATTCCTCTGCCCACCTGGCCAATCGATCCAGATCCTGCTGCAATTGTTCACAACCATCTTCACTATCTGCAAAACCGCTAAATTTGTTTCAACAGCCATCTTGCTAATCTTGCCCTGTGTGTTCTCATCCAAATCATTGATGTAGATGACAAACAGTAACGGGCCCTGCACCGGACCCTGTGGCACACCACTAGTCACAGGCACAGGCCTCACAACACTAGTCACAGGCCTCCGTTCTGAGAAGCAACCTTCCACTATCACCCTCTGCTTCCTGCCATGGAGCCAATTTGCTATCCATTCAGCTATCCTTGGATCCCATTACATCTAACCTTCCAGAGCAGCCTACCATGTGGCACCTTGTCGAAAGCCTCACTAAAGTCCCTGTACACAACATCTACAGCTCTGCCCTCATCAACCTTTTTGCTCACATCTTCAAAAAAAATCAATCAGATTTGTCAGATCAGATTTCTCACATACAAAACTGCTGACTGTCCCTAATCAGCCCTTGCCCATCCAAATGCCTGGATATCCTATCCCTCAAAATACTCTCCAGTAACTTACCAACTTACAGATGTTAAGCTCACCAGCCTATAGTTCCCAGCATTTTCCCTGCAGCCTTTCTTGAAAAGAGGCACAACATTTGCCATCCTCCAATCCTCTGGATGATTCATAAATTTCAACCAGGGCTCCCACAATTTCCTCTCTAGTTTCCCGCAATGTCCTTGGATATATCTGATCAGGCCCTGGAGATTTATCTACCTTCAAACACGACAGTACCTTCAGTACTTCTTCGACGGTAACCCTCACTGCTCTCATGACACTTCTAGTGACTGCTCCAATTTCCTCCATCCTACTGTCTTTCTCCTTGGTAAATACAGAGAAATACTCATTGAGGACCTTGCCCATCTCCTGTGGCTCCACACAGAGGTGAGTGTTTTTATTCCTGAGAGGTCCCACTCTCTCTACTTACCCTTTTCCCCCTTATGTATTTATAAAATCTTTTGGGATTGTCTTTGATGCTACCCGCCAGAGCTATCTCCTGGCCCCTTTTTGCCCTTCTGATCTCCTTTTTCAGTTTACTCCTTAGTTCCCAAAACTCCTCCAGGGATGCACTTGATCCCAGCTGCCTTTTCCTGTCCCATGCATCCTTCTTATTTTTGACTAACATCTCAATTTCCTTCATCAGCCAAGCTTCTTTACATTTGCCTGCTTTGCCTTTCACTCTAACGGGGACGTACACATCCTGAGCTCTCTTCAGTACACTTTTAAAAACATTCCACTTGGACAATGTTCCTTTCCCCCCAATAACCTGCTCCAGTCAACTTGAGCGAGACCGTCTCTCATACCCTCAAAGTTGGCCTTACCTCAGTTGACCGTTTTAACACGTGGACCCTCTCCGTCCTGATCCATAACTATCTTAAACCTAATCGAACTGTGGTCACTGGTCCCAAAAGGCTATCCACACACATTTCATTAACTTGCCCTTCCTAATTTCCCAATACTAGATCCAGCGTGCCCTCTCATGTGGGGGGCCTTCACATACTGTTTAAGAAAACTCCTGAACACTTTTGAGGAATTGCACCCCATCTAAGCACTTCATGCTATGATTTCCCCAGTCTATATTGGGAAAGTTGAAATCCCCATTACAACAACCTTATTTAACCTGCAGCTGTCTGCAATCTCCCGGCACATTTGCTCTTCTAATTCCCGTTGACTATTTTGGGGGTCTGTAGTATACCCCCAACAAGTGATCATCCCTTTCTTGTTCCTCAGCTCCACCCATATAGCCTCACTAGATGAACCGTCCATAATGTCACCTCTGAACACAGCCGTGACATCCTCCATAACCAACAATGCAACTCCCCCTCTTTTTTCCTCACCCCTGTCTCTCCTGAAGCTCCTGTACCCCGGAACATTGAGCTGCCAGCTGGACAGTAAACTGGACTGGTTCAGGAACGCTGAGGCCCTGTACAAGAAGGGACAGGGCCACCTGTACGTTTTAAGAAGGCTCCGCTCCTTCAACATCTGCAGTGAGATGCTGCAGATGTTCTACCAATCGATGGTAGCCAGTGGCATCTTCTTCACTGCCATGTGCCAAGGCAGCAGGGCAAAGGCTGCCGATGCCCAAGAGGATCAACAAACTCAAGGAAGGCTGGCTCCGTCCTGGGGGCGGAGTTGGATTCTTGAGAGGTGGTCTTGGATGGGAGGATGCTCCTCAAACTGCGGATGTAGCCCAGTCCATCACACAAACCAGCTCCCACCCTCAAATCTTTCTACACCTCACACTGCCTTGGGAAAGCAGCCAACATCGTGAAGGACCACTTTCCCCAGTTTTTTCCTCCTTCTCCCCTATCCTGTTGGGTAGAAGATGCACAAGGTTGAAAGCACAGACCACCAGATTCAGGAGCAGTTCCTCATTCAGTGTTAAATGGTCCTCCATAATCTAGAATGAAGTCCTGATTTCCCAACCTACCTCCTTGCAGGCCTTGCACTTTTTCCTCTAACTGTAACACTACAATTGCTTTAACACTATCCTGGTAATTTTAAAATCCTCTTTTTGCACTACTTTTTGTACTCGTGTATAGCATAATTGTACTTGTGCATTGTATGATATAACTCTGCTTTTCATTGTTTTTCAGTGTGTGATAATCATAATGAATAACAATAATGAAAATAAGTAAATGGAATACATCAGATGTGTAAGAACAACAGGTTTAGATTGTTACATTCTCCTAAATCAGCAGAGCTTACAAAATCCATGTTTGTCCGCAACCCAAATACTAAATATTGTTCATGATTGTTGCAATTGTTGGCACAGAAGTTCATTAAGCTCATCATATTAATACTGGCAACAAAAAAAATCTATTTTAAATTAAACTCACTTCACCATTCTTGGCATGCAGCACACCCAGTGTTTATTCTGAAGTGTTTCAACGTCATTACACTTGCTGGTAGTAAGTTACAGACATCAAACATTTTAATAAAATATCTTTCTTGTATCTGTCATCCAGGTTCCTCAATTTTGGGGAGAGAAATGTCAATTAAGCTTCCCTCCGCCAACTGTGATGGGGTTAGTGTTCTTTTTGGAACTATCTATTTTTGCAAATTAAACTTCACGGTCTCTCGCATCTTTGTAAATTTAGACTCGGCCCACTCTGGGTTCTGATCACCTGTAATGTACAATGTCACCAGAAATGTACATGGCCAAGGAAGCACACCAAAAACCTCAGGAAGTTTGGCGTGAGCCCAACAACCTTCAACTTCTGCAGATGTGCCTTAGAAAGCATTTTTACCAGAATGCATCACATTATAATAATAATAATAATCCATTTATTTTATATAGCGCCTTATCACATGCTCAAAGCGCTTTACAAAAACAATTAACATAGAAACAAACAGATAAACTATCCTGACGGAAAAGCGGCGAATACTCAACGTCAGCGTCCTCTCACGTCAGGGTCCGGCAGTAGACATTAAAAAGCACAAGACACACAGATATAATTTTTTACACAAAACAGCCATCACAGTGATGGAAGGCAAAGTCTTATCTCCTCCTCATTCTTCTCCCGTGGTGCCACGAGGTGATCGAGGCTCCCAACTTTTTGAAGCCCCCACCGGGCGATGGAAAGTCCCAGGGCCGAGCCGAGCAGGCCGATGAAAGTCCTGAGCCCCCACCGGGCGATGGAAAGTGCTGCGGCCGAGCCACGCAGGGCGATGAGGGTCCTGAGCCCCCATTATGGTTTTGGAACAACCATCCAAGACCGCAAGAAATTGCAGAGATATATATAAATTATATATAAATGAAGTCGTTCACCCTTCATTCACTCCTCCAGTTTCATTCACCCCAAAAATAATTTCATTCGCCCTTGGGTGAACCATTCACCAGTTTAAGAAGCACTGGCCCAAACCATCTCGCAAACCAATCTCCCTTCCATTGACTCCATCTACACTAAGCGCTGCCTAGGCAAATCCACATTGGTGTGCGTTCTTGGTCATGTACATCTCTGGTGACATGACAGCATCTGAGCTCTTTGTCTCCTCGTTTACTCTTTCGCACGACTTTTATTCACGACTGTCTTTAGCACGACTTTCATCCTCTCTCATTCTCTCTCTCCCCCCCCCCCCCCCCAATCCGTCATTATTTGGGATTCACGTACAAGGCTCATTTTTCATGTTCCTTGATATAGAAACATAGAAAATAGGAGCAGGAGTAGGCCATTCGGCCCTTCGAGCCTGCACCGCCATTCAATATGATCATGGCTGATCATCCAACTCAGTATCCTGTGCCTGCCTTCTCTCCATACCCCCTGATCCCTTTAGCCACAAGGGCCACATCTAACTCCCTCTTAAATATAGCCAATGAACTGGCCTCAACTACCTTCTGTGGCAGAGAATTCGCACAGAGAATTGTTCCTTCTATGGAACAAGGGGGAAACATATGCCTTTAATTCGAAGCAGGGAAGCCTCTTGTCCGTCAGGGCACTGACGTCAGGGGGCGGAGGGTGTTACTAGTATCAACCTGCGGGGAAACAATGAGAGCGAAGCTTGGAGTTGCTGTAGCGCGAACATCGGCTGCGGACCCGCTCACCAATGCTGCGCCTAGAGATGATGAGAAGCGGGGCTGCGGAGGAGTGCGCCGACTCGGGGGCTGAGACCGGAGGGTGAGTGAGTTAGTGAGTGAGTTAGTGCTGCTCTCGGCTCCTCTAACTCGGGCCCCATTGTGGTTGAAAGGCAGCAGCAGCAGCAGCAGCAAAGAAGGCGGCTTGTTTCACTGTTTCTAGGCGGGGTCGGACGCAGAGGGGGAGGGGAAGCGACAATAATAATATTACTGTCAATGTGGGAACGGGGCAGGAGTTGCAATTGTCCTTTCTTGAGCTCGCCAATTTGAAAGGGCACTATCAGTCAAATTAAGATGGTAGGGTCTCCCCCTGCCTGCCCTTCTGACACTTTCAACAAGCCTGTTGGGTGGTTGGAGCCACAGTGAAGTGAGCCAGAGCCTGGGGAGATTAGATCGAACAAGCCCTTTGGAAATTCAACGCAAATACACTGTGTGTGTGTGTGTGTGTAAAGAGAAAGAAGGCTGGTTTGCAGGAAGTTGCTTTCTTCAGGAAACTTCACACAATGAGCTGTAGGTCGGCTGGCTATCAGCTGAACACACGGGAGGCTTTGTAAGACGACTGGCTTTAAAGAATTGAGAGTTTTCAGCAGGACAGATGATGGGGAAACCTTGCTGCTTTTGTCTCGGATGTAATTTCTCTTCCGGGGGGGAGACCCGCTGTTTGACGCCACTCATTGTTCCCAAGTCGAGATGCCACGGGTCTGAGCCAAATTACAGCTTCTCTCCTGAGGATGATTACGCGAGATCAAATTTCCAACTTAATAACATTACCCACTGCAAATCCTACATTCTCGAGGAATGCCCCACTGGAATGGCTTTACTTGCTGGGGTTTTTTTTTAAAGTACACTGGCATTGTCCGCAGAGTATGCTAGAAAGTTGAGTTTTTTTTTATATCAGAGTATGTTAGAGAGTTAAGAGTTATTGTCAGAGTATGTTAGAGAGTTAAGAGTTATTGTCAGAGTATGTTAGAAAGTTAAAAGTTATTGTCAGAGTATGTTAGAGAGTTAAGAGTTATTGTCAGAGTATGTTAGAGAGTTAAGAGTTATTGTCAGAGTATGTTAGAAAGTTAAGAGTTATTGTCAGAGTATGTTAGAGAGTTAAGAGTTATTGTCAGAGTATGTTAGAAAGTTAAGAGTTATTGGCAGAGTATGTTAGAGAGTTAAGAGATATTGTCAGAGTATGTTAGATAGTTGCCGTCAGATGGAGTGAAACCAGAGCGAACACACGCTTATTGGAAATTAATAATTTTACACCGCCACGCGGTGCAATAAGCAATCTAAATCAAAATTCAGAACACAGAGTAAACGGTAGTTGTCCCGGTAACGCCGAAGAATTTGCTTTGGATTGTCCATGCCGAGCGAGCCTGTTTCAGTGTTACACTTGCAAAACGCAACATTCAAATTAAATATAAAATAAAGACATTCCTTGGCGACTGCGTTGAATCGCACATTATTTATGTGGAGTCCAATATGTATCAACTACTGGATCCAATTGTGCATTTTTGTGTCCCCGGTGTAATTTTTCTATAATAGAAAGTTGAAAATTTGCGTCTATGAAAATGCAGATTGTTGATGCAAACACTTGATTGTGGAATTGCCAGAAATTAATTTCCAATTTATTAATCAGATTTTTAGTTAACTTACATGGGAACGTTATTTTGTTGCGTTCAAAAATAAATGTAATACCTCCGGATTGGGGACAATAGCGAAAATGTTCCATCATTGACCGCGATAGTTATTTAAAAATTCTTATTGCTCCTCTGGTTTTTGAACCATTTTTAAAATTGTGGATTGTATATATAGAATAGGTGAGATTGAAAACAGACCAAGGGGTCAATTGATTTGAAGTCTCAATAAGCAATTAATGATTTGAGGATTATGGAATAACCTTGTGAATTAACTCCCAAAATTTTGCACATTTTTCACTTTCCATCAATTCATTTTGCTAAAGGGCAAACATTTTTCTTAAAGAAAGCTGAATAGAGCCATACTGCATGGAAACCGACCGTTTGGCCCTACCTACCAATGCCGACCCAGATGACCCATCTCCACCAGTCCCACATGCCCATCTCCCTCTAAACCTTTCCTTTCCACATATCTGTCCGAATGTCTTTAAAATGTTGTTATCGTACCTGACTCCACAAACTCCTTTGGCAGCTCATTCCTTCTACCCACCACCCTCTATGTGGAAAAAGATGCTCCTCCGGTTCCTATTAAATCTTTCCCCTCTCACCTTAAACCTATGGCCTCTGGTTCTTGATTCCCCTTTGCTGGGTAAAACATTGAGTTGACTTTTCATTTTTGTTGTAAAGTTTTAGTAAAAAATACTAAGTAATTTGTAGTTGTGTACATGGACACTGGCCCTTCAGGTCATTGAGCTCACCATCAATCACCCAGTATGCTAATCCCATTCTCACTACATTCCTACAAACTCCCCCCAGATTCTACCACTCACCTAAACAATAGCGGCAATTTATAGTGACTAATTAAGCTACTAAAATGCATATCTTTGTGACGCATACCCTACTAAATCTTTTCCCTTTCACCTTAAACGTGTGTCCTCTGGTTCTTGTTTCCCATACCCTTGGTAAAAAAAAATTCTGTGCATTCACCCTATCTATTCCCCTCATGATCTTATACACCTCTGTAAGATTACCCCTTAGACTCCTGTGCTCCATGGAATAAAGTCCTGTAATGTGCAGGAAAGAACTGCAGATGCTGGTTTAAATCAAATGTAGACACAAAATGCTGGAGTAACTCAGCGGGACAAGCAGCATCTCTGGAGAGAAGGAATAGGTGACGTTTCGGGACCCTTCATCAGACTGATGTCAGGGGAGTGGGCGGGACAGAGATAGAATGAAGTCAGAGGCAGTAAGACTGATGGGAGGACTGGGAAGGGGGAGGGGATGGAGAGAGAGAGAAAGCAAGGGCTACTTGAAGTTGGAGAAGTCAATGTTCATACCGCTGGGGTGTAAGCTACCCAAGTGAAATATGAGGTGCACTGGGTTTCACTCTGACAAAGGCCCAGGACAGAAAGGTCAGATTGGGAAGGGGAGGGGGAGTTGAAGTGCTGAGCAACCGGGTGATCAGGTAGGTTAAGGCGGACTGAGCGGAGGTGTTCAGTGAAACAGTTGCCGAGCCTGCGCTTGGTCTCGCATACTCCTTATGTCTAAAGTCCTGTAATGTCCAACCTCTCCATATAGCTCAGGCCCACAAGTCCTGGCAACAACCTCCTAAATCTTCTCCACACTCTCTCCACTGTAGTGTGATCACGAAGGGAGTGCAAACTCCTCACAGACAGCCAGGATTGAACCTGTCTCTGAAGATGCAAACCAGCAGCTGTCCTAGCTCTACAACTCTGCCACATGCATTGCCTTCGCTCAGTCCGCCTTAACCAACCTGATCTCCCGGTGGCTCAGCACTTCAACTCCCCCTCCCACTCCCAGTCTGACCTTTCCGTCATGGGCCTCCTCCAGTGTCATAGTGAGGCCCACTGCAAATTGGAGGAACAGCATCTCATATTTCGTTTGGGCAGCTTACAACCCAGCGATATGAACATTGACCTCTCCAACTTCAGATAGTTCCTCTGTCCCTCTGAGTTACTCCAGCATTTTGTGTCTACCTTCAATTTGAACCAACATCTGCGGTTATTTTCCTACACACTCACTGAGAACATTTTTGGTTAATCAAGTTCAGAAAACTACTCGGAAATTCAACCCCTCCAAACCCCCTTGCACCTACATATCTATAACATTTTCAAACATGGCAGATGGTGAGGGCACTGGGTCAAGGTTATTATTACATATCCCAGTGGCGCAGTGGTAGAGCTACTCCCTTACAGCGCCAGAGACCCGGGTTCGATCCTGACTACGGGTGCTTCTCTGTACGGAGTTTGTACGTTCTCCCCGTGACCTGCATGGGTTTTCTCCGAGATCTTCGGTTTCCTCCCACACTCCAAAGACATACAGGTTTGTAGGTTAATTGGCAAAACAGTCTTGTGCCATATACCTGATACTTTCTAGCATCACTTCCTAACATTTCTAACATCAGTATATGGAGATGAACACTTTTGTGCCATGTACGTACCAAAATGCTTGTAGCAATAATACTAATATTTTTCTCTTATTGGAAGTAATGTTTATGTAAGTTTTTTGGTGCATTGCATTGTCCTTAATATTTCATTAATGTCATCCCTTTGCAGATCTGATTCCAGTAGGATGTCTTCAACTAGTAGTAAGTACCGATTTACATTTGTGACCATTGTGTCTCAGCGCTTGGATCCTTACGGAATGTATGAGAGGAAGAAAGATATTGCAGTTGAAAGAAAGGGAGCGGGTGTTATTTGTTGCCTAGAACTCTAAAGTGATATGTATGTGTGAGGAGTGGAGGGAGGGATGATGCATATTTATAGAAGTCTGTCTTCACTGAATCTGGCTTCTTCCTGTTTGTTCTTTTAAGTACTGACATTGATGTCCTTCCTAAATTGAAGATGCGTTGCTTTGATTAATGCGACATGCAATGAGCCAGTTGTAGAGCAGATTTTATGATTTAATTGCAATATGTAAGTGGCAATGATATTGCGGTGCAGCAATTTTGTGTGAATTTGCATACCTTACTGATGCATTCATTAACAGCTTGTTTAAATAGCCTGATGCTAGAAGGGACGACATTCGTATGAACTGTGGACCTTGCTATTCACTTCCATCAGCCATGTGAAATCATAGATGAAGACAAAATCTGCTGCCATTGTTAAAAGCCTTGTTAAATATTTCTAATTATTTGTTTCATTGGTCAGTGAAAGATGTGGTAGAGAAACAAATTAATCCGCTGATAGACTCAAAAAGCTGGAGTCACTCAACGGGCGAGACAGGCAACACCTCTGGAGAGAAGGAATGGGTGACGTTTCGGGTCGAGACCCTTCTTCGGCTTCTGCAGCTCTTTTGCTATTGCTGAATGCACTGGAGCAGTTAGGTGGGGTTGCTAGCATTAAACAATACAATTCCTATTTGAAATGCCACCATCAGGATCACTTATGTTCAATCCTAATGAATAAACAAGGAAAGCGTGTAATAGTGGCGCAGTGGCAGATTTGCTGCCGTACAGCGCCAGAGACCCAGGTTTGATCCTGACTATGGGTGCTATCTGTAAGGAGTTAGCCATAGAGGGAGTACAGAGAAGGTTCACCAGATTGATTCCTGGGATGGCAGGACTTTCATATGAAGAAAGACTGGATAGACTCGGCTTGTATTCGCTGGAATTTAGAAGATTGAGGGGGGATCTTATAGAAACTTACAAAATTCTTAAGGGGTTGGACAGGCTAGATGCAGGAAGATTGTTCCCGATGTTGGGGAAGTCCAGAACAAGGGGTCGCAGTTTAAGGATAAGGGGGAAGTCTTTTAGGACCGAGATGAGAACGTTTTCTTTTCACACAGAGAGTGGTGAATCTGTGGAATTCTCTGCCACAGAAGGTAGTTGAGGCCAGTTCATTGGCTATATTTAAGAGGGAGTTAGATGTGGCCCTTGAGCCTAAAGGGATCAGGGGGTATGGAGAGAAGGCAGGTACAGGATACTGAGTTGGATGATCAGCCATGATCATATTGAATGGCGGTGCAGGCTCGAAGGGCCGAATGGCCTACTCCTGCACCTATGTTTCTATGTTTGTAGGTTCTCCCTGTTACTGCACGGGTTTTCTCCGGGTGCTCCAGTTTCCTCCCACGTTCCAAAGATCTGCAGGTTTCCAGGTTAATTGTCTTTTGTAAATTGCCTCTAGTGTGTAGGATAGAACTAGTATATGGGGTAATCATTGGTTGGCGGGGACTCAGTGGGCCGAAGGGCATGTTTTCACGCTGTATCGCTACAGTCTAAAGAAAGTGTTATTAATTGAAAGTAAATGGGTATGAGTGGACATCCATCATACAAGAAGAAGGTGACATTTAAAGGACATTTAGGCAGGTACTTGGATATAAAATGTTTAGAGAGATATGGTCCAGGTGTGGGCAAATGGGTCTTGCTCGGATGGGGTATATGGGACAGCATGGACGAGTTGGGTCAAAGGGCCTGTTTCTGTGCTCGATGACATGCATTAACTTCTGACTGACGTCACTCTGACTGATGTCACAGTGCTTAGAGAGGTTCAGAATCAGGAGCTTGGGAATCCTTGCCCCCAGATTAAGAACAGCTTAATCCCATCAGGCTCTTGACTCGCCCTGCACAACGCTGACCATAACTCTATCTCAGCAGCTGGCTACTACTATGAACTTTGTAGAGGATTGTACTACGTTGTTCAACTTGCACTATTATGGTCTAGTTAGCCAGTATAATTGGTAATTTATTGTATTATTGTTTTAGGATATTTATTTGTTGTGTTAATGTGCCTGTAAAACCGCAGCAAGCAAGGATTTCATTGTTCTGTTCCTGGTGCATATAACAATGAAACATTCTTTACTCTTGACTCGTGGCACCAGAGCATGTTAATCCTTGGAACACTTTATTCTGCACTCTGTTTATTTTTACTTTTGTGGTACCTTACGTACTCGTGTATGGTATCTGAGGAAGGGTCACAACCCGAACCATCATTTGGACATTCCCTTCACAGATGCTGCCTAACCCGCTGAGCTTTTCCAACACTTTGTGTTTTGCTCAAGGTTCCAGCATCTGAGTTCCTTGTGTTTCAGTGGCATTATTTGCCTGGAATGCACACAAAACAAGCTTTTACACGATCTCAGTATACATGACATTAATAAACCAATACCAAATTGACTTTTGAAAGTTTGATATAGCAAATAGATGTGACAAAGCTACTGTCATACAGCATTTCCATTGTACAATATCTAGCAATTATTATCTAAGTAATTTCAAACATGCCAATCTTTTGCTGATGCTGAATTTATCCTGTCGATTCTTGATCAGATTTTTACTGGATTAAATTTGAAAAAGGATTTGGCATCAAGCCAAAAAGCCATCTGTTTGAAGTGTCTTTTCCCTTGGGCTACTTCTCGTAGCTTTCAGCAGTTCACTTCAGCCGCACAAATGGACACCATAGTGTTTCCTTGGGTGAAAAGGTATTGTATCTTGTCTACCTGTATGTCAAACTAATTCCTTGTGCAAATGCCTTAAGTTTTTCTTGCACTTAAAATACTCTGGGAGCAATCTATTTCTAATTAAATAGGGAAGTGCACTTAAGCGGACTTGAATTAATTAACGGGCAATCACTTTTCCGTTGACAGAATGGCTGTTTACAGCTTGAATGTATTTACCAACATCTTTTAAGTTTTTCTCTCTCAGTTTACTGGAGATCTACCAAAATGTTTTGAATCGTCTAGTTGGAGCTGCTCTTGCTGCTAAGATGCTGTGAGTCATTTCATTTCCCATAGCAGCCTTTTAGTTCCCATCCGCCTTTGGTCTAAATAAAACCACTGAAACTATTTAGGAAAATGAAATAACCACATTAGTCTTTGGCTTTAATACTACTTTGGGAATGATAGCTCGGAATGATAATGGAACTAATTATATATTTAAAATTATGAAGGGGAGTTGTGATTTTCATGAGGATACCTCACTGATTGGAAGTAAAGGAATAATCAATAATAACACCGTTAGACTTTTTTTTTTAAACAAAAGACTGGCAGAAATCCCAGTAATAATAACCTCAGTGTATGCCTGCTCTTTGTGGCTTTGAAGTGATGCATAGAATTTATGCTGATACACACAGTTCCCTCACAGACTGAGTGTGTAATCTCTTTCCATCCTGCATCATTATAGCCCTGGCCATGCTATCTGATGATGCAAATGCTAAGATAAGCGATCTAATTAGTGCAATGGTCAGAGAAAATGACTGCATCTTAGAAGGCATAATGAAAGTAAAATCATACTGGGTGTATTTTTGAGTCTGCATGCACAACATAGTTTTCTCCTTTGCCACTGTTGATCCCCATCCCAGCCTCCAAAGCATTAGAACCACAATCTTTTAAAACCAATTAATGGGGAAAAAATGGGAATTTCAGTTCCCCTAAAACAAAAATGCCATTATTCATCACGTTAAAGTATGGCTTATTGTTTAGTGTCAATGCACAAGACACTGGGTTCTGTGAGAACCTTTGTTACTGCTCCCTCTCTGTGATTCCTGCTCTTCCTCACTCCAATGTGGATTCTGTGAGACCCTCACTCACTGCTCCCTCTCTGTGATTTCAACAACCTAATGATATTCAGGATGTGCAGCAGGCATTTGAGAAGAGAAAGATGCTTCAAATTGCCGAAATATATATTACATTTGGTTATGATGTTGGTTGAAGGATAAATTCTAGTCAGATTGCAGGGAATTTTTTTTTGCCATCATTATTACCATGGAACTTTGTGCAACCACTGAGCGATGTGATGTGGTGAAAGCAAAATGGCTCATCGAGGAACATAAAGAGATTTTCTGATATACAGCATGCCTAGCCTGCTTAAAATAACTTTCTACCGAGAACCAAAATGCTGCAAGTGCTGGAAATCTGAAATGAAATGCTCCTGTTGCCATACACCATGTGTGGGGAAAGATCCACAAATAACGGGTCAAGTTGACATTTCCCGAGATTGCTAATGCTGGAGAATATTCCTGGATTGGAACATTGATCACACAGCACAAGAACACGCCCTTCGGCCCACAATGTCTGTGCCGAACATTGTTGTGAACTTACATTTTCATGGACTGGTCAAATCAAATTGACAAAAGTTAGTTGAAAAACCAATTCATGAAATGGGCATTGACATAGTGTAGTTTGTCAAGTCAAGTCTACTTTATTTGTCACATACACATACAAAATGTGCAGTGAAATGAAAGTGGCAATGCCTGCGGATTGTTCTAAAACTACAAACAAAATAGTTGTTTTTTTTAAAAGACACAACACAAAAAATAAATGAATACAGTAAATTAGTCCCTGGTGATACGAGTTAACAGTCCTGATGGCCTGTGGGAAGAAACTCCATCTCATCCTCACTGTTTTCACAGCGTGACAGCTGGAACAGTCCGTTGCTGGGGTGGTAGGTGTCCCCCTGGCTCTGGATCTGCACCTCCTGATGTATAGGTCCTGCAGGGGGGCGAGTTTAGTTCCCATAGTGCGTTCAGCCGAACGCACTACTCTCCGCAGAGCCTTCCTGTCCTGGGCAGAGCTGTTCCCAAACCAGATTGAGATGTTGCCGGACAAGATGCTTTCTGCAGCCCCAGAGTAGAAGCACTGAAGGATCCTCAGAGAGACTCTGAATTTCCTCAACTGTCTGAGGTGGTAAAGGCGCTGCCTTGCCTTACTCACCAGTGTGGCAATGTGTGTTGTCATGGATTAAATCAGGAAAACAGACAATATTACTCTTTTATCTTGTGTAATAAGGCAAGGTTAGCTGATTCTAATCTAATTGTGAGGGATAACCCTAAGTGATGATAATAATTTTTGTCATCATTTTGAAAAAGACATATTTCACACCAGAAACTAGAGCCTAGAGACGATATTTTGGGTCAGGATGCCATCTTTCCATTTCCCTCAACAGATGCTGACGTGCTGAGTTCCTCTAGTAGTTTAGTTTTTGCTCAAGATTCCACCATCTGCAGTATCTATTTCACAAACTGTCTTGGGTGGGTAATCTGAATGATTAATTGGGCTCGGCCCAGAGTTGGGTTTGGTTTGGATGTTTTAATTTTATACTTCCAGCACCCAAACGGAACATAGTGGGATACTCATTCTTGAATCAAGTAACAAATGTTATCATAAGCTTTGGTCTTGATCCAGCAACTTATCTCCGGTTACTTCCTTAGAGTAAAGTGTAAGTTAAGACTGGCAGAATCACTGGACTGTGTTTATATTTAAATGAGTAACTCAATCACAAAAAAACAAGTAAGGAAGTTGACTTAATTATTCCAAGGAATTAGATGGCCATCAATTGGAGGCAAATTCTAAAAATGAATTGCATTGATCTCACGATGACAGTATTATCTTTTGGTTAAAAAATATATATAAAGTGCTGGAGTAACTTAACAGGTCAGGCAGTATCTCTGGAGAGCATGGATGGGTGATGTTTCGGGTCAGGATGCTTCTTCAGACTGATGATCAAAAAGCCCCCACTTCTGTAAACACCAGTCTCTCACCAAGCCCCACCTCTCTTCCAGCTTTCTCTTCTCACCCCTCCACCTCAATCAGTCTGAAGAAGGGTCCCAACCTGAAATGTTCTCCAGAGAAGGGTCTCGACCCGAAACGTCACCCGTTCATTCTCTCCAGAGATGCTGCCTGTCCCACTGAGTCACTCCAGCATTTTTTGTCTATTCTTCAGAGTTGCTGCCTGATCCGCTGGGTTACTCCAGCACTTTGTGTCTTTTTTTGTAAACAAGCATTTGCGTTTCCTTGCACCTCCTGTTTTCTTTTGGTTGGCAGCTTTAAAACATTTGCAAGAGGTATTTTTTCCTCCCATTTAAATTTGAATTGTTTTGGAAATTTACTTGCAGCTTACAATTAGTCAGGATTTCCTGATTGCTACCAGTAACTATTTTCAAAGACCTTATCTGAAGGCAGCAGCAGGAAAGGTATTGGCCCTGCTTCAGACTTGGTCACTCTCAGTTACATATCAAAGGGTTGCAGTGCAAAAACTTTGTGAAAGTATTTGACTTTTCAGGAAGCATGCTACTTAAAAATGTTCATGTTCAATCAGAGTTTTCACTGAGGCGGTTGGATGGAAGAAATTTTGCATGTGACTATTTTCGTTAAAGGGATTTCATTTGTTACCTTATAAGCCCTGGAATCTTGTATATTTTTAACAAAATTGAGTATTGCAATAATCTGGGAAAAGCTGGAAAAGTAGCAAAATTATTTTCTTGTCTTCAAACTAGGATGTTTTTTTTAAATTTCTGAATATATCTGCTGCCTTTCTCCAAACGATATATTTTTTGGCACGTTGGCCTTAACAGTCAGAGTATTGAGTATAGAAGTTGGGAGGTCATGTTGCAGTTGTACAAGACGTCGGTGAGGCCACACATTGTGTTTAAGTTTTGGTCACCATGTTATAGGAAAGCTGGAAAAGATGCAAAGAAGATTTACGAGGATGCCAGGACTCGAGGGCTTGAGCTGCAGTGAGAGGTTGAGCAGGCTAGGTCTCTTCCTTGGAATGCAGGAGTGATCGTATGAAGGTGTACAAAATCATGAGAGAAATAGATAGGGTAAACGCAGTCTTTCAGAGTAGAGGAATCAAGAACCAGAAGTTTAAGGTGAGGGGGGGAAAGATTTAAGAGGAACCTGAGGAATAACTTTTTTACACAGAGTGGTGGGTGCATGGAACGAGCTGCCGAAGGAGATAGTTGAGGCAGGTGCGGTCGCAACGTTTAAGAAACATTTGGGTAGGTACTTGGATAGGACAGGTTTATAAGGATATGGGCCAAATACAGGCAGGTGTGAGCAGTGTAAATGGGGCATGTTGTTCGGCGTGGGCATGTTGGGCTGAAGGGCCGGTTTCCCTGCTTCTGACTGCATTTTTTGCACAAATGTTGTGCATTGGACCCGATTTCATTAAAGGTAGATTTTGATTGCCTGGTTGTTCATTTGTATTATACATTGGTAAAGTAAATCTCATGAATCGTTAGTGCGTGTATTATAATGCTGTGTATAGAGATTTATTCAAATATTTAATCACTTTTGGCAGACTAAATTTAAAATTGGCTGCCCCCACTTGCAAGGTTAACATTTTAGTTATCAAATATAATTGCGTCCAGATTAATCCTGAAGCTAATGATTTCTCTGTTCCCTATTCATAAAGCAGGAATGTTTAAAATTGGGTAATGTCCTGCTGGGCATGGTCAAATAATCGCCCACTAAAAGTCAATAAAGTCCAATAACCCTATTTTCTTCTCTCCACCTGTGTCATGTTTTCCTTGTACTTAATATTTTTAACATGTTCATTACAGATATTTTAATGAAAAAAAACCATGCAAGATTGAAAGTGTAGACATGAGCATATTTAGAATCTTTTATGAAAAAGACGGCTTGATTTTCTTTTCAAAATGCTCCATCCTTTTCTGGAACTAAATTGATTTGTGCATGGAATCTATATACTAAAACTCTCGTTTGTTTGTTCCTGAAATACAGCCAAAACGGTACACGATAGGGCAACAATTTTAGGCCCACCTACGCCCCTTTTGTGCTAATGGAAGAAGTTTCATTGAAATCGGTGTTATATTTTAAAAGTTATTCACATTTTAAAGTTTAAATCTATCTCCTAGGGAAGGAGGGGGGAGGGAGGGAGGGAGGGGGGTAGAGGTGGATGGAGTGAGGGGGAGAGGGAGGGAGGGGAGGGGTGGGTGGAGGTGGGAGGAGAGGGTGCTGCACCAATGCAGGAGAGGTTTGGGCCCAACGGGTCCACTTGGTCTAATATATGTCTAAAAAGTGTCATGAAAGGGAGTAAAGTTGATTTGATATGGAAGAGTGACTGTAAATTGCCCCCTGGTGTGTTGGGAGTTGATGCAAAAGTGGATAATTTAGAACTAGATGTGAAAAGAGTATTGAAGTTTGTTGTGGACTCAGTGGGCCAAAGGACCTGTTTCCATGCTGTATCTTTCAATTAATCAATTCTCCATCTGTATATTCACTCGCATTCCTAACCACAGTCTGGCCCCTGGTTGTCTGGCCACACTAGGACAGACAGGAGCAGTCAATGGCTCAGTGAAGAGCACTATCTTGGATTGATGTTTGTCACATGGTTGAAATGCACTGCAGTTCCGTGATGTTACACCTTAAATTATTTGTGATGCCGCAGGGAATCACAGTTTAACTTTTACCCCCTCATTAACATTTAACTCTCGGGCACTTCATCTTAATATTTTGTTCTTGACAGAAACTCTGTAATGAGTATTTAAGAACGATCTTCCACAAAGACAGGGTATTGCCTCCAGCACCTTCAAGGTCAGCTGCAGGAGGTGCCCCCGGGACGAGAGGCTGTCGGGTGAGGAGAGGGACGCTGGTTCGAGGGCCGAGCCGGTCGAGGGTGATGGAGGAGGCCCTGCAGCAGCCTGGGCATTGCCTGGATCGGGAGCCGCTCCAGTACATCCAGCATGTGGAGTGGACTTTGGACTTTTGTAAATGGCGCCAAAATATGGCAACTGGTGCATGTGTGTGCTGTGCAAAAAGACTTTCACTGTGCAGTGCACACGTGACAATAAAGATCCACTGGATATCAGAAGATATTCCTTGTCTGGCACCAGGTTATAGCCTAGAGCATAATTCCAGTCATGATATCTGAAGAAGAGGCTGTTAAATGTCTGAATGCTCGTATCTGTAATCTTGTGCAAGCGATTTACATTTCTCCAATTTTACAAAGACTGTGAATTTCAGTCATATTATTCCATGCAATAATAATAATGTAAATTAACGTTTTATTAACATTAAAATATAAGTTAACACATTTTAAGGCAACAGCGCACACTACTCAGTATTCCAACATTTTACATTTGCTATTTTAGCCATTTGGCCTGATTAACTTTGCTATTAATTTGCTTAGTTTGCTTGTAAAAATTGTTAATGCCATTGACACATTTGATCTATTTTTAAGGTGAGCTGGTGCAGGAAGAAGGCCAGGACCCTTTCCAGGTGTCTGTGCATCTTCTTGCGAACCCTGGTGAATCTCGAGGATTGCAGCAAACCTTGGACTGTCTATTGCATTGGATTAGCCCAGACATCCAGTTGTTTCATGTTTCAGAACGGGCAAGCCCAATAATATATTGCAAGTCACAGCACAGGAAAAGCTCTGCCTATCCTTCCCTCTCTGTTATTCTGTTTCTACACGAAGACTTTGGCGAAGAACGGATTTTGCAAGTTCATGACTTTTTCCAGGGTTTACCGTGGCAATATCATCACAGCGAGAGTGTCGGTGGGAAAATTCTTCCTTACATGATTTGCTGTCAGGACTTCTACTCTCTGGATGCTAACATGCCAATCTGGGCCGTGAGGCAAGTACATTATGGCAACGAAATCTTACGGATCACTGTGAGCTGCAGCTATGAGAATTTTGAGGACGCTGTCAAACTCTATGAATTAATCTTGCACAAGAAAGCTGCTGTGCAAAAAACGGATTTCTGCTGTTTCACCATATTCTCCAGCCACAATTTCTGCATCCAGCTCTCGTTAAAACAGTTGCCGCTTGGAATTACCGTTGACCTCAAAGAATCGGCCGTGCTACAGTTCAGAGTGCACGCAATAGGAGAGTTGGTGCCACT
Source organism: Rhinoraja longicauda (assembly GCF_053455715.1). Lineage (NCBI taxonomy): Eukaryota > Metazoa > Chordata > Chondrichthyes > Rajiformes > Arhynchobatidae > Rhinoraja > Rhinoraja longicauda. The sequence goes on along the minus strand of NC_135965.1, from coordinate 41,310,071 downwards.
TCTTCCAAATCCCTGCATCCCCATCAGCAGCACCAGGTGGCAAACTGAAGACTATGATCGAAACAAGATCCTTTTCCAAGTAAGTATTGTGCAATGAATAAGTGTTGACAGCTTCTGTCAGTAAAATAAATGACCTAAAAAGAAGATTGCTGTAATTATACTCACACCGGGTAATTGAGATGGTGAAATCTGATCCTTCTGGAGCATTATGGAAACCAAGAGTGATAATTAACCATAGTTCACACCATGCCTTACTTTTAAACAGAATAAATTGTAAGAGAAAATATCAGCTTGTGTGACAAACATCTCCAATCTATAACAATTCCCTTGCATTTAACAGCCATTATGGTTGAGAACATTAAAATTGCAAATGCTAGAAATCCAATTATAATGTGGAGAGAGAGCATGGAAATTGGCACCCCACCAAATCCAAGCCAACCAGCGGTCACACATTCACAGTACTTCTATATTATCCCACTTTCTCACCCATTCTGTAACCACTCGGGGCAATTCACAGAGGCAAATAACCTATAAACCCGCGCGCCTTTGGGATGTGGGAGGGAACCGGGGCACATGGAGGAAACTCGCTCGGTCACGGAGGGAACTTGCAAGCTCCACACAGACAGCACCAGAGGTCAAGACCCCCCGGTCTCTGGCACAGCGTCAGCAGTTGTACCAGCTGCGCCATGGTGCCGCCAATCTAAAAGCAGCTAATGCTGGAAACACTCAGCAGGTCAGGTAGCATCTGTGGAAGGAAAGAGAATCGACACTTCAAATGGGGGACCCGTCCTAAGAACTGTAATTTTCGCTATTGCTTTCCATGCAGCTCAAAGAGCAGCAGGTATCATCTTTCATTACACAATTTATTTTCAGCTGATTGAAATAAAAAGCTCCCAGTGCAGGTATTTGTTTGTGATGTTTGGTAAAAGGATTATTATTCATTAAAAAATGTAATATTCAAGTTGGATTAAGATCAGTTTTGTCCACGTTTGGGTCATTTATATCCTCCCAAGTCGAATGTTGTCTTATCTTAGGTGAGTGTGGGACAGGGCGAGGTTTAATGTTGATAAGCTGAATCCACTTAATGCCTTTAGCTCTTCGTGAGTTTGTTGGTTCAGTGCATGCGAAAATCATAGATTGTTGAAGCATTCATTGCTCTAGTACATTCTACATTGCCACAGACTATAAATGTAAAAATCAAAAAAATCCACATTTCAAATGTACAGTAGAAAAATAGACCACTCTGCTGAACTGGTGAAATGACATAATCAATGCTGAACGAAAGCTGCCTTCCACCCAAATGTATGTAGTCCAGTGAGAATTTATAGAAACATAGAAAATAGGTGCAGGAGGAGGCCATTCGGCCCTTCGAGCCAGCACCGCCATTCATTGTGATCATGGCTGATGGTCCACAATCAATAACCCGTGCCTGCCTTCTCCCCATATCCCTTGATTCCACTAGCCCCTAGAGCTCAATCTAACTATCTCTTAAATCCATCCAGTGATTTCTGTTTTTCTGTTCCTTTCGTTCAAACTCTCCCCCCACCTCCATGTGCCCACGGGTGCTGATACAGCTTCCCCAACATGCATTTATGTCCCTTTAACAATAATAGTCCGTCATTCCTTGGGTAACAAGAACTGTCCTGAATTCCAATTGAATTTATTGAGTGCGAGATTTATTAATGCGTCTCAAAAGGCACATGAATTCTGATCTGGGTCTTTCTCTGCAACCATTCCAATAAAAACCTTTATAAAATGTTCCAAGGTCATCCAACAACCTTCTCTTTGCTGGCGATTAGAGCTGGATCTTTTCAGCCTTTCCTGATAACTTTGTCTTTAGCTACACTGTTAGCCTTTTTGTGAGGTTTTTGTCCTTTCAGTCATGTCACTTGAAACAATGCTTCGATTTAATGATAGTTTGACAGTTTACAATTACTTGCAAGCTTTATTCATTTGTTCTATTTTCGACAACGAAGGGGATTTCATATTGGTATGTTATAGTTGGCTTAGTTACCTGAATTACCATGTCAAGATCTGCCCATCAATCTAATAATTCAATCTGAATATGTATTTAGTGTTTTGTGCTGATCATTGTATGGAAACAAAGTGGTTAGTGTAAATAGAATGGAATTTTAATTATAGTTAAACTCATGTTGGTGTTAGACTTAGATCTCAGTCAGAATGAGCACAGCTTATTGGCAGAACACACTTTTGGTTGAATGAACAAAATATCTTCCAAAATATAAGCATCCAGTAACTTTTCCAGTAAGGCAATTTATAGAGATCTTTCAAACTGGTACAGTTTATCAAACAGTACACGGGTATACCACTGATTTTCGGGCAACTGCTGGTCTGGCGCCTCCTTTCAACCGGACAAAATTACAAGAACGCACTTGAAATTCCAGCGACCGCCAGTATAGTGTAGTATAGTGGATGGCCACAGATGGCGCTGTGTATGGCGTGTGCTCTTTCGGGATGTGTGATCCGTCTCGATATAGTTAATTGTTCACGTCTGCAGTTGCTGGTGGTGAACCCTCGGTTATGTGCTATTCTCAGCTTATTTTGCCTACATTTAACCCTAACTGTGGCTTCTAAGCAAGGTAAGCTAAGACAAGTCATGGTGTCAAGCATAAACACTTCCATACTGACACTTAATTTCCATTTAATATTTGGAGCATTTATGTTTCTAGCCATCCATGGTGCTTCAGCTACATGGGAGGAGGGTGATTAGTTGGTCACGGGCTTAACGTTGAATTATTATTGCAAAGCTCTGGAACCAAGGGTGCCGGAAAATCGGCGTGGACATGTATTTAATGCTTTGAATGCAATTGTAGAAAATAGTATTTGTGAAGCTGTACAAAGCATATTCCTTTAGTAGAAAGCCTTTAGTAGAACGTATACAAGCCAAAGTCATTTGACTGTTCTGCCCTTTGTGGAATAAAATTGTTTCTTAACTCACAATACCTTCACGTTTAGCACCTTCTGAGAAACCTCCATTTTTGATAATGCAAATATAATTTAAGTTATAATAATTAACTATTTCATATAAGTTAATATAATAAGTTAATGGCTGTATTTTTAAACTATGCTTTTATTTAATAGGGTTAGGTCTTGAGCAGCTCAGTGTGAATAAAATAAGCATATTTTGATTTCTTGTTGCAATCCAATATTGCGTTCCTTTTTGGGAATTGTTGCGCTGATCTGTTTTGTGTATTTTCTTGCCACCAGGTGAGAGGGAGTGTTCGATATGTGGACAGAAATTGCTCTGCTGCACCTGTGCCTTGTAGCAGTGGCTTTAGCAATCACTTGTGCAGTTCAGTGTCATGCACTCAAAATCCCCTTTCGGAAAAGTGGCCTTGCAGCAGTCAAATGCCTCCTGACAGGAACAGAATGTTCTCTACTTTGGCAGCAGATGCGAAAGAGAGGAAAGATGTGAAAGGAAAGCAGCGGGCCAATGTGCACGGGATGGCGGACAGGACGGAAAGCAGCACGTCGGAGAGTTTGTGCAGCACTCCCAAGAGCAGCTCGTGTTACTCGTCCCAACGCAGCAGTCCAGCGGCGACAACATCTCGCAGCGATTTACCGTTCCACTACAACACACCCACAAAGATCCGAAACCTTGATCACGAAACCTCCGCTGCAATACAAGTTTCAGAAACGGACGTTGACACCGGCTTCATCGTTACCAAGTCAAACCCATTGGCTGGTGCTAGTCCCTGCTCTTTATCTGCTCTTCCCACGGGCATAAAGAGCAGTTCTCCTAACTCAAGTATGAAAAGTCATGTATTAAAACCGACTCTAATGTCTCCCGAAATGAACAGTAATTTTAGCAAAAAGTGGCAGACCTCAAAAAATGACGAAAAGTCGCCACGTGCTTGTCACAGACCACCCGAAGCACAGCAGCGGTTTTGTGAAAGTAGCAGAGAAGAAGAAGAGTTTTTTATTTAGACAGACATATGTAATCTTATCAAGTTTTACTTTAATCCGTGAGGCAAAATTATAACAGATAAATACTTGCAAGGGATAACATTATGGAACAATAAATTGCAAACATTTTGTCATTTGTTTTAAGGCAAATATACATCTGACTCAAATGCTTTTTTAATTAATTCTGTTAGTTAACATTTCACTTGCACTATGCGGATTTATCCTGTAAAAATAGAAACACAAAATCCAGTAGTTTGATGATGAAATTTTCTTCAAATTATTAAATGAATAATTTAACTCTAATGTTGGCTTGGAGTTGCAGAAACTGCACATAATTATATCTGTAGCTCTAATCTGCTAAGTAAGCACTTCAGCAAAAAATCAGTTAAACAGTCTCATTTTGATGTTTAACTAAACTCTGCTGTACATATTAAAGTCACTGTAAGACCTTGCATAAGGAAATCTTTTAAAAATGTTAAACAGTTTTTGGTAACTTGCTGCCTGTTTGGATTTTTTTCTATTATTTGTCAAGTCTGGATACTAGTTTGGTATTGGAAGATATGTTGTACGGAGGATTTACCTTATTGAACATTACGTGAATAGCAGTTTACCCACCACAGAGTTTATGATTTTAGTTGGTGATTGCTGTTAATTTAGTTTACCTCTGCTCAGTACAAAAAGAGAAGTTGCTGAAAATACTTATTAGGTCCGGCTGTATCTGTGGGAAAAAAAAACCCAGAGTCAACGTTTCAGGTCAGATTTACTTTAGTTTTGGGATACAGCGTGGAATCAAACTTATTGGCCGACCAATGATCCCCGCACATTAACACTATCATATGCACCAAGGACAATTTTACCAAGCCAATTAGCTGACAAACCTGTACATCTTTGGCGTGTGGGAGGAAACTGGAGCACCTGGAGAAAACCCACGCATTCACAGCGAGAACAAACAAACTCCGCACAGATAGCACCCATAGAAAGGATTGAACCCAGGTCTCTGGCGTGCGAGGCAACAACTCTACCACTGTGGTACCCTGCCACCGTCCTGACAAAGGGTCTCCAACTTAAAAATTTGACTCTGTTTCTCTTTCCGCGGATGTGGCCTGGCCAGCTGAGCATGTTCTGCATTTTCTTTTTTTGTTTTAGATCTGTCATTTTTATTAGACTTTCATCTCTGCTCGGTAACTTGTTCAAGTTGTTATCTTCTTCTACTTAGGCACTCGCGTGTAAATAAAGAGAAAAGACTTGACATGAGATTTGAACATTTACTATATTTCTAATGGTTTAGTGTTTTATAAGCAGGATATTTGAGAATTAAAAATATATATATTATAGCATTTTCATAATAGGAGTAAAAGTTGTTCAATTCAGAAAATATTTTCATCGCCATTTCAGGTGACAAATTCTACCCAATTCATTTTTTATAAAGGTAAACCCCACTTTCCCCTCTAAATCAGATCCTCCTTCAAGGAAACAGGGTGCCTCAAGATAGAATAATAACTATCCAATCATACTTGGTTTCCAGCAATCACCTGCACACTAATTTTGTGCCCTACACACTAGGGACAATTTACAGAAGTCAATGAACCCACAAACCTGCACATCTTGGGATGAAAGCGAAGCACCTGGAGAAAACCCTCTCAGTCTCAGGGAGAATGTGCAAACTCCGTATCGACAACACCCATAGTCGGCATCGAACCTGGGCCTCTGGCGCAGTAAGGCAACAACTCTAACACTGCGCCACCATGCTGTTTTATTTGCTGATATTCACCAATGGGAAATGTTAGTGATAAGAAAGATGGCTCCTCTTACTAAGTGCTTCTAACCATTCTGAGATAGACAATATACAATAGGTGCAGGAGTAGGCCATTCAGCCCTTCGAGCCAGCACCGCTATTCAATGCGATCATGGCTGATCACTCTCAATCAGTACCCCGTTCCTGCCTTCTCCCCATACCCCTCACTCCGCTATCCTTAAGAGCTCTATCCAGCTCTCTCTTGAAAGCATCCAACGAACTGGCCTCCACTGCCTTCTGAGGCAGAGAATTCCACACCTTCACCACTCTGACTGAAAAAGTTCTTCCTCATCTCCGTTCTAAATGGCCTACCCCTTATTCTTAAACTGTGGCCCCTTGTTCTGGACTCCCCCAACATTGGGAACATGTTTCCTGCCTCTAATGTGTCCAATCCCCTAATTATCTTATATGTTTCAATAAGATCCCCCCTCATCCTTCTAAATTCCAGTGTATACAAGCCCAATCGCTCCAGCCTTTCAACATACGACAGTCCCGCCATTCCGGGAATTAACTGCGGTTAAATAGATTTATCGCAATTGCAGGGCCAAAGTAAACAATATTCAAATTATTGTCACTTTATAGGACCTCTTCTTCCCATATCTACTCCCAAGCCACCAGTACTGAGAAGAATGAAGACACGGACACTTTCAAATCAAAGCGTCTCCAACCATGTCCATCCTCCTGCATAATATCAGTATTCACTCAACACTGATGGAACAATCTCACCCATGTATGATCACTGTGAGAGCTGCATTACTGTTGGAATGCAGCAGTTCAAGGAGGGCTATCGCTGGCATGCAGAATATGGCCAATTCATACACCCTTGCCAAATTGTCCATACCTTTGGAAGAATTCGAAAGAAATCATGTGTGGCACAATGGAACAGCAACAGAGTCGCTGCCTTACAGCACCAGACACCTGGGTTTGATCCTGGCTACAGGTGCTGTCTGTACAGAGTTTGTACGTTCTCCCTGTGATCACATGGGTTTTCTCCGGGTTCTCCGGTTTCCTCCCACACTCCAACGACATACAGGTCAATTGGCTTTGGTAAAAATGGTAAATTGTCCCAAGTGTGTAACAGTGCTAGCATACACGGTGATCACTGGTCACCATGGAACTCGGTAGGCCGAAGGGCCTGTTTCCATGCTGTATCTATAAAGCCTGAAGTCTAAAGTTGCAAAGAGTTAGTGTGTATTGACAAGGAGAAAAGTCTTGGGATGAATTTTGGATATTCTGATAAAATCATATTCAAAATATTAACTATTTTCAAAAGGTGTGAGTATACGTCATTGTATTTTTTAAATCAAATTCCTGGCTTTTATAATTATCTCTATTGCATTTAATAAAATGTAATTGATGTTTAATATTTATATCCAAGTGTTGGGCCAATTAGTGCATTAATTATAATACATTTATTTTGTGACCGTGATGGGATACGATTAATAAGTTCGCTATCATACTATTCTCGATTACTGTAGCTATCGAATCATTCATTTAATTTATTTTAATTGTGTAAATTTATCATGATCGTAACTTTAAAAGGCATCATGTCATATCTACATTTCTACAATAATGGAAGGAACAAAATTGGTATAAGTCAGAAGAGTGAGATAAGGATTTTTTTTCAGTTTATCATCATATCATATCATATATATACAGCCGGAAACAGGCCTTTTCGGCCCACCAAGTCCGTGCCGCCCAGCGATCCCCGTACATTAACACTATCCTACACCCACTAGGGACAATTTTTACATTTTACCCAGCCAATTAACCTACATACCTGTACGTCTTTGGAGTGTGGGAGGAAACCGAAGATCTCGGAGAAAACCCACGCAGGTCACGGGGAGAACGTACAAACTCCTTACGGTGCAGCACCCGTAGTCAGGATCGAACCTGAGTCTCCGGCGCTGCATTCGCTGTAAAGCAGCAACTCTACCGCTGCGCTACCACGCTATCTCACTCTTCTGACTTATACCAATTTTGTTCCTTCCATTATTGTAGAAATGTAGATATGACATTTCAATAGACAATAGGTGCAGGAGGAGGCCATTCGGCCCTTCGAGCCAGCACCACCATTCACCGTGATCATGGCTGATCATGCAAATTCAGTACCCCGTTCCTTCCTTCTCCCCATATCCCTTGACTCCACTATCATTAAGAGCTCTATCTAACTCTCTCTTGAAAGCATCCAGAGAATTGGTCTCCACTGCCTTCAGAGGCAGAGAATTCCACAGCTTCCCAACTCTCTTGAGTGAAAAAGCTTTTCCTCATCTCTGTTCTAAATGGCCTAACCCTTATTCTTAAACTGGCCCCTGGTTCGGGACTCCCCCAACATCGGGAACATGTTTCCTGCCTCTAGCGTGTCCAATCCCTTAATAATCTTATATGTTTCAATAAGATCCCCTCTGATCCGTCTAAATTCCAGAGTATACAAGCCCAGTCGCTCCAGTCTTTCAGCATACGACAGTCCCGCCATTCCGGGAATTAACCTTGTGAACCTACGCTGCACTCCCTCAATAGCAAGAATGTCCTTCCTCGAGTTTGGAGACCAAAACTGCACACAGTACTCCAAAGTCCTTCAGATCTGTGAATGAGGTGCATTTTGTGCTACTTTCACATGCTGAGATTGTCGATTAATGTTAAAAATGAGAATACAAAATTGGTCAAAAAGTGTAATGGTTGATCTTTATCAGAATTGTTATGTTGATAAAGGCAGCTTTTCAAACCTCTGGAAGCTGCTGGAAACATTTATTGACCCTCTTGTAAGTTCTATGGAAAACATCTTGGTTATATAATTTTAATGGTTCCAAGAAATCCCAAACCACTTTACAACCAATCTAGCATTTTTCAAAAACTAGTCACAGATGTAATATAGGAAACGGAGCTACCAATTTGTGCACAGCTAGCTCCTATAATCAGCGGAATCGCTCACTGTGTTTTAATGGTCTTGGTGATGGTTGACTCCCCTGATCGTTTCCAAAGCAGTGTTTTAGCATCATTACATCCACACAAGAGGGCAGATAGAGCCAGGTTCCATTGTCCCAGCAGAACGCCGGCACCTCCAGTGTACAGCAATAGTTCGGTGTCCCAGTGGAGTATTTTCCTGCATTTTCTCCACAATGTAATGAGGGAAGCACCAGCAGAGCTCAATGAGAAATATTTCCCAGAGCAGATGTTGGGTCTTTAATTCCAAGTGAACAATGATCAGCTGGAAGTCATAACAGTCTGAAGAAGGGTTCTGGCCCAAAACGTCACCCATCCCTTTTCTCCAGAGATACTGCCTGGCCCCGCTGAGTTACTCCATCAATTTGTGTCTATCCTCAGTATAGACCAGCATCTGCAGTTCTTTTCCACACATTTTGTCTGCTCCACTGCGAAATCTCCTCAAAGTATGTCTACTTTGAAGAAGTTGTCTTCCCCTCACTGATGGGAGTCCTGTGAGACCCTCTCCCGCTGCTCCCCATTCAGTGATTCCTACTGTTCTCTGTCTCTACAACCATGTTTTAACCCAGATTCGCTGCCACAGCCACAGTCTGAACCAAGATGTCACCCGTCCTTTTTCTCCAGAGATCCTGCCCGACCCACTAGGTTACTCCAGCACCTTGTGTCTATCTTCGATATAAGCCAGCATTTGCAGTTCCTTTGTACACAAAAAATGTTTATTTTTGTAAAACTCTAGTTTTGCAACTCTAGCTGAAAGTAAGCATGCAGGTACAGCAGGCAGTGAAGAAAGCAAATGGTATATTAGCATTCATGGCAAGAAGATTTGAGTATAGGGGCAAGAAGTTCCTACTGTGATTGCACAGGGCCCTGGTGAGACCACACCAGGAATATTGTGTACAATTTTGGTTTCCTAATTTGAGGAAGGACATTCCTGCTACCGAGGGAGTGCAGCGTAGGTTCACCAGATTAATTCCAGGGATGGCGGGACTGACATATGATGAAAGAATGGTTAGACTGGGCTTATATTCATTGGAATTTAGAAGGATGAGAGGGGATCTTATAGAAACATATAAAATTCGTAAGGGATTGGACAGGTTAGATGCAGGAAAAATTATCCAATGTTAGGGGAGTCCAGAACCAGAGGTCACAGTTTAAGAATAAGTGGTAGGCCATTTAGATGAGGAAAAACTTTTTCACCCAGAGAGTTATGAATCTGGAATTCTCTGCCACAGAAGGCAGTGGGGGCCAGTTCACTGGATGTTTTCAAGAGAGAGTTAGATATAGCTCTTGGGGCTAAAGGAATCAAGAGATATGGGGAGAAAGCAGGAACGGGGTACTGATTTTGGATGATCAGCCATGATCATATTGAATGGCAGTGGTGGCTCGAAAGGCCGAATGGCCTAAACCTCCACATATTTTCTATGCTTCTAATGTAGACCCTTGCAGAATCCATCGTAGAAGTAGGAACTTCTCTGACCAAGACAAGCTAAGCCCTTGTTATCTTCCTGTTCCCACCAGGGACTTGGTCATCTGAAAACATTCACAGATGCCACAGAGTGTGGGAAGGAAAACTTTCCAATAGTTTCCTGAGAAATATCTTCTTCACGCTGCCGGGCCTGATGACAGTTAAAGCAATGGGTTACAAAGATTATCCTACATGATATCTTATTGAATTTACTGCAAAATACATTCTGTGCATGTTAACTGTCAGGAAAGGGAATAATTTCTTCCACTAAGATGTTTCATCAATTATTTTTAACTATGTTATTTTTTGTTGTCGTAAGCTTTATTGCTTTAAACATAGAGGCTTTATTGTATTAATACTGCTGCCTTTCAATGTGTTTACAAGTTCCAGATCACAAGATTGATGTAGATGATGAAGTCTTTTCAGCTGGGGACAGCACCTGCGAGACAGAATGTAGCTGTTATCATTGGAGTCCAGTGTAATAATCTCAACTCCCTTCAGGGCAATGTTCTTGTCAAAGACTAGCAGCTTGTTCTTGTGTCTGAACTCCCCATCATAACCCAAGGACTGTCTTCTATTGATTTTTTTTTGTTTTGGTACATCTGTAAGCCTTGTTCTGTGTTTATCAAGGAGCATTTTTCCAACCCCCATGGCCGCTCCCTCATTAAAATGCATTCATAGGAGCTGAACAAGTAAAAATGCTGTGGATATGTGGATCTGAAATCTAAAAAGTTCATTATAAATTTGCTGCATCCTCTACTTGCATTTGTAAATAATTTGGTTTTACATAGAAAAGTATGGCACAGAAACAGGGCCTTCAGCCCGTAATGTCTGTGCCAAAAATGATACGATGACCAAGTCTTATCTGCCTGTACATAAAACACATCCGTCCATTCCATGCATATCCATGTGCTTATCTAAACGTCTCTTAAATGCCTCTATTGCATTCCACCATTGCCCCAGGCAGGCCATTTCAGCCTTCACCACCCTCTGAGAAAACAATTTGCCCTGCACATCATCCTTAAACTTTGCTCCTTTCATCTTTAAAGCCAGAACCTCCAGTATTTGATATTTTCATCCTGGGTAAACAGAAGAATTTAATTGTCTAACCTATCAATGCCTCTCACAATTTTATATGCGTCTTATCAGATCTCCCCTCGACCTCCAGCGTTCTAGGAAAACAATCCAAGTACGTCCAACTTTTCCCAGCAGTTAATAGCCCCTAATACAAGCATCGCTTTAGTAACCCTCCGCTGCACCCTCTGCAATCCCTACACATCCTTCCTGTAATATTCTGCTCCACTTACCTTTTCCAGCTCTCCCAAGTGCAATCAGTCTGAAGAATGGTCCCGACCCAAAACATTTTGTCTGGAGTCAGAATTTGGTCAATTTTCATTCAATGTTGATGAACCAGGATAGACATAAAGTGCACGAGTAACTCAGCGGGACAGGCAGCATCTCCGGAGAGAAGGAATGGGTGACGTTTCTGGTCGAGACCCTTCTTCAGACTTCAGAATCAGGAGTTTAATGTGCATCTTCCTGAAGGTGCAATCTGTGTAACATATCAGGAAATGGAACATCAAAGGGAATGCGAAACTAAAATTCATGAAGCAGTCCAAATTCCAAGTTTTACACTATTGATCTTCTTGAAGACATGTCCTCGGTTATGGGCTGGATGGAATATGGGTTCATGAATAGGCAAGATTGGAGGAGCACCGAGTTCTTCAAAGGTTAGAAAGCTAGAACGTTCGGTATAAAATCTGTTGAGTTGTGTTCCCAGCCATCCATCAAAAGGTGGTTCAATCCTTGTATAAAACAAAATGCTGCAGAATACCATCATAAAAAATTGCTGCACATAAATGTATGTTTAAATAATGATTAAGTTTTGCTTTATAATTAGTTTAATAATCAGTGTCAACTAGTCAACTAAAAAACGATAGTTTTTCTTTTGCAGTAGCTTCTAGGACTTGAGCAGCACAGTGGCGCAGAGGTAGAGTTATTGCCTTACAGTACCAGAGACCCAGGTTCAATCCTGACTAAGGTTGCCGCCTATATTCTCCCCATGACTTGCGTGGGTTTTCCCCAGGTGTTTCGGTTTCCTCCCACACTCTAAGGACGTACAGGTTTGTAGGTTTATTGGCTTTGGTAAGGATAGAGCTCGTGTAAGAGGTGATTGCTGGTTGGCGTTGCATTCGGTGGGTTGAAGAGGTTGTTTCCATACTATCTCTAAAGTCCGTGGATAATTAAATGAGCTTGAATTAAATTCCTTCCCTTTAGAAACATCTATGTTGTTCTATAATCCACAACCCACAATCTCTACTTTTCCAGAAATTAAGAATAACTTGATTCAAGATCATTGTTGCCACTTTTGACTGGGTCCAGAAATCCTCAAGTCTGACTGCCTCTGACCCTTACATTGTGACATCACAGTGGCAGTGAAGTCAGGGTGTGTGTTCTGTTGCGACCCAAACCCTGTCCATGCAAGGTCATTAAAGCTTTCCAAATCTGCAGTAATTCTGGTCTTCTCTAATTGCTCCAATCTTTCTTCTGTCGAACATTTTTCGATAAGTTTCTCTGGAACTCTGGAAGTTTTTATTTGGGTGTGGGGGGAGGGGGTGGTCCTAGAGGTGCATAAAATTATGAGGTAGAGATAGGTATATGATAGACAGCCATAACCTTTAGTGGAAATTTAACCCTAGAAGGCATAGTGTTATGGTGAAAGTAGCAAAATTTAAAGTTGTACTGTATGCAGCATGGGTTTTTTTACACAGTGTGATGTGTGGTTGGAGCACAATGTCAGGAGAGTTGGTGGAAGGAGATACAATAATGGCATTTAAGAGGCTTTCAGATAGGCACATGAATATGCAGGGAATGGAGGGATATGGGTCATATGCAGGCAAATGAGTTTATCTTAACATCATGATCAGCACAGGCATTGTGGGGTAAAGAACCCTTTCCAGTGCTTTCTCTATGTTTTAAGTATTATATTGGAATTAGATAGTAAAATCAGCCTCAAAACAATTGACAGTAGAAATGAAAATAAATTAACTGTAATCTTGTATATTTAACGTGATCAAGAATTAACATCTCCAGTACATATTGAGTGGCCAATATTGTAACACCATTCACTATTCACAAATAATGTTAATTTGTTAACACGTACAGTAATCCAATATTGCATTCGCAAGGCTTATTCCATTGGGAAGGGTCACTACTGCTCATGGGAATTTTAAGAGTCTTGAAAATTGAAGGCAATTGGAAACTTGCCATCGCTAACTTAACAGGTTACTTGGTGTGATGTGCCTTTTACACCACAATGACATAATATTACATTGCAAATGATGCCCTTGATGTCAATTGAAGGGAGATGAGTAAAAGGTAACTGAGAAATTGACTATACAAAAGAATTTAAAGTAGTTTTAACCTAAAGTTTGATGTGGAAAGAAACCTTGAAAAAAGCAGGTCAAATGGCACCAGTTGAAAGAAAACAAAGCCTCTGTGCAGTTAAAGCAACCCTATTAAGAGATATGTAGAAGAACTGCAAAAATCCCAGAATACCAAAGATATTGCTGTGCTTAGTCCAACAAGAAGAAAAGTAAAGTGAGTCAGCTGCATAAAAATTATAGTATTGCAAAATCTAGTACTTTCGAAGTCCCACAAAAGTTCTTTACACTGATGCTACTTATTTTCCAAGCAAATGTATTACTTTTTCTTTAACGTGCTCTTTCCTGCTACAGGTAAAATATAAACCAAAAAGTTCACAAGTACTTGCATGGCTGGATATTGTTCAGACCAATATATATTTTATCCTGTTTACAATGGAATGTTTCATTCCATGATCTTGCTGCCAAATCTAACATCAGGATGAGCTTCTGACCACACATTCAATCTACCTACTACCATCGTAACATCACCTATCTCTGTGTCTGCTACCACTCACTGTCTAGTTACTCCAGCACCTTGTGTTTTTGCTATGGTTTAACCTTTGACACTCATTGCAATGATAGGTGCCTGTTTCATTTGAAGCCTTAATGTGATGTTGATTTTCTCCTGCGCCTTGTGAAAGGAATCTTTCCTCTTTACATCTTTCCTCTATTCCCGCTCTACAACTGAGCCTTTGCAGAAAGTTGCAGAATCCTGAAGCCCATCTTATTCCAGAAGAAACCCACACAAATCTTCAGGAGTGAGCTAGTCAATCCTTGTATATAATAGTACTAATCATTTTGACGTTTAATTCCTTTACTTCCAATATTTACTTCCTTAATATACAGTAGTTTTACATATCCAAGGAAGAATAATTTTCTTCAATTTGCTAATATAAAATGAGAATAATATGCCGAAATTAATATGTCAATGAAATATTTGTATTATATGCACTCTCCTAACACACCTTTATTTCTTGCAGACTTATTTCAATAAAGAACATAATGGAAACTAAGAACTGATCAAAATGAAAAAAAAGAAAGAGGTTCTTGGTACTTTGTGCCAAGAACTGACTTGTCCAGGCTGTGGGAAGCTTTACAATAACTCGTATTTGTTGCCTTGTGAACATAGTCTTTGTGGCAACTGTCTCAGCAAAGAAATCAAACCTGAAAAGGGGGGTCAGATATATGTTAGGTGCCCTTCGTGCAAGGAAAACTTCTGTTTTAACCAAGAAGATGAGGTGAAGTTTCCTGAGAACCACCTGTTGAACAGCACAGTGACAAGGTGCAGACAGGAAGGACTTAACAATGGTGCCGATAGCATTAAAAAGAAAAAAAGAAAACCAAAAGGAAAGGTAAATCCTCAGCAAGGGCAGATCTTCTGTCAGCTCTGTGATGAAAAGGACAGTCACATTGCAATGAAAAAGTGCGTCAACTGCAATCTAAACTTCTGTGAGAAATGTCTTCGAAAAATTCACAAGAATAAGGCATTTCTCTCTCATGTTCTGATCGACCCTTCGTCTGGTGTTGAAGATCAGATTAAGTGTTTCTTTCATCCTTTCACAAACCTGAGGCATTATTGCATCCAAGATAAATTACCAATCTGTGATGAATGCAAGCTGAGTACCCACAGGAATCACCGTTTATATTCTCTTGATCTTGCCTTCCAATGTGAGATGGCAGAAATGCAGAAGAATGTCTCACAATTTACCGAAGGTACTTGCATTGCATGCCAAATTTGACTCCTAATTATTATTTGTCCGGGTTATTAATTAATAGGAAATAGCTGTAATTTACTTTAGAATTTCAAGTTAGGAACAGGGGACGTACAACGAGATCTGGGTATCCTAGTGCATCAGTCACTGAAAGGAAGCATGCAGGTACAGCAGGCAGTGAAGAAAGCCAATGGAATGTTGGCCTTCATAACAAGAGGAGTTGAGTATAGGAGCAAAGAGGTCCTTCTGCAGTTGTACAGGGCCCTAGTGAGACCGCACCTGGAGTACTGTGTGCAGTTTTGGTCTCCTAATTTGAGGAAGGATATTCTTGCCATTGAGGGCGTGCAGCGTAGGTTTACTAGGTTAATTCCCGGAATTTCAGGACTGTCATATGTTGAAAGACTGGAGCGACTAGGCTTGTATACACTGAAATTTAGAAGGATGAGAGGAGATCTTATCGAAACGTATAGGATTATTAAGGGGTTGGACACGTTAGAGGCAGGAAACATGTTCCCAATGTTGGGGGAGTCCAGAACAAGGGGCCACAGTTTAAGAATAAGGGGTAGGCCATTTAGAACTGAGATGATGAAAAACTTTTTCAGTCAGAGAGTTGTGAATCTGTGGAATTCTCTGCCTCAGAAGGCAGTGGAGGCCAATTCTCTGAGTGCATTCAAGAGAGAGCAAGATAGAGCTCTTGAGGATAGCGGAGTCAGGGGGTATGGGGAGAAGGCAGGAACGGGGTACTGATTGAGAATGATCAGCCATGATCACATTGAATGGCGGTGCTGGCTCGAAGGGCCGAATGGCCTCCTCCTGCACCTATTGTCTATTGTCTATAATTTGCTTTTAACAAGGAAACCCAGTGGCGCAGCTGGGAGAGCTGCTGCCTCTCAGCGCTGGAGACCAACTTCGATCCTGACTTTGGCTGCTGTCTGCGTGGAGTTTGCACTGTCTCCCTGTGACCATGTGGGTTTCCTCCCACATCCCAAAGGCATCTAGGTTTTCCGGGGTTACGTCCGTGCCTTGGTGGTGTTGGAGAGGGACTATGCACTGTCCATGGGTACCCTGGGGGATTTCCGGGACCCTTGGGCACCACGGGAGGTTGGATGCATCCCGGATAGGGATTATAATATAGTTGTATAATAGTTTCATTTGGTATATTTGTTTGTATTGTATTCTGGTGGTGGGTTCTGGTTTGTTTTATTGCATTGTAAATATTGGTTTTTAAATAATTGAATACATTTTTTGATAATTTTTAAAAAGGCATCTAGGTTTGTAGGTTAATTGGCCTCTGTAAATTGCCCCCGGTCTGTTGGGCATGGATGAGAAAGTGGGAGAACATAGAACCAGTGCCAATGGTTGACATGGTCTGGGTGAACAAAGGGCATGTTTCCAAGCTGTATCTGAAATAAAAAGTTATTAATCTTGGTTGGAGGTGCAAAACTTTCCACTGAAGTCAATGGAAAAGAAAATCGGACCTTTGGTTATGAATGCTTTTAATTGATTTACAGTTTAAACATTTTAAAAATACAGCTATATTTCAATGCGGTTTTTTTTTGTACCATTGGGAATGTTCATATTTTCTGAATTATATTTTTAATGCAACTTTAGTTTTTTACAGTTATATATTTCTCTGAAAATACTATCAACATGTCTTGATTTGGAAAGTTCTTTAAATTTCTAATGAGTTGCTCTTTTGCTTTTAGTCAAAGTCAATTTTGAAAAATGTATTCAGCAACTGAAATTAATGAAAATTGACATGGAGCAAAATGAGATACAACGAAATGCAGAGGTGTCCAAGGATTTCCTTTCATTGCACGAAGCACTTAAACTTCAAGAGCAAGCAATTAAAGATATGATAAAAGTCGAGACTGCAAAGAAACAAAATGAGGTTGACCAATTCTTTGACTCGGCATCAACATCGATGTTGAGGTTGGAAGGATTAATGCTGTATACAATGGAAGCTTGCAAAGAATGTCGACCTGCTATATTCCTTCAAACATCTGCACAGATAAACAAACGCCTGGCCGACATCACTCTGTGTGTGACACCTAACAATTCTTTAGCGATAATTCCTTTTGAAGACTTTGAATTAAATGTAGATCATATAAAAGATGCAATTGATGTACTACCATCGCAACTCTGTGAAACCAAGTCGAAACATTTGTGCAGCGGGGATTTCGAAATGATGCAGAGATTGAGTGTCCCCTACAAAGAGAAAAAGCTGAAAGCTGGTTGTAGCTTGCAAGAGGCATCGCTGAATCCAATGTATTCATCGTTTACTTCTAAAATCCACGCTGCCTTAATCACTCCCAATTTGGATCTTTGCTCGTGCATTACTCGATCTTGCGCGGTTACTTTTAACTCTGATGCATCCAATGTGGATTCCAGAGCAGATATTCCTTCTCTCCCATGTGACGCGCGATGTGCATCTGAAGATAGTCTCAGCGTCAGTTCAACCAAGACGGCGTTGAGTGATCGGGCCAGCCCCGACAACTCCCAGTCTACATCTAAGGCTGAAACGACTTCAAATGCAACTGAAGAGGGCTCGTGTACACACTGCGGCAAAGGCAACGAGAAATCTGCGCGCGTTTCAGATGCTTCCAGTTTGGATTACTGTGAATCTGTGGCAAATTCTGAGCACCACCATGCTCCGGAGAACAGCGGCGAGCCGCAAGCTGAAACTGATTATGCTTTGTCTTGTGCGTCTGACCCGCATGCTTCCAACATCTTTCAAAGTGCGTACTTCAAAAACTGTGAACTCAAGGGCGCAAGCAGCGCCCTGTATAACCCTGTTGTCACGGAGCCCAGCAACAATGTTCTGAATATTTCAATCGAGGGCGAGTGTGACGATAAAAGCCAAGACTCCAATCAATGCCAACAGGTCGCCGAAAAGACAATTTCCTTGCACATTTCCGAAAAGACCAGGCCACTACCCATTTGGCAATTTGAGCCGCAAGACTGCGATGTGAGACAAAGTAGTGGGGACGCGTTTTCTATTGAGTTAAGTCCGAAAGGAACAGACTTGTCGAGTAATGCGTGCTCTCCCGAGCCAGAGAACAGCAAATGTCTGAACGACCATGAAAGTGGAGACCTGTCAAAGGACCCCGTGTCCAGTGTTATTTCTGAACAAGTGGCAGCAGATAGCGACACTGGAATCAGCTCTTCCTACAATAGCTCTTGTCTGTCATCGGAAAAAGAGACCGAAGACTATGTTCCGCCCTTTTACCAGTTTTGCGTCCCCTGTACATTTACCAACGCGGGGCCGGCTCAGGGCAATTGTGCCAACAGCGGACCAGAGGACTATTTCGACGACGAGAAAGGCGTCCCTATCAACATTTGTGTCAATGAGAGTGTGTGTCAGAGTGAGCAGTCTTACCGCGCGTGTAACAACGCCTTCTCTTGCGTGGGTCCCTACTTTGCCACCGGACACGGTCTTCCATGCAAGGACATGAATCTGACGTCCGAAAGAGAGAGTTCTGAAGTCATCGCTGTTGGCTGCCAGAGGTGCCACCTGAGCAGCTCGGCTGGGTGTATGGTTGACTGGAATAAACGGGAGATGTCTCGCTCACATGAGAGCTCTTCTTACGATGTCGTTGACGACGCGAGCACATCCAACCCTGCGAGATCCTGGTGTACAAATAATGTCCCCCGCAACACAAGGTCCAGATGCAAGTTTGGACGCCGGCCTTCCTTCAGGAATCCAAAACTGTTTTCTAAAAGTAAAAGCTTTCTGCGAGGTTACCCGAAAACACAGACTTTAAATAATGTCCAATTTACACCGTCTCCCTGCTGTCAGTCGCAGTCTACATCTAACTTTGAAATCAGCTCAAATATGTCTAACGAGGACCTCGGTAACAGCAGAGTGCGGTGCTTGCCCAGATGTGCCACTAATGATAGTGTGAAAGGACATTCTTCCACTCGTTTCTACCACATCGGTGTTCCAAAGAGCCGAAACTTCAGAAATGCCCGTCGAACCTGTCCTCACTTGAGGCCACAGAGTGGTATCCAGATCACGGCTGTTGACAAGAACCAGCAACATGTATGCACCACGTTGGAAAGGAACGTTACTGTCAATCAAGGTATTTTCCATCTTCCTTCCAAATTCAAAAACACTGCACTAACATGGGATGTTTGGGAAACGTTTGTTGTTTAATAATCGTGCATTGTCTGATTCAGAGAATGGTGAAATGTCACAGCTGTCTGTACAACTGCATGCATCAAGTTTCCTCAAGCAACCCACGGCTGCATTAAACCGGCTACCAGGAGCTCCCAAAATATACACGCACACTGTGGATGGAACATCGGCAAAGGTAGCGAGCGCTGTTTTATCCAGATAGGTTTGACGTTATACGCAGTGAATTGTTAGTCTAGCATTTATTTCAAGAGGACTTGTACACAAAAACAGGGATGTAATGTTGAGGCTCTATAAGGCGCTGGTAAGGCCACGATTGGAATATTGCGAGCAATTCTGGCCACCATATCTGAGGAAAGGTGTGCTGGCTCTGGAGAGGGTCCAGAGGAGGTTTTCAAGAATGATCCCAGGAATGAGTAGGTTAACCAATGATGAGCGTTTGTCGGCACTGGGCCCGTACTCGCTGGAGTTTAGAAGAATTACCTAATTGAAACATACGGAATAGTGAAAGGCTTGGATGGAGTCAAGTCAATTTTATTTGTATAGTGGATGTGGAGAAGGTGTTTCCACGAGTTGGAGAGTCTAGGACTAGAGGTCATAGCCTCAGAATTAAAGGACGTTCTTTTAGGAAGGAGATGAGGATAAATTTCTTTAGTCAGAGGGTGGTGAATCTGTGGAATTCTTTGCTACAGAAGGCAGTGGAGGCTATCAGTGGATATTTTTAAGGCAGAGATGGATAGATTCTTGATTAGTATAGGTGTCAGAGGATATGGGGAGAAGGCAGGAGAATGGGGTTAGGAGGGAGAGATAGATCAGCAGTGATTGAATGGCAGAGTAGACTCGATGGGCCAATTGGCCTAATTCTACTATCCCTTCTGACCTTATGACCTTTAGTCTCATTTTAGAGATGCAGCGTGGAAACAGGCCCTTCTGCCCATCGAGTACGCGCCGGTACAATTATGTGCAATTCTGGTCGTCCTGTTGCAGGAAGGATATAGAGGCTTTGGAAGGGGAGGGGGTTACCAGAATAATGCCTGCATTCAGGGTTATTAGCCAAATTGGACACACTTGGATTATTTTTGTTCTGTTACGCTGGATATTGTGGTGAAACGATAGAAGTATATAAAATTGTGAGAGACATAGATATGGGAGAAACCCTTCTCCGGGTGGATAGATCGAATATTAGAGAGCATAGCTTTAAAGTGAGAGGGACAAAGTTTAAAGGAGATGCGCGGGGCCAATTGTTTTACACAGAGAGTGGTGTGTGCCCGGAATGCAATGCCAGGGGTGGTTATTGGTTAAGACCCGATAGTGGCATTTGGGCGACACAATGCCGCAACAGTAGGGTTGGTGCCTTACAGCGCCAGAAACCCGGATTTGATCCTGACAACAGGTGCTGCCTGTACGGAGTTGGTATGTTCTCTCTGTGATCACGTGGATTTTCTTCATATGCTCCGGTTTCCTCCCACATTTCAAAGACGTGTAGGTTTGTTGGTTAATTAGGTTCGGTAAAATTTGTAATATTGTCCATCGTGAGTAGGTTAGTGTACAGGGTGATTGCTGGTTGACGTGGACTCGGTGGGCTGAAGGGCCTGCTTCCTCATTGTATCTTTAAAGTCTAAAAGGTAGAGGAATATGGATACAATGCAGCAGATAAGATTTTGTCTTGGCATCATGGGTTTGACACCGACATTGTGGGCCAAATGGCTTGTTCCTGTGCTGTTCTACGTTCTAGGTCTTTTACTTTTGTTCCACATAGGTGAAGTGGATGTGTCCCCCAGTGGGAAAGCGGACTGCATATTTTTTTGAACTGCAGTTCCAGGAGATAATTTCGGTCGACAAGGAGACGGCGATACCTCAAGATCAAGCTGGTGTCTTCTCTGGAATTAGGCGCAAAAACTTTGTGGCGACTAACCTGAACTCCAATTCGGAATATTTGTTCCGGGTCCGTGCAGTGAACATGACTGGGGAAGGACCATGGAGTCAACCTTATAAGGTGCATTGTTTGTAAGTTGTAGCATGTGACATGAGGGTGGCACGGTGGCGCAACAGTAGAGCTGCTGCCTTACAGCTCCTGGGTTCGATCTGGGTTCGATCCCGAACATGGGTGATTTAGGTACGGAGTTTGTAGTTTCTCCCAGTGACCTGGGTGGGTTTCTCTGGGAGCTCTGGTTTCCTCCCACACTCCAAAGACGTAGAGGTTTGTAGGTTAATTGGCTTCGGTAAAATTGTAAATTGTCCCTAGTGTTTGTAGGATAGTGTTAGTGTGCAGGGATCGCTGGTCAGCACAGACTCGTTGGGCCGAAGGGCCGGTTTCCGTGCTATATCTCTAAACTACATATTAGACGTGTTGCTTCACCATGAGTGCTAAATTGGTGATTAGTAATACACTGTGCACTCTGGCCACATGAAATAACTGGCTGCAATTTGAAGGTGTTGCCAGGACTCAAGACATTGAGTTATAGGTAGTGGTTGGGCAGGCTAGGACTTCATTCCTTGGAGCATAGGAGATGGAGGGGCGATCACATAGAGCTGTATAAAATCATGAGGGGTATAAATAGGGTGAATGTACATGGTCTTTTTCTCAAGGTTGGGGAATCAAGAACTAGGAAGCATAAATTTAAGGTGAGAGAGGAAAGATTTAATAGGAACCCGAGGGGCAACTTCCTTACACAGAGGGTTGGCCTGGTATATGGGACAAGCCGCCAGAGGAAGTGGTTGAGATAGATGCACAACAACATTTTTAAAGACATTTGGACAGTTGAGTTTAGTTTATTGCCACCTGTACAAAGGTACAGTGAAAAGTGCTAACCAGTCAGCGGAAAGACAATGCACGATTACAATCATGCCATCTACAGTGTACAGGTACACGATGAAGGGAATAACGTGAATAAAGTTTAGTGCAAGGTAAAGTCCGATTACAAATAGTCCGAGGGTCTCCGATAAGGTGGATAGTAGCTCAGGACAGCTCTCTAGTTGTTGGTAGGATGATTCAGTTGCCTGACAATAAGAACACGGATTGGAGAAGTTTAGAGGGATATGGGTCAAACATGAGCAAATTGGACTAGCTTCATACGAGTGGTGATTTGGGCCGAGTTGTTTCTGTAATGTATGACTCCAATTATCTCACGGGACAGTTAAGGGAGGAGGGAAGAGAGACTTCCTTGGGAGAACCTATGTCACCAATTTGAGTTCATATTTACAGGTGGGAATTGTAATCTGGTGGAAAATTGAATTTTTAAACTGGGTAGGTGGTGCAAATGTTGGCTTGTGAATGTGGACACCAACGCCCAAGTTGAAAGACACACAAAATGCTGGAGTGACTCAGCAGGCCAGGCAGCATCCCTGGAGAACATGGATAGGTGAGGTGTCAGGTCCACCCCCTTCTTTAGGCCCAGACTCCATTGAACGTTTGTTTTGATATGTTCATCACACTGTTCAACAACTGTGGTTTAATTTTTGAGTAATATATCACATCGTTATTTAATTTGTTTATGGTCTGAATCTAATTATTTCCAGGTTGGCATTTGAAATGTTTATGATCGTGATATGTTTGCAGATCCTGACTGTCTGTGGTACAGTACGAAATAGCGAGAATACCAAAGACAAGACTGTTTCCTTGAAAGGAGTTAAAGTAACTATTCACAGAAGCAGCTAATCCTATCAAAGGTGCAATAAAGCTAAGTCAATTCTTCCCAAGTTTGCCTTCATTGTTTATAGACAATAGACAATAGACAATAGGTGCAGGAGTAGGCCATTCAGCCCTTCGAGCCAGCACCGCCATTCAATGCGATCATGGCTGATCACTATCAATCAGTACCCCGTTCCTGCTTTCTCCCCATACCCCCTCACTCCGCTATCCTTAAGAGCTCTATCCAGCTCTCTCTTGAAAGCATCCAACGAACTGGCCTCCACTGCCTTCTGAGGCAGAGAATTCCACACCTTCACCACCCTCTGACTGAAAAAGTTCTTCCTCATCTCCGTTCTAAATGGCCTACCCCTTATTCTCAAACTGTGGCCCCTTGTTCTGGACTCCCCCAACATTGGGAACATGTTATCTGCCTCTAATGTGTCCAATCCCCTAATTATCTTATATGTTTCAATAAGATCCCCCCTCATCCTTCTAAATTCCAGTGTATACAAGCCCAATCGCTCCAGCCTTTCAACATACGACAGTCCCGCCATTCCGGGAATTAATCTAGTGAACCTACGCTGCACGCCCTCCATAGCAAGAATATCCTTCCTCAAATTTGGAGACCAAAACTGCACACAGTACTCCAGGTGCGGTCTCACCAGGGCCCGGTACAACTGTAGAAGGACCTCTTTGCTCCTATACTCAACTCCTCTTGTTACGAAGGCCAACATTCCATTGGCTTTCTTCACTGCCTGCTGAACCTGCATGCTTCCTTTCATTGACTGATGCACTAGGACACCCAGATCTCGTTGAACTCCCCCTCCTCCTAACTTGACACCATTCAGATAATAATCTGCCTTTCTATTCTTACTTCCAAAGTGAATAACCTCACACTTATCTACATTAAACTGCATCTGCCATGTATCCGCCCACTCACACAACCTGTCCAGGTCACCCTGCAGCCTTATTGCATCTTCCTCACAATTCACACTACCCCCCAACTTAGTATCATCTGCAAATTTGCTAATGGTACTTTTAATCCCTTCGTCTAAGTCATTAATGTATATCGTAAATAGCTGGGGTCCCAGCACCGAACCTTGCGGTACCCCACTGGTCACTGCCTGCCATTCCGAAAGGGACCCATTTATCCCCACTCTTTGCTTTCTGTCTGTTAACCAATTTTCTATCCATGTCAGTACCCTACCCCCAATACCATGTGCCCTAATTTTGCCCACTAATCTCCTATGTGGGACCTTGTCGAAGGCTTTCTGAAAGTCGAGGTACACCACATCCACTGACTCTCCCTTGTCAATTTTCCTAGTTACATCCTCAAAAAATTCCAGTAGATTTGTCAAGCATGATTTCCCCTTCGTAAATCCATGCTGACTCGGAACGATCCCGTTACTGCTATCCAAATGCTCAGCAATTTCGTCTTTTATAATTGACTCCAGCATTTTCCCCACCACTGATGTCAGACTAACTGGTCTATAATTACCCGTTTTCTCTCTCCCTCCTTTCTTAAAAAGTGGGATAACATTTGCTATTCTCCAATCCACAGGAACTGATCCTGAATCTATAGAACATTGAAAAATGATCTCCAATGCTTCCACTATTTCTAGAGCCACCTCCTTAAGTACTCTGGGATGCAGACCATCAGGCCCTGGGGATTTATCAGCCTTCAGTCCCATCAGTCTACCCAAAACCATTTCCTGCCTAATGTGGATTTCCTTCAGTTCCTCCATCACCCTAGGTTCTCCAGCCCCTAGAACATTTGGGAGATTGTGTGTATCTTCCTCAGTGAAGACAGATCCAAAGTAACGGTTTAACTCGTCTGCCATTTCTTTGTTCCCCATAATAAATTCCCCTGCTTCTGTCTTCAAGGGACCCACATTTGCCTTGACTATTTTTTTCCTCTTCACGTACCTAAAAAAACTTTTGCTATCCTCCTTTATATTATTGGCTAGTTTACCCTCGTACCTCATCTTTTCTCCCCGTATTGCCTTTTTAGTTAACTTTTGTTGCTCTTTAAAAGAGTCCCAATCCTCTGTCTTCCCACTCTTCTTTGCTATGTTATACTTCCTCTCCTTAATTTTTATGCTGTCCCTGACTTCCCTTGTCAGCCACAGGTGTCTCTTACTCCCCTTAGAGTCTTTCCACCTCTTTGGAATAAATTGATCCTGCAACCTCTGCATTATTCCCAGGAATACCTGCCATTGCTGTTCTACCGTCTTCCCTGCTAGGGCCTCCTTCCAATCAATTTTGGCCAGCTCCCGCCTCATGCCTCTGTAATCCCCTTTGCTATACTGCAATACCGACACTTCCGATTTTCCCTTCTGCCTTTCCATTTGCAGAGTAAAACTTATCATGTTGTGATCACTGCCTCCTAATGGCTCTTTTACCTCTAGTCCCCTTACCAGATCAGGATCATTACACAACACTAAATCCAGAATTGCCTTCTCCCTGGTAGGCTCCAGTACAAGCTGTTCTAAGAATCCATCTCGAAGGCACTCTACAAACTCTCTTTCCTGGGGTCCATTTCCAACCTGATTTTCCCAGTCTACCTGCATGTTGAAATCTCCCATAACCACCGTAGCATTACATTTTTGACACGCCAATTTTATCTCCTGATTTAACTTGCACCCTAAGTCGAGGCTACTGTTTGGGGGCCTATAGATAACTCCCATTAGGGTCTTTTTACCCTTACAATTTCTCATTTCTATCCATACTGATTCAACATCTCCTGATTCTATGTCACCCCTTGCAAGGGAATGAATATCATTCCTTACCATCAGAGCAACCCCACCCCCTCTGCCCACCTGTCTGTCTTTTCTATACGTTGTGTACCCCTGAAATTATCAAGTTATTCTGTCTACCTATGATAGGGGGGAAATGGGGGCTGAATAGCATAAGTTTCAAAATGGATGCAAGGATCAGGGTTACAAATTAATCTGTGCCAGTCGGCTACAATGTGGCTGGCACACCAACCACGCACTAAGGGTTCATTTGAAAGATTTCTTCACCAGCACGTGCGCGAGGCACTGTTGATTGGCTGGGTTGTATCAGGAGCGTCTAAGAGCGAGTAGCTCCCTCCACTTAAATCTAGTTTGCATTGTTTAAAAAGCTGACTTGCACCTCTTCCAGGAGTTATGCATCACAGAGTCATACAGTGTGGAAACAGGCCCTTTGGCCGAACTTGCCCGTGCCGACCAACCTGCCCATGGTACAGGCGACTGTGAAGGCCAAATCAGTGGATATTTTTAAGGCGGAGATTGCCAGATTCTTGATTAGTAAGAGTGTCGGGGGTTATGGAGGGAGGGCAGGAGAATGGGATTGAGCGGGAAAGATAGATTAGCCACGATTGAATGGCAGGATAGACTTGATGGGCTGAATGGCCTAATTCTGTTATTGTAACTTCTGAACTTGTGGTATCTAGTGACCCAAAATTTATCACTCCTCCCAGAGATAGAAAGGCCAATGCTTTCTTTTAACCAAATGCTGCAGTTCCTTACAGTTGCAATTCCACCAAGGAAAAGGTCGCTGATGATCTCTGCTTCATATTCTGATAAATCATTTCAACATTGAAGAGTGTTTGTTTTGGTTTCAACCACTCCTCTCCAGTTTCTCCATGTTTTTGATTAAATCTGTACATCTGACCACGCCTCCAGCATTGTTGACAAACTGATGTCCGAGGATCAACCAGCAACACTGGATAACACAAGAGGAAATGTATGTTGAGGGCAGTCCATGAAAATAATGTGTGAGTCATCGCCATTTGGTACTGATTATTTTGAAGTAAATCAAAGGTTAAATGGAACATATATTTGAAGCGACCAAATCACAGAATGGAAAAGTATTCAAACAAGTAACACTGCAATAAAGAGAATATTAATGATGCACTCACAGCACCTGTTAATTGTATAATCATGTTATAATGTCCTGTAAAATGTGTTCTAATCCCTTTTCTAAAGGAAAACTACCAGGAAAATCTGAAATAGAAATGGATGTATTCATTGATTGAATTTATGGATGATTCATTTTGCAGAAGTTGTTTGTTGCAGTACAGAATGCCAAGAATATTTTCAACAATTAACTGCCTAATGTCACAATATTTATTAATAGTTCAGTTTGTTTTAAAATAAAACAAATGTTCATAAAATGTTTTGTGAGCACTTATTTGTTCCAAGCAAGATCAAATAGAGCTGGACAACACAGAAATGGGCCTTGAGGTCCAGTTCATCCATGTCCCATCTAAGCTGATCCCATTTGCCTGTATTTGGCTTGTGTCACTCTAATTCTTTCCGATCCATGTATCTAACCAAATGTCGATATTGTACCTGCCTCAACTACTTCCTCTGGCAGCTCATATGTTGAAAGACTGGAACGACTTGGCTTGTATACACTGAAATTTAGAAGGATGAGAGGGGATCTTATCGAAACATATAAGATTATTAAGGGGTTGGACACGTTAGAGGCAGGAAACATGTTCCCAATGTTGGGGGAGTCTAGAACCAGGGGCCACAGTTTAAGAATAAGGGGTAGGCCATTTAGAATGGAGATGAGGAAAAACCTTTCCAGTCAGAGAGTTGTAAATCTGTGGAATTCACTGCCTCAGAAGGCAGTGGGGGCCAATTCTCTGAATGCATTCAAGAGAGAGCTAGATAGAGCTCTTAAGGATAGCGGAGTCGGGGGTATGGGTAGAAGGCAGGAATGGGGTACTGATTGAGAATAATCAGCCATGATCACATTGAATGGTGGTGCTGGCTCAAAGGACCGAATGGCCTACACCTGAATAGTCTATTGTCTATTGACTCATTGCATATATCTACCACATTGTGTGAGGGAAAAGTTTTCCCTCAGGATCCTATTAAATCTTTCCCCGCACTTTAAACTATGCCCCCTAGTTCTTGATTTCCCTACCCTAGGAAAAACGACTCATCCTATCTATTCCCCTCATGATTTTATACACCTCTATAAAAACATCCTTATGCAAGGAAGAAACTCCTATTCTGATTATTCCTCATCACTCCATGACGATCCACATGCATGTATTTCGTATGCCTCAGAATCCTCTCCAGTAACTTTTCATCCACAAATGTTAGACTAACTGGTCTATACTTCCCAGGATTTTCTTTGCAACCGTACTTGAATAAAGGCACAAAATTAGCCACACACCAGTCTTCTGCCACCTCACCTGTGCCTAACAATGATTCATATTTCTCCACTAGGACTCCTTATATCTTCTATAGATTCCACATTGTACTTGGAGATATTGGAGGCCAAGTCAATGGATATTTTTAAGGCAGAGATTGACAGATTCTTGATTAGTAAAGGTGTTGGGGGTGATGGGTAGAAACATAGAAAATGGGTGCAGGAGGAGGCCATTTGGCCCTTCCAGCCAGCACCACCATTCATTGTGATCATGGCTGATCATCCACAATCAGTAACCTATGCCCGTCTTCTCCCCATATCTCTTGATTCCACTAGCCCCGAGAGCTCTATCTAACTCTCTTTTAAATTCATCCAGTGAATTGGCCTCCACTGCCCTCTGTGGCAGAGAATTCCACAAATTCACAACTCTCTGGGTGAAAAAGTTTCTTCTCACCTCAGTTTTAAATGGCTTCCCCTTTATTATCAGACTGTGACCCCTTGTTCTGCACTCCCCCAACATTGGGAACATTTTTCCTGCATCGAGCAGGAAGGCAGGAGAATGGGGTTGAAAGGGAAATATAGATAAGCCATGATTGAATGGTGGAGTAGACTTGATGGGCCAAATGACCTAATTCTGCTCCTCGAACTTATGAACTTGGCCCTGGAGATGAATTTATCTTAGTATGTCTTGTATGTCCAGCACCTCCTCCCCTATAATAAGGGCTGTCCTCAAGACTTTGGCATTAATACAGTGAGTTCGCTGTCTGATAACTCAGTACACTATGCAATTCCATGCTGGATATCCTACCAGAAACATCATGCTATAGGTGATAGGAGCAGAATTAGGCCATTTGACCCATCAAGTCAACTCCGCCATCCAATCTTGACTGATCTATCTTTCCCTCTCAACCCCATTCTCCTGCCTTCTCCCCATAACCATTGACTCCCATTCTAATCAAGAATCTATCCATCTCTGCTTTAAAAATATCCATTGCCTTGGCCTCCATGGCCATCATTCCCATCAGGCCAATGTGGTATAACTAACGCAATATACTGGAGATACTCAGTAGTCAGGCAGCATCTGTGGAGTGAGAAAGTTAATGTTTCAGGTCAGTGACCTTAGAACTTGGAACATTTCAAAGGCACAGATGTTTTAAGTTGGAGTCAGTAATCTGTTCTCCATCTGAATGTGTGCATGTTTCTCTCTCCAAATAATCTGCCTGACCAATTAATTTTTAAAATTAAATTTTCCTGCATCTGAGTTTTTGTTTTGCATTGACTCTGCTGTTTGGGTTAGAGTTCTACACTCGGGGAAAGCATGGCTGCTGGGCAACAAGGGGTACCTGCCAACCACATGGCTCTTGACTGAGGGTAAAAGGTGCATAACAAGTAGCAGCATGGACCCTTGTTATCTGACAGGACACTCCATTGCCCACTCAAACTATCACAATGGAAGAGCCTGGCAGAAAACAAGTTTTGAGATTCACTGCTGTCTCTGAATGTTATGTAAGTTTGTGATAGTCATGCAGCATGGAAACAGACCCTTCGGCCCAGCATGCCCCGGCTGACCAACATGCCCCATCTACACTCATCCTGCCTGCCTGCGTTTGGCCCATAACCCTCTAAACCTATCCTGTCCATGTACCAGTCCAAATGTTTTTAAATGTGTGATAATACTTGACTCAACTACCTCCTCCGACAACTTGTTCCATATACCTACCACCCATAGTGTTAAAAAAAAGTTTATTAAATAATTTCCCCACTCAGCTTAAACCCATGTCAGATTCTTGATTCCCTACTCAGGGTAGATGCACACAGTCTCTTGCCTAATCTATTCCTCTCATGATCATACACACCTCAATAAGATCACCCCTCATCCTCCTGTGCTCCGAGAAATAAAGTCCTAACCTCCTCAAACTCTCCCCATAGCTCAGACCCTCGCGCCCTGGCAACATCCTCGTAAATCTTCTCTGCAGCCTTTCCAGCTTGGTCCTGCAAAGGTTATCTAATTCTATGTACAGAATCTCTTGTCCAGAGTGCGGGAATCGAGGACCAGAGGACATAGGTTCAAGGTGAAGGGGAAAAGATTTAATAGGAATCTGAGGGGTAACTTTTTCTCACAAAGGGTGGTGGGTGTATAGAACAAGCTGCTAGAGGAGGTAGTTGAGGCAGGTACCATCCCAATGTTTAAGAAACAGCTAGACAGGTACATGGATAGGATGGATGTATAAGTATGGAGGGGTTGGACCAAACACAGGTGGGTAAAACTAGTGTAGCTGGGACATGTTGCTCGGTGTGGGCAATTGGGCCAAAGGGCCTGTTCCCACACTGTATCACTCTATGACTCTATGTGATAGGTAACAGTATCACAACATCTGAGCCACTCTGCAAGCTCGGTAAAAATGGAAAAATATTTATACAAATGCCAATTATTAATTACGCATTATTTAATTGAGATCCTCGGGGCCTGGCTTACAGTGCAAGGAGTTTAAGATGTGAAATCTTTTGTTAATGGGCTGGTGGCAGACTAGTGGACCACAACTGACTCGAGTTTGGAGTGAAGATCAGCAGAAGATTATACAGTCTAAAGTTGGGACATAAAAGAAAAGATTTCCTGCGAGAATACTTGAAAGTCGGGGACTTACGGCTAAAGAAAACTAAACCACGTTTAAGGAGTGAATTGATGAATGTCTTCCGTGAGAATTGTCATGTCCACTATTGGAGCAAATAGGAAGCAAATCAAATTCCATGTACAAAGTCCAAATCCTATTTTAACAGAAAGCAGTTTTTGGCAAGGGGCAAGGAAGAAAAGTAAGGAAGGCAGACACTGAGTCTGTGTTTAACTTCCACACTATTTATCCTTCAAACTTCCTTCCAATGGCTTTATGATGTCACTTTGTTTATTGTGATGCCCAAGTAGGCCAATTGTGATAACTCCTTTGACTGGTTTTACTCTTAAGAGAGTTTTGCTATTAACCATAATCAGGAAGTTGGAATGAATATCATGCGATGAATCTGCCAAATGCCATTTTCCTAGTGACTTGTGTACCAACAGTTTTAAGTTTCATTGAGTTTTGTCTCTATGATAACTGACTTCATTATAATGTCCATATGAACATATGGGGTGTGACTCGATCGACAATGAGAATGACATCCCTCGTCTTATCAGTTCTTCTTTTCATTTGCTGTGAATGGGGTACATTAGGTTTTCACAAGTCCCGGTTCCTCCGTATTTTACGGCAGAAACCCCATTTTCTGGGAACTGAGCAATGGTTCGTCCAGAGGCTGGATCATTTCAATGCTGCTGATCAGAGATTATGGAAACAGGTAACATTTTAATGCCAATAAATGAAAGAGTTTTCTCATTCCAGGTAAATGCAAGGGATTGAAGTAACTTTCGTCCAGTGTTATTAAATGAACATTCTTGTTTCATTGTCGTCCTGTTGAGTTTTGCTGTCTGTACAACTCGTTATCACCTACCCCACAGCCAACAATGCACCATTGTGGGCTCGACATTGATCATCGTTGTTTTTTTCCACATCTTTCATTAATTTGTTCTGTTTGCCTTCTACATCTCTCATTTCCCTTTCTCCTAACTCTCAATCTGAAGAAGGGTCTCGACCCGAAACGTCACCTATTCCTTTTTTCCAGTGATGCTGCCTGAACCACCGAGTTACTCCAGCTTTTTGTGTGTATTCCCTGTTAAAGGTTTTACAGAAGCTTTTGCAGAGGTCTTAAGTGTAAGATTTTCAGAAAACATTGTGGGTTTAAAATAAATTTAATATATGGTGGCAACTTAGCAAATTGGTTGGCAGACAGGAAACAAAGAGTAAGGATAAATGGGTCCCTTTCAGAATGGCAGGCAGTGACTAGTGGGGTACCGCAAGGCTCAGTGCTGGGACCACAGCTATTTACAATATACATTAATGACTTAGATGAAATGATTAAAAGTAACATTAGCAAATTTGCAGATGACACAAAGCTGGGTGGCAGTGTGAAGTGTGAGGAGGATGCTATGAGGTTGCAGGATGACTTGGACAGGTTGTGTGAGTAGGCAGATGCATGGCAGATGCAGTTTAATGTGGATAAATGTGAGATTATCCAGTTTGGTGGTAAGAACAGGAAGACAGATTATTATCTGAATGTTGTCAAGATAGGAAAAGGGGAAGTACAACGAGATCTGGGTGTCCTAGTTCATCAGTCACTGAAAGGAAGCCTGCAGGTACAGCAGGCAATGAAGAAAGCTAATGGAATGTTGGCCTTCATAACGAGAGAAGTTGAGTATAGGAGCAAAGAGGTCCTTTTTCAGTTGTACAGGGCCCAAGTGAGACCGCACCTGGAGTATTGTGTGCAGTTTTGGTCTCCAAATTGAGCAAGGACATTCTTACTATTGAGGGCGTGCAGCGTAGGTTCACGTGGTTAATTCCCAGAATGGCGGGACTGTCGTATGTTGAAAGACTGGAGCGACTGGGCTTGTATACTCTGGAATTTAGAAGGATGAGAGGGGATCTTATTAAACATATCAGGGATTGGACATGCTAGAGGCAGGAAACATGTTCCCGATGTTGGAGTCCCGAACCAAGGGCCACAGTTTAAGAATAAGGGGTTGGCCATTTAGAATGGTGATGAGGGAAAACTTTTTCACTCAGAAGCTGTGGAATTCTCTGCCTCAGAAGGCAGTGGAGGCAAATTCCCTGGATGCCTTCAAGAGAGAGTTAGATAGAGCTCTTAATGATAGCGGAGTCAAGGGATTTGGGGAGAAGGCAGGAACGGGGTACTGATTGTGGATGATCAGCCATGATCATGGTGAATGGTGGTGCTGGCTCAAAGGGCCGAATGGCCTACTCCTGCACCTATTGTCTATTGTATATGACTTTTGTGCATCTAAAGCACTCTCCTTTAGTAAATTCTTGAGAAATGTATTGGATTGAATGTATATACTTTATTTTAATGCTTACATTAAACTAATAAAAAATAATGGTGAGAAAATATGGAATTTAAATATGGAACTATGAACACTACAGTGGTCTGCAGTATAAATTCTCTGTTTTCTATATATGAAAATATTCTCAGTTTCTGCTCTTTAGGACTAATATTTAATCTACAATTTAGCCTGGATAAGCCTTGACTAGACTTATCCAAGTTCTGATGTGTGTGATTGATTAACACAGGGTCAGAAGAAGGGTCCGACCCGAAACGTCACCCATCTTTTATCTCCAGAGATGCTACCTGACCAGCAGTTACTCCAGCACTCTGTGTCTATCTTCAGTATAAACCTACATCTGCAGTTCCTTTCTACGCTCCTAGTGTGTATGGTTGAGTTGCTTCAAATGTTTCCGTTGACCAGAAAATATTTAGCAAAAGTTTCCCTGGAGAAGTCAATTGAGATGGAAACATCCTTACGATATTTCTACTGGCATTTCAAGGTTGCTCAATGCAGTGGTTAAAATATCCGCCATCGCATTATACTTTAAGAACATGTTCATTTACCAGATGTGATCTGTGTGGTGGAGAGAGTCATCAACTTTACGTTTCTGGGGGTGCATATCTCAGAAGATCTGTTCTGGACCCAGCACTGACACAATCATAAAGAAAGCCCATCTCTACTTCCTTGGAAGATTGAGGAGATTTGGGATGTCAACGATTACTCCTGGTTCAGCAACTTGAACGCCCAGGAACGAGGGAGACTACCAAAAGTGGTGAACACCGCCCGATCCAGGACTTACTTCCCACCATCGGAGAAATTCATGGGAGACGCTGCCTCAAAGCGGCAGGCAGCATTATCAAGGACCCATAGCATCCTGGCCATGCTCTCATTTCACAACTATCATCAGGAAGAAAGTACAGGAGTCTGAAAACCATGACCTCCAGGTTCAGGAACAGCATTTTCCCAAAAACCATCAGGCTCTTGAACACTACAAACACCCACTAAACTGTCTTTGGTTGCATTATGGACTTAATATTGTGTTTATTTTTAATTTATTAAACTTTTTTTTCTTTTTCGTTTATTATGTTATCTATTGAGGACTGTGTTTTTACAGACCTATAATGCTGCTGCAAGTAAGAATTTCATTTGTTCTGTTTCGGCACATGTGGCAAAAAACCACTCTTGTCTCTTGTTGCTAGCAGGTTAACGTTTATTGCCCATGTGGGGTGGCCTCATGAAGGTGACGATGAGCTGATTTTTTTTTAACTACTTCAGCTCTCTTGGTGAAGAAATCTCTATGGTTTTGTTTGGAAGGAATTTGGGATTTGGGTCCAATGATCAGAAAGAAACAGCAGAATATTTCCCTGTCGGAATGATGGGGAAGCCTGCAGATGGCGATGTTCTCATGTGCCTCCTACCCCTGTCCCCCTTCGTTGTAAATAAAGATAAAGGCTTTGGGAGGTCCTGTTGAAATAGCCTTGTTGAGTAATCTCAATTACTGGAAATATTTGCAGCAAGGAGAAATTACGCTACAAAAGCTTTTCACTGAACCTTGGTACATGTGACAATACACTAAACTTCAACTACAGTAATGTAAAAACTCAAAGTCACTATATTTGGGTCTGAACCTTACATCACCTGGTTAAGCCTTTCCCATTTAACTACCTCAGTGGGTTTCAAGGTCCTGGTGAAACATTAGAGCATCTGCTCGGTGGATGGAGTTTGCCTGCTGAACATTGTTCTCTTTTACTTTGACCCAACAGAGTTGTTCTTGATGATCCATGAGGAGTGTTTGCTCTAAAATGGCCTGTAATCCAAACAGGTCAAAAGGAGACGTATTGTGGAATGGTTGGCTGTTGGACACTGTGAATGTGCTATGGTGGGAATTGGCTTGGTGCCCAGATGATGAAAGAGATTAATGACTTTGAGCCTGCACTGTGGATGAACTTTCAGAGGATCGGATAGACAATGGTGCAAACGTCTGCTGGCATCGGGCCTGGTCACCATCATTTCAACCGCCATATCTGGGAACTGCCCGAGACCCAATTGACAGGCCTTGAATCACAAGTGTGATTCTAAATAAAAGCATTCATCATATTCCAGCTTCATCTTGTATAGTCGTGACAATAGCTCCCTATCCTTAAACTTCAAAACCCTTGCAGGAAATGCCTGGAGCTGGCTGGGTGAGGTCACGTGGGGCGTGGGGCGGTGATGTCACCTTGACCCGAAACGTAACCCATCTTCTGCTGGACCTCCATAAGGCGGGCGGTGAGGACTCAACTGCAATAACAGACAATTAGTCTTTAGTCAGAAGGTGGTGAATCTGTGGTGTTCATTGCCACAGAAGGCTGTGGGAGGCCAAGTCAATGGATATTAAGGCAGAGATAGATAGATTCTTGATTAGTGCAGGTGTTAGGGGTTATGGGGAGAAGGCAGAAGAATAGGGTTTGGGGGGAGAGATAGATCAGCCATGATTGAATTGGAGAGTAGACTTGATGAGTCGAATAGCCTAATTTTGCTCCCATCACTTATGAACTTATAAACTTATGAACAATGATAGTGTATGAATAATGATTTTGTGCAAAGATAGACAAAAAGTGCTGGAGTAACTCAGCGGGGTCAGGCAGCATCACTGGAGATGCAGTTCTTTTCAGCATCTGCCATTCTTTAAAAAAAATAATTGTGGAGTCTTCATTTACTTCAGTCATCCCAAAACTTTTGCCTACTTAGACTTTTATATTTATTCATGCTTGGATTTGGAATTTGGATTTATTATTTTGCTGTACTCGCGGATGGTGATGTGGATGTTGCATGGAATGATAATTAACTTGACAAAGCAGTTCTGCTTGCATCTTTCCTTTCATTTCCCACAGAGATTTTACATCAATGATACATTTTATCAGCCTGGCGGTCCTGTATTTCTGATGGTTGGTGGAGAAGGCACGGCAAACCCAGCCTGGATGGACCACGGTACCTGGATAAACTTTGCTGAAAAGTTGGGAGCTATGTGTCTTCTTATCGAGCACCGATTCTATGGGAAAAGCCGGCCGACAATGTAGGTTAAAAGTTGTTCGTTGTTTTCGCTCTTTGGTCTTCCCTGCGTGAGGTTGTAGAAACTTGGATTGTTTTCTCTGGAGTGTCAGAGGTTGCGGGGAGACCCGATGGAAGTATACGAAATTATGGGAGGCATGGATCAGGTAGACGGTCAGAATCTTATTCCCAGGGTAGAAAGATCAAAAGCTAGAGGTCTTAACTTGAAGGTGGGAAGGGCAAAGTTTAAGGGAGATGTGCCGGGGAAAGTTTTTAACACTGAGTGGTGGGTGTCTGGAATACACTGCCTGGGATGGTGGTGGAAGAAGGTGCAACTGTGGTATTTATGAGGCTTTTAGATAGGCGCACGGATATGCAGAGAATGGAGGGATATGTGTAACATGCAGGTAACGGGGATTAGTTTAACTTGGTATCATGTTCTACAGGGGCATTGTGGGCCGAAGGGGCTGTTCCTGTACCATACTATTTTTATGGTCTAATTGTGTCATATACCAGTTTTTATTTTTCTCTGCCTTTTGCTGGGCAGATGGGGATAGTACAGTCAGCAGACAAGTATTCTCTTAAAATGAGTTAGCTCCAAGGGGGCATTAGAGACCAATGGCTCAGTGCCCAGATAGTTTCTTCCCTGTTTTACCTAATGAATATTGCAGAGCCTTCTCAGTTTCCATCTGTGTTATTCTGTACAAGCCATGAGCTAAAGATACAATTGATACCCATGCTATGATATCTTTGGTGCACCATCACTCAACAAAATCAGACTGTTTAATTTATTTTATCTCACATTTTTATCCGATGTTGATCAAAAAGATCAATTCATTTACTTTGGCTAGTAAAGTATGTGAGGAAAGGTTGCCAGAGTGGAGATGATGCAATAAAAATTACACCAACTATTTGCATAAATTTCCAGATAAATCCTCCCCCCTCAAAATTATCCGCTGTGTAATGTGACCTGCTGATGTACTGCAAATGAGTCAAATGCTGTACAGTGATGAGTAAATAGCATTGTTTCTGTCCCTGTGATGGAGGGAGATGCATAAAGCAACTACAGATAGTTGGGCTGACTGTATTGTCAGGGCTCTTGCACTAAGGATAGACACAAAATGCTGGGGTAACTCAGCAGGACAGGCAGCATCTCTGGAGAGAAGGAATGGGTGAAGGCCTGAAGAAGGGTCTCGACCCGAAACGTCGCCCATTCCTTCTCTCCAGAGTTGCTGCCGGCCTGAGTTAGTCCGGCATTTTGTGTCTATCTTCGGTTTAAACCAGCATCTGCAGTTCCTTCCTACACCTCTTGCACTAAGGCACTCAATTGAGATGAATAATCAATATTCCATATTTGTTTGTATTAGGCATAAGTCTATCTACTGATCCCCATTAGGTATTTTATTAGCACTCCACTTGGTCAAGGTGATATTACAGAGGTGTATAAAATCATGAGATCGGATAGGGCAATCAAGAAACAGAGCACATAGGTTTAAGGTTAAGAAGAAAAGATTTAACAGGAAACTGAGAGGTAACTTTTTCACACAAAGGTTGGTGAATGTAGGGACGAGCTGCCAGTTGAGGCAGGGACTGTCACAATGTTTAAGAAACAATTAGACAGGTACGTGGATAGGACTGGTTTGGAGGGATATGGGCCATACGCAGGCAGGTGGGACTAGTGTAGATGGGACATGTTAGTCAGTGTAGGCAAGTTGGGCCGATGGGCCTTTTTCCACTCTGCCTTGACCCTATGACTGTTGTCCCATATATAAATGTCAATAGACAATGACTGAAGTTAAGAGGACGACAACCTTTCTGATTTCTAATTTTTCAAAATCTTTAGATGAATTTAAAAATAAATTAAGACATTAAGAAAAGGATAACATCTGGGGATGGCAGGACTTTCATATGAAGAAAGACTGGATAGACTCGGCTTGTACTCGCTGGAATTTAGAAGATTGAGGGGGGGATCTTAGAGAAACTTACAAAATTCTTAAGGGGTTGGACAGGCTAGATGCAGGATGATTGTTCCCGATGTTGGGGAAGTCCAGAACAAGGGGTCACAGTTTAAGGATAAGGGGGAAGTCTTTTAGGACCGAGATGAAAACGTTTTTTTTCACACAGAGAGTGGTGAATCTGTGGAATTCTCTGCCACAGAAGGTAGTTGAAGCCAGTTCATTGGCTGTATTTAAGAGGGAGTTAGATGTGGCCCTTGTGGCTAAAGGGATCAGGGGGTATGGAGAGAAGGCAGGTACGGGATACTGAGTTGAATGATCAGCCATGATCATATTGAATGGCGGTGCAGGCTCGAAGGGCCGAATGGCCTACTCCTGCACCTATTTTCTATGTTTCTATGTGATTTGTTCAGAGTGCGCATCTAAAATTACAAATATTAACCCTCTTATGTTGTGTTTGTTGGCATTTTCTTCAAGAGACTTAAGCACATCAAGCCTTCAGTACCTCCGTAGTGACCAGGCCCTTGCTGACCTCGCCCACTTTCGAGCAGTGATTGATGACAAAATGAACCTTACGCTGAACAAATGGATAGCTTTTGGAGGTTCCTATCCCGGATCCCTGGCTGCCTGGTTTAGACTAAAGTACCCACACCTTGTCTACGCTGCCGTCGCATCCAGTGCACCAGTGCAAACAGTTGTCAACTTTTCAGGTGAGTCAGCCGGTCCTAAGAGTGTTGCTTTTCACCTGGTGAGCCACCGGAACTTAGTGGAAATGAAAATTAGGACGAGGAACTAATTATTTTCTTTTTTTACGAAAGGACACAAAGTGTTGGAGTACCTCAGCAGGTCAGGCACCATTGAATCAGTCTGAAAAAGGGTCCCGACCCAAAACATCACCTTTCCATGTTCTCCAGAGACACTGCCTGACCCCCTGAGTTACTCCCAAAATGCTGGAGTAACTCAGCAGGTCAGGTCAGGTCCCTGAGTTACTCCATCACTTTGTGTCTTTTATTCATCTGATCATGTTTTTACAGTAACTCTTTATTTTGGACTTTTGC
Source organism: Rhinoraja longicauda (assembly GCF_053455715.1). NCBI lineage: Eukaryota > Metazoa > Chordata > Chondrichthyes > Rajiformes > Arhynchobatidae > Rhinoraja > Rhinoraja longicauda. The sequence goes on along the minus strand of NC_135965.1, from coordinate 41,270,917 downwards.
AACTTGCAGGATGTCGGGCTTCCAATACACGTGTATAGTTCAATCACTTCCATTATTGATTTGGATGAACAGATTACACTCACTGTAGAAAGGCTTTAAGGTTAGGTTTCGTTGTCACTATTTTGAAATTCCACTTATTAGTTGCAATTTAATAGCAAACCGATTAAGGAAAAGAGAGACTGTTTAACTGAATACTTCATTTGTTCAAACTGTAGAAACAAAGTGCAGATGCAAAGACAGACAGACACAAAGTGCTGGAGTAATTCAGCCGGTCAGGCAGCATCTTTGGAGAAAAAAGATGGGTGACGTTTTGGGTCGGGATCTTTCTTCAGATTCCTTCAGACTTCATAACAATCTGAAGAAAGTTCCCAACACATCACACATCCTCTTATTCCAAACATGCTTCCTGACCCTTCTGAAACATCACTCATTTCTTCTTCAAAAGGCGTGCAGCGTAGGTTTACTAGGTTAATTCCCGGAACGGCGGGACTTTCATATGTTGAAAGACTGGAGCGACTAGGCTTGTATACACTGGAATTTAGAAGGATGAGAGGAGATATTATCGAAACGTATAAGATTATTAAGGGGTTGGACACGTTAGAGGCAGGAAACATGTTCCCAATGTTGGGGGAGTCCAGAACAAGGGGCCACAGTTTAAGAATAAGGGGTGGGCCATTTAGAATTGAGATGAAGAAAAACTTTTTCAGTCAGAGAGTTGTGAATCTGTGGAATTCTCTGCCTCAGAAGGCAGTGGAGGCCAATTCTCTGAATGCATTCAAGAGAGAGCTGGATACAGCTCTTAAGGATAGCGGAGTCAGGGGGTATGGGGAGAAGGCCGGAACGGGGTACTGATTGAGAATGATCAGCCATGATCACATTGAATGGCGGTGCTGGCTCGAAGGGCCGAATGGCCTCCTCCTGCACCTATTGTCTATTGTCTATTGTCTAAAGAGGTGCTGCCTGTCCCACTTAGTTGCTCCAGCAATTTTATGTCTATCTTTGGTTTAAACCAGCATCTGTAGTTCCTTCCTCCCTGCAGTGCCTGACCCACTGAGTCACTCTAGCATTTTTTATCTAACTGCATTTGTTGTTCTGAGCACTTCACATTGTTCAGATACTGTATCTGACATCGACTTTAGACTTTAGAGGTATAGTGCACATGCAGGCCCTTCAACCTACTGAGTCCGCACTGACCAACAAAAACCCCATACACTAGCACTATCCTACACACGCGGAACAATTTACAATTTTATCAAAGCCAATTGGCAAGCAGTGGACGTCTTTGGAGTGTGGGAGGAAACCGGAGCATCCGGAGAAAACTCAACTGGTCACAGGAAGAACGTAACAACTCCGTACAGGCAGCACCCGTAGTCAGGATCTCTGGCGCTGTGAGGCAGCGCAACTACCGCTGCGCAACTGTGCCGCCCCTCTATCTTCATGAGGTTAGACAATAGCCATCTTTATAAAGTTGGACAATTTACATAGTTACCTCTACAATCAGCGATCATTTGAATTCTTGGTTGGCACCAGAGAAACTGGAAATAAAAATGGGACTTAATTTCAATATTTTTCAGAGTATTTGGAAGTGGTTAATTATTCCTTGGAAAGTTATAGTTCTTCATGCCCTCTACTCGTGAAGGATGCCTCTGATACACTTATCGAACTGTTGCCAAATACTAACAAGTACAGCCAGATCACACTAGATTTTCAGTAAGTATGGTCAATTTTAAATACACAGAACTGAAACATGACATATTTTATGAGATTATTTCAACCTCGTTGAAACTGATTGTGGAATTAACGTGCAAACCCTTGGGCAGGTTACATTGAGGTTATCTGTGCGGGAAATATCAAACTGCTAAACCAATAACAAAACACTGCGGATGGTGGAAACAAAATAGAACAACAAATATTGGATGTACTCAGCAGCTCGGGCAGTTTTAGCCCTGAGACATTAACCCTGATTGTCCACAGATACCACCTCATCTGCTGAATGTCACTGTCCTGTTATGCTTCCCTTTGAAAAGCTAGCACTGAACTATACTCTCAAATATAGCACATCACCAAGGTCATCAAGCTCATAAGATAATTATAGTTCGCTTCTGTTAATTTGTGCCGATTGTGTTAAAGTGCCCTCTTTATTGCATTTCTTAAGTTGGAGAGAGTGCAACGAAGATTTACGAAGACATTGCCAGGACTCGAGGCCGTGGGTTATAGAGAGTGGTTGGGCAGTCTAAAACTTAATTTTTTTAACATAGAAGACTGAGTGATGATTAATTTAGAGATACAGGCATGGAAACAAGCCCTTCGGCCCACCGAGCCCACGCCAACCATCAATCACGCATTCACACTAGTTCTATGTTATCCCACTTTCTCATCCACTCCCTCGACACCAGGGGCAATTTACAGAGGGCCAATTAACCTACAAACTCGCACGTTTCTAGAATCTGGGAGGAAACCGTGAGCACCAGGAAAAAACTCACGAGGTCACAGGGAGAATGTGCAAATTCCACACAGACAGCACCCACGGTCAGGATCGATCCCGGGTCTCCGGCACTGTAAGGCAGCGCCTCTACCGCTGCTCCACTGTGTTGCCCTAGAGGTGTGTAAAATAATATGAACCACAGATAAGATGAATTTGCACCATTTTTTTCCAAGGGAAGGAGAATAAAAAAATTAGAGGGCACAGGTTTAGGGTAAAAGGGGAAAGATTTAAAGGGACCTGTTCAGTGTCTCGCTGTGTGATCTGATATTTTCACCCAGAGGGAGATGTGTATAATAAATGAACTGCCAGAGGAAGTGGTTGAGGCAGGTTCAATAATTACATTTAAAAGACATTTGGTCTGGTACACGAATAGGAAAAGTACAGAGAGATATGAGGCAAACGCATGTAAATGAGAATAGATAGGGTGGGCATGTTGGTCAACATGGGCAGGTTGGGTTGAAGGGCCTGTTTCCGTGCTGTATTGCTCCATCAAGTGGTCTGCCTGCCCCACTCTATATTTTCATGTGGCAGCACAATTGGAAAACGTAGTTGTAAAGAGCCATTTTTTAATTTAGAACTCAGTTTTTAAAATATTCCTTGATATACTAAAGAGAGGCAACATTAAATATCTGTATATTGATGGCAATAGAACCGTTACTGGATTAATCTATCAAAAATGGATAGCAATTCAAAATGACTGAAAATTACTTAATAGCTGTTAATAAACAACAAATTGTTCATAGTTTGGCTGTCAATAAATGTGTAAATATTACATTGGAAAAGCTATTATATTGTGATTATTAGTGCCCTGAAAAAACAGTTTAATGGTTTTAGGGATTTTTCAAAGGGCACAATGAGAAGACTATCCCCCATTGGTTGTTAAACTATCACAATATCCTATCCGGTTGCACTGGGCAGGGTTGAGTCATAGAGTTATACATCATGGAGACTGGCCCTTGCCCAGGTTGCCCTATCGTTAGGCGGCCTTGGTGGCTCAGCGGTAGAGTTGCTGCCTTACATGCTTGCAGCGCCAGAGACTGGGTTCGATGCCGACCACGGGTGCTGTCTGTACGGAGTTTGTACGTTCTCCCTGTGACCGCGTGGGTTTTCTCCGAGATCTTCAGTTTCCTCCCCCACTCCAAAGACATATAGGTATGTAGGTTAATTGGCTTGGTGTATGTGTAAATTGTCCCTAGTGTGTGAAGGATAGTGTTAATGTGCGGGGATCGCTGGTCGGAGCGGACTCGGTGGGCCGAAGGGCCTGTTTCCGTGCTGTTTCTCTAAACTAAACTAAACTAAACTAAATCTACACTCATCCCACCTGCCCACGTTTAGTGAATATATACCCCTCTAAACCTTTCCTATCCAGGTGATTTAGAGTCATAGAGAGTCATGGAGTGATACCATGTGGAAACAGGTCCTTCAACCCAACTTGTCTGCACCAGCCAAGATATCCCAGCTACACCAGTCCCACCTGCTAGCATTTGCTCCATGTCCCTCTAACCCTGTCCTATCCATGTACCTATCTAACTGCTTCTTAAATGTTGGGATAGTCCCTGCCTCAACTATCTCCTCAGGCAGCTTGTTCCATACATCCACCACCCTTTGTGTGAAAACGTTACCTGTCAGATTCCTATTAAATCGTTTCCACTTTAAACCTCTGTCCTCTGGTCTTCGATTCACCTACCCTGGGCAAGAGACTCTGTGCATCCACCCGATCTATTCCTCTCACGATCTTATACATCTCTATAAGATCACCCCTCATCCTCCTGTGCTCCAAAAAACAGAGTCCCAGCCTACTCAACCTCTGCCTTTTGCTCAGACCCTCTGTACCCGAATTCTAATATTGATTTCTAATGTAAATATGTAAATATAGCAGCCCTGCAATGTGTTGAACTGAGTATAAATTGAGTTTGCAAACTTTTTTGTTATCTCCATCAATTTGAGACGAATTCTGCCAAAGAAAAAATGCTTTTGAAACTTATAAACCAGGATTAATCAGGGTGCTTTTCTGCTGTCTGATCAGCAATGGTGGACTTCAATGAATGTCATTCCCCAGAGACTAATGTTAGGGTGAAAAGCAACAGGATTTATCAGCTTCTACATACATAATCTAATATTGTAAAGCCATGCACCCCCTCATGTGCGAGTAGATCTAAACTGAGATTGAGACAAAGAAGGAACCATAAGGACAATGACACCAAGGGGCCACAAGGAGACACAGGGAACTGGCATCTAGGTTTTGAGATCTGCTTGACCCTGAATGAAATGGTCTGAACATTTTAAGCCTTTCCACAAGATTGCTTCTTACCTGTGAGTTCCCCGTTGCTGCATGCAAGGTCTTTGCAAATTCGTTTTTACTGTTAAGGGAATCCTACTTTCTAATATTTATACCTATGATACATAGACAAATCAATGAAAGTATTCATTGCAGTGCCTTTCATTTGCTCTAATATTACTGGATTGCCAAGGAAGTAGATCTGCCTCATAAAATCCCAGAAAACCATAAATGCCAATCACTATATACAATACAATACCATTCACAGTGGGCGCAGCGGTATAGTTGCTGCCTTACAACGACAGAGACCCGGGTTCGATCCTGACTACGGGCACTGTCTGTACGGAGTTTGTACATTCTCCCCTTGACCACGTGGGTTTTCCCCGGGTGTTCCGGTTTCCTTCCACGCTCCAACGACACACCGGTTTGTGGGTTAATTGGCTTCAGTAAAGATTGTAAACTGTCGCTAGTGTGTAGGATAGTGTAGGGGGATTGCTGGTCGGCACGGTCTCCTGCCTCTGCACTCTATCTCCAAACTAAACTAAAAAAGTAAATCTATGGAGAATCAAATGCATTTCAGATTATTAAACTCAGAGACATGCACACATGAAGTTTTGTGTTAATCCATTTGAGGGCAGCATTTTGCCATTGAAATATCCAACACGATCTCAATTAAATCACATTTTCTCATCTACCTGACTGGAACTTCCTGAGCGCAAATGGCTTTTCCTGAGCAGAATTTGTTCGGTATCTCCAAGAGGGTTTCTTGAGACAGTATGAAGATGGTCCAATTCGAGGAGGGACCAAACTGAACCTTGTATTGGGAAACAAACCTGGCCGGGTGATCGATTGATGTTTCACTGGAAGAGAATTTATGCGAACAGTGATGGCAACTCAATAGACAATAGGTGCAGGAGGAGGCCATTCGGCCCTTCGAGCCAGCACCGCCATTCAATGTGATCATGGCTGATCATTCTCAATCAGTACCCCGTTCCTGCCTTCTCCCCATACCCCCTGACTCCGCTATCCTTAAGGGCTCTATCTAGCTCTCTCTTGAATGCATTCAGAGAATTGGCCTCCACTGCCTTCTGAGGCAGAGAATTCCACAGATTCACAACTCTCTGACTGAAAAAGTTTTTCCTCATCTCAGTTCTAAATGGCCTACCCCTTAGTCTTAAACTGTGGCCCCTTGTTCTGGACTCCCCCAACATTGGGAACATGTTTCCTGCCTCTAACGTGTCCAACCCCTTAATAATCTTATACGTTTCGATAAGATCTCCTCTCATCCTTCTAAATTCCAGTGTATACAAGCCTAGTCACTCCAGTCTTTCAACATATGATAGTCCCGCCATTCCGGGAATTAACCGAGTAAACCTACGCTGCACGCCCTCAAAAGCAAGAATATGTTTTAATGTAGAAACAAGGAACTGCAGATGCTAGTGTACAAAAAAAGAGGCTCACTGTGCTGGAGTAACTCAGCGGGTCAGGCAGCATCCCTGGAGAACACGGACAGGTGACGCCTTGGGTTGAGACCCTTCCTCATGACTGATTGCAGGGTGGCGAGGAGGAAGACAGCTCGAGGAGAGGAGGGCCGGGACAAAGCGTGGCAGGTAATAGGTGAGCACAGGTGAGGGGAAGATGGTTGGACAAAGACCAGAGACACAAAAAAAAGTGTGGGACAACGGATTGAATAGTCACAAATTGTGAAGCCAGAGGAAAGGATGTAGGTTGAGAAGAGAGGGGGGGAAATAGGTATGGGCACGGGGGGGGAGGAGAAAATGGGGGTGAAGGGGAGAATAGTAGGGGTGAATATGAACTACCTTGGTTGAACTAAGGGCTTTGGGCTTTTTGCACTTGTATTTGAGTTTTTAATTAATTAATTTTTTTTGTTCAGTATGTTATCTATGAGTATGTGGCGGCTCCCAAGGGTCGGGCCATACTTCTACCGACCCCTCGGCACGGGAATGGACCAGTCCAGGGAGGCGGTCCGGGACCAGGTATATAAGGACAAGGTTTGGGCGCCAAGCCATTCCGGCAGACTAGACCTGTCTGATAACTGTTATACAATAAAATATACCTTCTCGAAATACCTGGCTCCTTGCCTTTATCGACGCGCTACAAGTACAGTGTTTATGGTCTTGTTATGCTGCTGTAAATAAGAAATTCGTTGTCAGTACGTATGGCAATTATGCACACTTGACTCTTATACTCCCATGGTGTTATTCATTCTAGAGCCTTAAGTAGCCCTAATAATATCAGAATCTTACTATTTAACCCTGCCAAGGACTTCACTCTTAATCAAAGATTCTTTCCTTCTACTCTTGTGAAAGGGTCATTTATCATCATTACTCTCCCTCTCTCCCACTTCCCTCATCCTTCCTTTTAGCCTGGAAAATATATCTCCCAGTGACTAATCTGTAGCCTTTAAATCTTTAAACATCTCTGCAATTCCCCTCAAGCTAAATTTGTTAATCTAGCTCATGTTTTTTTTCTAATGCACTGGGTTTAGAATTCCCTCTTTATTCATGAGTGGATAAAGGAGAAAAATTGTTGATAAAAGAATTACAATCAGGGTGGAATTTTTATTTGGATAAGTCATTTCCCACACATCTTAAGCATTTACTAAAACACATGAAATAAATGTAAAGTATCCCTTCTCCACCCAAAGTCAGTTCAGATTTTTGCTTGATAAAGTGGGTTGTTCGGTTCCAAATATCATGAATTTGCATGCACCACCATAAGTGATCTATGCAAATTCTGCAATCCATTCTATGAAATACTACAAGGAAAAGTGTAGGGAGGAACTGCAGATGCTGGTTTACACCGAAGATAGACACAAAATGCTGGAGTAACTCAGTGGGACAGGCAGCATCTCTGAAGAACAGTCTCGACCCATAAAGTCACCCATTCCTTCTCTCCAGAGATGCTGCATGTCCCGCTGAGTTACTTAAAGGAAAAGATTGTGTGAAACTCAATGGAGACTGAAGTTCTCAAACCAATTACAAATTGGAAAGGCATTTCACCAGCAGCTTGGCAAACTTGCTGTGCATGGTGCTCAATAATTAAGCTACTTGTTGAGGAATGTGCTGTTGTGAAAGATAATGAAACCGAGCCCATGAGTGCAAAATACAAGGCTGAAAGATTTGCGACATTCTTCAGTATAAAGTGATCTCATCCTGAGGTTTGCTTGATGCAACAGTTACCCTGGCTGTAATTCTTTTATCAACAATTTCTCTCCTTTATCCGACTCATGAATAAAGAGGGCATTCTAAACACAGTGTTTATGTCAAACCCGCATTTTAGCTCTACTGAAATAAGAATTTAAGTTGCATTGATAGTTACAATTTGCTTTTTCTGTGTTGTTTAGAAGCTTTTTTTCTGAGTTGCCTCTTGCCAAGGTAGATATATTCAGCTTACAGCATTTTATAACATATTCTGGATTTAGGCGTATAGGGTATTGTTGCCTGTGTTTTCATATGATGTATTTACTTTGTATAAGTGTTTATTGAATGTCCTTTTAAGTGTGTATGTAGTCAAGGTGCAGTAATATGTTTTAATGAATATTGGAAGATATGTCTTTGAAAAGTAAAGAAACGTTTAACATACAAAAGGTTAAGCAATGTTCTTTCAATGCATTTCAACATTAAGCTTTGCAATGATGTTTGTTTAGATGCATTTATGTATACCCTAGGCCTTTTTTTTCAGAATTTTATTTTTAAATCATGAACTATTCACCATCACCATTTCAGGTTATGTGTACCACTTGAAATAAAATCCAGAATGGATTCTGCATATTTATTGGAGACTCTAGCTGGGAATTTCATGGATGTGGTCCAATATAACAAGGACAACAGAGTGTTTGAGGTAAGCACTGAAACAAACAGGAAGCATTTGTCTGAAGACTGACACAAAGTGTTGGAGTAACTCAGTGGGTCAGGCAGCATCTCTGGAGAAAAAGGATAGGCGACGTTTCAGGTGGGGACCCTTCTTCAGGAGCTTCTTTGGTATAAACCAGCATCTGTGGTTCTATGTTTCAGCTTTTGTTTGAACCTGGTTGTACATTTGACGTGGTTTTGAAGTACCGATGGATGTTTCTGTAACAGTCAGAAGCCCCTGCTCTGCCTTGCTCCAGATAAATTGCTTGTTTCATGTACACGTTGGTCTTGATTTTTATATTTTATTTTTATATTATATTAGAGATACAGTGTGGAAACAGGCCCTTCGGCCCACCATGTCCGCGCCGATCGGCGATCCCCACACAGTGGCACTATCCTAGTCACTGGGGACAATTTTACAATTGTTTTTTACCTAAGCCAATTAACCTGCAAATCTGTATGTTTTTAGAGTGTGGGAGGAAACTGCCAGATTAGTGCATCCATTTAGGTTCATTAGAATTTCCAGACCACAATAAAAAAAAACACTTTTCTATTTTTAACTCTTTGAAATCTCTTTATAAAATGACTTTACTTAAGACATTTTAGATTTTAGACATAAAGTGTGGGACACAGGCCCTTCGGCCCATCGAGTGCATGCTGCCCATTGCTCACTCGTACAGCAGCTCTATCCTGCACACAAGGGGCAATGTTTACAGAAGCCAATTAACCTTCAAACTCGCAAGTGTTTGGAATGTGGGAGGAAACCGGAGCACCCAGAGATAACCCACGCGGTCACGGAGAGAATGTGCAAACTCCGTACACACAGCACCCACAGTCAGGATCGAACCCGGGTCTCTGACGCTGTAAGGCACCAACTCTACCGCTGCACCACATTTTGATGCATTCAAATTTTTTGGCCACAATAAAATACTTTTTTTTTTTAAAATGTCGTAACTCTTTGAAATCTCTTTATTAAATGACTGTTTGTAGATATCTCAGCTTTCATATTCTGATAGAAGATAATGGGTGGTGGAGGATTAATTGAAAAGTAGTGATGTTCTTTCAGCGTATTTTTCTCACACTTCCCTTTCTCACATTCCTCTGCAATATTTTAACCGTATGTTTTTTGTTAAAAGGACCCAAAAGGTACCAACATCACAGTTGAAGTGCTCTGTACTGTAATGGCGAACTCATCACTGGGTATACCTTACAAGAGATACGCCAAAGTCTCGCAGCTCCTACTGGATACGTATGAAGAAAAATGTCTGGATGCAAGTTACAGCAAGTTCTTATCTGACATGTTGAACACGTCCTGGTTTGCTCCAGCAGCGGATGGAAGTAGGAAAGCAATCAGTATTTTAGTTTAGTTTAGAGATACAGCGCTGAAACAGGCCCTTCGGCCCACCGAGCCCCTGCCAACCAGTGATCCCCGTACATTAACATAATCCGACACACACTAGGGACATATACCAAGCCAATTAGCCTACAAACCTGTAAGTCTTTGGAGTGTGGGAGGAAACCGGATCACCCGGAGAAAACCCACTCCGTCACAGGGAGAATGTACAAACTCCGTACAGACAGCAACCGTAGTCAGGATCGAACCCAAGTCTCTGGCACTGTAAGGCAGCAACTCTACCGCTGCGCCACCGGGCCGCCCAAATAAAAAAAAAAACACTATCTCATGTATCGTGGAATTTAAAATTAGTGGAGGATTGGAATAGTTTTACACTTCATTGGAGAAGATGTTTCCGCTCGTGACTAGAGGTCATAGCCTCAGAATTAAAGGACGTTCTTTTAGGAAGGAGATGAGGAGAAATTTCTTTAGTCAGAGGGTGGTGAATCTGTGGAATTCTTTGCCACAGAAGGCTGTGGAGGCCAAGTCAGTGGATATTTTTAAGGCAAAGATAGATTCTTGATTAGTACAGATGTCAGAGCTTATGGGGAGAAGGCAGGGGAATGGGGTTAGGAAGGAGAGATAGATCAGCCGTGATTGAATGGCAGAGTAGACTTGATGGGATGAATGGCCTCATTCTACCAATATTCCTTATGACCTTATAAAAATGTTGACAAACGTGCGTTTTGAAAGTGGCTTCACTGGATTCTGGTCAGAAGCAGGAAGTAATTTCTTCCCCCATCTTCCTGCCTGGCAGGCAATGAGATGATTTGTGGCATGGTAATTGATACTCTGACCAGCCCACAGTCTGATAAACAAACTCATGAAAGATGGCTCAGTGCATATTGATCTTCTGCCTTTACTGACTTAACCGCGAGGTATTTTTCTATGTTTATGCACTTAGTTGCGATGTATTTTTACATGTTTTTACGCTTCAATGGAATTTTTCACTCATTCCAGGCAGACAATGGGCTTATCAGTCATGTACAGAGTTTGGCTATTATCAATCAACTGAATCACTCCACCAGCCTTTCTCTGGCTTTCCCCTCAGGTAAGTGGAATTGCAGTTGCTTGTCTCTCTATTCATTATTTATCTTTTAATGAAGAAAACAATTCATCGTATTACAGTACTGGGTAAGTTCACATTTAAATGTGGAAAAAAAATTCAAGAATATTTTGCTCATAGGAATTGGATTTTATTTGCAGCAAATTGTGTTCCACAAGCAATTATACATTTTTCACACTTTTCAAACAAGTAATGTACATTCATTCACAACACAGCCTCTGAGGAGTTAATTCAGCTGTGGAGCTCACAACCAGTGAAGAAAAGTGTAAACCACCAATGTAAGTGGTTTACTCAAGATCCTGTTACGTAATAGTAATAACAGTAAAGGAGTGAAGAGACAGGCATTTCTCCAGGTCTGTAAAGAAACCACATTCTTCATGTTCATCAGCCACAGGAGCAGAATTAGGCCAGTTGGCCTATCAAGTCTACTCCACCATTCAATCATGGCTGATCTATCTTTCCCTCTCAACCCCAGTCTCCTACCTTCTACCCTTGACCCCTGACACCCATACAGATCAAGAACCTATCAATCTCCACCTTCACCCTAGTTTCACAAACCCAAGACCTCTATTGCTAAGACTGAGCTGCTAGGCAGAAGCCCTAGACAGCCAGTGCCTCTACTAACAGTTAGAATGAGTGACCGGGGCAAGCCTGAGATGCCAGGACCTCTTCCAGCCCATGGACAACGAGGGACTGTGCCCACACACAAAGACAACGACTGAGCAAACAGGTAAGCTAGAAACTGCCAGCGCCACTTCTACAAGCCCCAAAACCGAGCCGCCAGGATAAGCCAGAGACTGCCTGCGCCTCCTATTGAATCAAGGGTCAACTGCAGGCAGGAGCTTGAGATCATCACACCTACTCCTTGGAGACCAGGACTGAGCGACCAGGACAAGCCCGGGCTGTCAGCATCACCACACATATGCCCTGATGGCGAGAGACTGTACCCCCCATGCAGTCCTGAACATTCTTTTCTCTGTAAATAAAACATATCATGTGAGTTCACCCGACCGTGAAGGGGACTTTTGGACTGGGTAGCACACACTGGGAAGATGCTGGAGTCAATTATAAAAGACGAAATTGCTGAGCATTTGGATAGCAGTAACGGGATCATTCCGAGTCAGCATGGATTTACGAAGGGAAAATCATGCTTGACAAATCTACTGGAATTTTTTGAGGATGTAACTAGGAAAATTGACAAGGGAGAGTCAGTGGATGTGGTGTACCTCGACTTTCAGAAAGCCTTCGACAAGGTCCCACATAGGAGATTAGTGGGCAAAATTAGGGCACATGGTATTGGGGGTAGGGTACTGACATGGATAGAAAATTGGTTGACAGACAGAAAGCAAAGAGTGGGGATAAATGGGTCCCTTTCGGAATGGCAGGCAGTGACCAGTGGGGTACCGCAAGGTTCGGTGCTGGGACCCCAGCTATTTACGATATACATTAATGACTTAGACGAAGGGATTAAAAGTACCATTAGCAAATTTGCAGATGATACTAAGTTGGGGGGTAGTATGAATTGTGAGGAAGATGCAATAAGGCTGCAGGGTGACTTGGACAGGTTGTGTGAGTGGGCGGATACATGGCAGATGCAGTTTAATGTAGATAAGTGTGAGGTTATTCACTTTGGAAGTAAGAATAGAAAGACAGATTATTATCTGAATGGTGTCAAGTTAGGAGGAGGGGGAGTTCAACGAGATCTGGGTGTCCTAGTGCATCAGTCAATGAAAGGAAGCATGCAGGTACAGCAGGCAGTGAAGAAAGCCAATGGAATGTTGGCCTTCGTAACAAGAGGAGTTGAGTATAGGAGCAAAGAGGTCCTTCTACAGTTGTACCGGGCCCTGGTGAGACCACACCTGGAGTACTGTGTGCAGTTTTGGTCTCCAAATTTGAGGAAGGATATTCTTGCTATGGAGGGCGTGCAGCGTAGGTTCACTAGGTTAATTCCCGGAATGGCGGGGCTGTCGTATGTTGAAAGGCTGGAGCGATTGGGCTTGTATACACTGGAATTTAGAAGGATGAGGGGGGATCTTATTGAAACATATAAGATAATTAGGGGATTGGACACATTAGAGGCAGATAACATGTTCCCAATGTTGGGGGAGTCCAGAACAAGGGGCCACAGTTTAAGAATAAGGGGTAGGCCATTTAGAACGGAGATGAGGAAGAACTTTTTCAGTCAGAGGGTGGTGAAGGTGTGGAATTCTCTGCCTCAGAAGGCAGTGGAGGCCAGTTCGTTGGATGCTTTCAAGAGAGAGCTGGATAGAGCTCTTAAGGATAGCGGAGTGAGGGGGTATGGGGAGAAGGCAGGAACGGGGTACTGATTGAGAGTGATCAGCCATGATCGCATTGAATGGCGGTGCTGGCTCGAAGGGCTGAATGGCCTACTCCTGCACCTATTGTCTATTGTCTATTGTCTATTGTCTAACTGATAACAGTATAACAGAGCTTTATTTGTCATTCGGTACCAAGGTACCGAACGAAACTACATAGCAGTCATACAAAAAAGAACACAAGACACATGACCCCAACACAAACGTCCATCACAGTGACTCCAAACACCCCCTCACTGTGATGGAGGCAACAAAACTTCCACTCTCTTCCCCACGCCCACGGACAGACAGCTCGTCCCCGACCGACCCGCACAGTCCCCGCAAGGGGATGGAAGTCCCCGCGGCCGAGTCGCACCGGGCGCTGAAACGTCTCGCGGCCGAGCCGGGCGATGGAAGGCCCCGCGACCGAGCCTTGCGCAGGCAAGTCCCGTGGCCGAGCCGCACCGGGCGATGTTAAGTCCCGCGGCCGAGCCGCAGCAGCGATGAAAAGTCCCAAGCCTCTCCTTGTTGTGTTTGTATCTCTTCATACCATCCTCCACCATGGAGGAGTGGCAAACCTGTAGCTTGATAGATTCTTGATTGGTACAGGTGTCTGGGGTTATGGGGAGAAGGTAGGAGAATGGGGTTGAGAGAGGACGATAGATCATCAGTGATTGAATGGCAGAGTAGACACCCTGGAACACACAAGTTCATAAGTTATAGGAGTAGAATTAGGCCATTCTGCCCATCGAGTCTACTCCCCCATTCAATCATGGCTGATCTCTTTCTCCTCGTCCCATTTTCCTGCCTTTTTTCTATAACTCTTGGCACCTGTTCTAATCAAGAATTTATCTATCTCTGCCTTATTATCTTGGTCTCCACAGCCCTCTGTGCAATGAGTTCCACAGATTAACTACTCTGACCGAGGGGCCGAATGGCATAATGATGGGCCGAATGGCATAATTCTGTTCCTATCACTTATGAACTTATAAACATGAATGCCAGCCTAGATTGTGAATCATGAATTTCTGGATAGGGAGATAGATGAAGGTTGCAAGGACAGACATCACATAGAGAGGAGCTGAGCAGTTTTTGATACTGAACGTCCAATAATTTTCCCACAATCAATAACTTTCAAACAGATCTGGCCATTTTCTCTTTGTTATTTGTGCGCATACATTAGTGGTATTGTGGTTAGTGGTTTTCACATTGGCACATTTAAACCACTTTGATATATTCTAAGATTATGAAGGTTGATGTTTCAAAGTGAGTCTATTTTTAAAATAATTTAAGATCCCTTTCTCCCTAACTAATGTCAGGAAAAATAGTATTAAAAACACTAGCCCATCCTGTATGCAAAGTAAATGTGGTGTTTAATAATACCTCATGTTTTATCATGTGATGCAATTTCATCAAAGATAATTGAAAATCCATATCACAAATTCAAAATCAATGCCAACCGGTTTCTCTCACTTTCAGGTCAGCTCTTGCAAGTTTTACACAATCGTAATCTAAATACATTATATGTAGACACAAAGTGCTGGCATAACTCAATGGGTCAGGCAGCATCTCTGGAGAAAAAGGATGGGTGACGTTTTGGTTCGGGACCCTTCTTCAGACTGGAGAAGGGTCCCAACCCTAAACGTCACCCATCCTTTTTCTCCAGAGATGCTGCCTGACCCGTTGAGTTACGCCGGCACTTTGGTCTATCTTTGGTATAAACCAGCATCTGCAGTTCTTTATTTCCACGCTATGTTTCATTTTATAGTTCTTTTGCCACACTTGAAGCGTAGAATGCCTAAACCTTATTTACTGCACAATTAAACTGCCGTTTTGAAGCCTTTGTTCATTAGAAAAGCAGGGCGGACTGTTTAACAATTACTTGGTTTTTTTCTCTCTCCCTTTATAGTTACAAACTTCAACAATGCATAGATTTATTTGGCGCCCCATTTAATCCGGTTGTACTTGCTGAAGCTGTTCAGCACACCAATGAAAACTATGGAGGCCATAACATTAAAGGAAATCGGATAATGTTCCCAAATGGCTCGAATGATCCCTGGCATATATTGGGCATTACCAAAGGTCATAAAGCTATTTACATTCAAGGTAATGATTCAGTTCAGTTCAGTATAGTTTATTGTCACGCGTACTGAGGTACAGTGAAAAGCTTTTAGTTGCATGCTAACCAGTCAATGATATCAAGGATATAATTGTTCTGATTTCTGCCATTTTGATTTCCTTCAGTGTCATTGAGTCATACAGCGGGGAAAGAGACCATTCGGCCCAACTAGCCCATGCTGACCAACATGCTCCATCTACACTAGTCCCACCTGCTTGTGTTTGGCCTATATCCTTTAAAAAAACATATCCTATCCAGATCCAAATGTCAGTGTAATCCAGGTTTTTGAAAAATCAATTGATTCTGTGCTGAAAATCCCAGAAATTCAAACCATATTAGGTAAAAATTAAATTTCCATCATCTTTAAAATAGGCATAAAAACAGTTTGTCCAAAACCAAATTTGGATATAATAAACACTTTCCCTGCTGACTTTTGATTCTCTATAGTTTAGGTATTTACTGGAATTGATAGCATCACAGGTGAGAGATTATGTACTCTAAAGCAAATACAACAATACTCTGTGAGAAAGAATATTTTCATCTGTGTTAAGAAAGCTGCAGCAGTTTTGACTGAACTATACAAGTATTTTTAGTGTATAAACATTATCTTCTGTTGCTGTTTCACATATCAGTCATCAAGTTTATTTGTCACATACACATAAATGTGCAGTGAAATGAAAGATTACCCACAGTCCAACAATAGGAGCAATAAAAATAAGCAATAACACACACAATCATAAACCAACCCCAAACAAAAAGAAACAAAAAGAAACATCCATCACAGTGAGTCTCCTCCAGTCACCTCCTCACTGTGATGGAAGGCCAGAATGTATTTTTCTCTTCCCCTGCCGTCTTCTCCCGCGATCAGGCTGTTTATAATTTAACAATTTATAATTGTGATTATTGGATGCATTTTCATGCAAGCTTGATGTACGTATAAACTAATCAATGCACGTTTATAGACATTGTGTGTCAAATTGCCCAAAGCAAGAACCATATCCTAAGTAATTTAAGCAATATGGGGAAGGGTTGTACTAAGGCTTTTATGTTGGCAGAGGACACAATATGGATTTTCAAATATATTTTTCTTGGTTCTCCTTCGTTTGTTCTCCTCCCTATTCTATTCATTCTTCAAATCATTATAACCCCTACTCTCTACCTGGCAATAATTTTAGGTGCCTTCTCAGGGTGTCAGGGGTTATGGGGAGAAAGCACGAGAATGGGGTTGCGAAGGAAAGATAGATCAGCCATGATTGAATGGCGGAGTGGACTTGATGGGCCAAATTGGCCTAATTCTGCTCCCATCTCTTATGAACATGAACAATAACCGACACATTATGCCTCCAGGGGTATATCTTTCAGATATCATCTTAAAATGACACCTCCTCTGCAAGATAGTTTATCTTATTTAGACGTTTATGTGATTGGGTTCAATCCCGGTCTCAGGTTTGAACTGTGTGGATTTTATACTTTTCCTCCCATTTTAGTTTTCTCCAAGTAATCTGGTTTTCTCCTGCATTTCAAAAGAAGTACTGATTCATTGGTTGGTTTGTATTCATTTCTTTAGTCGTAGAAAGATCAGAGGGGAGTTGACAGGGGGTGAAACAGAAGGAGGGGAACAGAGGGAGAAAGCAACAGAGAGACTTAGATGGAATCTAGATGGACCTGATGGGCGGAATGACCTGACCAGCTATTACAAATATTAAAATCATTTTAAATAAACAACAAAACCTAGCTGTTTACCGTTCTCCGAGCAGCTGGTTGCTCCTGTGATTTTGACTGGAACCTGCAGTACCTAGACCAGGTTTATCCTGGCCCTGGTTCAGTGAGCGAGATAGTTATTTATTTATTTATTTAATTATTTTAATATCAAAAAATACTTTATTCCAGAAATAAATATTTACAAAAACATTTTCTTTTCAAAACTCCATCCGGTCAGTGGGCGAGATATGCCGTCTGAGACCTGGAAGCCTTGCAGAGGTTTGTGATGCTTAATGGAGTGTCCTTGGGAACCCTGACATACAACGCAGGGACAGCCACTGTTTAAGCAATGGTGACAGGATGATGATGAGGCTTTATTATTACTTGTACCTAGCTCGGTACAGTGATGATCTTTGTTTATGTATACAAAGTACACAAAAGCCACAAAAGCGTAGACACATTTTACAAAGATTACTCATCCCTTCTTTGCCCCCCCCCACCACGTCCCCCTTTGTTCTCAGCGGTCCCCTTATGTCATGTCCCCCTTTGTTCTCAGTGGCCCCCCTACGCCAGGTCCGCCTTTGTTCTCAGTGGCCCCCCTTTGTTCTCGGCGGCCCCCCTCGGCCAGGTCCACCTTTGTTCTCTGCGGCCCCCACCACGTCCCCCTTTGTTCTCAATGCCCCCCCTCAACCTCGTCCCCCTTTGTTCTCAATGCCCCCCCCTCCACCTCGTCCCCCTTTTTTCTCAATGCCCCCCCCTCCACCTCGTCCCCCTTTGTTCTCAGCGCCCCCCCCCCCCCCCTCCACCTCATCCCCCTTTGTTCTCAGTGGCCCTCCTACGCTGGGTCCCCCTGTGTTTTCAGGCTGCCCAAGATAAGTGATAAATATAACTGTGATTTGAAGAAACCATACAAAAGCTCTATTTCTTTTAATGGGAGCGGCTTATGAGAGGGCTCCTGCCCTCCTTTCCTACGTGTTTGGGCTGCTTGATGTGTCTATGTATCAGGGTGGCAGTGGCGCAGCTGGTAGAGCTACTGCCTCACAGCGTTGGCGACCCAGGTTCAATCCTGACCTCGGGTCCTGTGTGTGCAAAGTTTGCGCATTCTCCTTGTAACCATGTAGGTTTCCTCGGGTCCTCTAGTTTCCTCGTACTTCCCAAAGATGGACCGGCTTGTAGGTTAATTTTCCTCTAAAATATTGCCCCGACTGTGTATGGTGGATGTGAAAATAGGATAACATTGAACTAGTGTGAATGGGTGATCAATGGTTGAAGGGCCTGCTCACACGCGGTATTACTGAAAATGCAATGTGAAATGTAAGGACATCTCTGAAGTGACAGAGATCAGTGACATTATGTACATGTGCATTTGGGATGTTAGTGCAGAGTAAATGCAAATGATTGTGCAATACATGGGAGCCAGTGTGGCTCGGTGAATTTATTCCATGTGTTTTATTTAATCATTGAAATAGGTACAGCGCATTGTGCTGACATGTACCCAGAGCAACAAAATGACCTACCACAGCTCACAGAAGCAAGAGAAGAGATTTTTCGGCGGCTTAAAAACTGGATTAAACACTAAAGGCTTTCAGCAACATCAGAATGAAACACCCGGGAATTAGCTGTGTTTGTATTATTCTCCTCGATCTGGCCTTATGGAATATCAGGAACAAATACACACTACCTTTATTCTTTTCCAGTCTTTCTTAATGCTATGACTTTCTGTATAAACTGTATTATTAAAATGTTTTTCAGAATATATCTTCTAACCATTTTGATTTGTGATTTAGTCAGCAGAATGAATTTTAAACTATAAATACAAAGTTCTCCACAGAGAAGTATGTGATATGCATATTTAAGACTTAGGATGGTGAAGTCAATATGCATATTTTTAGAATCACAGGACACCCTGGATTATGAACGGCCGACTAACAGACCTCTACATAAAAATAAACTCCAACAATATTATTACATTCAGAAATCCAACATACATACATACTTACAGTTGTTCCTCAGAAGGCAGAACTACTTTGCTCTCTCTCTCCACTTTTAGTAATTTATTCTTTCTTATCAGACTTATGTTCTAATGAAGCCATGTCTTTCAATGCTTTGGTTACCATAACAAATGAAGTTTTTTTAGATTTAGATTTAGAGATACAGCGTGGAAACAGGCCCTTTGGCCCACCGGGTCCGCGCCGCCCAGCGATCCCTGCACATTAACACTATCCTACACGCACTAGGGACAATTTTTACATTTACCTAGTTAATTAACCTACATTCCGTACATTTATGGACAAAATTGACTTATGGGCATGTGTAAAAATGGATAGACACAAAGTGCTGGAGTAACTCAGCAGGTCAGGCAGCATCTCTGGAGAAAATGGTAGGTGTCATTTCTGGTCGAGACCCTTCTTCAAACCTATCATATTGCGGGGAGTGGGGGGGAGGAAGACTGGAAGCAAGAAAATACAAGGACAAATCAGGGTCAGCAACAGATGACCTCAGGCAGGGTGGTTCCCTGATGGGCCAATTGTTGGCTTGGTAAGGCGAGTTCCCAAGAGGGATACATGTGTAAAAGTGGAACCTATATATTACCATAAAAGTGGTATCCAGCCTACAAAACACCATTTAGACCTTATTAGAGCAAATGTGAGATTGAATTGCTCTAATGATTCTGAAATAAAAAGCAATGGGGAATTGAGGTTGTTTTTGAGTCTGCACATATTGCTTTATTTTAAGTAATTTGAGTCTTATTACTTGGGCACTGTTAAGTTTAACTGCAAATAATATGTTTGGTTGTTTGTGGCTGTACATTCTGTGGAGCTCAACAAGTGCCAAGGTGATAATGTCTTTCAGATGTTATGAGATTTTGAGCATTTAGGTGCTGTTTTTACTTATCCTTTCATACCTCAGATGTAGGGAACAATGGCAGAAGACTGACAGACGAGGCAGTTTCAGATTTAGCACAACCACTAAGACTCCTATGCACGTTTATAGTCACATTCCCATCTTCCATCTTAGTGCACTGATTGAAACTAATTCGACCCCCTCTGAGCCAGTTTATCTACATCATTAAATAGGAAGGAACTGCAGATGCTGGTTTATACCAAAGATAGACACAAAGTGCTGGAGTGACTCAGCAGGTCAGGCAGCATCTATGGCGACAAAGTATATCTTTTTTTCTTCAGAGATACTCCCTGACCGGCTGAGTCACTGCAGCACGAAGGTAGACACAAAATGCTGGAGCAACTCAGCAGGACAGGCAGCATCTCTGGAGAGAAGGAATGGGTTACATTTCGGCACAAGAAGAAGGGTCTCAACCCAAAACATCACCCATTCTTTTTCTCCAGAGATGCTGCCTGCCCTGCTGAGTTACTCCAGCATTTTGTATCTATCTTTGGTTTAAACCAGCATCTGCAGTTCCTTCCTACACAAGTTACTCCAGCACCTTGTGTCTATCTATGGAAATCTCTTTGATGACCGTAGCTTAAAAAAATAGTTGTGGCTGTTGAAGTGCAGTCACCCCAGGGCAGCGTGAAGCACACATTGCCGTGTGAACCTCTGGGAATGCTGAGAATGGTGTAACAAGAGCATTGAATGAGCTGGACCTTAGTCATGGGTGGACTGGAAAGATGAAGGGTGCACCAGACTCAGACCAGTTGAAATCTGCACCAGACTCAGTTGCTGAGGAAGATGTGGGGTAGGGGAGGTCTTGGTGGCTACCTGATCGTACAGAAGAGAAACAGGATCCGTTGAAAAACAAACCAAGTTAAAAGAAAGAAAAGTCCCTTCCAAGAGCAGAACAGAACCTTCTTATGTTCCAGGGAGAGAAGGGGGAGTGAATTAAGCACTGATACAAGAACAAAATAGAGGAAATATTAGAAATACTCAGCAGGCCAAATATAATTTATGTTATTTTCATTGATACATGGAGTTTTCCATAACATTAATTAGGTTCCACTTCTACTTCACTTCACTTCCACATCATACGTCCAAGTGTTCCATTATAACTAATTTCACATGACATTCACTGAGGAGTTTAGTAAGCATTATAAGATATTCAATGAAAGCAAGTTTTCTTTTTAGCAGTTTGTATTTTAACTCACAAAAAATATTAACGTTTAAAATAAGTGACAAGGTGATACCACACTTGTTCCCTTACTGGAAAATAACCTTTGACATAAAAGACAAATATTCTTCAAAATATAGACTTGAAGTCTTTGCTTGAAGTCTCAAACTTCAATGGAGATACTTTGTTAGTTCCAAGATTCTGAATTTTATCTGTTATGAAACAAACATTTTGTGTCGGAATGAACTGCAGATGCTGGTTTATATCGAAGATTGACACAAAAAGCTGGAGTAATTCAACGGGTCAGGCAGCATCTCTGGAGGAAAGGAACAGGTGACATTTCAAGTTGAGATCGTTCTTCAGACGTTTAGTTTAGAGATAAAGCGTGGAAACAGGCCCTTCGGCCCACTTGAGTCCACGCCGACCAGCGATGCCCGCACATTAACACTATCTTACACATACAAAGGACAATTTACATCTTTGGAGTGTTGGAGGAAACCGAAGATCTCGGAGAAAACCCACACAGGTCACAGGAAGAATGTACAAACTCCGTTCAGACAGCACCTGTAGTCGGGATCGAACCCGGGTCTGTGGTGCTGCAATCGCAACTCTACCGCTGTGCCACCATGCTACCCATCAAACATTTTGCTTAGATTTGGTGCATAGGTGGAATTGATTTAATAGATCGGTCATCAATGGTTTCATTGCAGCCTGTGGCAACACCTGCTTCTGTGGATCTTGAGAATTGCAGTAAATAGTGTTTTAGAGGAATACTGACCATCAAGGAGATATCCATAATCATGGATGGACTAGAAACATGATGTGTACAATTTAAATTGGATTCCAGCTCAGAAATTGCTGCTGAGGAAGATATAGGGTGAACGTATATTTCAAAGGCCACCTGAACAAATGCGAGAGGAGAATAAAAGCATCCAGAGTAGAGAGTTAAATCATAGTCAAGAGTAGAGCAAAACCTCTTAAAGATGATCATTGAGGGGAAAGAGGTGGCATTTGCCCTTTGTGAAATTAGGATTCCTACAATACACAAATACATGGTTATTAATTCCAAACAGTAATTTTAAGACCATAGGTAAACTTAATGACCATGTTCTTTTTCACCAATAGCAGTCCATCCCAGCACACCATAATCATGTGTGAACTTGGAGAGTAAGGGCATCTGAAGCAAACACAATCATTGCAGTGGCAGATCATGCTAGACAACCATCAGGAAAGACAACCTTCAATGAAATATTTCCCCTTCCTACTGCAAAGTTAGTGAAGGCAATAGGACCTCTTGCTATTGCAACATAGATCACAAGTCATAACAGATCACTCTCAAATCTAAGTTATTACTATTGTGAATTGTTCAACTTCTCACCATCTTAAACAGCTTGGCCATACATTTTGTGGCCCAATCATTTTTAATAAGAAGAATCATCTTTTTAAAAATATTTTGCTTAACTTTCAACATTTTTCACTAATCGTTAATATTTTTATTTGCATTGAATTAAAAACCAGACCACCAATTTGTATTGCTGCTAATTTAAGGTGTCCTCAACCTATTGTCTGTAAATTGCTGAAATAATTTGATTGGCATTTAAATATAAATATTTGGAACAAAAAAAACAAAGTGCTGGTGGAACTTAGCATGTAAGGCAGCATCTGTGGAGATGATGTTTCAGGTTGGGATCCTTTTGTTTACTTGGATTTTCATTTTTACTTTGATACAACCCTTTAGATGTGAACTAATTCAGACATTATCCAACTATAAGCATCTATCTTGTCACCAGGTCAATGTCGAGATAATTGATGGCACTTATTTGTTTTTTCGGTGATTCATTGAGTGGAACACTTTTTCGTGACTCTGCAGAAGGAAAGTCTTAATCCAGCAACGAATCATCAATAAAATAACTTGAAAACCCTTGTGTTGACCACATGAGGTGAGAGGGTGCAGTGCTTTTAGGACAAGCCACATCGGAAAGAGTCTAGTTAATGAGAGAAAGCGCTGTAAAGACAGAAATTAAAATGAAACGTAGTCAATGGAGTATCGGACATATTATGAAACTAAGTATATGAAAATTACATAACTTCAAATTAAGGACAAAATAATTTGACAAACTTAAACCTAAAGAAGGAATCGATTGAACATATTCAACAAAGAGGCAAAAATGGAATTATAACAGCATAGCAGAGACTGGAGAAAATGCCATTATAGTAGTTGTTCAGGTCTGAGTCAGCCCAACGCACTTCTTTCATTGCAATAACCGTCAGCAAATACCATCCCGAACTTGTCTGGCTTCACTTTGCCTCTGTTAAGTTGCATCCTGCTCTCAACAGCCCACTGTTAAAATCTGCTGCAATATTGTCATGGTAGTTTTACAGCACCCAGTTATCTGCTGTCTCCACTGGCTTCATTGCCTCTATCTCTTCAATCTGCTGTTATATGTGTACCTCCTCAGAGGAGGGCATTCCGTCTCCATGGTGACTGCCCTGTTCTCACCCCAATTCACAGGCAGCGTTTTCTGCTTGAATTCCTCAAAGTGGTGGATAACCACAATTAATCATTTTCTCCAGTGTTGTATGTATTTTGTTTGAATATGTTACATTGCTTATAGTTGCAATACTTAGCCAAGGCTGATTCACAGCAGTGTTCTGTATGCCGAGTATCTTAAAATCAACACAACTGTAAATGTTTTTAATGGATAATATGAATTTACTGTAGAATCCGTTTTTAAAATTGGCCACCATACAAATCAATGAATTGACTGGAAATTATTTTGCTACTGTTAGACTTACTAGCTGTGTCTGACTTACTAGGCTTTTCTGAGTACTGCTACAAAGACTAAATAGAGTCGTAGAATCATACTGCCCTTCGACCCAACTAGTCCATACCGACCAACATGTCCCACGTACACTAGTCCCACCTGCCTGCGTTTTGCCCAAAACATAGCATAGTTGTTAAAGACTGGGAACACTCTGCTAATTTTATACACATTTCTATTATTAGTTTTCATAAGATTATGATAATAAAATTAAAAATCAACATGGCAGAAAATGAAAGTAAATAAACAAATACTCGTTTGGTCATGAAAAATGCCAGCGTGGATACAAACCGATCAGCCCACTGAGTTTATGTTGACCATCAAGCACCCATTTTTACTGGTTTAATCCAATCCTAATCCCATTTGATTAGAGTTATAGAGTCATAGAGTGATACAGTGTGGAAACAGGCCCTTCGGCCCAACTTGCCCACACCGGCCCACAATGTCCCAGCTACACTAGTCCCACTTGCCTGCGCTTGGTCCATATCCCTCCGAACCTGTCCTATCCATGTATCTGTCGAACTGTTTCTTTAATGATGGGATAGTCCCAGCCTCAACTACCTCATCTGGCAGCTTGTTCCATACACCCACCAACCTTTGTGTGAAAAAGTTACCCCTCGGATTCCTATTAGATCTTTTCCCCTTCACCTTGAACATATGTCCTCTGGTCCTCGATTCCCCTACTCTGGGCAAGAGACACTGTGCATCTACCCGATCTATTCCTCTCATGATTTTGTATACCTCTATAAGATCACCCCTCATCCTCCTGCGCTCCATGGAATAGAGACCCAGCCTGCTCAACCTCTCCCAAAAGCTCACACCCTCTAGTCCTGGCAACATCCCCGTAAATCTTTCCTGAACCCTTTCACGCTTGACAATATCTTTCCTATAACATGGTGCCCAGAAGTGAACACAATATTCTTCCCAAATTCCCATCAATTTCCCCCACCGTCTCTCAATAATTCTAACACTCAGCTACACAGCAGGGGAAACTTGGTTCAGTTTCATTTATTATTGTCACATGAGGCAAGGTACAATGAAAAGCTATTGTTTGCAAGCTATCCAGTCAAAGAAAAGACTATACATGAACAAAATCAGGCCGCCCACAGTGCACAGATAAAGGATAAATGGTACAACATTTAGTGCAAGATAATGTCCAAGCACTTGCGTTCTGCAGATAACCTACCAACTCCCACATTTTTGGGATGTGTACAGTTGTGTATGTGTATTGTGTACAGTTTTGGTCTCCTAATCTGAGGAAAGACATTCTAGCCTTAGAGGGAGTACAGAGAAGGTTCACCAGATTGATCCCTGGGATAGCAGGACTTTCATATGAAGAAAGACTGGATAGACTAGGCTTATACTCGCTGGAATTTAGAAGACTGAGGGGGGATCTTATTGAAACATATAAAATTCTTAAGGGGTTGGAGAGGCTAGATGCGGGAAGATTGTTCCCGATGTTGGGGAAGTCCAGAACCAGGGGTCACAGCTTAAGGATAAGGGGGAAGTCTTTTAGGACCGAGATGAGAAAACATTTCTTCACACAGAGAGTGGTGAGTCTGTGGAATTCTCTGCCACAGAAGGTAGTTCAGGCCAGTTCATTGGCTATATTTAAGAGGGAGTTAGATGTGGCCCTTGTGGCTAAAGGGATCAGGGGGTATGGAGAGAAGGCAGGTACAGGTTACTGAGCTGGATGATCAGCCATGGTCATATTGAATGGCGGTGCAGGCTCGAAGGGCCGAATGGCCTACTCCTGCACCTATTTTCTATGTTTCTATGTTTCTATGATGTGGAAAGAAATCCAAGCACCCGGAGGAAATCCATGTATTAATGAGGGAAACATGCAAATCCCACATTGACACCACTGGAGGTCAGGATTGAACCCGGGTCTCTGTGGATATGAGGGCGCAGTTGTACCGGCTGTGCTACGAGCAGTCCTCTTTGAAGTAGAGGAATATTAAAACAATGAGAAAAAGACAAGTTGATGGCAGAAGTCACTATGCTGGGACCATGTTAGCAACATATTACACAGCCAATCAGCTTCACCTTATCCCACCAGTTTGCAGTCATTCCTACATTCAGAATACAGAGGTTGCCATTTGTCTCCACTCTATCACATAAACTCACTGGGTTGCACCCACATTTAAATTTCTCTCTTACTCAGATCTGATGAAAGTTCCCTCATCTAAAATGCTAAGTATTTCTCTTTCCACAGATGCTGCCTTACCTCCACACGTTATCCAGCCTGTTCCACTCTGAAGCAATGTTCCCCTCCTGAAGCAATGTTCCCCTCCAACCCATGTTCTCCAGAGATGCTGACCCACTGAATTACTCCAGCACTTTGTGTTTTTTATTTAAAAACCAGCATCTGCAGTTCCTCAAGTCTCCATTTTCCAATTTTGTTTTGTCATATTGGCTCAGTTTAAAAAAAAAATCCTATGCTTATGTTTAGCCAGCAGGGAAGGTCTCACCATTCGACCATTAGCAACTCATTACACAAAGCTGGAAGTTTACTGTGTTGAGAACTATGATCATTAAAACATTCTGACTCATTTTCTATGACAGATAATTCCTTTGTTCGACATGTCTCTCCCACACATTCTCTCCTACTCATTGAGTCATAAAGTCATAGAGTCATACAGTGCAGGAAGAGGCCCTTCGGCCCAACTTGCCCATGCTGACCACGTTCCCCATCGACACTAACAACTGATGTAATTGTAGGGAATGCAGACAGATCCTCAAAGGTTAACGATTTATCACATCGTTTTAGTTTAGTTATGGAAAATAACTTCCTTCTCTCCGTCTCATAGTTGGTGTGATGGGTCACAGCCACAACCAGTTTCTCTTTGCACAGAAAAAAGACACAGAGTTCTGGGGTAACTCAACAGGTCAGGCAGCATCTCTGGAAGACATGGATAGGCATTGTTTCTGGTTGGAACCCCTTTCTTCAGACTGATCGTAGTGGGGAGAGGGGGGGGGGGGGGGGAATGAAACTTGAGAAAAGGGGTGGGTGTGGGACAAGGCCTTGCAAGTGATTGGTGGATACAGGTGAAGGAGGGTTTATTGGGAGATGGGTGGATCGAGGCCAGAGTTGCAAAGAAGACAAAAAGGCTGTAAGGAGTAAATTGTAAAGCCAGGGTAAGGGGTATAGGTGAAAATGGGATGGGGTGGAAGGGGAAAGGAGTTTGATATATTGGAAGAAAGGGGTGCACAACAGAATGGGGTACAAGGCAGAGGAGGAGGGGGGTTCTAACTTAAAATTGGGGAATTTAATGTTCATATATTTGGGTTGTAAGCTACCCAAGCACAGAATGAGGCGCTGTTCCTCCATTTTGTGTGCGGCCTCACAGATCAGCATGGGAATGGGAAGGGGAGTTAAAATGGTGAACAAAATGGGTCTCTTTTTACAGATATTGCTTAACTTGCTGAGTTGTCCAGCGTGTTCTGTTTTCCCCTCACACTTCACCTGTTTTATTTTTTATAAACGATGCTCTCATTTTTTAAAGTATTTTTAATGAAGAATGAATCACCATTTCGTTCCTTGCTGTATTTGTATCAATAGAATTAATAATGCTGAAAGGGCGTAAATTGAAAGTTAGAGAGGAAAGATTGAAAAGGGACCTGAGGGGCAAGGTTTTCACATATGGTGTTGGAACTTGATGGCAGAGGAAGTAGACACAAGGAACTGCAGATGCTGGTTTATAAAACAAAAGACACAAAGTGGTGGAGGCACCCAGCAGGTCAGGCAACAACACTGAAGAACATGGATAGGTCAGGACCCTTCTTCAGAATCTGCCTAAGGACATGCTATGACGGGTACAATTCCAAACTTTAAAAAACATTTGGACAGGTACATGGATTAATTAGATTTTGAGGGATATGGGCTAAATGCAGGGAAATGAGACTCATGAGTTGGGCTGAAGGACCCGTTTTCCTGCTGTATAATTCTATGGCTGGAGAGCAAAGATCTGCCCGGTAGAAGTTGGATGTCGAGGATTTGTGGCAACATCTACCATAAGACTGATGAAGGACCTGGGGATCAGCGGACAAGCCCTACGCCAGGCTATCAAGGAAACAACACAGGTGGCAGAGCCGAGTAGCCAGTGGCTCTGGCTGAAGAGGAAAGACCCCATCTGGTCTCCCAAATAAGCCGGCTAGGCAGATGCAGAGGGGGGTGGTTCTGGGACGCCAGAATGCACTGCTGAGCCTACTGGAGACGTCGTGGGTCCAATCAGCGAAACGTCGATGAAAGTAGGTGCCCACTTGATAACCCCAATGACGTGGCTGCCCAGCCTTTCTCAACATCGGAGGAGCATAGGTGAGTGCATAAACCTCCCATCACCACCGGGAGCAAGTTGACATTTGGCACTTTGGATTTCTGTCCTGTGTATTTGGAAACTGGCTCAATATGATTACATAATACTGATTAGTCCAAAGTACAAAGTAACCCACGCTGTAACCAACTAGTTTGTGTAATAAAACTTAGCCATGAATCAGACCTTGGCTGAAAAATCAAGACCCTACCCTACCCTATCCTGGTTCAAATCTTACCTCTCTGACAGACACCAGTTCATCTCCATTAACAACTTTAAATCCCCCACTGCTCCCCTCCCCCAAGGTGTCCCCCAAGGCTCAGTCCTTGGCCCCCTCCTCTTCATCCTCTACCTGTTCCCCCTTGGTCAATTAATCCGCCGTCATGTTCTCAACTTCCACTGCTTCGCCGATGATATCCAGCTCCTCATCTCCACCAAGTCAATCTCCTCCACCACACACTCTACACTGACAAACTGCATTACTGAAATAAAATCTTGGCTTCAATCAAACTTCCTCAAACTCAATTGCAACAAATCTGAAATCATCATCATTGGTCCAAAAATGCTCACCAAATCCACCCAAAACTTCATCCTCAACATTGATGGTCTCCCAGTATCCACCTCACCTCACATCCGGAATCTTGGAATCATCCTTGATCAAACCCTCTCCTTCGACAAACACATCAAACACATCACAAAGACAGCCTTCTTCCACCTCAAAAACATTGCCCGTCTCCGTCCATCCCTCTCCTCCACAGCTGCAGAAACCCTCATCCACGCCTTCATCACCTCCCGTCTGGACTACTACAACAGCCTCCTCTATGGCGCACCCTCAAAAATCATCAATAAACTTCAATACATTCAAAATTCCGCTGCCCGTCTACTCACACACACCTCGATCCGTGACCATATCACCCCCGTCCTTTATAAACTCCACTGGCTCCCCATCCCCCAGAGAATCCAGTTCAAAATCCTCCTCATAACCTACAAAGCCCTCCATAACCTGGCCCCATCCTACCTGACCGACCTCCTCCACAGGCACACTCCCACCTGCACCCTCCGCTCTGCCGCTGCCAATCTCCTATCCCCCCACATCCGGACTAAACTCAGATCCTGGGGGGACAGGGCTTTCTCCATCGCTGCTCCCACCCTATGGAACTCACTACCCCAAACCGTTAGAGACTCCCCACACTCACCACATTCAAAACATCGCTGAAGTCTCACCTGTTCAGTACTGCCTTCAACCACTGAAGGTCACCTCACCTTCTGTCTCCTTTCTCTGTTCATTTATTTATTTACTTATTTATCTATTTATTCATTTCCCTATGTTCTCAAAATCTCTGTAAAGCGTCTTTGAGTATATGAAAAGCGCTATATAAATAAAATGTATTATTATTATTATTATTAAGACATATTCATAAAGACTATAATTAATACTTTAGTGTGTCCATAGGAACAGGGGTGATTCACTAGTTCTTGAAAGACAGGTGATCATGGCTTCTCCATGCATCAAATTGATTTACTTAATTTTACTTTGTATTTCTAGTTGCCCTTATCTGAAAAAATCTATCATGGCCATGAAAGTTTCAATTCACCTTGAATTGACAATCCTATGGGAGGTGAGACCAGAATTTACGAAGCAGAAATGGGACTTTGCCCCGGGTTGGCCCATGCTTTTGATTTTAAAGTGGCGGTGTACCCGTTACAATACTCTATTAGCAAGTGAAATGGAGGCAGGGTGGGGTGTGTTACTGAGTGTACAGCAAACGGCCTATTCTACTGCAATGAAAGTCAATTTACTCAGAAAGCAGTGTTTATTTGAAGGACAAATAAACAACACTTGCGATCAAACCTTCACCAACCTCTCAAGAGTCAAGAGTATTTAATTGCCTTATGTTCTGAAATGAGATTTGTACTTGCAGCAGAATAACAGATCTGTAAACGCAGTAGTCAATAGTCAATATAATAAAACAACCAAAAAAAGGCCCCAATCCTTTTCTCCAGAGATGCTGCCTTCCCCAATGAGTTACTCCAGAATTTTGGGTCTATCTTCGGTGTACACCAACACCTGCAGTTCTTTCTTACACACCTGTTCTCAGATTTGGCGGATGGTTAATATCCAGGGTGGACTAACAAGGGATTCGGTTTGTGCCAATAGCTTTGCCGATAGGTTTTGGACTTCTAAATAGTTTAGCATGATGGTGGAACCGCCCTCCTCTGGCAATGACCGGGAGGGGGAGGTGGAGGGAGGAGACCCACGCTATTAAAGTACGCTGAGGTTGCAAACTGATCCATTTGGAAAAGTAGCTGTGGAGTGAGAATAGGAGTCGCTTGAGCAGCTGACGACTGCATTTTATCGAAGGATTGCAAACCGTAAGTAAGTTAGTGTTTTAGTAAAAAATGGTTTAATAGCATAGCAATTATATATAATTCTATTTATGTAGGCACGATGATGGTTTGGTGCGTAGATACTTTATGGATTCTTGCTTGTATTTCATTATTTTAATAGCTTCCTAATTACAATTCAATGTTGGGGTTTCAACAGAGAGAAGATGCCTTGCGGTGGAATATAGTTTAACAGAACAGTTGGAATAGAGTTTAACAGTTAACAGAATCCACTGGAGACGCAGTCCCTTCCTGCTCACATATAAACATAGAAAATAGGTGCAGGAGGAGGACATTTGGCCTTTTGAGCCAGCACCACCATTCATTGTGATCATGGCTGATCATCCACAATCAGTAACATTGCCTGCCTTCTCCCCAGATCCCTTGATTCCACAAGCTCCTAGAGCTCTATCTAACTCTCTTTTAAATTCATCCAGTTAATTGGCCTCCACTGTCTTCTGTAGCAGATAATTCCACAAATTCACAACTCTCTGGGTGAAACCATTTCTTCTCACCTCAGTTTTAAATGGCCTCCCCTTTATTCTTAGACTGTGGCCCCTGGTTCTGGACTCACCCAACATTGGAAACATTTTTCCTGCATCTAGCTTGTCCAGCCCTTTTATAATTTGATACGTCTCTGTAAGATCCCCTCTCATCCTTCTCAACTCCAGTGAATACAAGCCCAGTCTTTCGAATCTTTCCTCATAGGACGGTCCCGCCATTCCAGGGATTAACCTTGTGAACCTATGCTGCTCTGCCTCAATAGCAAGGATGTCCTTCCTCAAATTAGGAGACCAAAACTGCACACAATACTCCAGATGTGATCTCACCAGGGCCCTATACA
This sequence comes from Rhinoraja longicauda, assembly GCF_053455715.1. NCBI lineage: Eukaryota > Metazoa > Chordata > Chondrichthyes > Rajiformes > Arhynchobatidae > Rhinoraja > Rhinoraja longicauda. Next base: position 41,239,255 of record NC_135965.1, on the reverse strand, counting down.
ACTGTAGTAGAACCTCTTTGCTCCTGTACTCAAATCCTCTCGTTATGAAGGCCAACATGCCATTAGCTTTCTTCACTGTCTGCTGTACCTGCACGCTTACTTTCAGTGACTGGTATACAAGGAATTCCAGGTCTCATTGCACCTCCCATTTACCTGATCTGACACCATTGAGATAATAATCTGCCTCCTTGTTTTTGCCACCAAAGTGGATAACCTCACATTTATCTACATTATACTGCATCTGCCATGCATCCGCCCGCTCACTCAAACTGTCCAAGTCACCCTGCAACCTCCTAACATCCTCTTCACAGTTCACACTGCCACCCAGCTTTGTGTCATCTGCAAACTTGCTAGTGTTGCTTCTAATTCCATCATCCAAATCATTAATATAAATTGGAAATAGTTGCAGCCCCAGCACAGAGCCTTGCGGCCCTCCACTCGCCACTGCCTGCCATTCTGAAAAGGACCCGTTTATTCCTACTCTTTGCGTCCTGTCTGCTAACCAATTCTCCATCCATGTCAATACCCTACCCCCAATACCATGTACTCTAACTTTGCTCACTAACCTCCGTGTGGGACCTTATCAAAGGTTTTCTGATAGTCTAGATACACTACATCCACTGGCTTTCCTTCAACTATTTTACTTGTCACATCCTCAAAAAATTCCAGAAGATTAGTCAAGCAGGATTTCTCCTTCATAAATCCATGCTGACTTGGACCAATCTTTTACTGCCATCCAAATGCGCCGTTATTACTTCTGTAATATGTTTTTGCGGATGTAAAAATATTTAAGATTTTTCATAAGCTTTAATTAGTCTAGAAAGCATTTATAGTATTTACCATCTTCTCGTTATCTCGTTGGTCACTCCTACAAATCTGATGTGTAGGAAAATAACTGCAGATGCTGGTTCAAATTCAAGGTAGACACAAAGTGCTGGAGTAAATCAGCATTTTGTACCCACTGAGTTGCTCCAGCATTTTGTACCAGCTGAGTTACTCCAGCATTTTGTGTTTACCTTCAATTTGAAGCAGCATCTGCAGTTATTTTCCTTCACACCTCGCCGCTCCACTGCAAATTCTCCTCAAGGTATGTCTACTCTGATGAAAATCAGTCTGAAGAAGGGTCTCGATCCGAAACGTCACCCACTCCTTCTCTCCTGAAATGCTGCCTGACCCGCTGTGTCACTCCAGCATTTTGTGTCTACCTTCTACAAAACTGAAATATGTTAATGTATTGATGTACTGTGCAATTTTGGGATTAACTGAACAAATTCATAGATACTGAATCATTCGTTGTATTTGAGATGAGAGAAAGGTCTGCTCTAGGCAAACTCTGTGTCATAGAAACATAGAAACATAGAAAGTAGGTGCAGGAGTAGGCCATTCGGCCCTTCGAGCCTGCACCGCCATTCAATATGATCATGGCTGATCATCCAACTCAGTATCCTGTACCTGCCTTCTCTCCATACCCCCTGATCCCTTTAGCCACAAGGGCCACATCTAACTCCCTCTTAAATATAGCCAATGAACTGGCCTCAACTACCTTCTGTGGCAGAGAATTCCACAGATTCACCACTCTCTGTGTGTCTTGTGGCGATCAAGCAGGGAAGTGTAATTGAGGATCCCAAGTCAGGATCTCATTGTTCAATCCCTCCCCAGATGCTGCCTGACCTGCTAGTTCCTCCAGCAATTTATGTTTGAGTTTTTGAGTTATGGTCACGTCAAAAAGACAACACATAAATACAATCTCAGGATTCCAGCACCTGCCATCTCCCATGACTCTGAGAGTCAGGATCTCATTGACTGATGGAGCAGGCAGGATGTGCTGTAAGAAAACTGATTAATACGACACATATTAGGTTGCATGGTCTACTCCACAATTTTAGTTTGTCTAATTCACGTAGGTGTATGTATCGAGTAATGAAACTTGTGTTTTTTTTCCACAGGATTAGATAAACAATATAGCAATTTTATTTGGTTAGATTGATTAGACATTTGAGTTATTGTCAGAAAACCAAGGGTGCAATGAAATTCCCTATTCACCAGAAGTTCCTAAGATGAATAGTATACAAGATGATGGTTGATATACAACAAATACAACACCAAAGGCAAATCAGCAGAATGGTGCAAAGATTGTAATGCAGGGGTGGCACAATGGTAGAGTTGCTGCCTTGCCCAGCGCCCGAGATCTGGGTTCAATTCTGACTACGGGTGCTGTCTGTCCATCTTCTCTGTGACCGCGTGGGTTTTCCCAGGGTATCTGGGCTCCTCTATCATCTCCCAGAAGATAGAAGAGCGAAAGGGAAGAGCCAGATGGAAAGCCTTCTTGATGGATATATCCTTGAAGCCTATAGGGATAGTAGATTAGTAAGGGGCTGAAGAAGTTGGCAAAGACTGTCCAATTGCTTGGCACATGATTTCAGAACTCATCAAGGGATTCCATCTGGGTCGGCCATTTTCCAAGCGCTTACACTCATGAAAGCAGATCCAGTGTCTGGCAATCTGGTGTATGTGGCAGAGCCAGTGGAGTGTGGGATCACTCTCCACTGTCCCATCGGTATATTTGGAGTCTGATATTGTACCAAGGCTCAAGAGCATTGGTGGTCTTGTTGCTTTCGGTTTGAGGTCACCTATCCGAACATGAAGTGGTTTAAACCAACATGATGCTGGTTTAAACCGAAGAAAGACACAAAAGGCTGGAGTCACTCAACGGGTCAGGCAGCATCTCTGGAGAAAAGGAATAGGTGATGTTTCGGGTCTGAATGAAGAAGGGCCTCGACCCAAAAAGTCACCTATTCCTTTCCTCCAGAGAAGCTGCCTGACCCGCTGAGTTACTCCAGCCTTTTGTGTCAAAGAGTAATATCTATCCGAACATGAACCTGTTTTGATTATTGTAGATGACTGCATATTGCTTTTACTATGTGAACAGTTTTAAAAGTAAATCTTGAGTGCTAACACTTTAGGACAAGTTGGGATTTATGTTGAATATGCTCTTTTTTTAAAAATTAGTAAATTGTGCCAGATGACTTCTTATTTATCCAGTGAGTTCTGAACTTTGTTCCAATGCTCATTTTTTGAAATCTTTGGAAAATAGTGATAGATTAATTTCAACTTTACATGTGTAAATACACAGAGTTTCTTTTTGCAGATACTCTTCTGGTTTAGAATTGGAATTGCAATGAGGAACATGAATATTTTGATTCTCCTGTGTGTGGCTGTGGGATCAGTTCACTGCCTATGGGGAAAGCCGAAAACGTCGGAAGTTGGGTCGGATTTGGGGATGAGGATTTTCGAACAGGTTGCAAGTTCCCAACCAACAGAAAACATTATCATGTCTCCACATGGAATAGCATCAATGCTTTGGCTGCTGCAATTCGGAGCTGGTGGAAGAACAAAAAAGGAATTGAACCAGGTTTTGAAATACAGCAGACTTGGTTTGTTTAACTAGTGCCTTGTTATACCAACCGTAACCTTCCTTCTTCTCATCTGAACATGTTCAATAGGACTTTGCAATTTGAGATGTTATTGAAAGGACTTTTTTTTTTTCAATTTAGTGTTGATGTCTTTGCATCATATATCTTTGCAGTTGTTAATTTTTATTTTTGCAAACTATCCACCAGGAATACTATCTCCTTTGGGCATTGCTCTCAAATTGTTTATTGGAGAGGGCTCTTTGTGGCATTTTTCTGATATTTCCAGTAGTGGGAGAGTCCTGGACTGGGGGCACAGAGTCAGAATAAAGGAATGTGCCTTCTTTGAACTGAGATGGGGGGGAAATTCTTTATCCAGAGGGTGGTGAATCTTTGGAAATTATTGCCACAGATGGCTGTAGAGGTTGAGCCATTGCATATTTTTTAAAGCAGAGAGTTTAGATTTTTTTAAAAGATTTAGAGATACAGCGCGGAAACGGGCCCTTCGGCCCACCGAGTCCGCGCCGCCCAGCGATCCCCGCACATTAACACTATCCTACACACACTAGGGACAATTTTTACATTTACTCAGTCAAGTAACCTACATACCTGTACGTCTTTGGAGTGTGGGAGGAAGCCGAAGATCTCGGAGAAAACCCACGCAGGTCACGGGGAGAACGTACAAACTCCGTACAGACGGCGCCCATAGTCAGGATCGAACCTGAGTCTCCGGCGCTGCATTCGCTGTAAGGCAGCAACTCTACCGCTGCGCTACCGTGCCGCCCATCAATCAATCAGATTGATTGTTTGATGATTAGTAAGGGTGTCAAAGGTTATGGGGTGAGGGGGGGGGGGAAGCAGGAGAATGGGGCTAAGAGGCAAAAATAGATCGGCCATGATCAAATTGGAAAGCACACACCATGGGACAAATGGCCTCATTCTGCTTCTATGTTCATCGGTACATAAATGATAGGCGTAAAATTAGACAATTTGGCCCATCAAGTCTACTTTGCCATTCAATAATGGCTGATCTATCTTTCCCTCTTCACCCCATTTTCTTGCCTTCTCCACTTATCCCTGACACCTGTACTAATCAAGAATCTATCTGTCTCTACCTTAAAAATATCCATTGACTTGGCCTCCACCGCCTTCTGTGGCAATGAATTCCATAGATTCACCACCCTCTGACTAAAGAAATTCCTCCTAGTCTCCTTCCTAAAGAAACATCCTTTTATTCTGAGGCTGACCTCTAGTCCTAGACTCTCACACCAGTGGAACTATGTCTTGCGTTCTTATGAACACTTCAAATGCCTGTTACGTGACAATGATGGGCTGTTGTTATTCAGTGAGAAAACAATTGGCTGCTTTCTTTCATTTCCAAAATACTTCATTCTTTTTCCTTTGCGCTCTTGGACATGTTCTTTCAAAATCTGTGTTTCTAGCTTGTTGGCCTTAAAAAAATATGGCTGTTTCAATGCAACACTCGATCTTCCTCATTTATGATAATCACATTTCCAATGGTTTGTTATATTGGGTCATCAATTACTACTTTAAGTTGTCAAAACGTTCTTTACCAAATGGACAAGATGGTGACTTCATTTGCATAGTATTGGATTCAATTGATAATGTACTTGATAAAATATTTTAATTTATAGATGTCTTTGCCATGTGTAATTAATTAAATATTTTGGATGCGTAAAAATAAATTGAGAAGCATAGACAACAACAGTAGAGGACAATCTATAACGTGAGAGAGGGAAAATATAATGGAGATGTGTGGAGCAAGTTTGTTTTTTACAAGGTGGTGGCGGACTGGAACGCATTGTCAGTAATGGAGGTGGAAGTTTTTAGATAGACACGTGGATATGGAGGGATGTGGATTACTTGTGGGCAGATGAGATCAGTTGGGAGAGGCATCATGTTCAGCACAAACATTGTGGGCCTGTGTAGCACTGTTCTATTTAAATATTAGACATTTGTTTCTCTTTAGTAGCCAAGTGTCTCAGATTTGAATGGTATATGATCTAGAGATGGGTACTGAGGTTTTCAAAGTTAACAGCCTTTCTATAATGATTTTCTTTCCAGGTACTTATGGACGGCTCAAAAAGGTACATAACTCATTAACTGCAAGCAAAAGGAAGGGTGCCGTTATTATAGCTAATGGAATATTTGTACCACATGACCTTGTATTGAAAAATAAATTTATTAAGCGGTCTTCTGAAACTTATCAAGCTGAGCCGACAAAAGTGAATTTTGCTGAATCGGAAGCAGCTGCATCCATAATCAACAAATGGGCTGATACTCATACTAAAGGTACATCTTCCATAAATCTGACTATCGTACCAAAGGTGAAGTACTGGCATTTCTTAGTCATGGTCGTGCTGCATGGAAGCAGTCCAATTGCCCAACTCATCCATGCCGACCAGTATGTCCCATCTAAGCTAGTCCCACTTGCCTGGGTTTTGACGCATCCCTCAAATCTTCACAAGTAATCTGAGTAGAATTAGACCATTTGGCCCATCGTCTACTCCGTCATTCAATCATGACAGATCAATCTCCCCCTCCTAACCCCATTCTCCTGCCTTCTCCCCATAACCCCTGACACCCACCCTATCTGCGTACCTGTCCAAGTGTAGCAGGGATGCCTGAACATTGAAAACATTTGATATTTTGATATACCACTGTGTCACCTTTTTAACTCGAATACCTTTTAGAAACATAGAAACATAGAAAATAGGTGCAGGAGGAGGCCATTCAGCCCTTCGAGCCAGCACCGCCATTCATTGTGATCATGGCTGATCATCCACAATCAGTAACCCGTGCCTGCCTTCTCCCCATATCCCTTAATTCCACTACCCCCTAGAGCTTTATCGAACTCTCTCTTAAATCCATCCAGTGATTTGGCCTCCACTGCTCTCTGTAGCAGAGAATTCCACAAATTCAGACCACTCTGGGTGAAAAAGTTCCTTCTCACCTCAGTTTTAAATGGCCTTCCCTTTATTCTAAGACTGTGGCCCCTGGTTCTGGACTCCCCCAACATTGGGAACATTTTTCCTGCATCTAGCTTGTCCAGTCCTTTTATAATTTTATATGTCTCTATAAGATCCCCTCTCATCCTTCTAAACTCCAGTGAATACAAGCCTAGTCTTTTCAATCTTTCCTCATATGACAGTCCCGCCATCCATTTGTAATCGTCATTTATTTTTTAAAAGGTTGAAAGCCCTGTGTTACCTGAAGTTCCCTTTACAATGTTGTTTGATTCTTTAGGTATGATCACAGAGATAATTTCCCCAGACACTCTTGATGAAGCTACCAAGCTTGTCGTCACCAATGCGATATATTTTAAGGGTTTGTGGAAATCTAAATTTGACGTAGCAAAGACGCACGAGGCGGCTTTCACTGGAGCTGATGGAGAAGTGTATCAAGTTCCTATGATGGCCCAAAAGTCAGTATTCAGGTTTGGTAAGTCTAACACAATGGTTTCATGTTTAAGCTAGGACAGAGCAGTACTTTGACCAATACATAAAATATACCCTCATGGATTTTAATTTGCCAATTACTTTATCTTTTGAATTTCTGACTCTAGGATTTTGGTTTGCAACAAACTATTAGTATTATTGATCGATAGTTTTCTCATGCTCATTGAAAATTCCAATATTGTTGCTGGCGGTCATATTTGTTGATTCAGCACTGACTACCAATTGAACCTGGGGTGTAGGAAAACATCTGCGGATGCTGTTTTAAATCGAAGGTAGACACAAAATGCTGGAGTAACTCAGCGGGTCAGGCAGCATCTCTGGAGAGAAGTAATGGGTGACTTTTTGGGTCGAGACCCTTCTTCAGATCCCTGGGGGACCATTTTAGTTTAGATTAGAGATGCAGCGTGGAAACATGTCCTTCGGCCCACCGAGTCCGTGCCAACCAGCAATCCCCACGCATCAACACTATTCTACACACACTAGGGACAATTTACAATTTTACCAAGGCAACTAACCTACAAATAGTCTGAAGAAGGGTCTCGACCCAAAACGTTACCCATTCCTTCTCTCCTGAGATGCTGCCTGACCTGCTGAGTTACTCCAGCATTTTGTGAATAACTACCTTCAATTTGTAGTTATTTTGCAGTTATTTTCTTAAATAACCTACAAACCTACACTTTCTTGGAGTGTGGGAGGAAACCAGAGCTCCCGGGGAAAACCCATGCAGGGCAAGGGGAGAACGTACAAACTTTGTGCAGACTGCACCTGTAGTCGGGATCAAACCAGGGTATCTGGCGCTGTAAGGCAAAACTCTACCGCTGCACCACTGTATCACCCTTATCTGTGTCACTTAGTGAGCAACTGCTTTAACTAATCAAGCATGGGAGGTCTGGAGATAGACACAAAAAGGTGGAGTAACTCAGCGAGACAGGCAACATCTCTGGAGAGAAGGAATGGGTGACGTTTCAGGTCAAGACCCTTCTTCAGACTAGTGAGGGATAAGGGAATTGAGAGATACAGATGGTGATGTGGAGAGAAAAAAGAACAATGAATGAAAAATATGCACAATGGTAACGATGATAAAGGAAACAACCATTGTAAGCTGTTTGCAGGGTGGAAATGAGAAGCAAGTGCGACTTGGGTGTGAGAGGGAAAGAGAGAGAGGGAATGCCGGGACTACCTGAAGTGAGAGAAATCAATATTCATACCATGAGATGCTGTTCCTCCAATTTGCATTTAGTGTCACTCTGACAATGGAGGAGAGTGAGGACAGAAAGGTCTGTGTGGGAATGGGAAGGAGAATTAAAGCGTCCAGGTTGGTTGAAGCGAAGGTGTTCCACGAATCGATCACCCAGTCTGTGCTTGGTCTCGCCGATGTACAAGAGTCCACATCTTGAACAACAGATACAGTAGTTGAGGTTAGAGGAGGTGGTATGAACCTCTGCCTAACCCGAAAGGACTAACCCTGGACAGAGTTGAGAATTCTGGTTACAGGTTTCTGTTGAAATTTTGGAAATGTGTCTTTGCTTCTATGTAAATGGCCTAATCAGTCACAAAGACCATGTATTTGACAAGGATGGGTGTGATGGATATCTGGGGTCACTAGTAATTTATGAAGTAGTTTCTGGAAACAAGCAGCTCACTTTCTCTCATTTAAGTCTTGCTGTGGTGGGGGGGCATTTTACAGGCACTCTGCGACTTACACAAGGGTTACATTTCGTGAGCCCTTGCATGAGTGGGATTTTGGGTATGTCGGAGTCACCATCCCTTGCCCAATGTAACTCGAGTATTCACTGTCTCAACTTCATGCAGGGTACTTTCTGCGGCATGTGGCCTTCTGGGTAAGCACCACCGCCATTCCCAGCATGTTTCCCATGTAAACGTGAACGATCGTACAGCATCGTGGAAATTGCAAACTCCCTCGATTGTACTAGAGAAATCGAGCACCAGAGGAAAATGGGTTTAAGGTGAAGGGGAAAAGATTTAATAGGAATCTGAGGGGTAACTTTTTCACACAAAGAGTGGTAAGTGTATGGAACAAGCTGCCATACGAGGAGGCAATTGAGGCAGGGACTATCCCAACATTTAAGAAACAGTTAGACTGGTACATGGAAAGGACAGGTTTGGAGGGATAAGGGCCAAACGCAGGCAAGTGGGACTAGTGTAGCTGGAACATGTGGGTCAGTGAAGGCCAGTTGGGCCGGTTTCCACGCTGTATCACTCTATTAGGGAATGGGCACTGAATTGTTTATAATTTATAAGCGTGAGTTTATTTAAGACTGCGTGTCTGTAGCGTTCTTGGTCTGTATATTCGTTTGTGGTATACTGTATGCCGCTATCTTTTTCTGGTAGTGAGGGACTTATTGGACACTGATATTTAATTTAACCTTTGTTTCTATAATGCTAACGATAGCACACAACTCTGTGTTCCATACTTTGAAGAAGGAGATTTTCTGCTGTACAAGAAACTACAGTAGTCTTCAGATTTTGAGATGATTTGCTTTTGTTTTATAGGTAAGGCCAGTACGCCTACAAGAGTGGACTATAATGTTCTCAAGCTACCATACAATGGGAAACTTAGCATGTTTATTATACTTCCAGTGGAAAGTAGCACCAAACTCACTGAAATAATTCCTCACATCAATGTAAATTCTATAAAAAAGTGGAAGAAAATCATGAAGAGAAAGACACTTAAGATTTCTATCCCTAGGTAAGCAAGAAATATTTGGTCCTATTTGAAATCTGTTATAGATTGAGGTATGCTCAAGATGTGCCGGAGAAAGCATTCTGTCTGGATGCATCACAGCATGGTTTAGGAACAGCTTCATCCAAGTCCGCAAGAAATTGTGGACGCAGACCAGACCATCACACAAACCAACTTCCCTTCCATTGATTCCATCTCCACTTCACACTGCCTCGGCAAGGCCACCAGCATAATCAAGGACGAGATGCACCCTGGTCACTACTTCTTCTCCCCTCTCCCGTCAGACAAGAGGTACAAAACTGTGAAAACGCACAACTCCAGATTCGGGGAATGGTTCTTCTCAGCTGTTATCAAGCAACTGACCCATCCTATCACGAAGTAGAGAGAAGTCCTAGCCTACCATTTCCCTCATTGGAGACCCTTGGACTACCTTTAATCAGCCTTTACTGGACTTTATCTTGCAGTAAATGTTATTCCCTTTATCCTGTATCTGTACACGGTGTGGATGACCTGATAGTAATTATGTATTGTCTTTCCGCTGACTGGATTGCCCACAACAAAAAAGCTTTTCTCTGCACATGTGACAATTAACTAAACTACTCTGTGAAATGCAAACTTGTGTAGACATTGGATACATATAAAATATTTCTAATTGACCTTTCTGCATCCTACAGTAGATTCAGCTGCCTCCAAATGCTGAACTAACTTTTTTCACTCTGAATGTTTTATTTGTAGATTCACTGCTGAGACAGAGACCAACATGGAGAAACTACTTGAACCTCTTGGAATCACAAATATATTTGATAAAGACATGGCAAATTTCAAAAAGCTCTCTAGTAAGTTAATAAGGGATGGGAGCAGAATTAAGCCATTTGGCCCATCAAGTCTACTCCATCATTCAATCATGGCTGATCTATCTCTCCTTCCTAACTGCATTCTCCTGCCTTCACCCCATAACCTGTCCCACCCCTGACATCCGTACTAATCAAGAATCTATCTATCTCTTCCTTAAAAATATCCATTGACTTTGCCTCTACAGCCTTCTATGGCACTGCATTCCACAGATTCACCACCCTCTGAAGAAATTCCTCCTCATCTCCTTCCTAAAGAACGTCCTTCAATTCTGAGGCTTTGACCTCTGGTCCTAGACTCTCCCACTGGTGGAAACATCCTCTCCACTCTATCCAGGCCTTTCATATTCTGTAAGTTTCAATGAAGTCCCCCCCTCATCCTTCTAAATTCCAGCAAGTAGAGGCCCAGTGCTGTCAATCACTCCTGTTCACCCACTCATTCCTGGAGTCATTCCTGGTAAGTGGTATTTCTTGTCTGAATAGTTTTGTAAAAACGTATTTGCTTTGCAAATAAATTGTGACAATCTCTTGCAGAGTTTAAGCATCTGTATACTTCCCAAATCCTGCAAAAGGCTAAAATCGAAGTAAATGAGGAGGGTTCGAAGGGTTCTAAAATGACAGGCAAGTATGCCAGCATATTAGTCAAGTGCTATTCAAACTATTTTAATATATTTTGTCGTTGAATGATGATAATCAGTTCGGCTAATACCATCTCTCCAGATGGAAGTTGGTTTTTGGCCAAGTTGATCTAAGATGCATAATATCTTGCAGAAAGAAGCAAGGATAAAATTTATGAATGGGATTATATCCATATCCCTCTGAATTTTTCCTATCCATGTAGCTGTCCAAGTGTCTTTGAATTGAATTGAAAACAATTTTATTAACCAAGTATGTATACATACAACGAATTTGTCTTGGTGCTTTGCTCGCAAAAAGATAAAAACACGATATACAGCAGACATTTAAAAATAAAACATTATAATTTAAACATGTGAAAATAAAGTACCAGAGTAAAAAGAGGCTACAGACTTTTGGCTGTTGAGTAGAGCTAGTGCTCGTGGGAAAAAAGCTGTTTTAAATGTTGCACCTGCACCTGGCTCAACCACTTCCTCTGGTAGTTTGTTCCAATATGTGCACTACCGTCTGTGGTAAACCTTACCACTTGAGTCCCTTTATGAATCTTTACCCACCATCTCCCCCCCCCCCCCCCCTTTATTTCGATTATTGAGCAGCTATATGATTTTACCAGTGGTCTAGGTGACAGTTTTTACTCTGTGATATGGCAACATTTGGTGAATTGCTTAAGATCACCAGTAAACTACCACATGGGCCAAAAACTAGCACTTGTGAATGCAGAGTGGGACTCTATCGACAGCTTGGTTTTAAGTACTAACTGCAGGTTTCTTTAAGACAATACAGTACCCCAATTTAAGATTGCAAATTTTGCCCATAAAAACCAATTTTAAAGTAAAACTGCAGGTAATGTATAGCTTTGATCTGCTTTGCAATACATTATGGTAGGATTGCTCCTAATGACTGTGAAATTGTTAATAGTGTTGTTTCCGTTACAGCTGTATTTCTTATGTTGAAGCGCAGCCATCTATTTGAAGCAAATAGACCCTTTCTTTATATCATCTGGCACCAATCTACAGGTAAAAAAATCTTTGATTATAAATTGGTGAAAATAATTGATTCTTTGGTTTAGTTTAGTTTAGAGGTACAGCGTGGGAACGGGCCCTTCAGCCCACCGGGTCCACGCCGACCATCGATCCCCGCACATTAACGATACTCTACAGTAGGGACAATTTTCATTTATACCAAGCCAATTAACCTAAAAACCTGCAAGTCTTTGAACTGTGTGAGGAAACTGAAGGTCTCTCTAATGGCAACTTCAGTGTTTTCCAATAAAGTCCTTTCCGATTGCCATTACTTCACAGGGAGTGGGAGTGAACTTGACGCAAACCAACGAAGAGATTTCCCAAATGTATCTTCAGTGTAATTAGTCGTTTATTGAAGTAATAATACAAACAGGTCTGTGTCTCGCCAAGCTTTCAGCTCTCGTCGCAGGTCTGGTGAGAACTGTGTCCCAGCCTACTCCCTGTGTCTGACCCCTCCTGTCTCTGCATCTCCAGATATACTCTTTAATTCTGGCTCTTCCCAGTCCATTATGCCCATATATGTATGCATCTCACGACAGGCCCCAGGTGTCCAAAATAATACAGCAAGATATCTAGACAAAATAATATAATATGCTAAAAAAAGCCAGCACCAACACAAATGGCTCCTACGGCTCCTACAGTCTCAGAGAAAACCCTCGCGGTCACTGGGAGAACATACAAAATCCATACAGGCAGCCAAGACTCCATAGTCAGGATCGAACCTGGGTCTCTGGCGCTGTAAGCGCTGTTTGGCAGCAACTCCACTGCTGTGCCACCGTGCCGTCCTTGATTGATAGATTCATAAAAGTAAAATGCTGCATAAGATGGAAATCTAAAATAATAAACGCTATGCTAGAAAATATCAGCAGATGTAACAACAACAATGGAAAAAGATTACTGCTCCTGTTTCTGGCAGATGGGACATTTCCACCGTTTGAATGAAATTTAAAAAAACATTCAGGTATTCAATCTGAAAAGCAAAATGTTGGAAATACTTACCAGGTCAGGAAGCAGGTGGAAGGAGAAATAAATTAATACTTCAACCCAAAGACCCCAAAACTAGGAATAAGGAGATTTGTGGTGCAGAATAGTTGGGGGGATGCAAAGGCAAATAAATGATCTTCAAATGTATGGGTTCAGAGTCATAGAGTGTGGAAACAGGCCCATCAGCCCAACTTGCCCACACTGGCCAACAATGTCCCAGCTACACTAGTCCCACTTGCCTGCGCTTGGTCCATATTCCTCCAAACCTGTCCTATCCATGTACCTGTCTGTTTCTGAAATGATGGGATAGTCCCAGCCTCAACTACCTCCTCTGGCAGCTTGTTCCATACACCCACCACCCTTTGTGTGGAAATAGTTACCCCTTGGATTCCTATTAAATCTTTTCCCCTTCACCTTGAACCTATGTCCTCTGGTCCTCGATTCCCCTACTTTGGGCAAGAGACTCTGTGCATCTATCCGATCTATTCCTCTCATGATTTTATACACTACTATAAGATCACCACTCATCCTCCTGTGCTCCATGGAACAGAGATCCAGCCTAGTCAACCTCTACCTCACACCCACTAGTCCTGGCAACATCCTCGTAAATCTTTTCTGAACCCTTTCAAGGTTGACAATATCTTTCCTATAATATGGTGCCCAGAACTAAAAACAAAATATTCTAAATGCGGTCTCACCAATGTCTTATACAACTGCAACATGACCTCCCAACTACTATATTCAATACTCTGACTGATGAAGGCCAAAGTGCCAAAAGCCTTTTTGACCACCATATCTACCTGCGACTAGATGTTCAAGGAAGGTCACCTGTACTCCTAGATCCCTCTGCTCTACAACACTACCCAGAGGCCTACCATTTACTTTGTCGGTCCTGCCCTTTTTCAATGTCCCAAAATGCAACCCCTTACACTTCTCTGTATTAAATTCCACCAATCATTCCTCCGCCCACCTGGCCAATCGATTCAGATCCTGCTGTAATCGTTCACAACCATCTTTACTATCTGCAAAGTCACTACATTTTGTATAACTTTAACTTTTTAATCAGAGTTACCATAATGATAGTCTTGTGTAGAGATATGGCAGGCCCATTGACCCACCGACTCCACGCTGACCATTGATCACCCATGTACTAGTTCTATCCTACACACTAGGGACAACTTACTGAAGCTAATTAACTTGCAAACCAGCATGTGTTTGGAATGTTGGAGGAAACTGGAGCACCCAGAGAAAACTCACAGAAGGAACATACAAACTCTGCACAGACAGCACCTGTAGTCGGGATCGAATTTGGGTCTCTGGCACTGTGAGGCCTGGGGGGGGCGATGTAGGCCCAGACACTGTAGGCCCCAACGCTGTAGGTCCTGACAGTTTAGGTCCCGAGACTCTAGGTTTCTGACATTTTTAGCTCTGGATAGTCTAGGTCCGGAGGCCCGGGCGCCACCTAAAGGAGTTTTTTTTTTTACATGTACATCAAGTCCTTTACTCACAATATTTTCAGCAGTATATTAGCTTCTATCCAAACATGCATGTTCCTTTAATTGTGTACAATACTTCCAAAATAGGCCAGTACCAGCCAGTACCAGACACATGCATCACAGCCAGTATCTGGTAAACCAAACTAAGATATGGAAACTCATTCTTTATCGAGAAACCACCAGTTATATCGTGTAGAAAACTACATTTTCAAAAGATTTAAAGAAAAGTTTTGTTACATTAAAAAAATTATTCCTTTCAAATCAAAAATCAATCTTCAGTCTACAACATCATCTAAAGCCTTCTCTTCTGTGTGCTGATGTACAACACATTGTGGCCTTGAATAAATGCATCTCCATATTTGTTCTTAAGCTGACCGTTTACATGTTCTTCTGTCTGTTCCAGTGCTATCTCCATATATCCATCCAAACAAGCTAAAACACCTCGGTCATCCATACCCGAGTTCAGTTTAACCACCAATGGCCTCCCTATGATTTGTTTTAAAAATCGCTGGTGTTTGCTTTCGCAGGCTCATTTTGCGTCCTTCAGCCTATGCACGTTCCACTGATGGCTTGATTCAAATGCGGCCGGACGGATCCAGAAAACCCTGCACCCTGAATGCGGAGGTTGCGTAGCAACCCGCCTTCCGGCCCAGGCGGCCACCATTGGTGGAGCGGGAGCACATGACCGCTGCCTGGGTGAGGTCACGTGGTGTGTGGGGCGGTGTCATCTCCTTGTCCCGTATTTGGGAGTGAGGAAGTTGGCAAACCTAGCCCTTTGGCCTAACTTGCCTACACCAGCCAATATGTCCCATTTACACTAGTCCCACCTGCTCGTATTTGGCTCGTATCCCTCTAAACCACGCTGCATCTTTCGATCAATTCAATAATAGATGTGCTTTCGGTTGGGAAATTATTTAAATGTTATTGACTTGCAGCAACAATTAAAGGCAAGTTACTAAATCAATAAATATAGAAATGGGATGCCTGGATGTTCTTGGCAGAGCCTCTCTGTAACTCTGTCCCAGATAAAATATGGAATGAAGATCTTCTCAGATTTTTTTCAAGAACTGGATGCAAATCTTGTCATTTGTAATTCTGTCATAAGGTCTCCTTAAACTGCTTCAGAAAAGTGGTCAACAAGGACATCTAGTGACTGAGAGGGGCATTGCATGTGGTCAATGTTCTCAAAATGAGTGAGGTGCTGGAAATGAACAGAACCATTGTCATCACGGATTGCTAGATTATCATCAATAATATAATTTTGTATAATATTGCATCACTATAACATGTCTCTGAGTTTCTTTCTTAGCCGCATAATCTTTCTTGCACTACAGAAATTTCCTTCAGAAGTTATTTCATTCCACTATGTATTTTGCTTCAATATTTGGCAAGCTATGTTTTTGCGGTCTCCTTAACTACAATAGTGAGAGAGTCTAGACCAGAGATCGTAGCCTCAGAAGTAAAGGATGTTCCTTTTAGGAAGGAGATGAGGAGGAATGTCTTTAGTCAGAGGGTGGGGAATCTGTGGAATTTATTGCCACAGAAGGTTGTGGAGGCCAAGTCAATGGATATTTTTAAGGCAGAGATAGATAGATTCTTGATTGGTACAAGTGTTGGGGGCTATGGGGAGAAAGCAGCAGAATGGAGTTAAGAGGGAAAGATAGATCAGCCAAGATCGAATGGTGGTGCAGACTTGATGGACCAAATGACCTAATTTTGCCCCTATCACTTGTAAACTTATGAACAATGATAACTTATAACAATGATAACGTGGCCTCTAACTGCTTTTCTGTTCCGACTTATTTATAGGCACCATTCTTTTCACTGGACAAGTTGCAAAGCCATAAGAAGGGAAAGTTGAAGGAAAGCAATTTAGAAACCTGGTCACACATTCACGGAAGAAATATCAAATTTATTTTAAGTAGTTTAGTTGTTAAAAGCTATTTTATTATTTATGACCATTGAATTGAAAACTAGTTGAGTAATATGTCGATTTTTACCTTGCTTAGAATGATTAATTGCAATGTTTCCTAACCATCTACATGTACCTTCTACTGTACCTTATTTAGTACAGTGTTGTAATCATTCAAGTCACGATATAATGAAATATTACCTTTGAAACAGAAATATTCTGAGCATTTACACACAAAATGGCATTTGTTTGATAGAAAATAGGGGTTGCTCATGGACAGGAAAAGGACTCTACCTGAAGCAAATGGGATATTAACTAAAGGTGTTGGATGTTATTTTGACAGTAAGTAGTCCAAGATAATTTTGGAATATCCGTTTTTGCAGAACTCTCCCCTTAAGTGCCATTAGCTGTATTTAATCCATCTCAAACTTCTACACAGAAGGCAGGGGAACAGAAAACAGCTTTACTGAGTTTGTTAAGCTACATGTACAATTCTGCAGTAATGTTTACTTTGCCTTGTGTTTTTACCAAATATTTAAATATATTCGGTCACGTTTGGAATTGAAGTGACTGCATACAGGTTTATCCAGTTTAATGTCAATCTGGGGAGAATCCCTCTTTTGGTGAATAACTGAGAAATACCAGTTGATTTCCATGACGAAACCCTGCGGTAATGATTGAAAAAGGATATGAAGATCAAATACAGATATGAAAATCAAATTGTAAAGGTATATTTGAATTGAGAGAACACTTTTAACTAAATCCATATTTTAATAACTTTTTCTCCAGACTTAAATTTTATTCGTTTTGTTTGGAAAATGTTTGCTTTATTAATACCTCCTCTCTCAATCCCCAAAGTGCATAAAATGTGAAATATAGTGGGGATTTTTAAAAAAAATGTCCTTCAAAATTTGGTTGATTAATTCTACTTAATCTATCAAGAGGTGGCTTGTTTTTCACTGACGTGCAACTTGGTACTTCAAAAATGAGAGGTTTTGCGTAAATAATGGAAAACTTGCGGCATTTCTACTAATAAAATAATTTGATCTGCCTTATGTGTTTCAATGCTTTTGTCAGATAAAGATAGTTAATATAAGTTTTAGCCAATTTGCACAGCACGGAACGGCAGATCATGTGATAGCACCTAAGTTCACGAGTGATAGCAGGATTAGGCCATTCAGCCCATCAAGTCTATTCTGCCATTCAATGATGGCTGATCTAACCCCATTCCTCCTACTAACTCCTGCCTTCTCTCCATAACCTCTGACACCCTTATTAATCAAGAATCTTTCTATCTCCACCTTAAAAATATCAATTGATGGCCTCCACAGCGTTCTTAACAAGTTGCAAATATTTGATAATTGGTTCTGCAAAATAATAGTGTAACTGTGGACAGATTCAATCAAGCTTGCCTCAATTTATATTTTATTGGGAATATTTCAGAAATTCCTTAAATTACATAATCCCATTTTTGCATTTGGTCAACTTCCCAATACTTGGACACCAATTTAAGAGGTGTTATTAGGTGTTATTAGCCACAGTACACAGATCTAGTTCCATAGTGCAAGACCTACAAATGCTTTGGAATAAACACAGTGGGGGAGGGAGGGATGATAGAGGAAAATGATCAGGCTTCTCCAGATGAGGAAAGATCTGCTGCGTGATATTTAAGACCTTCATCATGAGAGTGTTTGATGAAGAAGGTCAAGAAGGTTCCACGGAGTCCAAAACTATGAAACATCGGTTTAAAATGGCCAATGTCCAAAGTTTGGTCCACATGCTCAATGTGCTGGAGTGCCCCTGATCCAGGTAAGCCCAGGCTGTTCAGGACTTCCTCCACAGCCCTCAACCAGCTCAGCCCGACAACCGACATCCCTCTCCTCACCTGACTGCCTCTGCATCCCGGGGGGTGGCTCCCGTACCTGACCTTGAAGGCACTGGTGGCAATACCCGGGACCCTCTCCTACCAGCCCACTCCTTGTGTCTGTCGCGCCTTGCGGCTCCCTCCTCCTCGACTCTCCAGTCTTCGGGACTGAGCTTGGCAGCTTCTGAGCTTCCCCTGTAGGGTCTCTCTTCATGGTGGCAAACCAGGCCGGTAGCCTTTGGTGGCCCATCAGGTCCGTCTTTGTTCTCCACTGGAATCTTCAATGGTGTCTACTTTGTTACTGGGTCATAGACCTTGTGATGATCATCATTTTCTCCGCAGAGCTGAGCTGTTGGAGACAGCATCAAATCAATCTGAAGAAGGGCCCCAACCTGAAAAGTCATCTGTCTATTTGCTCCACGGATGCTGCCTGATCCGCTCAGTTCCTCCAGCACTTTGTGTTTTGCTCAAGTTTCTGTTCATTGGTGTGGATTATATGATAACTGTGCCTGAGGCAGAGAGATATGTTGGGTATCTGGTATTTGAGTAAAATACCTTCTATGCCACAATGGCACAGGAGTAGAACTGCTGCCTTCTAGCACCAGAGACCTGGGTTCGATCCGGACCATGGGTGCTGTCTGGAAAAAGTCTGTACGTTCTCCCCGTGACCACGTGGGTTTTCGCTGGGAGCTGCAGTTTCTTCCCACACTCCAAAGAACGTACATGTTTTCAGGTTAATTGGCTTCGGTAAAGATTGTAAATTGTCCCTTGTGTGTAGGATAGTGTTAGCATATGTGGATGGGTGGGAGTCGGTGAGCTGAAGGATCTGTTTCTGCACTGTATCATTAAACTTAGTCCCGTAAAGTCACATTAGAATATTAGGACATCATTTCTCACCTATATCCTGTAATCTCCTGCGAGTCTGCAAAGCTGTGATCAGATCAGAACAGTTTCAATGTCGGGTACATCCACAAAACCCCATTTCTTTTCAGTGCAAGCATGGGTTCCATCAAAAATAACTTGTTTGTATTAGTGATGGATGCTCTTAAAAGTGACTGCCATGGAAACGCATTAAGGCAATAAATGGCACTGGTTATTTTTCTAAATCATGGAGATAAATTCTCAGCGAGAATTTTGAACACAGCCTGTCCTTCCTAAGTGGGCAGCGTGATCATACTTTGTTATCCCACAGCACGATTTACAGCTCAGTTCAAGTTAACATCCATTATATGGCCGATGCTGAATTGAATCCTATAAATCTATCTCTTGTTATATTTAAATTACATTTATTGAGCATTTTGACATTTACCAAATGTTTTGGCGGCAGATTTATGTCATCAGAACTGACAGTGATAGTAAATTTGTAAAACACTGTGGATATGAAAAGCATGAAGTATAAGCAATATGTGCTAGAAATATGTGAAGGAAAATAACTGCAGATGCTGGTACAAACCGAAGGTATCACAAAATGCTGGAGTAACTCAGCAGGTCAGGCAGCATCTAGGAGAGAGGAAATGGGTGATGTTTCTGGTCGAGACCCTTCTTCAGACACCTGAAACGTCACCCATTCCCTCTCTCCTAGATGCTGCCTGACCTGTTGAGTTACTCTAGCATTTTGTGCTAGAAATATAGTTTTCAAAAGGTGTCATTGTTTTACTCTCTGCCACAGATGCTGGCTGATCTGCTCGGTTACTATTCTTTTCAAATTGAGAAGCATGTGGTGGTATGGTTGCGCAATGGTGGAGTTGCTACCTTGCAGCGCAAGAGAACAGGGTTCGATCCTGACTACAGAGGCTGTTTATGTGGAGTTTGTACTTTCTCCCTGTGACCATGTGGGTTATCTCCGGGTTATCTCTGGTTTCCCCCCCCCCCCCCCCCCCCCCCCCCCCCACATATCAAAGATGTGCAGCTTTGTAAGTTAATTGGCTTCTATAAATTGCCCCCAGTGTGTAAGATGCAAAATTGGGATAACATGGAACTAGTGTTCCGGTGCTCATTCGCAGATTTGATGGGCCGAAGGGCCTGTTTCTGTGCTGTAACTCCAAACTAAACGCTGAACTAAACTAATCTGCATCTTCTACATGAAGAAAAGTAGAGAATATATCATTTCATTTGGTGAACTGGATAAAAACAATTAGTCACTGACATGGCACAAAAGGGTGGTGAATAAAGGGAGAATCTGTAGCTTGCTCTCCAGCCATGAGACATGTTGCAACTCACTTTTTTAAATGTGGTCAATGTTGGTTACAGATGATGTGAAGTGTGAAAATGTCACTCATCCAAGCACAAGGTAGTAATTGCCCAGGACCTCAGTGTTATGAAGAGATAAGAAATACCCTCTCATAAATAAAAGGATCCCAATCTGAAACGTTATCTGTCCATTCACTCCACAGATGCTGCCTGACCCACTGAGTTACTCCAGCACTTTACATTTTGCTCAAGGTTTCAGCATCTGCAATTCCTTGTGTCAATATTAATGAAGTTACTTCCATCATTCGAGAGATTGCTTTAATAATATAATTTACACAAATAAGGATTTCATTGTTCGGTGGGATGTGATATTCACAAATAAAAATAGCATGGATATTATCCATGAGAGCCTATCCAATTCCCCAGTGACAGCTAAGAAAATATTGTATTGATGCCAATTTATCATAGTTCAATGTAACAATTTAAAACAGGTCATAATGCTTACCTCTACTGACACAAAGCAGGCAGTGAAGAAAGCTAATAGCATGTTGGCCTTCATAACGAGAGGATTTCAGTATAGGAGTAAAGAGGTTCTTCTGCAGTTGTATAGGGCCCTGGTAAGACCACATCCTGACTACGGGTGCTGTCTGCACAAAGTTTGCACATTCTCCCTGTGACTGTGTGCAAGTTTCCTCTGGGTGCTCCGGTTTCCTCCCACATCTCAAAGACATGCAGGTTTATAAAATAATTGGATTCTGTAAATTGTCCCTACTGTGCAGGATAGAACTGGTGTATGGGGATCGCTGGTTGGTATGGACTCGGTGGGCCGAAGGGCCTGTTTCCATGCTGTATCTCTCAACTAAACTAAAACTAAATCCTTCACATAAACAAAGCATAATTTCTGAAAGCTATTAAAATATAAGTGGGGATTTAATATTCAATTTCAACCATTGCTATGGGGTTAAAAACAAAATGCTGGAAGAACTCAGCAAGTCTGGCAGCATCTGCGGAAGAAAATGAACCAATGGTGTTTCTGGTCAGGACCTTCTTCAAACTCCTTTGATCAAGATTCCAGCATCTGTAATTCCTTGGGTCTCATTGTCATGGGGTCAGCAGGTAGATTTTATAAATTTTGGGGAAAAACAAGAAATTAACATATGTAATATGTAATGGAAACTTGTCCATTATAGCTGATGATGCGAAACTTCTAAGCTTGGAGGCACAAGAGACTGCAGATGCTGGATTCTGGAGGACAAAACAAACACAGTGCCAGAGGAACTCAGTGGGTCAGGCAGCATCTGTAGGGAGGAACAGGAAGTGTTGACATTTCAGGTCAAGACCCTGCACAGTGAGCTGCCATGGTCGGTGGGCTGAAGGGCCTATTTCCGTGCTGTATCTCTGAAACTAAAAGAGGACAGGCAAACATATTGTAAGCCTTTTTACATCCCTACATTCTACAAACCAATTGCATTGCCCGCCAACCCCATTAAAACGGAGTTATAGTGCAGCTGGTAGAGCTGCTGTCTCACGACAGCAGAGACACGGGTTCGATCCTGACCTCGGCTGCTCTCTGTGCAGAGTCTGCACGTTCTCCCTGTAACCACATGAGTTTCTTGGGTGCTCCGGTTTCCTCCCACATCCTAAAGACATGTGGGTTTTAGTTTAATTGACCTCTGTAAAAATTGCCCCTAGAATGTAGAGTGTTGATGAGAAAGTGAGATTAAATAGAGCAAATGTGGGCTTGTGGTCATCGTGGGCTTGGTGGGCTGAAAGGCCTGTTTCCATTTTGTGTTTCTTGAGAAAAAGGAATTGGATAGATGTTTAGAGGGATATAGGCCAAACGTGGGCATGTGGGACTAGTGGGCATCCTGGTTGGCATAGCCAGGTTGGGTTGAAGGGCCTGTATCCATGCTGTATGTCTCTAACTGCAGATGCTAGAGTTTTGGGCAAGGGGTGTGACTCGAAATGTAACCTATTCATTCCCCTCCACAGATGCTGCCTGACCCCGTCCCTCCCCTCCCTCCCTCCCTCCCTCCCCACCCTCAGCACTGTGTGTGTTTTCCTAAGTGATGGTGGAAGAATTAGGCCGCCACCAGCTTTGTTTACATCTTGTCCCAGCCTCTGCTGAGACGGGCCACTCTTTAACCACTCAAACCTCCACCCCATCAGGCTCCTGCTACGTGCGAGTGTTAAAGGAGTTTCTCAGTCCTCAGTTGTCTGCGTGTGTTTCTCTCTTTTTTTTTGCTTTCATTTGCAAGAAACCCCCATTTCAATCGTTTAACATTAGCTATAGGTCAGGCAAGGTCAGGCTGATCTTTTAGTTATTCTACTATTTTATTCTTTCTACTATTTTACTTATTCTCACAACATTTAGTGCAAGATAAAGTCCAAGCACTTGGGTTCAGCAGATAATCTACCAACTCCCACATTTTTGGGATGCTATGAGGTTGCAGGGTGACTTGGACAGGTTGTGTGAGTGGGCGGATGCATGGCAGATGCAGTTTAATGTGGATAAGTGTGAGGTTATCCACTTTGGTGGTAAGAATAGGAAGGCAGAGTATTATCTGAATGGTGTCAAGTTAGGAACAGGGGACGTACAACGAGATCTGGGTGTCTTAGTGCATCAGTCACTGAAAGGAAGCATGCAGGTACAGCAGGCAGTGAAGAAAGCCAATGGAATGTTGGCCTTCATAACAAGAGGAGTTGAGTATAGGAGCAAAGAGGTCCTTCTGCAGTTGTACAGGGCCCTAGTGAGACCGCACCTGGAGTACTGTGTGCAGTTTTGGTCTCCAAATTTGAGGAAGGGTATTCTTGCTATTGAGGGCGTGCAGCGTAGGTTTACTAGGTTAATTCCCGAAATGGCGGGACTATCATATGTTGAAAGACTGGAGCGACTAGGCTTGTATACACTGGAATTTAGAAGGATGAGAGGAGATCTTATCGAAACATATAAGATTATTAAGGGGTTGGACACGTTAGAGGCAGGAAACATGTTCCCAATGTTGGGGGAGTCCAGAACAAGGGGCCACAGTCTAAGAATAAGGGGTAGGCCATTTAGAACTGAGATGAGGAAAAACTTCTCCAGTCAGAGAGTTGTGAATCTGTGGAATTCTCTGCCTCAGAAGGCAATGGAGGCCAATTCTCTGAATGCATTCAAGAGAGAGCTGGATAGAGCTCTTAAGGATAGCGGAGTCAGGGGGTATGGGGAGAAGGCAGGAAACGGGGTACTGATTGAGAATGATCAGCCATGATCACATTGAATGGCGGTGCTGGCTCGAAGGGCCGAATGGCCTCCTCCTGCACCTATTGTCCATTGTCTGTAACTCCCACATTTTTGGGATGTGGAAGGAAATCCAAGCACCTGGAGAAAATCCATGTATTCATGAGGAGAACGTGCAAATCCCACACTGACACCACTGGACTATTTGGACTACACGCATAGCTATTTGGACTACACTTCTTCCCACCCTGTCTACTGCAAAAAGTCTATCCCCTACTCCCAATTCCTCCGTCTATGCCGCATCTGCACCCGGGATGAGATGTTTCACACTAGGGCATAAGAGATGTCCTCGTTCTTCAGGAAACAGGGCTTCCCCTCTTCCATTATAGATGAGGCAATCATTAGGGTCTCTTCTATATCCCGCAGTTCTGCTCTTGCTCCCCCTCCCCCCACTTGTAACAAGGACAGGATCCCCCTCGTTCTCACCTTCCACCCCATTAGCCAGCGGATCCAACATATCATCCACCAACATTTCCGTCACCTACAACGGGACCACACTACTGGCCACATCTTCCCAACCCCTTCCCTTTCTGCGTTCCGCAGAGACCGTTCTCTACGTAACTCCCTGGTCCACTCGTCCCTTCCTACCCAAACCACCCCATCCCCAGGCACTTTCCCCTGCAGCCGCAGGAGATGCAACACCTGTCCCTTTACCTCCCCCCTCAACTCCATCCAAGGACCGAAACAGTTTTTCCAGGTGAGACAGAGGTTCACCTGCAACTCCTCCAACCTCGCCTATTGTATCCGCTGCTCTAGATGTCAACTTCTTTACATCGGCGAAACCAAACGCAGGCTCGGCGATCATTTCGCTCAACACCTTCACTCAGTCCGCCTTAACCAACCTGATCTCCCGGTGGCTGAGCACTTCAACTCCCCCTCCCACTCCCAGTCTGACCTTTCTGTCATGGGCCTCCTCCATTGCCATAGTGAGGCCTACCGGAAATTGGAGGAACTGCACCTCATATTTCGCTTGGGCAGCTTGCAGCCCAGCGGTATGAACATTGACTTCTCCAACTTTAGATAGTTCCTCTGTCCCTCTCTTCCCCTTCCCCTTCCTAGTTCTCCCTCTATCTTCCTGTCTCCACCTATATCCTTCCTTTGTCCCGCCCCCTGACATCAGTCTGAAGAAGGGTCTCGACCCGAAACGTCGCCCATTCCTTCTCTCCTGAGATGCTGACTGACCTGCTGAGTTACTCCAGCATTTTGTGAATAAATACCTTCGATTTGTACCAGCATCTGCAGTTATTTTCTTATACTGACACCACTGAAAGGTCAGGATTAAACCCGGGTCACTGTAGATATGAGGGCACAGTTGTACCGGCTGTGTTACGAGCAGTCCTCTTTGAAGTAGAGGAATATTAAAACAATGAGAAAAAGACAAGTTGATGGCAGAAGTCATCTGCTGGGACCATGTTAACAACATATTACACAGCCTTTTTATTCACAAAATGCTGGAGTAACTCAGCAGGTCAGGCAGCAACTCGGGAGAGAAGGAATGGGTGACGTTTCGGGTCGAGACCCTTCTTCAGACTTACACAGCCAATCAGCTTTACCTTATCCCACCAGTTTGCAATCATTCCTACATTCAGAATACAGAGGTTGCCATTTGTCTCCACTCCATCAGGTAAACTCCCTGGGTTGCACCCACATTTCATGACTACCCAGACTAAGCAATTTCTCTCTTACTCAGACCTGATGAAAGTTCCCTCATCTGAAATGCTAAGTATTTCTCTTTCCACAGATGCTGCCTTACCTCCACAAGTTATCCAGCATTTTCCACTCTGAAGCAATGTTCCCCTCCTGAAACATCACCTACCCATGTTCTCCAGAGATGCTGACCCACTGAATTACTCCAGCACTTTGTGTTTTTTTTTGTGTAAACCAGCATCTGCAGTTCCTCATGTCTCCATTTTCTAATTTTGTTTTGCTCAGTTTTTTTTTTAAACCCGATGCTTATGTTTAGCCAGCAGGAAAGGTCTCACCATCCAGCCACTAGCAATTCATTATACAAAGCTGGATGTTTACTGCAGATGCTGGTTTATAAAACAAAAGACATAAAGTGGTGGAGTAACCCAGCAGGTCAGGCAACACCCTGAACATCATGGATAAGGTAACGTTTTGGGTCAGGACCCTTCTTCAGAATCTGCCTAAGAAAACGCAATGGCGGGTACAATTATAACCTTTAAAAAACATTTGGACAGGTACATGGATTGATAGGATTTGCGTGGGATATGGGCTAAATGCAGGGAAATGAGACATGAGTTGGGCCGAATGGCATGTTTTCCTGCTGCATAATTCTATGGCTCAATATGGTTACATAACACTGAGTAGTCCAAAGTAACCCATCCTGTAACCAACTAGTTTATGTAATAAAACTTGGCCGTGACTCCGTCCTTTGCTGAAAAATCAAGACATATTCATAACGTCTATGATTAACACTTTAGTGTGTACATAGGAACAGGGGTGATTCGCTAAGTTCTTGAAAGACAGGTGATCATGGCTTCTCCATGCATCAAATTGATTTACTTAATTTTGCTTTGTATTTCTAGTTGCCCTTATATGAAAAAATCTATCACTGCCTTGAAAGTTTCTATTCACCTTGAATTGACAATCCTATGGGAGGTGAGACCAGAATTTACGAAGCAGAAATGGGACTTTGCCCTGGGTTGCCCCATGCTTTTGATTTTAAAGTGGCGGTGTACCCGTTACAATACTCTATTAGCAAGTGAAATGGGGTGTGTTACTGAGTGTACAGCAAACGGCCTATTCTACTGCAATGAAAGTCAATTTACTCAAAAAGCAGTGTTTATTTGAAGGACAAATAAACAACACTTGCGATCAAACCGTCACCAACTTCTCAAGAGTCAAGAGTATTTAATTGTCTTATGTTCTGAAATAGAACAATGAGATTTGTACTTGCAGTAGAATAACAGGTCTGTAAACGCAGTAGTCAATAGTCAATATAATAATACAAACAAAAAAAGTTCGATAAATTAAAGAAAACACAATATTAATGCAAGGTATTGCATTAACCTGTTAGAAGCAGGTTAATTTTTCCATGCAGGGCATCAGCAGGAATACATCTTTGATTCACACGGAGCGTTGCTTTAAACAGACACACATTATACACATGGCTCCAAAAGACACAAAGTGCTGGAGTAAATCAGTCGGTGAGGCAGAATCCCTGGAGAACATGGATAGGGTGACATTTCAGGTCGGGGCCCTTCTTCAGACACGACCCAAAATATATCACCTATCCATGTTCCCCAGAGATGCTGCCTTAACCGCTGAGTTACTCCAGTACTTTGTGTGCTTTTGTGTAAACCAGTTTACAAAAAGGCACACAGTCTGCGGTTCTTTGTATTTACACAAATCTCCAATGTACTTATTGATTATTGAGTGCTCAGTCCACCCTCCCACCAACCTGTGCATGCTCCTATTCCCAGAAAAAGTCAGTAAATTGAGAATACTTGCCTCTAAATACTTGCCATTAGCTCAGTCTTATACAATTAATTCAGTAACTTGAGTTTTAACCGCCCTCCTCTGGCAATGACCGGGAGGGGGAGGTGGAGGTGGAGGGAGAGGGAGGAGAGTGGAGGGAGGAGACCAAAACTATTAAAGTGCGCTGAGGTTGCAAACTGATCCATTTGGAAAGGTAGCTGTGGAGGGAGAATAGGAGTCTCTTGATCAGCTGTCGACCGCATTTTATCGAAGGATTGCAAACTGTAAGTAAGGTAGTGTTTTAGAAATAAAATGTTTTAATAGCATAGCAATTATATATGTATCCATTTTTTGTAGGCGAGGTGAAGGTTTGCTGTGTAGATACTTTATGGATTCTTGCATGTATTTCATTCTTTAAATAGCCTAATTGCAATTCAATGATGGGGTTTTAACAGAAAGAAGTTGCCTTACGGTGGAATATAGTTTAACAGAACAGTTGGAATAGAGTTTAGCAGTTAACAGAATCCACTGGAGACTCAGTCCCTTCTTATTTGCAGATGTAAAACTTTAAATCATAAGCTTTAATTAGTCTAGAAAGCATTTATAGTATTTACCATCTACTCGTTATCTCGGTGCTCACTCTGTGTGCGTGTTTTTTAAATGCAATGTATTTTCTCTATCCCTGCGCAGCCCTGAGTTTGTTCATGTGCCCATCACAGTGTAGCTGTTGAAGGGAAAAAATAGACACAAAGTGCTACAATAACTCAACGGGTTAGGCAGTATCTCTGGAGAACGTGGATAGGTGACGTTTGTGCCAGGATCTTCCCCACCATGGATTTTGGGCTAACTGGTCTATAATTCCCCGTTTTCTCTTGAAAAGTGGGATAACATTAGCTATCCTCCAATCCACAGGAACTGATCCTGAATCTATTGAACATTGGAAAATGATCACCTATGCGCCAAGATTTCTTGAGCCACCTCCTTGAGTACCCTGGGATGCAGACCATCAGTCAAGAGTATTTAATTGTCTTATGTTCTGAAATAGAACAGAGATTTGTACTTGCAGCAGAATAACAGATCTGTAAATGCATTAGTCCATAGTCAATATAATAAAACAATCCAAAAAAGTTTGATAAATTAAAGAAAACACAATATTAATACAAAGTATTACCCTGTTAGAAGCAGGTTATTTTTTCCATTCATGGCATCAGCAGGAATACATCTTTGATTCACAGGGAGAGTTGCTTTAAACAGACACACATTATACACATGGCTCCAAAAGACACAAAGTGCTGGAGTAAATCAGTCGGTGAGGCAGAATCCCTGGAGAACATGGATAGGTGACATTTCAGCTCGGGGCCCTTCTTCAGACACGTCCCGAAATATATCACCTATCCATGTTCCCCAGAGATGCTGCCTTAACCGCTGAGTTACTCCAGTACTTTGGAGGGAGGAGACCAACACTATTAAAGTGTGCTGAGGTTGCAAACTGATCCATTTGGAAAGGTAGCTGTGGAGGGAGAATAGGAGTCTCTTGAAAAGCTGACGACGGCATCTTATCGAAGGATTGCAAACTGTAAGTAAGTTAGTGTTTTAGAAATAAAATGTTTTAATAGCCTAGCAATTATATATGTTTCTATTTTGTGTAGGCGAGGTGATGGTTTGCTGTGTAGATACTTTATGGATTCTTGCGTGTATTTCATTCTTTAAATAGCCTAATTGCAATTCAATGTTGGGGTTTTAACAGAAAGAGATTGCCTTGTGGTGGAATATAGTTTAACAGAACAGTTGGAATAGAGTTTAGCAGTTAACAGAATCCACTGGAGTCAAGTCAAGTCAAGTCAAGTTTATTTGTCACATACACATACACGATGTGCAGTGAAATGAAAGTGGCAATGCCTGCGGATTGTGCACAAAAAAGAATTACAGTTACAGCATATAAATAAAGTTAATAAGTTACTATAGTGTAGACAAAAATTTATTCTCTGGGGTTATAAAAGTTGACAGTCCTGATGGCCTGTGGGAAGAAACTCCGTCTCATCCTCTCCGTTTTCCCAGCGTGACAGCGGAGGCATTTGCCTGATCGTAGCATCTGGAACAGTCCGTTACTGGGGTGGCAGGGGTCCCTCGTGATCTTGCTTGCTCTGGATCTGCACCTCCTGATGTATAGGTCCTGCAGGGGGACGAGTGTAGTTCCCATGGTGCGTTCTGCCGAACTCTCTGCAGGGCCATCCTGTCCTGGGCAGAGCTGTTCCCAAACCAGACTGTAATGTTGCCGGACAGGATGCTCTCTACAGCCCCAGAGTAGAAGCAATGTAGGATCCTCAGAGACACTCTGAATTTCCTCAGTTGTCTAAGGTGGTAAAGGCGCTGCTTTGCCTTACCCACCAGTGCGGCAATGTGCGTTGCCCACGTCAGATCCTCTGTGATGCGGACTCCAAAGTATTTAAAACTGCTCACCCTATCCACAGTAGACCCATTTATCTCCAGTGGCGTGTACGTCCTTGGATGTTTAGCCCTTCTGAAGTCCACAATCAGCTCCTTCGTTTTAGTGACATTCAAGAGGAGGCTATTGTCCTGACACCAGAGTGCCAGATCAGCCACCTCCTCCCAGTAGGCCTTCTCATCGTTGTTGGAGATCCGGCCCACCACCACAGTGTCATCAGCAAACTTGATGATGGAGTTTGAGCTGAACCTGGCCCCACAGTCATGTGTGTACAGGGAGTACAGTAGGGGGCTAAGGACGCAGCCCTGGGGGGATCCTATCATATCATATCATATCATATATATACAGCCGGAAACAGGCCTTTTCGGCCCTCCATGTCCGTGCCGCCCAGTGATCCCCGTACACCAACACTATCCTACACCCACTAGGGACAACTTCTACATTTACCCAGCCAATTAACCTACATACCTGTACGTCTTTGGAGTGTGGGAGGAAACCGAAGATCTCGGAGAAAACCCACGCAGGTCACGGGGAGAACGTACAAACTCCTTACAGTGCAGCACCCGTAGTCAGGATCGAACCTGAGTCTCAGGCGTTGCATTCGCTGTAAAGCAGCAACTCTACCGCTGCGCTACCGTGCCGTCAGGGTGAGGGAACTAGATGTGTGTTCCCCCATCCTGACCACTTGCGGCCTGGCGGTGAGAAAGTCCAGGACCCAGGCACACAGAGGGGTGCTAAGCCCCAGTTCCAGCAGCTTCTCAACCAGTCTGCTGGGGACTATTGTGTTGAATGCTGAACTAAAGTCAATGAACAGCATCCTCACATAGCCCCCCTGGTTGTCCAGATGAGAGAGAGCGGTGTGTAGAACCTGGGAGACTCAGTTCCTTCTTGTTTGCAGATGTAAAACTTTAAATCGTAAGCTTTAATTAGTCTAGAAAGCATTTATAGTATTTTTCATCTATTTGTTATCTCGGTGGTCACTCTGTGTGTGTTTTTTTTAATTGCAATGTATTTTCTCTATCTGCATTGTGCAGCCCTGAGTTTGTTCATGTGTCCATCACAGTGTAGCTGTTGAAGGGAAAAAATAGACACAAAGTGCTAGAATAACTCAACGGGTTAGGCAGTATCTCTGGAGAACATGGATTGGTGATGTTTGGGATCGGGCCAGGTTTCTACAGATGCTGCCGAAGTTTTCCAGTTTGAAGAAGGGTCCCGACCCGGAACGTCCCCTATCCATGTTCTTCAGAGATACTGCCTGACCGACTGAGTTACTCCAGCACTTTGTGTCTTTTTTTTTTGTAAACCAGCATCTGCATGCAACACCTTGTTTTTTTTCACTGGACAGTTGAAGCACATTTGGTAACTAAAACAAAATTTTAAAAACCAAGTTTTGGAACTTGTGCCAATTTAAGATATTTCAGAATTTTGTGATAAGAAATAACTCGACGTGCCTTGTATTTTACACAGAAGGAACTATGGCATTTGGTCTCATCAATTTATAAAATTTAAATGTTACAATTCTGCTATATGGGAGATTATTATCATGTTTATAAGATTATTATAATATTATTCTAATTATTTATATTATAATGTCAGGCCATGGATGGAATAAAGAAAGTCTATCTAAAAACCAAGGGCCATTTGGTCTAAAAAAAATAGTTTGTGATCCCATGCACCTGCCTTTTAAATTGGTTCCTGTTTTTTAAAAAAAAGTTAAAATGGCTTCAAAACTTTTTTTAACTTCCTAGCTTGCCTCTAACGGTTTCATTTAATTTGCAAGTAAAAGCATTTCTGTGAGAGAAGAGAGAAAAACATTAGTCATACATTGTGGAAATGGCCCTTCAGCCCAACCTGCCCATGCTGACCAACATGCCCAATCTGCACTCGTCCTGTGTTTGCCCATATCCCTCTAAAACTATCCTATCCATGTACCTTTCTAAATGGTGCAATAGTATCTGCCTCAACTACCTCCTCTGGCAGCTTGTTCCATACACCCACCTAACTTTGTGTAAAAAAAAAAGTTACCCCTCGGGTTCCTATTTAACCTTTCCCCTCTCACCTTATCATATCATATCATATATATACAGCCGGAAACAGGCCTTTTCGGCCCTCCAAGTCCGTGCCGCCCAGCGATCCCCGTACATTAACACTATCCTACACCCACTAGGGACAATTTTTACATTTACCCAGCCAATTAACCTACATACCTGTACGTCTTTGGAGTGTGGGAGGAAACCGAAGATCTCGGAGAAAACCCACGCAGGTCACGGGGAGAACGTACAAACTCCTTACAGTGCAACACCCGTAGTCAGGATCGAACCTGAGTCTCCGGCGCTTCATTCGCTGTAAAGCAGCAACTCTACTGCGCTGCGCTACCTTAATTATTGTCTTGACAGAAATACAAATTCCCCTCTGCTCCAACTGAGTGGTAACTTTCTACAAAACTGAAATATGTTAATGTATTGATGTACTGGGTTATTTTGGGATTAAGTGAACACATTCATAGATACTGAGTCATTCATTGTATTTGAGACGAGAAAAAGGTCTGCTCTAGGCAAACTCTGTGTCTTGTGGCGATCAAGCAGGGAAGTGTAATTGAGGATCCCAAGTCAGGATCCCATTGTTCAATCCCTCCCCAGATGCTGCCTGACCTGCTAGTTCCTCCAGAAACTTATGTTTGAGTTTTTGAGTTATTGTCACATCAGAAGCTTTTGTTGCGTGTGAACCAGTCAGCAAAAAGACAACACATAAATACAATCTCAGGATTCCAGCACCTGCAGTCTCCCACGACTCTGAGAGTCAGGATCTCATTGACTGATGGAGCAGGCAGGATGTGCTGCATGAAAACTGATTAATACGACACACACTAGGTTGTATGGTCTACTCCACAATTTTGGTTCGTCGAATTCACGTTGGTGTATATCGAGAAATGAAACTTGTCGAGGTTTTTTACAGGATTAGATAAACAATATAGTAATTTTCTTTGGTTAGATTGATTAGACATTTGAGTTATTGTCATACATGTCAAGGGTGCAATGAGATTCCCTGTTCACCAGAAGTTCCTAGGATGCACAGTATACAAGATGATGGTTGATATACAACAAATACAATACCAAATGCAAATCAGCAGAATGGTGCAAAGATTGTACAATGGTAGAGTTACTGCCTTGCAGCGCCCGAGACCTGGGTTCAATTCTGAACACGCGTGCAGTCTGTCCATTCTCCCAGTGATCGCGTGGGTTTTCCCCAGATGCTCTGGTTTCCTCGCACTCTCCCAAGTGGATTTATGTTAAATATGCACTTTTTAAAATCAGTAAGCTGTGCCAGATGACTTCTTATTTATCCAGTGAGTTCTGAACTTTGTTCCAATACTCATTTTTTTAAATCTTTGGAAAATAGTGATAGAATAATTTCAACTTTACATGTGTAAATACCCAGACTTTCTTTTTGCAGATACTCTTCTGGTTTAGAATTGGAATTGCAATGAGGAACATGAATATTTTGATTCTCCTGTGTGTGGCTGTGGGCTCAGTTCACTGCCTATGGGGAAAAGGGAAAAAGTCGGAAGTTGGGTCGGATTTGGGGATGAAGATTTTCGAACAGGTTGCAAGTTCCCAACCAACAGAAAACATTATCATGTCTCCACATGGAATTGTATCGTTGCTTTGGATGCTGCAATTCGGAGCTGGTGGAATAACAAAAAATCAATTGAACCAGGTTTTGAAATACAGCAAATCTGGTTTGTTTGACTAGTACCTTGTTATACCAACTGTAATCTTCCTTCTTCCTATCTTAACATGTTCAATAGGACTATGCAATTTGAGATGTTATTGAAAGGCCTTTTTTATTTCAATTTCGCGTTGATGTCTTTGCATCATATACCTTTGCAGTTGTTGATTTTTATTTTTGCAAACTATCTACCAGGAATACTATCACCTTTGGGCATTGCTCTCAAATTGTTTATTGGAGAAAGCTCTTTGTGACATTTTTCTGATGTTTCCAGTAGTGAGAGAGTCTTGGACTGGGGGCACAATGTCAGAATAAAGGAATGTGCCTTCTTTGAACTGAGATGGGGAGGAATTTCTTTATCCAGAGGGTGGTGAATCTTTGGAAATCATTGCCACAGATGGCTGTAGAGGCTGAGCTATTGGGTATTTTTTAAAGCAGAGATGATTGATCTTGATTAGTAAGGGTGCCAAAGGTTATGGGGAGGGGGTGGGGGAGGCAGGAGAATGGGACTGACAGGGATAAATAGATCGGCCATGATCAAATGGGAAAGCACACACCATGGGACAAATGGCCTCATTCTGCTTCTGTTCATCGGTACATAAATGATAGTAAAATTAGGCCATTTGCCCCATCAAGTCTACTTCGCTATTCAATAATGGCTGATCTATCTTTCCCTCTTCACCCCATTTTCTTGCCTTCTCCCCTTATCCCTGACACCTGTACTAATCAAGAATCTATCTATCTCTGCCTTAAAAATATCCATTGACGGCCTCCACCGCCTTCTGTGGCAATGAATTCCACAGATTCACCACCCTCTGACTAAAGAAATTCCTCCTAGTCTCCTTCCTAAAGAAACATCCTTTTATTCTGAGGCTGACCTCTAGTCCTAGACTCTCACACCAGTGGAACTATGTCTTGGGTTCTTATGAACACTTCAAATGCCTGTTACGTGACAATGATGGGCTGTTGTTATTCAGTGAGAAAACAATTGGCTGCTTTCTTTCATTTCCAAAATACTTCATTATTTTTCCTGTGCGCTCTTGGACATCTTCTTTCAAAATCTGTGTTTCTAGGGCGGCACGGTAGCGCAGCGGTAGAGTTGCTGCTTTACAGCGAATGCAGCGCCGGAGGCTCAGGTTCGATCCTGACTACGGGTGCTGCACTGTAAGGAGTTTGTACGTTCTCCCCGTGACCTGCGTGGGTTTTCTCCAAGATCTTCGGTTTCCTCCCACACTCCAAAGACGTACAGGTATGTAGGTTAATTGGCTGGGTAAATGTAAAAATTGTCCCTAGTGGGGGTAGGATAGTGTTAATGTACGGGGATCGCTGGGCGGCACGGACTTGGTGGGCCGAAAGGGCCTGTTTCCGGCTGTATATATATGATATGATGATATGATATGATAGCTTGTTGGTCTTAACAAATATGGCTGTTTCAATCCAACTTCTATCTTCCTCATTTATGATAATCACATTTCCAATGGTTTGTTATATTGGGTCCTGCCTAACATTGATTCTTCATCAATTACTACTTTAAGTTGTCAAAACATTCTTTACCAAATGGACAAGATGGTGACTTCATTTGCATAATATTGGATTTAATTGATAATGTACTTGATAAAATATTTTAGTTATAGATGTCTTTGCCATGCGTAATTAATGAAATATTCTGGATGTTTAAAATAAATTGAGAAGCATAGACGGCAACAGTTGAGGACCATCGATAATGTGAGAGAGGGAAAATATAATGGAGATGTGTGGAGCAAGTTTGTTTTTTAGAGGGCGGTGGGGGACTGGAACGCATTGTCAGTAATGGAGGTGGAAGTTTTTAGATAGACACGTGGATATGGAGGGATGTGGATTACTTGTGGGCAGATGAGATCAGTTGGGAGAGGCATCATGTTCAGCACAAACATTGTGGGCCAAAGGGGCCGTTCCTGTGCAGTACTGTCCTATTTAAATATTAGACATTTGTTTCTCTTTAGTAGCCAAGTGTCTCGGATTTGAATTGTATATGATTTAGAGATGGGTACTGAAGTTTTCCAAGTTAACAGACTATCTATATTGATTTTCTGTCCAGGTACTTATGGACGGCTCAAAAAGGCACAAAACTCATTAACTGCAAGCAAAAATAAGGATGTCGTTTCTCTTGCTTATGGAATATTTGTACCACATGACTTTACATTACAAAAGGGCTATATTAAGCAGTCTTCTGAAATTTATCAAGCACAGCCGATAAATGTGAATTTTGCTGAATCTGAAACAGCTGCATCCATAATCAACAAATGGGCTGATACTCATACTAAAGGTACATCTGGATACTACTAAAACTCTCGGTTTGTTTGTGTTTATGTGTATACCATGCCTTCTACACAGCCAAAACGGTACACGATAGCGCCACAATTTTAGGCCCACCCTACTCACCATTCCCCTGTGGTGTGAATAAACCCACTTTTGTTACTTTTTAAAAACAATTTACCTTATAAACTTTAATAAATCCGTCCCCCCCTCCCACCCCCCCCCTCCCCCCCTCCCCGGAGGACCAGTGGGAGGACCGGCGCCTGTCCCGGTCTGCCCCGCACCTGACCTTCCTCCCATACTGCAGTGCGTCGCAGAGGGTCCAACAAGATGGCCGGGATCAAACCTGGGTCTCCGGCACTGTGGCTGCCACTCTACCAGCTGCATCACTATGCTGCCTTTTTAACTCGAATACCTTTTGTAATCGTCATCTATATACTATTAAAACTCTTGTTTATTTATTTGTTCCTGAACTACAGCCAAAACGGTACACGACAGCGCGACAATTTTAGGCCCACCTTACTCACCGTCGTCCCTTTGGTGCTAATGGAAGAAGTTTCATTGAAATCGGTGTTATATTTTTTAAGTTATTCACATTTTAAAGTTTACATCTATCTCCTAGGGAGGGAGTGGGGAGGGGGGGATAAGGGGATGGAGTGAGGGGGGGAGGAGGGAGGAAGAGGGGAGGGGGGGAGTAGAGGATGCTGCATCAATGCAGGAGAGGTTTGGGCCCAACGGGTCCACTTGGTCAAGTTTACTTTTAAAAAGGTTGAAAGCCCTGTGTTTCCTGAAGTTCCCTTTACAATGTGGCTTGATTCTTTAGGTATGATCAAAGAGATAATATCCCCAGACACTCTCGATGAAGCTACCAAGATTGTCGTCGCCAACGCGATATATTTTAAGGGTGCGTGGAAATCTAATTTTGACGTAGCAAAGACGCACGAGGCGGCTTTCACTGGAGCTGATGGAGAAGTGTATCAAGTTCCTATGATGGCCCAAAAGTCAGTATTCAAGATTGGTAAGTCTAAAAGTATCACTTTTAAGCTAGCTGACAGAGCAGTACTTTGCCCAATACATAAAATAAACCCTCATGGATTTTAATTTGTCCATTAATTTATCTTTTGATTTCTGACTCTAGAATTTTGGTTTGTACCAAACTATTAGTATTATTGATCGATAGTTTTCTCATGCTTATTGAAAATTCCAATATTGTTGCTGGCGGTCATATTTATTGGTTCAGCACAGACCACCAATTGAACCTGGGGGATCATTTTAGTTTAGTTTAGAGATGCAGCGCGGAAACAGGCCCTTCAGCCCACAGAGTTTGCGCAGTCCAGCAATCACCGCACATTAACACTATTCGATACACGCTAGGGACAATTTACAATTTTACCAAGCCGTTTAACCTACAAACCTGCAATTTGTTGGAGTGTGGGAGGAAACCAGAGCTCCCAGGGAACAGGCCATTGTAAGCTGATGGTAGGGTGAAAATTAGAATTTAGTTTGACTTGGGTGGGGGAGGGATAGAGAAAGAAGGAATGCCGTGGCTACCTGAAGTGAGAGAAATTAATATTCATACCACTGGGCTGTAAGCTGCCCAAAGGAAATATGAGATGCTGTTCCTCCAATTTGCATTTAGCCTCACTCTGACAATGGAGGCGACCGAGGACAGAAAGGTCTGTGTGGGAAGGGAAAGGAGAATTAAAGTGTCCAGCAACTGGAAGATCAGGTTGGTTCACGCGGGCAGAGCGAATGTGTTCTGCGAAACGATCGCGCTTGGTCTCGCCGATGTATAAGAGTCCTCATCTTCAACAATGGATACAGTAGATGAGGTTAGAGGAGGTGCAAGTGAACCTCTGCCTAACCTGAAAGGACTAACCCTGGACAGAGTTGAGAATTCTTGATACAAGTTTCTTAAACCACTGTTGAAATTTTGGAAATGTATCATTGCTTCTATGTAAATGGCCTAATTAGTCACAAAGACCATGTATTTGACAAGGATGGGTGTGATGGGTATCTGGGGTCACGCGTAATTTATGAAGTAGTTTCCGGAACCAAACAGCTCACTTTCTCTCATTTAAGTCTTGCTGTGGTGGGGGGCATTTTACAGGCACTCTGCGACTTACACAAGGGTTACGTTTCGTGAGCCCTTGCATGAGTGGGATTTTGGGTATGTCGGAGTCACCATCCCTTGTCCAATGTAACTCGAGTATTCACTGTCTCAACTTCATGCAGGGTACTTTCTGCAGCATGTGGCCTTCTGGGTAAGCATCACCGCCATTCTCAGCTTGTTTCCCATGTAAACGTGAACGATCGTACAGCATCGTGGAAATTGCAAACTCCCTTGATTGTACTAGAGAAATCGAGGACCAGAGGACATGGGTTTAAGGTGAAGGGGAAAAGATTTAATAGGAATCTGAGGGATAACCTTTTCACACAAAGAGTGGTAAGTGTATGGAACAAGCTGCCATAGGAGGAGGCAATTGAGGCAGGGACTATCCCAACATTTAAGAAACAGTTAGACTGGTACATGGAAAGGACAGGTTTGGAGGGATAAGGGCCAAACGCAGGCAAGTGGGACTAGTGTAGCTGGGACATGTGGGTCAGTGTGGGCAAGTTGGGCCGGTTTCCACGCTGTATCACTCTATTAGGGAATGGGCACTGAATTGTTTATATAAGCGTGAGTTTATTTAAGACTGCGTGTCTGTAGAGTTCTTGGTCTATATACTCGTTTGTGGTATACTGTATGCCGCTTGCTTTTTCTGGTAGCGAGGGACTTATTGGACACTGATATTTAATTTAACCTTTATTTCTATAATGCTAACGATAGCTCACAACTCTGGTCCATACTTTGAAGAGGGAGATTTTCTGCTGTACAAGAAACTACAGTAGTCTTCAGATTTTGAGATGATTTGCTTTTGTTTTATAGGTAAGGCCAGTACGCCTATGAGCGTGGACTATAATGTTCTCCAGCTACCTTACAATGGGGCAGTCAGCATGTTTATTATCCTTCCAATGGATAGTAGCACCAAACTCACTGAAATAATTCCTCACATCAATGAACTTGGTGTAAAAAACTGGAAGAAAATTTTGAAGAGTACTTCACTTACCATTTCTATCCCTAGGTAAGCAAGAAATATTTGGTCCTATTTGAAATCTGTTATAGATTGAGGTATACTCAAGATGTGCCGGAGAAAGCATTCTGTCTGGATGCATCACAGCATGGTTTAGGAACAGCTTCATCCAAGTCCGCAAGAAATTATGGACGCAGACCAGACCATCACACAAACCAACCTCCCTTCCATTGATTCCATCTCCACTTCACACTGCCTCGGCAAGGCCACCAGCATAATCAAGGACGAGACGCACCCTGGTCACTACTTCTTCTCCCCTCTCCCATCAGACAAGAGGTACAAAACTGTGAAAACGCACACCTCCAGATTTGAGGAATGTTTCTTCTCGGCTGTTATCAAGCAACTGAACCATCCTATCACGAAGTAGAGAGAAATCCTGACCTACCATTTCCCTCATTGGAGACCCTTGGACTACCTTTAATCAGTCTTTACTGGAGTTTATCTTGCAGTAAATGGTATTCCCTTTATCCTGTGTGGATGATACAGTGTGGATGACCTGATAGTAATTATGTATTGTCTTTCCACTGACTGGATTGCCCACAACAAAAAACATTTTCTCTGTACATGTGACTATTAACTAAACTACTCTGTGAAATGCAAACTTGTGTAGAAATTGTGTAGAAATTACATATAAAATATTTCTAATTGACCTTTCTGCATCCTACAGTAGATTCAGCTGCCTCCAAATGCTGAACTAACTTTTTTCACTCTGAATGTTTTATTTGTAGATTCACTGCTGAGACAGAGACCAACATGGAGAAACTACTTGAACCTCTTGGAATCACAAATATATTTGATAAAGACAAGGCAAATTTCAAAAACCTCTCTAGTAAGTTAATAAGGGATGGGAGCAGAATTAGGCCATTTGGCCCATCAAGTCTACTCCGTCATTCATTCATGGCTGATCTATCTCTCCTTCCTAACTGCATTCTCCTGCCTTCACCCCATAACCTGTCCCACCCCTGACACCTGTACGAATCAAGAATCTATCTATCTCTTCCTGAAAAATATCCATTGACTTTGCCTCTACAGCCTTCTATGGCACTGCATTCCCCAGATTCACCACCATCTGAAGAAATTCCTCCTCATCTCCTTCCTAACCCACGTCCTTTAATTCTGAGGCTCTGACTTCAGGTCCTAGACTATCCCACTAGTGGAAACATCCTCTCCGCTCTATCCAGGCCTTTCACTATTCTGTAAGTTTCAATGAAGTCCCCCCTCATCCTTCTAAATTCCAGTGAGTAGAGGCCCAGTGCTGTCAATCACTCCTGTTCACCCACTCATTCCTGGAGTCGTTCCTGGTAGTAATATTTCTTGTCTGAATAGCTTTGTAAAAACGTATTTGCTTTGCAAATAAATTGTGACAATCTCTTGCAGAGTTTAAGCATCTGTATGTTTCCCAAATCCTGCAAAAGGCTAAAATTGAAGTAAATGAGGAGGGTACAAAGGCTTCTGCAATGACAGGCAAGTATGCCAGCATATTAAACTTACACCACAGTCAAGTGCTATTCAAACTATTTTAATATATTTTGTCGTTGAATAATGATGATCAGTTCGGCTAAAACCAACTCTCCAGATGGAAGTTATTTTTTGGCCAAGTTGATCTAAGATGTATAATATCCTGTAGAAAGAAGCAAGGATAAAATTTATGAATGGGATTATATCTATCTCCCTCTGAATCTTTCCTATTCATGTTGCTGTCCAAGTGTCTTTTTGAATTGAATTGAATAAAATTTTATTAACCAAGTATGTATACATACAACGAATTTGTCTTGGTGCTTTGCTCGCAAAAGGATAAAAACACGATATACAGCAGA
The DNA here is from genome assembly GCF_053455715.1 of Rhinoraja longicauda. Taxonomy (NCBI): domain Eukaryota; kingdom Metazoa; phylum Chordata; class Chondrichthyes; order Rajiformes; family Arhynchobatidae; genus Rhinoraja; species Rhinoraja longicauda. The sequence continues at coordinate 41,198,565 of NC_135965.1, read as the reverse complement.
CAATTAAAAATAAAACATTATAATTTAAACATGTGAAAATAACGTACCAGAGTAAAAAGAGGCTACAGACTTTTGGCTGTTGAGTAGAGCTAGTGCTCGTGGGAAAAAGGCGGTTTTAAATGTTGCACCTGCACCTGGCTCAACCACTTCCTCTGGTAGTTTGTTCCAATATGTGCACTACCCTCTGTGGTAAACCTTGCCACTTGAGTCTCTTTATGAATCTTTACCTCCCACTTTCCCTCCCAGCCACCACACCTTAAACCTATGCCCTCTAGTTTTAGGCTCTCATACCCTCGAGAACTTCTGTGTGCATTCAACTTGTCTGCCAGAACGTCTAAAAATCGGCTTCCCAGCCTTTATTTCAAGGATTATTCAGCAGCTATTTGTTTTTGCCAGTGGTCTAGGTGACAGCTTTTACTCTGTGATATGCAGGGGGTGCAGTGCTGGCGGAGTTCGCCGGAGCGCCGCTCCAGCACGTTTGTAACAAAAAAAAAAGCCAAAATAAACAGCAGGGGATTTTAACTAGCGGGGAATTTAACAGCAGCCGCTCCGGCAGCAATGACAGCTCCGGCACCTAAAATATTACCACTGCAACACTGGTGATATGGCAGCATTTGGTGAATTGCTAAAGATCACCAGTAAACTACCACATGGGCCAAAAACTAGCACTTGTGAAAGCAGAGTGGGACTCTATCGACAGCTTGGTTTTAAGTACTAACTGCAGGTTTCCTTAAGATGATACAGTACCCCAATTTAGGATTGCAATTTTGCACATAAAAACAAATTTTAAAGTAAAACTGCAGGTAATATATAGTTTTGATCTGCTTTGCAATACATTATGGCAGGATTGGTCCTAACGACTGCGAAACCATTAATGGTGTTGTTTCCGTTACAGCTGCAATTATGTTGATGAAGTCGTTTGGTCCTCAGTTTGTCGTAAATAGACCCTTTCTTTATATCATTTGGCACGAATCTGCAGGTAAATAAATCTTTGATTATAAATTGGTAAAAAATAATTGATTCTTTGGTTTAGTTTAGTTTGGAGGTACAACGTGGAAACGGGCCCTTCAGCCCACCAAATCGGGACTGATAAGTGATCCCCGCACATTAACGCTACCCAACAGTAGGGACAATTTTCATTTATACCAAGCCAATTAACCTAAAAACCTGCATGCCTTTGAACTGTGTAAGGAAACCGAAGGTCTCGGAGAAGACCCACGCGATCACTGGGAGAACATACAAACTCAGTGCAGGCAGCACCCGTAGCCTGGATCGAACCGGGGTCTCTGGCACTCTAAGTGCTTTTCGACAGTAACTCTACCGCTGTGCGTAAGATGGAAATCTAAAATAAAAACGCTATGCTAGAAATTATCAGCAGATGTAACAACAACAATGGAAAAGGTTACTGTTTCTGGCAGATGGGACATTTTCATCATTTCACTGAAATTTAAAAAACGTGCACATATTCAATCTGAAAAGCAAAATGTTGAAATACCTAGCAGGTCAGGAAGCATGTGGAAGGAGAAATAAACTAATACTTCAACCCAAAGACCCCAGAACTAGGAACAGAGTTTTGTGGTGCAGAATAGTTGGGGGGATCCAAAGGCAAATAAATGATCTTCAATTGTATGGGTTCAGAGTCATAGAGTGTGGAAACAGGCCCATCAGCCCAACTTGCCCACACCGGCCAACAATGTCCCAGCTACACTAGTCCCACTTGCCTGCACTTGGACCATATCCCTCCAAACCTGTCCTATCCATGTACCTGTCTAACTGTTTCTGAAAAGATGGGATATTCCCAGCCTCAACTACCTCCTCTGGCAGCTTGTTCCATATACTCACCACCCTTTGTGTGGAAAAAGTTACCCTCGGATTCCTATTAAATCTTTTCCCCTTTACCTTAAACCTATGTCCTCTGGTCCTCGATTCCCCTGCTCTGGGCAAGAGATACTGTACATCTACCCGATCTATTCCTCTCATGATTTTGTACACCTCTATAAGATCACCCCTCATCCTCCTGCGCTCCATGGAATAGAAACCCAGCCTAGTCACTTAATGACCAGCTTTAGAAGCACCAGCATTTCCAACCCTACTCAACACTTAATTAAATGCTTCAAGAAAATTTGCTCATATTTTACATGAAATTCCTAACTATGTCCCAAGAATTGGTTCATATTTGATGGTATTCCAATTGTTAGCAATCTTTTTTTTCTGAAATTAATGACACAGATTTTGCTTGGTTGTTTAGCAGCCCATATTTGCTATTCACAGTGCTGGAGTAACTCAGTGGGACTTATAGAAACATATAAAATTAATAAGGGATTGGACAGGCTCGATGCAGGGAAAATGTTCCCCATGTGGGGGGAGTCCAGAAGCAGTAGTTACAGTTTAAGAATATGGGGTAGACCATTTAGGACTGAGTTGAGGAAAACCTTTTTCACCCAGGGAGTTGTGAATCTGTGGAATTCTCTGCCACAGAAGACAGTGGAGGCCAATTCACTGGATGTTTTTCAAGAGAGAGTTAGATATAGCTCTTAGGGCTAAAGAAATCAAGGGATATGGGGAGAAAGTGAGAACGGGGTACTGATTTAGAATGATCAGCCATGATCATATTGAATGGCGGTGCTGGCTCAAAGGGCCGAATGGCCTACTCATCATATCATATCATATATATACAGCCGGAAACAGGCCTTTTCGGCCCACCAAGTCCGTGCCGCCCAGCGATCCCCGTACATTAACACTATCCTACACCCACTAGGGACAATTTTTACATTTACCCAGCCAATTAACCTACATACCTGTACGTCTTTGGAGTGTGGGAGGAAACCGAAGATCTCGGAGAAAACCCACGCAGGTCACGGGGAGAACGTACAAACTCCTTATAGTGCAGCACCCGTAGTCAGGATCGAACCTGAGTCTCCGGCGCTGCATTCGCTGTAAAGCAGCAACTCTACCGCTGCGCTACCGTGCCGCCCTTCTCATGCGCCTATTTTCTACATTTCTAACTTGCCTACATCAGCCAACATGTCCCATCTACATTAGTCCCACCTGCTCATATTTTGCTCGTATTCCTCTAAACCACGCTGTATCTTTCGATCAATTCAATAATAGATGTGCTTTCGGTTGTAAATTATTTAAATGTTATTGACTTGCAGCAACAATTAAAGGCAAGTTACTAAATCAATAAATATTGAAATGGATGCCTGGATGTTCTTGGCAGAGCCTCTCTGTAACTCTGTCCTAGATAAAATATGGAATGAAGATCTTCTCAGATTTTTTTTCAAGAACTGGATGCAAATCTTGTCATTTGTAAATTCCGTCATAAGGTCTCCTTAAACTGCATTAGAAAAGTGATCAACTAGGACATCTAGTGACCGAGAGGGGCATTGCATGTGGTCAATGCTCTCAAAACGAGTGAGGTTCTGGAAATGAACAGGACCATTGTCGTCACGGATTGCTAAATTGTCATCAATAATATAATTTGTAGAATGATGCATCATTATAACATGTCTCAGAGTTTCTTTCTTCGATGCATAATCTTTAATGCACTGCAGAAATTTCCTTCAGAAATTATTTCATTCACTCTATGTATTTTGCTTCAACATTTGGCAGGCATTTCTATGTTCTCAAACTACTGGAAAAAGGTTTACAAAATTTTCTGGTCTGACTGTCCTAAATGTTCTTCTTCTTGTCTTAATGACCATTGTAAGCAATTGCATAATTGGGTGTGCACAGTGGTAGAGTTGCTGCCTCGCAGCGCCAGTGACCTAGGTTTGATCCTGACTGCGGGTGCTGTCTTTGCGGAGTATGTACGTTCTCCATGTGACCTTGTGAGATTCCTCCAGATACTCTGCTTTCCTCCCACATCCCAAAGCCATACAGGTGTGTAGGTTAGTTGGCTTCTGTAAATTGTCCCTAGTGTGTAGGGCATAGAACTCGTGTATGGGTGATCAATGGTTGGCATGGATACAGTGGGACGAGGGGGCCTGTTTCCATGCTATGTCTCTAAGCTCTACTTGTTATCTTCACTCTTTCCAAGGACTTCCTATCAATGAGCCTGCTAAATGTCATAAGGCGAAGGAAGTTTAAACATTAAATTTATATAAATAACTGCCTATTTCTGGTATATTTTTGTATAAAAAGAATTGCCCAAAATATCATGATACTTAAACTGCAACTGAATGTGATATGCAACACTCTTGTACATGTGTAGATTAGTACAATATGGAAGAATGGTGAGACTTGGGCCATTTGAAACAACATTCTCTGAAGGTGCTGGACGACAAACACATTTTAAATTATTAAATATTTTGACCAGAATATATCAGCCAATTTAATGTTAATTTTGACAGGATATGCTTAAATATCATTATTCCATTTAAATCACTTGGCCCTAGTCTGCTCTCTTGCACACTCCACCACTTACTAATTTGGATTATCTTGGTTTAGTAGTTTTATATACCTATTATTGTAAGGTTCTACTTCATTTCATGTTCTTGTAATTTCCTTCCACGTCCAATCTCCTTGGTAGTATTTGTTTTATCCTTTCCTGCTTCTGTTGTTTGAAATCCGTTATTCCCCACAGTTCTGGACAATATCCAGTGTATTGTTACAGGATGTGAATCCTTTATATGACAAATGTTTTTGGTTTGCTCTGAATATTTCCACATGCCCCAGGACTTGTGGGTCCACATGGGTCATGATTAGATAGAACATTAATTTAGGAGATTGGTATCCACAAAACAAAAAAACTTTAATTCTGTTTAGAAGAAGAATGTTCAAACTAAATAACCTTAAAGCTGTGCATTTGTGGTCTGCTTAAAGACAGTGGGAGAGTCTAGACCAGAGGTTGTAGCCTCAGACTTAAACGATGTTCCTTTTAGGAAGGAGATGAGGAGGAACTTCTTTAGTCAGAGGGTGGGGAATCTGTGGACTTTATTGCCACAGAAAGTTGTGGAGGCCAAGTGAATGGATATTTTTAAGGCAGAGACATAGATTCTTGATTAGTACAAGTGTTGGGGGTTATGGGGAGAAGGCAGCAGAATGGGGTTAAGAGAGAAAGATAGATCAGCCAAGATCGAATGGCGGAGTAGACTTGATGGGCCAAATGGCCTCATTTTGCTCCTATCATATAAACTTATGAACAATGGTAACTTGCTATAATATGGCCTCTAACTGCTTTTCTGTTCCGACTTATTTATAGGCACCATCCTTTTCACTGGACAAGTTGCAAAGCCATAAGAAGGCAAAGCTGAAGGAAAACAATTTAGAGACCTGGTCAAACATTCATAGAGGAAATATCAAATTGCTTTTGAGTAGTTTAGTTGTTAAAAGCTATTTTATTATTTATGACCAGGAAACAGCTTTACCGAGTTTGTAAAGCTACATGTACAATTCTGCAGTAATGTTTACTTTGCCTTGTGTTTTTACCAAATATTTAAATATATTCGGTCACGTTTGGAATTGAAGTGACTGCATACAGGTTTATCCAGTTTAATGTCAATCTGGGGAGAATCCCTCTTTTGGTGAATAACTGAGAAATACCAGTTGATTTCCATGACGAAACCCTGCGGTAATGATTGAAAAAGGATATGAAGATCAAATACAGATATGAAAATCAAATTGTAAAGATATATTTGAATTGAGAGAACACTTTTAACTAAATCCATATTTCAATAACTTTTTCTCCAGACTTAAATTTTATTCATTTTGTTTGGAAAATGTTTGCTTTATTAATGCCTCCTCTCTGTCCCCAAAGTGCATAAAATGTGAAATGTAGTGGGGATTTAAAAAAAATATCCGACAAAATTTGGTTGATTAATTCTACTTAATCTATCAAGAGGTGGCTTGCTTTTCAATGACTTGTGCAACTTGGCACTTCAAAAATGAAAGGTTTTGCGTAAATAATGGAAAACCTGCAGCATTTCTATCAATAAAATAATTTGATATGCCATATGTGTTTCAAAGCTTTTGTCAGATAAAGATAATTAATATAAGTTTTAGCCAATTTGTGCAGCAAGGAACTGCAGATCATAAGTGATAGCAGGATTATTCCATTTATAGACAATAGAAAATAGGTGCAGGAGAAGGCCATTCGGCCCTTCGAGCCAGCACCGCCATTCAATGTGATCATGGCTGATCATTCTCAATCAGTACCCCGTTCCTGCCTTCTCCCCATACCCCCTGACTCCGCTATCCTTAAGAGCTCTATCTAGCTCTCTCTTGAATGTATTCGGAGAATTGGCCTGCACTGCCCTCTGAGGCAGAGAATTCCACAGATTCACAACTCTCTGACTAAAAAAGTTTTTCCTCATCTCTGTTCTAAATGGCGTACCCCTTATTTGGCCCATTAAGTCTACTCTGCCATTCAATGATGGCTGATCTATCTCTCCCTTCCAACCCCATTCTCCTGCCTTCTCCCCATAATCTCTGACATCCGTATTAATCAAGTATCGTTCTATCTCTGTCTTAAAAATATCCATTGACGGCCTTCACAGCGTTCTGTGGCAAACAATTCCACAGATTCACCACCCTCTGACTAAAGAAATTCCTCCATCTCCTTAAAGGAAGGTCCTTTAATTCCGAGGCTATGACCTCTAGTCCTAGACATCCCCACTAGTAGAAACATCCTCTCCACATCGATTCCATCCAAGCCTTTCACTTTTTGATAAGTTTCAGTTAGGTCCCCCCTCATCCTTCTAAACTCCTGTGAGTGCAGGCCCAATGCTGTCAGATGCTGAATTATACTAAAAATAGGCAGACACAAAGTGCTGGAGTAATTCGGCCGGTCAGGCAGCATCTCGGGGGGAAGAGGGATGGGGGACGCTTTGGGTCGGAACCCCCTTTTTCTTTCAGTCTGAAGAAGGTTTCCAACCTGAAACGTCACGCATCCTTTTTCTCCAAATATGCTGCCTGGACCTGTTCACTTACTCCAGGACTTTGTGTGTATCTTTAGCCAATTTGCAGACTGGCTACTTTGAGACTTGTGTCCAAATTGCAATGCATAATGACTTCCAAATCGAAACCACCTTTCTGCACACAATCATTGTTTGAAGACATAATGTTTTTGGCAACAAGAACATGTTTGAAAATTTGTGGTATATGGATGATCCAGTATTGGAGTTCCACAGTTTTATATGGCGGTGCTGGCTCGAAGGTCTGAATGGCCTACTCCTGCACCTATTGTCTATTGTCTATTGTCTATAATTTTTGAAAGAATAATGAATAGCTTTGTCAGCACAACTTTAAAATGCCACTTAAATTACCAATTGCATCACAGGTACATTATTGCAAAATCATGCTTCCTTGACCACATCTGCTTAACAAGTTGCAAATATTTGATAATTTGTTCTGCAAAATAATAGTGTGACTGGACAGATTCAATCAAACTTGTTGCTTGCATGGCCTCAATTTAGATTTTTTGGGGAATATTTCAGAAATACCTTCTTTCTTTCGTATGTCAACTACAACAATCAAAAGTGGCAATTGGTGCTTCAGAGTACCGCAGTTGACGCTTTGCTGCAAATTTTGCCAGTTCCGTAGAACTACCCAGGGTGGACGACGAGGAGAACGTAAAGCAGCTCCCACCCCTCAGAAATACCTTCAATTACATAATCCCATTTTTGCATTTGGTTAACTTCCCAATACTTGGACACCAATTTAAGAGGTGATATGTCTTTATTAGCCACAGTACACAGTTCCGGTTACATAACATATATAACATATAACATATAACAACTACAGCATGGAAACAGGCCTGTCCGGCCCTACCAGTCCACGCCGACCATTCTCCCTGACCTAGTCTCATCTACCTGCACTCAGACCATAACCCTCTAATCCCCTCCTATCCATATACCTATCCAATTTACTCTTAAATAATAAAATCGAGCCAGCCTCCACCACTTCCACCGGAAGCCCATTCCATACAGCCACAACCCTCTGAGTAAAGAAGTTCCCCCTCATGTTACCCCTAAACCTTTGTCCCTCAATTCTGAAGCTATGTCCCCTTGTTGGAATCTTCCCCACTCTCAAAGGGAAAAGCCTACCCACGTCAACTCTGTCCGTCCCTCTCAAAATAGTGCAAGACCTATGAAATGCTTTGGAATAAACACAGTGGGGGAGGGAGGGATGATAGACGCAAATGAACAGACTTCTCCAGATGAAGAAAGATCTGCTGTGTGATATTTGAGATCTTCATCATGAGGGTGTTTGAAAGGATAGATCAAGAAGGTTCCACTTGGAGTCCAAAACGATGACACATCGGTTTAAAATGGGCAATGTCCAAAGTTTGGTCCACATGCTCAATGTGCTGGAGTGCCCCTGATCCAGGTAAGCCCAGGCTGTTCAGGACTTCCTCCATAGCCCTCAACCAGCTCAGCCCGACAACCGACATCCCTCTCCTCACCTGACTGCCTCTGCATCCCGGGGGGTTGACTGTCTCTGTATGCTGGGGAGTGGCTCCAGTATCTAACCCTTGAAGGCACTGGTGGCAATACCCTGGATCCTCTCCTACCAGCCCACTCCTTGTGTCTGTCGCGCCTGCGGCTCTCTCCTCGACTCTCCAGTCTTTGGGACTGAGCTTGGCAGCTTCTGTGCTTCCCCTGTAGGGTCTCTCTTCATGAGTAGCCTTTGGCAGCCCATCAGGTCTGTCTTTGTTCTCCACTGGAATCTTCAATGGCATGATCATATTGAATAGCGGTGCTGACTATGGGTTCGATCCTGACTATGGGTGCTGTCTGTAAAACGTCGGTACATTCTCCCTGTGGCCGCCTGAGTTTTGTGTGATCATTGGGCAGCACTGACTTGATGGGCCGATGGGCCTGTTTCTGCGCTGTATCTCAAAGCTAAACTAAACTAATCTACATGAAGAAAAGTAGAGAATATATCATTTCATTTGGTGAACTGGATAAAAACAATTAGTCGCTGACATGGCACAAACGGGTGGTGAATAAAGAGAAAATCTGTAGCTTGCTCTCCAGCCATGAGACTCACTTATTTAAATGTGGTCAATGCTTGTTACAGATGATGTGAAGTGTGAAAATGTGACTCATCCAATTGCCCAGGTCCTAATTGCCCAGGACCTTGGTGATGAGAAGAGATAAGAAATACGCTCTCATAATTAAAAGGATGCCAATCTGAAACATTATCTGTCCAGTCACTCCACAGATGCTGCCTGACCCACTGAGTTACTCCAGCACTTTACATTTTGCTCAAGGTTTCAGCATCTGCATTTCCTTGTGTCAATATAAATGAAGTTACTTCCATCATTCGAGAGATTGTTTTAATAATATAATTTGCACAAGTAAGAATTTCATTGTTCCGTAGGATGTGATATTCACAAATAAAAATAGCATGGATATTATCCATGAGAGCCTATCCAACTCCCCAGTGACAGCTAAGACAATATTGAATTGATGCCAATTCAATGGCACAATTTAAAACATTTCATAATGCTTACCTCTACTGACACAAAGTAATATTACTCTTGTAGATGGGTGGTGCCGAGATGAAAAGGGGATAAAAGTGTATCGGATAAAGAGAGAAGAGGAGTGAGATGTAAAGTTCACAAGGTCATAAATGATAGGAGCAGAATTAGGCTTTTTGGCCTGTCAAGTCTACTCTGCCATTCAATCATGGATAATCTATCTCTCCCCCTCAACCCCATTCCCTTGCTTTGTCCCCATAACCCATGACACCCGTACTAATCAAGAATCTATCTCGGCCTTAAAAATATCCATTGACTATTCCTCCATAGCCTTCTGTGGCAATGAATTCCACAATTTCACCACCCTTTGTCACCCACCAAAGGAAATTCCTCCTCACCTCCTTCCTAAAGGAACATCCTTTAATTCTGAGGCTATGATCTCTGGTCCTAGACTCTCACATCAGTGGAAACATCCTCTCCACATCCACTTTATCCAAGCCTGGAGGAGTCTTATGGCTGGATGGGAACATGAGATGGGCAGGGAAAAATTGGTTCACACTGCACTGGGATGGGGGAAGTGCAGGAAAGAATGGGGTGAGGAGGGGGGGAGATGTTACTTAAAATGAGTGATTTCAATGTTCATACCGTTGAGTTGTAAGCTACCCAAGCGGAAAATAAAATGTAAAGATATATACACTTTCAACAACTGTTAATGCATCTTCTGTTTTCCGTTTATACATTTAATAAATATTTTTTATGTTTCTCACTCTCTGTGTGTTTCCACCCACAGTTTCCTTTTTGAAAACGGTATTTGATATGTGTATCTTTGGAAGCAGAGTTTTCAGCTATGTTTAAAGTTGCTGACTGGCATCAGTCTTGACAACATTTCCTGTTGGGGAGTTGCTGTTACCAAATACCAAAGTTCATCTAATGTCAAAAGGAGATACAGTGTGTCTGAAAGAGGTGTTATCAGCCAACAGTGCACAGACATATTGTTTCATCGGCGGAACATCACCAATGCATAATTTGTCTTGCAACATGTTATAATGTGATAAGAAACTGCAATTCTGTCTGTCTAACGGCTTATCATATGTGTCAAAACTGACCCAGGGCCCTCTCACAGCAGTTAGCCAATTTGGAGAAAAAAATAAATCAGCAGAAAGGTGCAATAACTACAAGATTAAATTCCGTTGCAGTAATAATATTGCAGATTAAATTCCGTTACAGTATTTTAATATTTTAGATTCAGTAAGCACTGGTAGAGTTGCTGCCTTACAGCACCAGTGACCCAGGTTCGATCCTGACTACAAGTGCTGTCTGTAAAAAGTTTGCACAATCTCCCTGTGACTGTGTGAGTTTCCTTCGGGTGCTCCGGTTTCCTCCCACATCTCAAAGACATGCAGGTTTATAGGATAATTGGATTCTGTAAATTGTCCCTACTGTGCAGGATAGAACTAGTGTATGGGGATCGCTGGTTGGTATGGACGCGGTGGGCCTAATGGCCTGGTTCCATGCTTTATCTCTGAACTAAACTAAAACTAAATCCATCGTATAAACAAAGCATAATTTCTGAAAACCTTTAAAAAATATAAATGGGGAAATAATATTCAATTTCAACCATTGCTATGGGGTTAAAAACAAAGTGCTGGAGTAACTCAGCAAGTCTGGCAGCATCTGCGGAAGAAAATAGACCAATGGTGTTTCTGGTCAGGACCTTTTTCAGACTCCTTTGATCAAGATTCCAGCATCTGTAGTTCCTTGGGTCTCATTGTTATGGGGTGGAATTCTCTGCCTCAGAAGGCAGTGGAGGCCAATTCTCTGAATGCTTTCAAGAGAGAGCTAGATAGAGCTCTTAAGGATAGCGGTGTATACACTGGAATTTAGAAGGATGAGAGGGGATCTTATCGAAACATATAAGATTATTAAGGGGTTGGACATGCTAGAGGCAGGAAACATGTTCCCAATGTTGGGGGAGTCCAGAACCAGGGGCCACAGTTTAAGAATAAGGGGTAGGCCATTTAGAATGGAGATGAGGAAAAACTTTTTCAGTCAGAGAGTTGTAAATCTGTGGAATTCTCTGCCTCAGAAGGCAGTGGAGGCCAATTCTCTGAATGCATTCAAGAGAGAGCTAGATAGAGCTCTTAAGGATAGCGGAGTCAGGGGGTATGGGGAGAAGGCAGGAACGGGGTACTGATTGAGAATGATCAGCCATGATCACATTGAATGGCGGTGCTGGCTCGAAGGGCCGAATGGCCTACTCCTGCACCTATTGTCCATTGTCCGCAGGTAGATTTTATAAATTGTGGGGGAAAAAACAAGAAATTAATATATGTAATGGAAACCTGTCCATTATAGCTGATGATGCGAAACGTCTAAGCTTGGAGGCACAAGAGACTGTAGATGCTGGAATCTGGAGCACAAAACGAACACACAGTGCCAGAGGAACTCAGTGGGTCAGGAAGCATCTGTGGGGAGGAACAGGAGGTGTTGACATTTCAGCATTTCAGGTCGAGACCCTGCACAGTGAGCTACCGTGGTCTCGGTGGGCTGAAGGGCCTGTTTCCATGCTGTATCTGAAACTAAAAGAGTTGTACAGGGCATTGGTGAGACCACACCTGGAGTATTGCGTACAGTTTTGGTCTCCTAATCTGAGAAAATACATTCTTGCCATAGAGGGAGTACAGAGAAGGTTCACCAGATTGATTCCTGGGATGGCAGGACTTTCATATGAAGAAAGACTGGATAGACTCGGCTTGTACTCGCTGGAATTTAGAAGATTGAGGGGGGATCTTATAGAAACTTACAAAATTCTTAAGGGGTTGGACAGGCTAGATGCAGGAAGATTGTTCCCGATGTTGGGGAAGTCCAGAACAAGGGGTCACATTTTAAGGATAAGGGGGAAGTCTTTTAAGACCGAGATGAGAAAGTTTTTTTTCACACAGAGTGGTGAATCTGTGGAATTCTCTGCCACAGAAGGTAGTTGGATGATCAGCCATGATCATATTGAATGGCGGTGCAGGCTCAAAGGGCCGAATGGCCTACTCCTGCACCTATTTTCTATGTTTCTAGGACGGGCAAGCATACTGTAAGCCTTTTTACAGCCCTACATTCTATCAAACCAATTGCATTGCCCGCCAACCCCATTACACATTGCCATTGCCATTTTGCCCATTGCCATTTGCCCATTGCCATTTGCCCATTGCCATTTTGCCCATTGCCATTTGCCCATTGCCATTTTGCCCATTGCCATTTGCCCATTGCCATTTTGCCCATTGCCATTTGCCCATTGACATTTGCCCATTGCCATTTGCCCATTGCGATTGCCATTGCCCATTGCCATTGGCATTGCATTGCATTGCATTGAAGCGCCGCCTTTGTAGCAGCCCCCACTATTACAGTGAATACGGTAAGAGACTAAATAGAAAGCGGTGCCCGTCAGCTGATTTCTGTCCAAAAGACGGAAAGATGGCGGCAGAAATACATTCCAGGGAGCAGAGCAGCCGCCCGGTGCTGCTGAACAAAATCGAAGGGCACCTGGACACGGTGAACGCCGCGATCCTGCTGCCGAAGGAGGATGGGGTGATCACAGTGGCCGAGGACAGGTGAGTGAGGGAGGGAGAGGGAGGGAGGGGGGGGGGGCTCCCTGCAGATGTGTGCGCTTAGTTCTCTTTTATTCAGGAAAACAAAACCAACCAAAAAAAAAATGAAAAGGAGGGTGGGAATAAATGTTCACGCTGGCGAGGCGGGCAGGAGGATTGTGTGTGTGTGTGTGTGTGTGTGTGTGAGAGTGTGTCTAGGTGTGTGTGTGGGTGTGTGTGTGTCTGGGTATGTGTGTCTGTGTCTGGTTGTGGGTGTGTGTGTGTGTGTGTGTGTGTCTGGGTGTGTGGGTGTGCCTGTGTGTGTATGTTTGAGTGTGTGTGTGTGTCTGTGTGTGTGTGTCTGTGTTTGAGTGGGTGTGTGTATCTGGGTGTGTGTCTGATTGTGTGTGTGTCTGTGTGTGTGTGTGTGTGGGTGTGTGTTTGAGGGTGTGTGTGTGTGTGTATCTGTGTCTGGGTGTGTGTGTATCTGTGTGTGTGTGTGTGTGTGTGCAGGCTCGCACATTTCACATTGTACATTTCGCCGGGCCGGTGATTTGTGAAACTGACCGGTCCCCCGCCAGCTTTGTTTACATCTTGTCCCAGCCTCTGCTGAGACGGGCCACTCTTTAACCACTCAAACCTCCACCCCCGCCAGGCTCCTGCTACGTGCGAATGTTAAAGGAGTTTCCCAATCCTCTCAGTGTGTTTCTCAGGTTTTTTTTTGCTCTCATTTGCAAGAAACCCCCATGTCAATCGTGAAACACATCACCATCCTCCTGGGGTTTGGTTCTCTCAGCTCAACTTTTTTTAAAAATTCACGGCCTGCAAGAACGTTTCACCAGCATTGAACACGTCCGACTTGGAAAGGGGAGTGAGCCAACTCTTTTCAAAGACTCACAAAGAAAGCATTGTCTTATCACGCTGCCTGACCCACTAAATTACTCCAGTACTTTGTCTTTTTTTGGAAACAAGCATCTGCCCCCTTTCTCATCCTCCTCGCTGTATGTTAGAAAGAATGTGTCGCCTCGAGTTAAGTGGAACATTTCTCCGCAAATGCTTTGAGAAGGGAAATATAACAATTCTATCTTTATTTTGTAGTTGATATGACGTGGAAAAGTGAACTAATTCATGATTTTAAACTCGTGCTTTCCTTTGAGCCTGTACTTTGAGTAGAAGCTTTTTGTACATATAATAAAGTTAATATTGCATTAAAATTGATTCCAGCAAGTGGAATGAGATTTTACATAACCATTTTTTTTCTTCAGTAATATTAGAGGTAACAAATATGTAGGCTCCCACCCTCTGGCAGTTCCACAGATGGCTGTGGGGGCCAAGTCAGTGGATATTTTTAAGGCAAAGATCGACAGATTCTTGATTAGTAAGGGTGTCAATCTGGGGTTATGGGGCAAAGACAGGAGAATGGGGTTGAGAGGGAAAGATAGAGATCAGCCATGATTGAATGACAGTGATGGGTAGAATGGCCTATTCTGCTCCTAGAACTTATAAACATTAAAAAGATTTTGACAGATTGAAAGCTAGTTGCTACACAAAAAAGCAGATTAAAGCTTTTTACAACTACGTTATACAGCTAAAATGATGAATACAGTTTTTATTTTTTAAATGGCTGGTATTGCATGTTGAATGAATTATCACCCTTTGCAAAGTATGAGGCTCGTTACTATAAAGGCATTTGGCATGTCTGCATTTTGAGTTGTAAAGTTTATAGCACATCCTTGTTATTTTTCTCTCTGTCCGATAACATTTCCTAAAGAAACTAACTGATTTATTTCAACCAGATGTCCTGATTTTGAATATTGGACTAATTTCATGTTATTAACAAAGAATTTCTAACGTAAACAACCATTACTCAATATTTTGAATCTAAAAATATTCTAAACTTTCCTTCTGAGTTCTTTAGTTTAGAGGAACAGTGCAGAAACAGGCCCTTTGGCCTACTGAGTCCATGCTGACAAGTGAACCCCATACTCAAGGACCATCGTACACTCTAGGAACAATTTACAATCCTTACCAAAGCCAATTAACCTACAAACTTTATGTCTTTGGAGTGTGGGAGGAAACCAGAGCACCCGGATAAAACTCACGTAGTCACGGGGAGAACGTACAAACTCCGTGCAGACATCTTGATTATTCCTTATTCAATTATTATATTTGTTAAGTAATAAATGTTGATTTTCATGCTTTTTTTGGGAAGGCGATGTGCTTGTATTAATTTGGCTAGCAATATTAAGGTTAAATATTTTTCATTTTTAAACAACTTAAAAAGAAATTCTGACACAAGGAATTGTAGATGCTGGTTTACAACAAAAGGGCACAAAGTGCTGGATAAACTCGGAGGGTCTGGCAGCATCTCTGGAGAACACGGACAGGTGATGTTTTGGGTCGGAACCCTGTTTCAGACTGATTGTGGTGGTGGGGAGAAAGTTGGAAGAGAGGAGGTGCAGGACAAAACCTGGCCAGTGATTTAAGTGGAGGCAGGTGAGAGGGTGTACCAGTCACATCTTCCCATCTCCACCCATTTCTGCCTTCTTGGGAGACTGCTCCCTCTGCAACTCTTTGGTTCACTCAATCTTTCCCACCCAAAGCACCCCCCTCCCTCGGTACTTTACCCTGCAACCGCAGGAGATGTAACACCTGTCCCTATACTTCCTCCTTCACATCCATCCAGGGAACCCAGAAGTCCTTCCACGTGAGACAGAGGTCCCCGTGCTCTTCCTCTAACCTCGTCTACTGCATTCATTGTTCACTCCTGTACATCGGCGAGACCAAGCGTAGACTCGGCGACTATTACACTGAACACTTGCGCTAGGCCAAGGCTTGGTGCATATCTTGGTTGATAACCATTTTAACTCCCCTTCCCATTCTCACACTGACCTTTCTCTCCTGGGTCTCCTCCATTCCTGGGTCTCCTCCATTGCCAGATTGAGGCCATACTCAAACTGGAGGAACAACACCTCGTATTCCATGTGGGTAGTTTACAACCTAATCATATGAACATTGAATTCTCCAATTTTAGCTAACTAACCTGCAAACAACTCTCTTTCTTCTCTCCTCCACCCTTCTTCCCTCCCCATCTTTCTCTGCTCTGTGCTCCACAGGACTCAGTCCCATTCCTCCCCTTCTGTCGCCCCTCCCAAATGTATTCCTTCCTCTGGCTTCACAATTCGTACCTCTTCTGTCCTTATCTCACACCCTTTGTCTTTTCTTCTCAAGCCTTTGTCAACCATCTTCCTATCCACCCCTCCCTCGCCTTGCTCCACCAATCACTTCTTGGGCCTTGAGCTGCCTTTCCTCTCCCAGCCTCTTTCCCCCATCTCACCACATTCAGTCTGTAGAAGAGGCTCGACCCGAAACGTCACCTATCCATGTTCTCCAGAGATGCTGCCTGACCCGCTGAGTAACTCCAGCACTCTGCGTTGTTTAAAAAAAATAAATCATTGCTCTCTCAACTGTGTCATGGTTTGACAGTTACTGGAAAACATAACCTAAAATGATTTTCAGTGCTGCAATCTAAGTTTAGTATTTAGCCAAGTTTCATTCAAACTTTTAAAAATAGCTTTAAATTGATTTTCTGTAAACGCCAATAATATAAGCAGATTGTGTTTTTTGGATTAGAATATTTTTGCTATTCTTCTCATGGTTGTCACATGGTCATGTCAGCCATGTTGTAATGGTTGAATTAAACTACAGATTTATGGAAGTATATTTACAGAAGTTAAGAATAGGTAGGTCATTTAGGACTGAGATGAAGAAAACCTTTTTAACCCAGAGACTTTTTAATCTGTGGAATTCTCTGCCACAGAAGGCAGGGGAGGCCAATTCACTGGATGTTTTCAAGAGAGCTAACGGAATCAAGGGATATGGGGGGAAAAGCAGGAACGGGGTACTGATTTTGGATGATCAGCCATGATCCTATTGAGTGGCTCGAAGGGCCGAATGGTCTACTGCACTTATTTTCTATGTTACTTTATGCCATGACTTTTGTCTCTTAATTAACCATCAAAGTTGTTCTGGACAAAAATATCTCAATCTAACTATTAGCCACAAGAGGAGGAAGTGCAGTCTCCTCAGGGTGGTGAGTTTATGAAGCCTTCATTCAAATCATCATCTTTCTGACTAATTGTGGTTTCATTTCCTTATATTCACTCCACTCACTGAAGACTTGAGATTTTTTTTTAAATAACACAAATGTATTCAGTTTCATTATGATTTCAACAATATCTATCAACTATTTGGACAAGTTATGAAACCTTCAAATCATGAACTTTCTTACTCGTTTTGTTCACATTCTCTTCTATCCACTCTGCTCACAGGAGTCTTGTGAAAATTTTGTATAATTTGAATTTTTTTAACCATAAATATATTCAGTCTAATTAATGATTTCAGTGATTCACATCAGTGATTTGGATGAGAATGTACAAGGCAGAATTAGTAAGTTTGCAGATGACACTAAAGTGGGCAGTATCGTAGATAACCAAGATGTTTCTGAGAAATTACAGCAGGATCCTGATCAACTGGGTATGAGGGCCGAGGAATGGCTAATGGAGTTCATTGCAGATAAGTGTGAGGTGTTACATTCTGGTACCAAACTGGCGATTCTGTATACTATCTCAGTGCACTGCTATATATAATTACACTGTATCATAAGTCATTAAGTCATAAGGAATAAGAGTAGAATTAGGCCATTCGGCCCATCAAACTACTCCGCCATTCAAACAAAATGCTGGAGTAATTCAGCGGGAATAGGTGACATGTCAGGTCGAGACCCATTCCTTCTCTCCAGAGATGTTGCCTGTCCCGCTGAGTTACTCCAGCATTTTGTGTCTACCATCGATTTAAACCAGCATCTGCAGTTCTTTCCTACACATGCTAATTTATCTCTCCATCTCAAACCCATTCTCCTGCTTTCTCCCCATAACCTCTGATGCCTGTACTAATCTAGAATCTATCTATCCATCTCTGCCTTAAAAATATCCACTGACGGCCTCCACAGCCTCTGTGGCAAAGAATTCCACAGATTCACCACTCTCTGACTGCTGAAATTTCTCCTCATCTCCAAACATCCTCTAGTATCTGAGATGCTTATCTAATATTTATCTGACTGATCAGTCTGACGAAGGATCCTGACCTGAAACGTCACCTATCCATGTTACCCAGAGATGGTGTCTGACCCTCTGAGTTACTCCGGCACTTTGTATCTTTATTTGTAAACCAGCATCTGCAGTTCCTTGTTACTGCAGCAACATTAGATTCCATTTCTCTGCCTGAAGCAATTATTATCAGGAAACGATATAAACTCGCATTTCACTCCAATAGAAATATTTACTTGCAAGAATTTTTTTACAAGTACAAGTTTATAAGTATTTTATCTTTCTTTCTGCAGGACAATCCGTGTGTGGTTGAAACGAGACAGTGGTCAGTACTGGCCAAGCATCTATCACACAGTATCAGGTGAGCAAAGTGACTGAGTGCGTTTTGAAAGTGGCTTTGATACAGTGTTCACAGATGTGATGCATTTCTAGATTCAGAATTTGCTTTGCAACAAGGTAGGGTGATGTCAAATATTTTTCTGTTGCTGCCCTCAAGATATTCCTTCAGTATGTAGAATGTATGTAGAACAAGCCAGTATCAGCCATGGACTAATTTTTCTTTTTGGGACATGGGTGACAAAGGAAGATTCGGGACCCTTCTTCAAACTCTTGGTCTTCGTTGAGTTGGTATTCATTGGGTACAATATAGTTTTACTTTACTTTAGACTTTAGAGGCACTGCATGGAAACAGGCCCTTTGGCCCACCGAGTCCACGCTGACCAGCGATCACCCTGTACACTAGTACTATGCTACAAACTAGAGACAATTTACACAAGCCAATTAACGTACAAACCTATACGTCTTTGGAATGTGGGAGGAAACCGGAGCACCTGGAGAAAACTCACGCAGTCATAGGGAAAATGTACAAACTCCATACAGACAGCATCCGTAGTCGGGGTTGAACCCAGGTCTCGAGCTGTAAGGCAGTAACTCTACCACTGTGCCACCCCATTTGCTATGAGTTGTGTTAGGATATTCAGTGAACTGAACAGAATTATAGGAAGATAGACACAAAATGCTGGAGTAACTCAGCGGGACAGGCAGCACCTCTGGAGAGAAGGAATGGGTGACATTTCAGGTCGAGACCCTTCTGTATGCAGTGTGATACAGTATGATCAGCTATTGAAAATGGACGCTTCTGACATGGTAAATTGGCTCAGACTGTACACGGAGATGGAAGCCCTGTGTAACCCAAAGACTGCCCCTATTCTAGACTTGCTTCGTAACAAAGTATTAAGGGAGTGCTGCAGTATCACAGTTTGCACCTTCCCAACTGGATGTGAAGGATATTTACAAATTTTGTGATGAATACCGAAGGTACCTTGATCCTATTTGTAACAAACATAAAGTTATGTGGCAACATGTGTGGATTATTGAATTTGCTTAAGCTACTGGCACAGAAGTAATTTCTGTACTGTGAAAAGTTTGGGGCATGGCAGATACAACGCAAAAAAACACTTTGTTCTTTCATATGAACAGAGTTATTGCTTTGTTTGCAGTAGTCTTTGATTTAAGGAATATTAAATAGAACTAGAGTTGTTGTTAACCCTTCTGGCACGCTCATTGAAAAGTTTCCCTTGCATTTCCAATTCAGAATGAGATAGTCATTTTATATAATATTAGAAGGGTTGACTAAGGATTAGTACTGGGATCCTGGACTTCTAGTCATAGCGATACAAAGTGTATGTCTGAATCACTACTTGCGAAATGTTTCTTAAAAAAATAGAAACACTTTTAAAATGTTTTGGCATAAAACTTACACAGATTCTTTAAGATTATTTTTTTTTCTGCTTGTGGTATCATCGACATGTGGAAGTTATTTGCTTCTAGCAGTTCAAATAATTTTAAAAAGAAGCGTTTTCCAATTGGAATTTCTTCAAGTGAATCTTTTTATTTTGTCCTCTGATTCTGATTTCAAAGCTTGTAATGGTGGAGGGGTGGGGGGGGGGGGGGGTGTGGAATAAATTGCAGCGTTGTTAACCATTCATGTGCTACTATTTATCTTTGTGGATGGAGCAGAGAAAGGAATAGCTCAAAGGTGTGGTGTGCTGCGTAATTTACTACGTTATTGAAGTAGCATTAAAGGGGAGAAAATGATCAAATAAAAACTGCCATGACCCTCACAGTGGAGAAGGGATCTGCAGATGCTGGTTTACACCAAAGATAGACACAAAATGCTGGAGTAACTACAGGCAGCATCTCTGGAGAGAAGGAATGGGTGACGTTTCGGGTCGAGACCCTTCTTCAGACTGAGAGTCAGGGGAGAGGGAGACACAGAGATAAGGAAGGATAATGTGTGAAAAAGAGATCAAAGGGAATGAAGCTCGAGGAGCATGTAGATCATTGTTAGCTTCACAATTGCAGAAGTTTGTGAATCTCCTTGGCATTAATATTTCATGTTGCAATCAGATTGTGTTAATAACACTTTTTTTTCCATAGCGCCCTGCACTGCCGTTTCCTACAATCCTGATAATAGACGGATTTTTATAGGACAAGATAATGGAGCAATTGTGGTACGTTTGCCTGCCTGCATTATATTTTTCTTTCGTTATCTTCATACAGATAAATATTACAATTTTCTATCTATACACTGTAAATGGCCCGATTGTAATCATAGACTGGATAGCATGCAACAAAAGCTTCTCACTGTACCTGGGTACATGTGACATTAAGCTAATTAAACTTAAACTAAATTAAAATAAATAAATCTTGGATCCATGTTCATCATTGATGTTTACTTGCATTCCTTAGATCTTTGCAAAGTCCTATGTACAGTTTCGCATAAGTATTTAGATTTTTCTCCTTTAAACTTCTGCCCCCCTTTAACATTTCTCACTCCACAATTCCTATTTCCTGCTGAGATGGTAATTAACTATACTGGAGGAAGTTATACATGCTCCACTTAAACCAACTGTTTGTCTCACAGAATGATCTGAAGTTATTTTCTGCAATGTGCAGGAACAATGTATGTCCACTACAATTTCCTGTTATTATCCACAACGTCCAAGAATTCCTCTGGGGGATGGCAAAAGCAACAATTGCCACAAGTTCCCTGGGTCTCAAGGTCTTTTGCCGCTGCACCTGGTATAATTACTATTAACACACAAAGTACTTGTGCACAAACTTCCAGTTGAAGGGGTTTGTACAGTGAATTCATGGAGATACATCATCATAGTGGCACAACAGGTAGTGCTGATGCCTCACCTTCTCCAAAGCCTCCACATCCTTTCTGTAATGGGATGCACAATACTTCAAATGCAGCCTAACCACAATCAGTGTTGACATTTCCTGATTAAGTCGTTAGCTGGGACAAGTTTTGAGCTCCAATGGTTGCAGATGTAGAGTTTAGTTTAGAGATACAGTATAGAAACAGGTCCTTCGGCCCTCCGAGTCCGTGCAGACCAGCGATCCCTGCACATTAACACTGTCCAACAAACACTTGGGACCATTTACAATTTTTACCAAAGCCAATTAACCTACAGACCTGTACGTCTTTGGAGTGTGGGAGGAAATCATAGCACCCAGAGAAAACCCATGTGGTCTCCAGGAGAATGTACAAACTCCATACAGACAGCACCTCTAGTTAGGATTGAACCCAGGTCTCTGGCGCTGTAAGGCAGCAAGCCTACCGCTGTGCTGCCCCCCAAGGGCTCTGGTTTTAAATTCCAGGTGGAGCTCAATCATGGTGTTTTGCATGATGAGCCTGAGGCTCCTCACTTCCACTGTAAATGGAGCCCATAAATGCACTCTGAGTTTTGGGCTAACAGTGTATCAACAGTTCTACAGTAAATATCCTTGAGAATAATTTCCCTGCTTCGCACTAATTTAATTTAGTTTATAGATACATCGCGGAAACTGGCCCTTCGGCCCACCGAGTCCGTGCCAATAGACAATAGGTGCAGGAGTAGGCCATTCAGCCCTTCGAGCCAGCACCGCCATTCAATGTGATCATGGCTGATCACTCTCAATCAGTACCCCGTTCCTACCTTCTCCCCATACCCCCTCACTCCGCTATCCTTAAGAGCTCTATCCAGCTCTCTCTTGAAAGCATCCAATGAACTGGCCTCCACTGCCTTCTGAGGCAGAGAATTCCACACCTTCACCACTCTCTGACTGCCGACCAGCAATCCCCCACAAACTAACACTATGCTACACACACAAGAGACAATTTACAGTTATACCAATCCAATTAACCTACAAAGCTGTACGTCTTTGGAATGTGGGAGGAATCCGAAGATCTCTGAAAAAACCCACGCGGTCACTAGGGGAACGTACAAACTCCGTACAGACAGCACCCGTAATCTTGTAAGGAAAATGTGCACGTGTGTATGAACTAGCTATAGAATAAGTATTGATTATAAATATTTGCATTTATTTTAGGAATTCCTCATGGCTGAAGATTTCAATAAAATGACTTATGTAAAGACTTACCCAGGTATGTTGCCGTATTTATTTTAATTGTGTTTATTTGCTGTGTCTATTTGATGCTGCCAGCTATTTTGTTTTGAGTTGAGAGTTGAATGGTAAATCTACGTGTTTGTCACTGGTTTTGGGCTATAGTTTAGTTTAAAGATACAAGTGGAAACAGCCCCCTTGGCCCACCGAGTCTGCGCCGACCAATGATCACCCCATGTACTTGCACTGTCTTTCCTACACACAGGGGACAATTTACATTTATACCAAGCCAATTCACCTACAAACCTGCACGTTATTGGAGTGTGGGAAGATAACGGAATACCCACAGAAAACCCATGCGGTCACGGGGAGAACGTACTAACTCCGTGTAGACAACACCCGTAGTCGGGATCGGGAGTTAGCTTAGGAGTTAGTGTAGGAAAATCATAACGACCTTTGGTACTGAAGTGAGCCTTGCATTTGCCCCTCGTGTTAGTTGATAGACTTGCTACTCGACCTGTTATATGTGGAAACTAAAGTCCTAAAAGTATTCTTGAATGGTGGTACGATCACAGCTGTGAATAGACAAGATTGCAAGAACCAATTAACAATTTTGACATTGCCTGGGTTTGTCTAATCAAAGAGAAGTTCTTTGTATGGAATTCTGGAATTTGCTGTGGTCTCTGTGTATATATATTTTTTTAATCTGCGTCGATGTTTTTGTTGAAGTTGTCTCCTTTTATCTATCTTATAGTTCATTTATCCTTTCCTACACCATGTTACTAAGAAAAAAAATAAACACCAGGAGCAGCCTAGGTGACATCAAATTTGTCCCCTTTCACCTGTCACTTGCCAGGCTTTGCCCCACCCCACCTCTTTATTCCAGCTTTCTCCTCCCACTCTATCAGTCAGGAGAATGGATCCAACCTGAAAACATGGTCTGTTCATTCCCTCCATGGATGCTGCCTGACCAGCAGAGTTCCTCCAGCACTTTGTGTTTTGCTCAAGATTCCAGCATCTGCAGTTCCTTGTGTCACCAAAATTGTTAACAGCTTCCTTAGAATATTATTATATTTTGTCTTTTAATCATCTTTTTGCAACAAAAAAAAATGTATCACCGCATTTAGTCCATATCTGCAATGAATCGAGTGTCTTGGAGTTAGGAGGGCTGTCATTTAACATGATGGTAAACGAACGCACTTTTCTTTTGTCAAATGTATTAAAAAAAACAAAGGTGATATTTTCTGATAGTGACCAGCTGCCCACTCTTGTTGCACACCTACAATACAATACAATATATACCACACAATACAATACAATACAATATATCTTTATTGTCATTGTACAGCGGTACAACGAGATTGGGAATGCGCCTCCCATACCATGCAATAATTTAATTAGCTAGTCAGTATTAATTTAAACAACCCAATGAAACAAATTGTAACAGTTTTAAAACAGAATAAAGTGCAAGTAGACCTGTGCCAGATCACTGTGCGATGTGACCATCCGGCTCAGCAGGACCTCTACTTTACTTGCGAATGTAAACTCTCCAGTGAGAACATCTTACTTGAAGCCATCCCTCATCAGATGGTGTGGTGAGGGGAGGCATGGTGGTGCAGCGGTAGAGTTGCTGCCTTACAGCGCCAGAGACCTGTGTTCGATCCTGATCACGGGTGTTTGTACGGAATTTGTTTGCTTTCCCTGTGACCGACCGCATGGGTTTTCCCCAGGTGATCCAGTTTCCTCCCACACTTCAAAGATGTACACGTCTGTAGGTTAATTGGCTTGGTACAATTGTAAATTGTCCCTAGTGTGTGCGTAGGATAGCGTTAGTGTGCGGGGATCGCTGGTCGGCATGGGCTCGGGCCGAAGGGCCTGTTTCCACAATGTATCTCTAAACTAAACTAAAACGAAAATACAATGGCAGAGTCCTGATGTCATTTTGCCATCTCGGGGAGGAAGGGAGGAGTGCAGAAGATATCCTGTCTGCAAAACTGCTGCAAATAATTTTGTAAGTTGGCCAAGCCTTGCCTTGGGTTTAGCCCGCTGTCAAACGAGTCAGAAATGCTGAAAATCCTACTCAAACTCTGACATTGAAAATGCACGTAATAAAGTTGATGACAACAGTTAATAACTTTTGCAGCTAAAATCCTTACCAATCGTTTTAACTTTTTATTTCATTTCATTGTTTGACAGTGTGAATAAAAGTATAATTGACTTGCTTTAAAAAATATATATTTATGTGATATGAATAACCTTGGTTTAAAAGAGTAATAAACTGTGTATTCAAGAGGAAGCTTAATGCAAAATCTTAAATGAAAGACGAGTTGGAAACTCTCAACTGCTTGGGTGGTGACTGTCAAGAGAAGCAGAATTAATGTCTGGATTGATGGCCTTTTTGTCAAGTTGAAATGAAGATTTTTATAGCAAGCTCAGAGGCAAGGAAAGGGTTTTGTGGGTGAAGGCAGATCATGAAGAACATTGTCAAAATGGCAGCCCGGGCGAGCTTTGTATCAAACCTCTTGTTGTATGTTTATGACTGTGATGATTAGATTACAGCACTTTGTCATAGTTAACCTACTTTCAGATTCATGCTTCTGCCTGGTGTTCATTCTTTCTAATGAGCATTGGCTTAAAGCTTGGTAACATTGTGGTGTTCAGTTGCACTTCTGTAACTTGAGTACATCTTTCTATGGATGCAGCATGTTTTGATTTTATTCATTCCCAAATGTAGTTGCTCAAAAAGAAGTATTTACCCAGCTAAGTGCACAATGATTCTAGCCCTTTTACCTGCATGCTTTTTTTTGTTGCAGAAACTAAGAACTGCAGATGCTGGTTAATACACAAAAGAACACAATTTAGAGGAGTAACTCAGTTGGTCGGGCGGCATCTCTGGAGAACATGGAAGAGGTGACGTTTTGAGTCGATATGGACTGAAGAAGGGTGATGACCCGAAACATCACCTATCCATGTTCGCCTGAGATGCTGCCTGACCTGCTGAGTTATTCCAGCACTTTGTGTCCTTTTGTTTTTTTCTTTGTTGTTGCTTTGCTTTTCTGTAGTGGATTCTTGGCCTTTTTTTATTGTGTTATTATTTAGTTTCAGGCGTTGGAATGACTTGTTGCTAATGTACAGTGCCTCGGTGAGACTGTACCTGGGGTATTGAGTATGGCTTTGCTCTCTTTAGTCAGGAAAGACTAACTTGCCTCTTGAGGGAGTGCTGCAAAGATTCATCACGCTGTTTCCAGAGATAATGAGCTGCAGTATGAAGAGTGGGAGAGAAAACTGAGACTATATTGTCTAGCTTTTAGAAGAATGAGAGGCAATTTCATTGAAAATTCTTAAGGGGCCTAACAGGCTGGAAGCAGGGAGAATGTTAGTTTCATTTTATGTAAGGTACGCTTTGATTTTAAAGGATAGACTGTTGATGACTAGGATGAGGAGAAGTTTTTGTTTTACTCAAAGACAAACCATTGGAATTTCTCCACCCAGAGTGTTATAGAAGTTCAGTCATTGTCTTTAGTCATAACAGAGGTTGATAGGTTTCTGTGTGTTTGGGGCATGGGGTGGGGAGGGAAAGGTCATGTGATAGGAGCAGAATTAGGCCATTTGGCCCATCAAGTCTACTCCGACGTTCAATCATGGCTGATCTATCTCTCCCTCCTAACCCCATTCTCCTGCCTTCGCCCCATAACCCCTGACACCCGTACTAATGAGGAATCCATCTATCTCTGCTTTAAAAAATATCTATTGACTTGGCCTCCACAACTTGATCTGCAGGGGTTTTCTCTGGATTCTTTGGTGTCCTCCCACACTCCAAAGATGTACAGGCATGTAGGCTAATTGGCTTGATAAAAATTGTTAATTGTCCCGTGTGTAGAATGGTATTAGTATAGGTGGATTACTGGTTGTCGTGGACTCGGTGGGCCGAAGGGCCTGTTTCCGTGCTGTATCTTTAAACTAAACTAAAAGGTTCAAGAACCGGACAGGTTCTCTTTCTTGTGGGCTTCCAGGCAAGCGTCCATCTTCCTTCACGACTTGTCCATGATGTATCTGGCTTAGTTTGCCAGGTAATGAAGCATGATTTTTTTTTAAATTGCAGACAAATAAATAGTACATCTATTATATATGTAATCTATTTGTTATGCATAATAATTTCCATAAGGTAGCCAACTGACCCATCATGCCTTAATTTCCACAACTAGCACAAACTATTCATTTACTTTAAACTTTAGAGATACAGCGTGGAAACGGATCCTTTGGCCCATCAAGCCTGCTCCAACCAGTGATCACCCTGTATACTACTAGCACTATCCTACACACTAGGCCCAGGGGCAATATACAATTTTTCAGAAAGCCAGTTAATCTACAAACCTGTACGTCTTTGGAGTGTGGGAGGAACGAGGAACTGCAGATGCCGGTTTATAAAAGAAGACACAATGTGCTGGAGTAAATTAAGTCATTCTAACTATTAATATAACCTTTTTTTCTTCTCTCCTTACAGCACACCAACATCGTGTTTCGGCGATCATATTTTCTCCAGAGAGTGAATGGGTTATAAGCACAGGACATGACAAATACCTTAGCTGGATGTGCACCAGAAGTGGATGTTTGCAGGGCCGACACTGCTTCAGTGCATGGGCTTCATGCCTACAGTATCCTTGCTCGGGCCTGACAAAGAAATTAATCAGTACCAAGTTTCCCCCTTCGATTCCTATTAAATCTTGCCTCTCTCACCAAAAACTTACATCTTCTAGTTCTTGATTCCCCTACCCTGGGTAAAAGTCTGTCCATCCACCTTATCAAACCTACTCATTATTATATACACCTTCAAGATCACCCGTCAGCCTCCTGCACACCAAGGAATAAAGTCCAAGCCTGCCCAACCACACCCTGTAGCTCAGGCCCTCTAGTCCTGGCAACATCCTCGTAAATCTTCTCTGCACTCTTTGCAGCTTCATGACATACTTGCTATTCAAGGTGAGAGTTAAGAAATTAACAGCAAACTTTGTTTCTGAACGGAATTTGTTTTTATTTCATCTATATACTAAAGCTCTCGTTTGTTTGTTCGTTTGATCCTGAACTACAGCCAAAACGGTACACGGTTGCACGACAATTTTAGGCCCACCTTACTCACCGTCGTCCCTTTGGTGCTAATGGAAGAAGTTTCATTGAAATCCGTGTTATATTTTTCAATCTATCTCCTAGGGAGGGGGGGAGGAGGGAGGATAAGGGGGGTTAAGGAGGATGGTGGGGGAAGGGGAGGAGGGGATGGGGGAGGGGGGGGGGAGGAGACGGTGCTGCACCAATGCAGGAGAGGTTTGGGCCCAACGGGTCCACCTGGTCTAGTCCTTTATAATATTGACTGTCCAGGTGTTAGCTGCTCATTGCTCCATTAATATAAAAGGGAGGTCACCTACTTTGGTGTGTCTTTGCAGTAAACGTCTTTGGTACTTTGCTTGTAAAAATACTTGAATGTAAATTTGCCTATTGACATTGGAGTAAAGTGCAGGATAGTAAAATTAGCAGCCATTTACATACTGGGAAATATTAATTGCTCACTGAAAATCATTCCTCTGCCCTGTGGTGAGTGGTCCTATTTGGAGAAGGACTACTCTGTTTATTTTCTTCGCCTGTTATTTGTTTTTAACCAACAATTTATTAAGATATGACGGAGAAACAAAGCATGCATTTGTGGGCGACAGCTCTGGGCAGATCACATTACTGAAGCTTGAACAGAATACTTGCAGTGTCATTTCAACATTAAAAGGACATGAAGGTAAAGTGTGTGTGTGTGTGTGTGTGTGTGTTGATCGCAGCTGCCAGGGTTCGAGTGTTTCACACCTCTGTCTATTGCACCAGAGTTGATTTATCTAATCAGATGACAAGAAGGCGCTCTCTCTATCTCTTGAAAGCATGTAGCACCAGGTTCAGGAGCGGCACGGTGGCGCAGCGGTAGAGTTGCTGCCTTACAGCAAATGCAGCGCCGGAGACTCAGGTTCGATCCTGACTATGGGCGCCGTCTGTACGGAGTTTTTGTACGTTCTCCCCGTGACCTGCAGGGGTTTTCTCCGAGATCTTCGGTGTCCTCCCACACTCTAAAGACGTACAGGTATGTAGGTTAATTGGCTGGGCAAATGTAAAAATTGTCCCTACTGCGTGTAGGATAGTGTTAATGTGCAGGGATCGCTGGGCGGCACGTACCCGGTGGGCCGAAGGGCCGGTTTCCACGCTGTATCTCTAAATCTAAAACAAATCTAAAAACAGCTTCTCCCCCACTATTGCCAGGCTAATGAACAGTCCTTCCATTAGGGTGTAGTCCTGATCTTCCAACCTACCTTACTGCAGACCTTGTACTTTTTAAAATCTGAACTTTCTCTGTAACTAACTGTAACATTATTTACTGCATTCTGGTATTTTTCTCTTTGCACTACCTGCAGTACATCTGCATGGCTTGATTGTTTAGTTTAATTTGGTTTAATACAGCGCAGAAACGGGCCCTTTGGCCCACTGAGTCTGCACCGACCGGTGATCCCTGCACATTAACGCTATCCAACACACTGGGGACAATTTTACAATTTAACACAAGACAAGGAGACCTGAAACAATTATATAAAGTTATGAGAGGTATAGTTAAGGTAGACAGAAACCTTTTTCCCAGGATGGATATGTCAAGGACTAGAGGACATCGTTTTAAGGCGAGAGGGGGAAAGTTTAAAGGCAATTTTTTACACACAGTGTGTGATGGGTGCCTTAAACTTGCTGCCAGGACTGGTGGTGGAGGCCTATTTCTCCATTCCCTGCTTATCCATGTGCCAATGTAAAAGTCACATAAATGCCACTATCATATGGTAGTGTATAACAGTATATAACAGTATAACAGAACTTTATTGTCATTCGGTATAAATACCGAACGAAATTTCAGCAGTCACAAGACACAGCAAAAAAGAAAAGAACACAGGACACACGACCCCAACACCAACATCCATCACAGTGACTCCAAACACCCCCTCACTGTGATGGAAGGCAACAAAACTTCCACTCTCTTCCCCCCCGCGCCCACGGACATAGTGGCATTTATGTGACTTTTACATTGGCACATGGATAAGCAGGGAATGGAGAAATAGGGATCACATGCGGGCAGAGTAGATTAGTTTAATTTGGCATCATGTTCAGCATGGATATTGTGGGCTGAAGGGCCTGTGCTGTTCCCTTTTCTATAATGTTCTCTTTTCTATAATGGAATCACACATTCCATGTTGTGAAGCAGCATCTTGCTCAGCCAATTATTATTACTCTGAGTCACTGTGCCCCCGTTCTTGTCTCCTTGTATTAACTTTACCCTTTCGGTTTCTGTTCAGATTTTATCAACACGTCAAAAATACTTAGTTCGTCAAATGTTGTTTTTATGTGCCTTTAGTATCTGCGGGGTGAGGGAGGATCTTTATTACTCATCCACTCCACTAGATGGTGCAGTGGTTAACGATGCTAACAAAAGTTACAAGCCTTGATCAACTTCAGCCTATCGAGTGCACTCCGCCATTCGATCATGGCTGGTCTATCTTTCCCCCTCAACCCCATTCTCCCATCACCTCCCCATAACCTTTTGACACCCTCACTAATCAAGAACCAATCAATCACCGTTTAAAAAAATACCCAGTGAATGGTAACAATGAATTCCACAGATTCACCACCCTCTGGCTAAAGATCTTGATCTCCCTAACTTCTCCCAGTTCAACAGCATTGAGTTCTAAGCACCTGCAATTCTCACATCTATGATTTTTATCTCAATACCTTTATAGCTGTGCTTTCAGCTGAGCAGTCTTTAAGATTTCTATCTTATTGCCTCTCCCTCCCCTTTAAAACCGCACCTGGGAACCAAACCTCTTCATCTGACTTAATATCAACTCGGGGCACTATGACAAATTCCCTGTCTTCTGTGAGACAACTTTTTGTACAGAAAAGTGAAAATGAACTTGTAATACTAAGCAGCACTATGTGCATGAAAACTTTAAGTAAGTCCAATAAACAACATCATAATATTTATCAGATGAAACGCATCTTTGCTTTGCCTAATTGCATTTTATTACTAAAACTGAGTTTCTCTAACTAATACACCTGGGCTGTCCATAATAACTTTTAATTTCAGGCATGACTAACTGAAAATTGCGATTAAGATAAGTATGTGTGTATGTGTATGTCTGTGCATGTAGATAGCAGAATCAAGGGATATGGGGAGAAGGCAGGCACAGTTTACTGATTATGGATGATCAGCCATGATCACAATTAATGGCCAAATGGCCTCCTCCTGCACCTGTTTTCTATGTGCGCACGGGTGCACGTTATTGTATATACAATAAACCCTTGCATTAATTGACATCTATCTAGTGGATTTTGGTTATGACGGGCTGAGGCTCTTATTGCACCTCCCCTCCTGCCCCCCACCTCTGCCACTAACCCAGTGAGCTGGCGCCATGAAGTGTGTTTCACGTTGCGGGAATGGTGAGAGCGAGCAGCAAGAAGGTGGCGTGAGTGGAAGGTGGAGCGGCTACGCTTGTATACACTGGAATTTAGAAGGAAGAGAGGGGATCTTATCGAAACGTATAAGATTATTAAGGGGTTGGACACGTTAGAGGCAGGAAACATGTTCCCAATGTTGGGGGAGTCCAGAACCAGGGGCCACAGTTTAAGAATAAGGGGTAGGCCATTTAGAACGGAGATGAGGAAAAACTTTTTCAGTCAGAGAGTGGTGAAGGTGTGGAATTCTCTGCCTCAGAAGGCAGTGGAGGCCAATTCTCTGAATGCATTCAAGAGAGAGCTAGATAGAACTCTTAAGGATAGCGGAGTCAGGGGGTATGGGGAGAAGGCAGGAACGGGGTACTGATTGAGAATGATCAGCCATGGTCACATTGAATGGT
The DNA here is from genome assembly GCF_053455715.1 of Rhinoraja longicauda. Classification (NCBI taxonomy): domain Eukaryota; kingdom Metazoa; phylum Chordata; class Chondrichthyes; order Rajiformes; family Arhynchobatidae; genus Rhinoraja; species Rhinoraja longicauda. The sequence continues at coordinate 41,167,142 of NC_135965.1, read as the reverse complement.
GGTGCTGGCTCGAAGGGCCGAATGGCCTACTCCTGCACCTATTGCCTATTGTCTAGTGCCGGGCCCGTCCCTGACACACCGTGTGTGGGGCTGGGAGCTCTGCGGTTTAACCCTCCCCCAAAATGGAGTGTTTCTTCCCTCACTATCTTGGGTTAAACTTTACCTCCCTCACTCTGTTATAGCGGACAATCGGTAACAATGGACACCATCCACCCCTAAGTGGTCTGTTATTGCGAGGGTTTACTGTGGTATTGAAGTAAAATGATTTTCTGTGCCAAGGAAATTTGGGTTTGCAGGTTCATTGGTCCTTTGCTCTTTAACAGGAGGCATCTTGGCCCTTTGGTGGGATCCTCTCCAGCGACTGCTGTTTTCTGGAGCAACTGACAACAGTATTATTATGTGGGACATTGGTGGGAGAAAAGGCAGGACTTTACTTCTTCAGGGTCATCAGTAAGTGATGAACTGTTATTTATTTAGATGTCATATTCTTGCCATGCTGCTGGAAAGTGTGAGATGCCGGTTGCTAATTCAATGTTCATAAGATAATTTTAATCTGAAGTCAATATTATCTTCAGTTGCCTTTTGCTGATTTCATTTTTTTAACTTATTGTAGGCTTCAATCTGTCTTAAGATCTATCATATGAAAGTTTGGAGAAACTATTTTGGTTATGAAATGCGTACAATGGAAGCAGTGATATTTTGCCAAAGGACCTGTTTCCTCACTGCGTCTCTAAAGTGTAAAGTAATCTCCAACGACACATCCTGAAACTTGTTTCCTGCGAACATGGTGGAAATGGAGTTGATCAGTGATTTCAGAATAAAATCAGATAGGCACTTGAAGTAACTAAACAGGCTGGGCTGCAGCCATAGAGTGGGAATTTGGCTGACTTGGTTGCTGTATGGAGAGCAGGCAAAGGCACGATGGGCCGAATAGCCTCTATCATAATAACTGATTATATACTGCACTATTTTGGTACTTGTGTGTTATTCCTCATTTATTTCCTTCCCAGTTGGAATAGTCAGTATGGAGTTGGTGCTGCCCATCTGACAGGAAGAAAGATCAGGGAAACTAAAAGGATCAGCCCCTGAAAATCTGCTCTTACCCCCTCACTATTTGCAGATTGATTGCAAAGCCAGTAGGATATTGAATGCATTATTGAAGTTGTAAAGATGGATGCCGGATTCATTTCCGCACCATTGAAAGTAAATTGGGTCAGACATGATTTTTAAGGTAGTTAAATGCATTGGTAGAAACCTATTCAAGAAAGGGAAATGATTCTTGCTAAGTGCTGACTTTGGCTTATAATTGTCCTCGAGTTCCAATCCCAACTTTCAAACAATTTGTTTAACAGGAGATGTTCTAGTAGAATTCATAGTCATCTGTATTGGTAACGGGAGTAGCCCTTTTTAACAGATTTCTGATTTATTCGCAGTGACAAAGTACAATCTCTGTGCTACCTGCAACTTACGCGGCAGCTGATATCCTGTGCAGCTGATGGGGGAATTGTGGTTTGGAACATGGATGCCCAAAGAATAGAGGTACCAAACATTACTTTCCCTTTACACTTGAACATGACGTTCCATAAAATGTCATGCTGCAACTGGTCAAAGTCTACAAGTTAACTCGGGATGAACCTATACTGGACAGATTAAATGTAACCAGATAATTCATGATATGGATGTCATTGTAGTTGGTAAATGTCCACACTGTGTCCCCACTGATATTATGTATTTGCAATTAACACCCGTGACTCAAACAATGGCATTTTCAGTTATTCTTTGCGATATGAAACAATACGATGCGATAGAATTTTATTTATCCCAGGAGGGAAATTGTTTTGCCAACAGTCATAAAACAAAAGATACAAGAAATTAAAGTGATGAGTGGAAAGGATTGGGGATGTGCAAAGATTGGGGTGGGGGTGGGAGAGGGGAGTCGGTCTACACCACGACAGAAGGGGGATGAGTTGTACAGTTTGATAGCCACAGGGAAGAAGGATCTTCTATGGCGTTCTGTGCTGCATCTTGGTGGAACCAGTCTTTTGCTGAAGGTGCTCCTCAGGTTGACCAGTGTGTCATGGAGGGGGTGAGCTGCATTGTCCAAGATGCTCCGCAGTTTGAGGAGCATCCTTCTCTCTAATAACCAACCTTCCATGAATCATTGGCGAACTTAAAGATCAAATTGGTGTTGTACATGGCCACACATTCGGTGGTGTACAGAGTGCAGCAAGGGACTGAACTCGCAACCCTGAGGTGCACCAGTGATAGGGCTCAAGGTGGAAGAAACGTTATGATCAACTCTACAAAATCGACTGAGGTCAGGATGTCCCAAAGCCATTTGTAGATGGAGGCCCCAAGGCCAAGGTCCAGAAGTTTAAAGAGGATCTTATTCGGAACAATGGTGCTGATAGCTGAAATCAATGAATAGCATTCTGACATAAGTGTTCTTGTTGTCAAGGTAATCCAGAAATGACTGTGGTGCAAGGAAGGCAGCGTCCTCTGTGGGCCCATATTCCTGCATACAGATTTCAAGGGGTCTAGACTGTCCAAAAGACTAGCATGGATGAAGGCCATTACCATTGCTTCAAAGCACTTCATCATGGTTGATGATAGAGCTACGGAACAGTGATCATTGAGACAGGTGGCTTTAATGGGGACCGGATAGATGGAGGTTTCCTTGAAGCAGATGGGGACAGTAGACTGTTGAAGTGAGAAGTTGAAGAGGTTGGCAAAGTCTGGCGAGGTGATTGCACGATTTTAGATCCTGTCCAGGGACTACATCTGGACTGGCCACTTTCCGAGAGTTTACCCTCACGAAAGCACGTCTGACTTCTGCCTGAAGATATATGGGACAGAACCAGTGGGGAATTGGGAGACATGCCCAGATGGAACTATTCAATTATTCAAGGAAGCTGGATGATTATGATGTAATATCCACAACAAATCAAATTGGTTAATGGTCAGTTGCTTGCTTATTCTCAGGTTTTGACAATAAGGAGCAACTAACTCACCTATGCTAATGATAATCTGTAATTAAACCATATATTTCTGCACGGTAGCCATGGATAAGGAATACAGAGCTGACAACAATGCAACGTTTGATTGTTCTACTGAGGGAAACAATATAAAGAATATATTGATCGGGTTTAAGGATATGGTAGATAATCCCCTGCACTTTATAGTATAGTAATGTGGGGAGCAATCAAGGAGACGTTTGTACAAAATTTAATGCAAGTATTTCTTTTTTTAAATGGCTCGCAAATCTGATCTGGTCAGCAACAGGCCTGATACCCAAAGTTTAGTGTCTGATTATATTTATGCAAATTATCACGCATGCACCTGGTCTATCTTCAAAACTGTCAGTGGATAATGAGAAAGAGAAGATGATGCTTGTCAAACAGCTTTGTTTTTCTTGTGGGCAATATAAAGGAAACTGTTGTTGAAACAGTTCCTGTTGAATATCCCTGTTCCACCTCTCCAATACCACTGTTCTCATAGAGCCTCACTAATTCCATGCCCCTTTCTCTTTCATCTACCCGTCCAACTTGTTTGTAAATATTAATTCAATTGCTGTTTTAGTCATTGACTTTAATGGTTTACTCCACCATCTTGCTCTTCCTGGTGTTATAAATGCTTCCTCTTAATGTTTTATATTTTATCAATTAACTTTAATTCTAGCTTTTTAAATTACTATTTTTAAAAATCCTGTTTACCACATTGTCTATATCACCATCAGTTTAACCATTGTTATCAAAGATTCTTAGGAGAAAAGCAGCCTGTATTTCTCAAGTGTATATTTTCTTTTTTTTTTTTTTGTGTATCTGGATGAATGATCATCTTTCCTTAATAAAAAGGGCAGTGAATTCTTACATAAGTCTTCTGAAAACTCAAAAGATTTGAATGTTGTTGTAAGTGGGTTTCTAATCGTGCTGAAAGCCTGTAAGTCCAAGTATAGAATATAGAACTGGATAAGAAATTGATTAAGACTTAGAGCAATAGTGAGGTATCATGTCTGAATATAAAGAGTTGTTCATAAGTAATAGGAGCAGAATTAGGCCATTCGGCCCGTCAAGTCGACTGTCATTCCATCATGGCTGATCTATCTTTCCCTCTGAACCCTGCCCTCCTGCCTTCTCCCCATAACCCCTGACACCTGTACTATTCGACAATCTGTCAATCTCTGCCTTAAAAATATCCATTGACTTGCTCTCCACAGCCTCCTATGGCAATGAATTCCACAGATTCCCCAACCTCTCACTAAAGAAATTCCTCCTCATCTCCTTTCTAAAGGTACATACTTTTGTCTGAGGCAATGGCCTGTGGTTCTGGACTTTCCCACTTGTGGAAACATCCTCACCACATCCTCTCTATTCAGGCCTTTCACCCATTGTTCAGTGGAATCCTGCAATAGTTTCTGTTTGCTGTTTGATAATAGCTGGATACTGTTTGTAAATGTCAGAATAAAACAAGTAGGAATCTGGAGAAATTGAAGAAAGAAAACTTTTTTTATATTGCTGGAAACACTCTTGGGTTATGTCAGTAGTGAAACAAACATTTATAGGTGAGGTGAGAGTGGCTGCTCTTGCCACTGAGATTGTGTGTGACTAAATATGGCGTCAAGCAGTCCTGGTAAGAATGCCATTGTTCTATCTGGGACATGTGACAATAAAACGCTCTTGACTTGACTCTTGGTGACATTGAAGTCAATGTCCATCAGGGGAGAGGACTTCAATGGTTAGAATCGTTCCTAGTGCAAAGGAAAATGATTGATGCAAGTGAGGGGAATACATAAAGTGAAAATTAAAATATGGACAATGTATACGATCATACAAAATGATAAAAATCCATATTAAATACATGTACAGGCTCAAAAACACAAAGGAGAAGCAACTGACTAACGAGATATGGTAAAAAGGCATAAAATGCTGGAGTAACTCGGTAGGTCAGGAATGGGTGACATTTTGGGTCAAGACCCTTCTTCAGACAGTGAAGAGCTTTTTTTTTGCATGCTATCCAGTCAGTGGAAAGACTGTACATGATGACAATCGAGCTGTTCACACTGATAAAGGGAATAACGTTTACTCTCACTGTAAATCGAGGAAAATTCATTTTTATACAACATAATGTAAATTTTGCATTGTAAGAATCGGTTCACTTTACTAATCAATGGTTTTATTCCTGTTCACCATGGCATGAGCTTGCAGTCGGGTTTTTTTATCGCATGGGCAAAAAAATGCACATAACTGATTTTTATTTTTACAATGGATAAAATATCCATTCGATGTGTCCGTTTTAGAAAAGAAATAAAATATCCTATTTTGCTTTGTAGGCTCCACAATGGCAAGAAAGTGATTCCTGCCAAAACTGCAAGCAGCCCTTCTTCTGGAACTTCAAACAGATGTGGGACACCAAGAGCATTGGTCTGCGACAGGTATGTGCTCCAACACTTCAGAAACCTGATCTGCTCGACAGATTCATCAGAAGCCCAATTCTCTTAATTCCTGCCTCAAGATATTCCAGTTTGCCACTTCAGGATTGGACTGTTTCAACCATTGGGTTGCATGTTTTCCTTTTTATATTGCTGGAAACACTCAGTAGTGAAACAAACATTTATTGGTGAGGTGAGAATGGCTGCTCTTGCTACTGTATGTTTTTAATAAATAGACTGCAATCTAGAGCTTGGGGTCCCATCACTTATCATTGATGGTTTTGATCTACCTTAACGTGACAGTGGGCAAGAGAATTAACAACTTGCTCTATACCTGACAGGTCAGTGTGCAGCTCAGTACTTTTAAGTGGCTTGATTATATTTTTACCAAGTCATTTTAATACTGTTACAAACCCCAAAATAAACTTGGGGTTTGTAACAGTATTAAAATGATTTCAAGAGCCAGAGGACATAAGTTTACGGCGAAGGGAGAAATATAGGAACCTGAGCAGCAAAGGTTTTTTTACACAAAGGGTTGTGGGGATATGGAACGACCCGTACTATTCAAGAATCTGTCAATCTCCGCCTTAAAAATATCCGTTGACTTGGCCTCCATAGCCTCCAGTGGCAATGAATTTCACAGATTCACCACCCTGTCACTAAAGAAATTCCTCCTCATTTCCTTTCCGAAGGTACTTCCTTTTATTCTGAGGCAATGGCCTGTGGTCCTGGATTCTCTCACTTGTGGAAACATCCTCTCCACATCCACCCTATCCAGGCCTTTCACCCATTGTTCAGTAGAATCCTGCAATGGTTTCTGTTTGCTGTTTGATAAGGGGCCACAGTCCAGAACAAGGGGCCACAGTCCAGCACAAGGGGCCACAGTTTAAGAATAAGGGGTAGGCCATTTAGAACGGAGATGAGGAAGAACTTTTTCAGTCAGAGAGTGGTGAAGGTGTGGAATTCTCTGCCTCAGAAGGCAGTGGAGGCCAGTTCGTTGGATGCTTTCAAGAGAGAGCTGGATAGAGCTCTTAAGGATAGCGGAGTGAGGGGGTATGGGGAGAAGGCAGGAACGGGGTACTGATTGAGAGTGATCAGCCATGATCGCATTGAATGGCGGTGCTGGCTCGAAGGGCTGAATGGCCTACTCCTGCACCTATTGTCTATTGTCTAATTGTTGGATACTGTTCGTAAAAGTCAGAGTAAAACAATGCAAGTAGGAATCTGGAGAAATTGAAGATTTTTTTTTAAAATTGCTGGAGACACTCTTGGGTTATGTCAGTAGAGAAACAAACATTTATAGGTGAGGTGAGAGTGGCTGCTCTTGCCAACCGAGATGGTGTGTGACTGAATATGGCATCAAGCAGTCCTGGTAAGAATGCCATTGTTCTATCTGGGACATATGACAATAAAACACTCTTGACTTGACTCTTCGTGACATTGAAGTCAATGTCCATCAGGGGAGAGGACTTCAACGGTTAGAATCATTGGTTAGACTCGGTAGGTCAGGAATGGGTGACATTTTGGGTCGAGACCCTTCTTCAGACAGTGAAGAGCTTTTTTTTTGTTGCATGCTATGCAGTCAGTGGAAAGACTGTAGATGATGACAATCGAGCTGTACACACTGATAAAGTAAGATGATGGATCCCACCTCAGGATTGAGTATCAATCCTCAGGCCATTTCCCTCAGGATTAATGTAGCCCACCTGGTTTGAAATATATTAACTTCAGCAATTTGTTCTGTTGACGTGGTAGAGAATGTTTTCCTACTTTGTCTGCTCAAAGTTTCACTAGAACGTTAGAGGCAGGGGTGCTATCGCAACGTTTATGAAACATTTGGACAGGTACATGGAGAGGACAGGTTTAGCGGGACGTGGATCAAACGCAGGCAGGTAGGACTAGTGAAGATGGGCCATGTTGGTCAGTGTGGGCAAGCTGGGCCGAAGGGCCTGCTTCCACGCTGTATGACTATGACTCTCCATGACCTATTTTCAAGCAATAGGAGATTCTGCAAATGCCAGTGTCAAAGACCAGGGTTGGATTGTGCTGCCATTATTTTGCAACTGGGAAATCAACTTCTAAATCTACACAAAAGAATAATAATCTTGGCTTCTTTTTATAACACCATGATGTCAGCTGTTACTGATTTGCTGCCTATTGGGATTCATTTGGCTATGATGCAACCACATTGGCAAATAACACAGGATTCCATTGTGTAATGCTGGATGCAAAGGCGGGGACTGCTCAAGGCAAAAGGCGTTTTCCCCGATGAGCAATGCGATGGAAATACTCAAACAAAATGTGCTCCAAGCCTTCCTGAGAGGCATCCATGGTAGAATGAGAAAGGAGGAGCAAAATTCATTTAGGCTCAGGTTTATTATCATCACATGAACCGAAGTACAGCGAAAAGCTTTGTTCTGCATGCTATCCAAACAGATCAGACGATATACGATACATGACTACAATTATTTCAAACTCAAGTACAATAAATACAGCAAAGGGTAACATACGGAGTGCAGAATATAGTTCTCAGGCTCTCATGCGGCATGGTGGCGCAGCGGTAGAGTTGCTGCCTTACAATGCTTGCAGTTCCAGAGACCCGGGTTCGATCCCGACTATGGAGTTTGTACGTTCTCCCCATGACCGTGTGGTTTTTCTCCGAGATCTTTGGTTTTCTTCCACGCTCCAAAGACGTACAGGTTTGGAGGTTGATTGGCTTGGTATAAATGTAAATTTTCCCTATTGTGTGTAGGATAGTGTTAACGTGTGGGGATCGCTGGTCTGTGCAGACTCAGTTGGCCAAAGGGCCTCTTTCTGTGCGAAATGTCTAAACCAAACTAAATTGTTGTGCATCAATTCCATAGACAAAGTTCAATGTCCACAATGGGGTAGAAGTGAACATTCCCCTAACTAATGGAAGGGCCGTTCAGAAGCCCGATACCAGAGGGGAAGAAGTTGTTCCTAAGTGTGGTGATATGCACTTTCAAGCCTCTGTACATTCTGCCAGATGGGAACAGGGAGAACGAGGAATGAGTGAGGAGGGACAAGTCTTTGATTTTGTTGGCTGCTTTTCCGAGGCAGCGTGGTGTTGGTGGAGTCGATCGTAGGACATCTGGTCTAATGGAATAGGCTACATCTCCAACTCTGTGCAATCTTTTTGCGGTCTTGGGCAGAGCTGCTCCCAAACCACCCACAGGGCTCGCCTGTCTCACTGTCTCACCCCCCTTCCCATTTCTATGGCATTTCAATGTGGATGAGTCAAGGAATTACACTCTTATAATGAAACCCATCTCTGAGTGTTCTTCAGTGGGCAAATTTGAGCCTTTACCAATCACAGTCAACTTTTGCTTTGAATACAGGACTGCTGTAATAACAACATAAATTATGCCAAAAATAAATCTCAAGTATTTTTGCAGCAGAAATGTGTTCAGTTTGTTCTAAAGAGCATAATTTTGCTTTGAGAAGAACTGTATTTAAAAGAGGATGGATGTCAGTTTTCCTTTCTATGTGTAATTAAATAGAAGTTTATTGAGATTAATCCGAACACTCTTTAGAGAGACACAAACAATGGCCGATGCTAGAATCTTACATTGAACACAATTGGCTGGAGTAACTCAGCAGATCAGGCAGCATATCTGGAGGGAATGGACAGACTACGATTCGGAGTCAGAAGAAGGGTCCTGACCCAAAATGTCACCTATCCATGTCCTCCAGAGATGTTGCCTGACCCGCTGAGTTACTCCAGCATTTTGTGTTCTACTGAACACTCCAGTCCATGAGGAAACCACCCTCTGTAGAATGTATTAAGGGGTTGGACACGTTAGAGGCAGGAAACATGTTCCCAATGTTGGGGGAGTCCAGAACAAGGGGCCACAGTTTAAGAATAAGGGGTAGGCCATTTAGAACTGAGATGAGGAAAAGCTTTTTCAGTCAGAGAGTTGTGAATCTGTGGAATTCTCTGTCTCAGAAGGCAGATGAGGCCAATTCTCTGAATGCATTCAAGAGAGAGCTGGATAGAGCTCTTAAGGATAGCGGAGTCAGGGGGTATGGGGAGAAGGCAGGAACGGGGTACTGATTGAGAGTGATCAGCCATGATCACATTGAATGGTGGTGCTGGCTCGAAGGGCCGAATGGCCTCCTCCTGCACCTATTGTCTATTGTCTCTTCTTTGTCTTGGAAATGGAGTGGAGTGTTAACATTCCAATCTTTCCTGATCATTTTTCTATTTAGCATCACTGCAGAAAATGTGGGAATGCGATATGTGGGAAATGCAGTACAAAGTGTACCAGCTATCCAGTCATGGGCTTCGAGTTTCAGGTCCGGGTCTGTGATGACTGCTTCAACACTGTCAAGGATGAAGAGTGAGTATCATTGAACTTCTGCCTAAAAGGTCTTTCTTAGTCATAAGGTCGCAAGTGACAGGAGTAGAATTAGGCCATTCGGCCCATCAAGCCTACTCTGCCATTCATTCATGGCTGATCTATCTCTCCCTCCTAACCCCATTCTCCTGCCTTCTCCCCATAACCTCTGACACCTGTACAAATCAAAAATCTATCTATCTCTGCCTTAAAAATGTCCACTGACAGCCTCCACAGCCTTCTGTGGCAAATAATTCCACAGATTCACCACCCTCTGACTAAAGAAATTTCTCCTCATCTCCTTCCTAAAAGAACGTCCTTTAATTCTGAGGCTATGACCTCTAGTCTTAGACTCTCCCACTAGTGGAAACATCCTCTCCACATCCACTCTATCCAAGCCTTTCACTGTTCTGTATGTTTCAATGAGGTCCCCCTTCATTCTTCTAAACTCAGTTCACACTCTAACCTTTGCAGTTGAGACTGAGAATGCCCTCCAGATCAGTCTGGCTTTTGGAGATAGTGCAGTCCCAAATGCAAAAGCCAATTATTTTTACTTGGCAGTGGGCCAGATAAACAATTTATGAAATATGGTTATGGGTTCGAATTCCTGCGATTTTATTATTCGTCGCAGTGAGTTTTGGTCTTCGTTAATAATAATAAAAGTGAACTGCTGATGCTGCTTCATACCAAAGGCAGACACAAAATGCTGGAGTAACTCAGCGGATCAGGCAGCATCTCTGGGAAAAAATGGATTGATGACGTTTCAGGTCGGGACCCTTCTTTAGACTAAATAGTAAAACAAAATTACTGCTGAGTTTCTCCGGTATTTTGTGTCTTTCTTTGGTTTAAGTTAAGATCTTTGGAGTCCATGCATCTTAAATGGATGGAGTAGGATGCTATTATATCTATAGTATCTACTGCTTTCAAGGGTAAAGTTAAATTGGAGTGAAATACCACGTGGCTTTTTATCTGAAAGAATAATCAGTGTTATAAAAAAAAAAAAATCCAAAATCCTCTCTCAAAATTTGTTGTTGTTGTGTTTTTGCTCTCAAAATCCAATTTCATAAAGATTGCAACTTTTTAGTAAGTTTGGGAATGTTTTACTGTTAAATGTTATTGCCAAAATAAACAAGTGTGGACTTTAACTCTGTGTCCCACTCCCACTCTGATCACTCTCTTTGCCTGTTACGCTAGTACAGTGAAAGTCAATACAGGTTCAACACTGATTTTCCGGCAACTGATGGTCCGTCCGTCCCCCCCCCCCCAATATGATCTGGACAAAATTACGAGAGCTCAGATGAAATTCCCTGAGCGGCCACAGATGGGATTGTCATAAGGTCATAAGTGATATGAGGAGAATTAGGCCATTCAGCCCATCTAGTCTACTCTGCCATCCAATCACAGCTGATCAATCTAACCCCATTCTCCTGCCTTCTCCCCATAACTTCTGACACCTGTACAAATCAAAAATCTATCTATTTCTCCCATAAAAATATCCACTGACTTGGTCTCCACGGCCTTCTGTGGCAAAGAATTCCACAGATTCACCACCCTCTGACTAAAGAAATTTAGTCTAAAGATCGTAAACTGAATGTGAATGGGATGACTTGCTTCCCGGCTCCCACCGTCTCCCCGGCCGTTAAGAGCCCTTGCTTCCGACCCCTCTCCCGACTCACAAGGTGCACCAGCGTGCACCTCTCGCCTGCTACTGTTTCTTTGCTGTCGGCATTGTCTTTATCCGCTCCCCGCTCGACCACAGCTGTCTGCTTCTCCAGTCGGCCTGTTCTCATCTAACAACTTGGCACGTTTATAGTGCCCCGGAAATTAGCATTGATTTCAATCATTTTAGACATTCAGAATTGGCTAATTCGGATCCAGGATTATCAACCTGAGGAGCTCTCGCACATGCCCAGTCAAGCTGCCTGATCAGTGGAACATCTCCAGCATTCTCCTTCTATTCAGTTCAGTTGTTTCTTTTTACAAATAATTTTGGAGCCGTGCCATCAAAACTATTTTTTAATAAAGTCCAAGAGGCAGAGGCCCTGGAGGTCAGGCTTGCTAATGATTAGCCAGGACGTCCAAGCTGTACATTGCAGCACACCCTCAGTATTTACCCTCAAACCCGAGCAATGTCGATCGGATAACATTTTGTTCCTTGGTTATACTTGGAAATGTGACTGCAGAAAAGAACTTGCACCTTGCGACAGAACAAATACTCGGTTCATTCGGAGAAAGCAGTGGCATAATTCAATTAGATCAGGTGATCTTTGCTATGATACTTGTTACTTTCCTTGATTCTTATTCCATTAACGGATGCTTAAACTGTCAATCCTAGTTTTGACTGCTTTTATCAACATGAATTTCACGGCTTCATCGGGGATGGGTGGGTGGGGGGGAAGGGGAGAACAGTTCCTGATTTCTGAAAGCCTTTATGCACGAGGACGTGCGTTCTGGCTTTACACTTGAGGGGCGGTGCAGTGGTAGAGTTGCTGCCCCACAGCGCTAGAGACCATGGTTCGATTCTGACCATAGGTGCTGTCTGAATGGAGTTTGTACGTTCTCCCCGTGACCTGCTTGGGTTTTCCCCAGGAGCTCCGGTTTCCTCCCACACACTAAAGGTATACAGGTTTGTAGGTTCATTGGCTTCAGGAAAGTTGTAAATTGTCCCTAGTGTGTGTGGGATAGTATAAGTGCATGGGGATCGCTGGTCGGCTTGGACTCGGTGGGCTGATGGGCCTCTTTCTATGCTGTATCTCTAAACTAAACTTGCACTGCCGAGTTCCAATTTTGGCCCAAAGAAAATAGAAACATAGAAACATAGAAAATAGGTGCAGGAGTAGGCCATTCGGCCCTTCGAGCCTGCACCACCATTCAATTTGATCATGGCTGATCATCCAACTCGGTATCCCGTACCTGCCTTCTCTCCATACCCCCTGATCCCTTTAGCCACTAGGGCCACATCTAACTCCCTCTTAAATATAGCCAATGAACTGGCCTCAACTACCTTCTGTGGCCACAGATTCACCACTCTCTGTGTGAAAAAAAACGTTCTCATCTCGGTCCAAAAAGACTTCCCCCTTATCCTTAAACTGTGACCCCTTGTTCTGGACTTCCCCAACATCGGGAACAATCTTCCTGCATCTAGCCTGTCCAACCCCCTAAGAATTTTGTAAGTTAATTTTCATACATGCTCATCAATTATCCTTTGATTCTTTTTGTCAGTAACCTATACTAAGTGGGTTATTTACAGTAGCCCCCTCCTTTTCCCTCTTCCTCCACCCTACTCATTTTACCACACCCCCCCCCCACTCCCTCTTTGCCCGCTTCCTCCACCCTAGTCGTTTTACCTGTTGCTCAGTTCCCCACACTGTTTCTCTTGAGATCACACCTTCCCTACCCCACAATGGACCTACCAGGCACCACCCTGCCTGAGGTCATTTGTGGCTGGCCTCGATAGGTCCTGGTCATTTCTCGCTTCCAGCTCTTCACCTCCCTCTCACCCCCCTACTTTCAGTCTAAAGGAGGGTCCCAACCCGAAACGTCACCCATCCTTTTCCTCCAGAGATGCTGCCTGACCCGCTGAGTTACTCCAACGCTTTTTTGTCTATCTTTAACCTGCCAACATGCCTTTGGGAAACGGGGAGGAAAAACCCGGAATTCACGGTGGAAATCTACACGTTCACAGAGAGAAGGCAAGCTCTGCACAAACATTAAAAAATCTGGGTCCATCCCAGGTCACCAGAACTACGAGGCAGCTGCACTACCCGCTGCACCGTCGTGTCACCTGTAAATATTGGGCTTGCATTATTTGTTTGTTCTGACCACTTGTTGAAGAAATTTGCCGTCGAAAGCATATGTGCAGCAAGAGTGTTGTCTGCAAGACAAATCTGCAGATTATCTGCAAATAACATTAATAAAAAGATGACATCCTAATAAGATTTTTCTGCCAGAAGAATGTTTTATTGCTGATTTTGATGAGTGCATATGTTACAGTATTTTTATTATTATAGTCAAACCTCTTTGGCAACATTTCATGAAGCCAAACATAACATTGTACATATGAATCTGGACAGTGCAAGAGGACTGATGGTAACCTGTGGAAACGATCGCATTGTGAAGGTAATCTGCTTTCTCTGTTTGAAATGTCTTCATTTGACTTCTGAATCTCCAAGATTTTTGAGGGCAATTTAGAAACGTAGAAAATAGGCGCATGAGTAGGCCATTCGGCCCTTCGAGCCAGCACCGCCATTCAATATGATCGTGGCTGATCATTCAACATCAGTACCCAGTTCCTGCTTTCTCCCCATATCCCTTGGTTCCGTTAGCACTATGAGCTATATCTAACTCTCTCAAACACATCCAGTGAATTGGCCTCCTGTGGCAGAGAATTCCACAGATTCACAACTCTCTGGGTGAAAACTTTTTTCCTTATCTCAGTCCTAAATGGCCTACCCCTTATTCTTAAACTGTGATCGCTGGTTCTGGACTCCCCCAACATCGGTAACATTTTTCCTGCATCTAGCTTGTCCAATCCCTTAAGAATTTTATAGGTTTCTATAAGATCCCCTCCCCTCCTAAATTCTAGTGAATATAAGCCCAGTCGATCCATTCTTTCATCATATGTCAGTCCCACCATCCCAGGAATTAACCTGATAAACCTGCGCTGCACTCCCTCAATAGCAAGAGTGTCCTTCCTCAAATTAGGAGACCCAATTTACTGCACTGGTTCTGTGCATTACTTGTAAAGCAAATGATGGTATCACAGTGGTGCAGCTGGCAGAGCTGCTTCCTCACAGCGCCAAAGACCCAGATTAGATCCTGACCTCAGGTGCTGTTTGTGTGAAGTTTGCACATTCTCCCTGTGATCGGATTTGTTTTGTCTGGGCGCACCTGTTTCCTCCCACATCCCAAAGACATGCGGCTTTGTAGATTAATTGTCCTCTGCAACATAGCCCCCAGTGCATGGGGAGTGGATGCATAGAACTAGTGTGAACGGATGATCGATGGTTGGTATGGACTCGGTGGGCTGAAGGGCATGTTTCCATGCTGCACCTCTGAACTAAACCAAGCTACTGATTAGATTGACACATTGATAGCTTCATGAAGATGTGAAACATGTGAGGGTTGGTTCTGATTTGCTACAAGTTAGACTTCCATCTGCAACTAGTACCTAAGATTTAAGGACTGGGAAATAAGCAACAGAGTTGAGAAAGAGAATTGGAGTGAGTGAATTGAATATCATAGTACATTGCTAAAGAAAAACACTTCTTGAACAATTGACAAGAGAGTAAGATTTCACTGGTATAATGACTTTCAGTGCCAAAGGGTTTATTTGGTAACAATTTAAATTGTCATTGATGGAAGAGTATTTGAACACTCATTGGTTTGCCCAATCGGGCAGGGAGACCCGATTTACAATCGGTCTAATTCTCGCTTTAGAGTTTGAAACACAGATAGATAGAAACAAAGCAACATAGGAAATAGGTGCAGGAGGAGGCCATTTGGCCCTTCGAGCCAGCACCGCCATTCATTGTGATCATGACTAATCATCTACAATCAGTAACCCGTGCCTGCCTTCTCCCCATATCCCTTGATTCCACTAGCCCCTATCTAATGCTTTTAAATTCATCCAGTGATTGGCCTCCACTGCCTTCTGCGGCAGAGAATTCCACAAATTTACAACTCTCTGGGTGAAAAGGTTTCTTCTCACCTCAGTTTCTACAAAGGCTATTTATCTCTTTATTGATTATCACTCTGCACATATCGACTACCTGGTCTTGCTATGGTTGTATGGTTGGGGGACTTGCACTGCTGGTCTATCAGTGTAAACTGTAGAGCAGCAGTCACAGCCCTCATGTACCAATAATATTTTGTAGTTGGACTGACCTACATGCTTGCTAGAACCAAGTAAACCACTAATTATGCATGAGAATGAACTGGAAACTGGCATAGCGGTAGATTTGCTGCCTTACAGTGCCAGAGACCTGGGTTCAATCCTGACTACGGATGCTTGCCCAAACGGAGTTTGTACATTCTGCCCGTGACCTGCGTGGGTTTTCTCCGGGGTCTGTGGTTTCCTCCCACACTCCAAAGACGTACAGGTTTGTAGGTTAATCGGCTTGGTATAAATGTAAATTGTCCCTCGTGTGCGTAGGATAGTGTTAGTGTGCGGTGATCGGCGCGGACCCGGTGGGCCACAGGGTCTGGTTCCGCGCTGCATCTCTAAACTAAACTAAAATGGTAGTTGATCACTTTTCAATTATGAAATGTAACCTGTATCTCCGGGTGGATCAACGCACCCAAAAAAAAGTGTTTGTTGTCTGCCAAAACCTGATCTGTTTTTCTTCACCTTTCCCGTAGATCTGGGACATGACACCTGTTATCGGCTCCAGTCTAGCAACGGGATTTTCTTCCCATTGACTTCCAACCTCCATAACAATGCGCCTTTCACCTAAACAGTCTGGCCAGTTCTGCCCACTTGTTGCCAAGGAGACTGTGCGATTAAAGCTGACCAGACATTCCGGTGATAAACTTCTACTCTGCTGAGACGACTGGGTATTTACTTAGTAAACATTGCGTCCAATGCCATAAGCACAGGAAGAAACTCTACAACTAGAAATCTAAACCTATCTTTTCTGATGAAAGAACTGTAAAATAGTACTGATATTACATATGGTATATTCTATATTTATTCAGTCCTAGGCCTAACCTGATTTAATAAATGTCAATAACGAATCGAGTTTGTGGAAGATAATTTTTAGATGTGAAATGTGTGATTTATCTTGGTCAGAGTGCAATTTCGAAATGGTAAATTGGTGATTCTGGGTCTGTTTACAGTGCAATCGTTTTCAAAGTTGACTTAGATCTGCAAGACAGATTTCTGTCATATGCAGTTTGTGACCAGACAGGAGGCACTTTATAGGGAATTCAGGCTGCATTTTTTTAAAAATCAACTGTGGAAATGTTTGGGTGTACAGGAAAAAGATGGCCCAACAGCCAATTTCTTTCCAAAGGTGGTAAGTCAAGAGCACTGTTTTTCTTCCATGCTTGCAAATTAAGTAAATTATTTTGTTAAGTACATTATTTAAGCACAATTTGATAGAAGGGTGAAAGAATCCTAGCACTGTAGACGATCACTTCTTTGAATGTCCAGTGGAGACAGATTATTTCCCATTTTCACGGACTTGAGGGCTATTTGCATTTTGCAGAGTAGATTTTGAAATTAAACTTCCACACAGTTTGTAGTGCATTTAATTATCTCTTAGCTATATTTGGCTTGTTCAGATTAAAGGAGTAGTTGGTCTTATTTTATACAGATTATAGTTTCTGTTAGGACCTTTGATGGCACCAATGAACAGCTGTTTTGTGAATGTAGATGTTTGGTACAACTTCCTGGACCTGGCTTTTCATTTCCAATTTTGAATTGAGAAATTTTGCAGAAAACTCAAGAATGGTGAACAAAGTACTTCCTTTTTTTTTTACATGTCCAATTATTCGATGTAAATGATAGGTAATTTTGTTAACTGTGTATTTCCAACAGTCGTTCAAATAAGAAGTTAACTTTTGGTTATGTCCTATGTTTTTATTATTAACACAGACAAACAACCTGGTAGAAATTTTCATCAGATTAATTTTAAGAAACAAGGTGAAAAGGTGCTAAATTACCTTAAAATGCAACGGTAGCGTGATAAATTCCCGTGGTGAGTGTAAGAACTGGTGGTGTACTTTAAAATAAAATTAAACTGCATCTATGATATTTTTCACATTAGCAAATGGCAGTGTCTGACGATTTAAATGTGTTACAACTGCCCCATTACCGTTTAATTTAACATTCCACTCATTTGGAATCAGAAACTATTCTGAATGATTTCTTATTTTCAAATTTCCACTCCCAATTTTTCATCTCCCAGGGGGGAGAAATCCACCTTTGTTAGTCACTGTTGATCACAAGCAGGAATATTGACTACCTGTTGTAGTCACCTTCCAACTTTTTTTTCTATTCCAGTGAAGGTCAGAGAGGAGTACTTTCAGAGGATAATTTTGCCAGCGTTTAACACTATTGATCAATTCTCTCTCTTCTCCGTATTCCTATTGAGCTCACCCACTTCTAATGGGGCACTGGGTGATGGAACAAAAAGGGTGGCATAGAGGGGCATCAGTAGAGTTGCTCCATTGCAGCGCCAGAGACCCGGGTTCGATCCTGACCACGGGTGCTGTCTGTGTACAATATACTCCCTGTGACTGCATGGGATTTTTCTCTGGGTCCTCCCACATTCCAAAGACATGCAGGTTTGTCGGTTAATTGGCTTCAGTACATTGTCCCTATGGGTGGGATAGAACATGTGTACAGGTGATCGATGGTCGGCGTGGACTCGGTAGGCCAAAGGACCTGTTTCCACCCTTTATCTCTAAACAAAATTAAAATCGAGAAAATGAATTGCTTTGTTGAAAATTCAATGAAAGACCAGTTCTTTAGATATGTCATCTGTGTTGGGTTTAGAAAATCAATAATAGACTTTGCTTTGGATCAGATTCTCATTTGCATAGCTTAATATCTGAAATCTAACTTCCTTGGATGTCTGTTGAAAATAATACTAAGGAGCTGCAAAATGTATTTTAATTAGTTTGCAATATAGTACATAAACACCAAACAGCAGTTCATTGCTGCCATCAGTATACTTTTCTCCCAATGCGTGTAGATGCGTTTTCTAAAACCTGTTGAAATAACCTCTATTTTTGAGCAATTTGTTTCAATAGTCTTACACTCCCAAGTATTACTATTATCTAATATAAAAATACCAAGCATTGCTCAATACCTTGGTGTTTCACATAGAAGGCACCCTTCATGCTTCCGCTACTGTATTTGATGAGTTTCTGCTGTTATACTGTACATCAAAATGGCAATTACTGCCATAAAATAAACTAGCTTCCTAAATATGAATTTTGTGGGTCTTTTGCTATTCTGAATGGTGCACATTCACACATTTTACTTTGAACATATCATTTATGTATAAAGAATATGGACGTTTATTCCATTTAAAATTTGATAAAGGAGCTCTTAAATCTCAGTTTAAAAGTACAACTGCTTGAAAGGACTTTATATTCATATTTTAGCATTTGGCTATATTTTGCCATTTGCCAAGTCGGGTGGGGATTATTTATTTAGAAGTACGGTTACAGACAGGTTAGTTTCTGCTTTGACTTAATTTACAATTAGAATGTTTATCCTGAGCACAAAAGATTATGACCACGACCTTCAGTGAAGAGGTCGAAATGAGGAACTGCAGATGCTGGTTTACAAAGGAAAGACAAAATGCTGGAATAACTCAGTTGGTCAGGCTGTTTGGGACCCTTTTCAGATTGATTGCTGGGGTCTGTCAGGGCAATCACTCTGAAGAAGGGTCCTCGCATGAAACATTACCCATCTATCTTCTCCAGGGATGCTGCCTGAACCTCTGAGTTACTCCAGCATTTTGTGTCTTTCCTTCATTAAAGAGGAATGAGAGATTAAAATTATTTTTTTAATGAAATGTTGGGGATTACCTAAACTTCATTAAATCCAGAATCATTCTGAAAGCCATCAAGCAAAACCCGAAACTGATGGACATTTTGTGGTTCAACCAAATCCAACAATGAATGGAGAATCCAGTTACGTTCGAAAGCAGCAACTTGTGATCCAATGGATTCTTTATTGTCACCTGTACCAGCTACAGTGAAATACATTGTGTGCCTGCAGCTCAGCAAAACTATCCCTGTACATAAGCACAATTGCCCCAGTCAGTACAGTATGCACAGAACGGCCCACTGAGTCCACATGCAGGAAGTGCCATTTTAGTCCCAGCTGCAGCTGGTCATGGAGGCCCATTGCAGCCGTCGCCTCCATTTAAGTCATCCCACGATCCCATGTCCCTCTCCACGTCTGGCCCTCTTCAATCCTCGTTCACCAGGTGGACACCTCCCGCAGCTGATCGAGGGCGCAGAAGATAAGACCCCCTGGTTCCACTCACCGGGTTCTTTGTCCAGCGCCCGTCACCATCTCCTTCCACATCCTCTTTGTTTGCTGTGGCTTAGTAATGAATGTACTTGGCTAGATTGTTATATGCTTGATTGCCTTCACCACCTTCCTCAGGTAGTCTGTTGTTGATTCCAACTGCTCCGTGTAAAATAATTCCCTCCCCAATCCCCTATAAACTAACTCCATCTCACCTTATACCTATGGCTTCGTGTTTTGGACACCCGACCAATATGATGACAGTGTTAAGGACCTCACGGTGGAGTCACAGTCTGAAGAAGGGTCTCGACCAGAAACGTCGCCCATTCCTTCTCTCCAGAGATGCTGCCTGCCCACTGAGTTACTCCAGCATTTTGTGTCTATCTTCATGATAATGATGTTGCCTGAACGAGCATCAGTGTAAAAGATCCATCTGAAATAGAAGGAAAAAGTCATACTGTACAGCCAGGAAAAGGCCCTTCAGCCCATAATATCTGTGCCAACTATTATGCTTAACTGTATATTATTCTCATTTACCTGTATTTGGTCCATTGCATTCTATGGCTAAGTGGATCAACTAGTTGTCTACATCCTTGGATGTGGTGAGTGCCTTCAACACCACCTCAGGTAGTTGGTTCCATGGCAAATAATTCTCTCTGATCCCCTATAAACCAACAACATTTCTCTTTGTACTCGTGTCTTGTTTTAGACGCTGCACCCCAATATACATGGAAAGCTCTTAAGGATAGCGGAGTCAGGGGGTATGGGGAGAAGGCAGGAACGGGGTACTGATTGAGAATGATCAGCCATGATCACATTGAATGGCGGTGCTGGCTCGAAGGGCCGAATGGCCTCCTCCTGCACCTATTGTCTATTGAAAGCCTGCGCGAGATAACCACTTATGAGGTGTTTGCGCAATAATCAACCAGAACCGGAAAGAAAGTTCCTGTGGTGATATAGTAAGCAATAAGAATTTTTACCCTTCGGTGTAAAAATTCTTATTGTCTACCATATCTTTCCCCTCAATTCTGTATATATCCCTACACTTCACAACAGCAAGAATATGTATGAAAATCAAGCAGGAATCTATCATTTTTAATTTAGTTTAGAGATACAGCGTGGAAACAGGCCCTTAGGCCCACCCAATCTGCACCGACCAGCAATCCCCACGCATTAACGCTACCCTGCACACACTAGGGACAATTTTACATTTACTCTCTCTGGCATCCGTCCATCCGCGGGAGATGATGGTGCGGTTTGGCGTTATCCTGCTTGGAGAGGGGGATTTTTCATCTGCAGTTACATTTCCTTGTGTGATTGACTAGGCCTATCCGTGACTGGCAGATCCTCCCACAGGTGAGGTCATCTCGGGTCATTCTGGGAAGTCCGTGGCTGCTGTCTTTGACCATATCGCGGCGTTGGCGCCTGTGCTCCAGGGTCTTGAACCACATACTGTCGTGATGTTTCATGCCCGCCTGGAGGTCCTTCCTCCACCTGCCACGGTCCTCAGCAGCCGCCTCCCAGTTGTCAGTGTCGATATGGAAGCTCATCATATCCCTTTTAATTGTGTCCTTGTAGCGGAGCTTTGGTCTCCCTCTTGGTCTCCGAGCATTGGCAACCTCCCCATAAAGCACGTCCTTGGAGATGCGCCCATTGTCCATCCTGTGTATATGTCCAAGCCAGCGGAGACACTTCTGCTTGAGGATAGCAGGGTTGCTAGGCATGTTGGTTGGAGAGAGGACAGATTCGTTGGTGAAGAAACTCCCAGGATGCGTCGAAAATGGAAGTTATTCAATTTCCGCTCTTGATGTTGATAGGTCGTCCAAGCTTCACTACTGTAAAGTAGCGTGCTCAATACGCAGGCTTTGTAGACAGTGACCTTGGTTTTGGTTGTGAGTTTCCTGTTCTTCCATGCCTGCTTGGTTAGTCTCCCGAAGGTGGTTGCTGCCTTTCCTGTGCGTGAGTTGATATCCTCATTCAAAGAGAGGCTATCAGTCACCATGGATCCCAGTAAAGTGGTGTTTCGGCTGATTTGAGGGGGGAGCGGAGTGCCCTGACCCATGACATTGTCAGTCAATATTCATTGCAGGCATGAGACATCCTGTCCATTAGCCTTTGAAGTCCACCTTCCATTGGAGCGATGAGTGCAGCATCATAGCGTCCAGGAGTTCTCTCAGGAGCACAGTTTTCACCTTCGTCTTGGCCTTTAATCTTGCTAGATTGAAGAGTTTCCCATCATTTCTGGTGTGGAGGTCGACTCCTTCCGTGTCTGTCCATTTACATTTACACCTAGACAATTAACCTACAAACCTATACGTCTTTGGAGTGTGGGAGGAAACTGAAGATCTCGAAGAAAACTCGGTCACAGGAAGTTCGTACAAACATCGTACAGACAACACCCATAGTCAGCATCAAACCTGGGTCTCTGGCGCTGTAACAGAGTAGGTCTACGCTGTGCCACCGTGCCGCCCTAATTAATATAAACCAATCCTGAGACCATGGAGTAATCAAATTTTGCTCTCCACATTACCTCCCCTCTCAAGTACCAGGCCATCTTGAGGATTTTCTTATTTGAGACAGCTACAGGTCTTTCTTTATATCAGTTGGCTACTTAGACTACATGTACACAGTTGTACTTCAGTCACTTAATCATTAATCCCACTCCCTGCTGGCTTTGAGGTAATTGGATTTATTAGAGCCACATATCCTCAATCCATGCTATATTACACCGTGTTCCTCTCAGGAATGTTACCTGCACAACGCTACTCAGGAATGTACCTAGTTAGTTCATGATCCTCAAATCATACAAGTGAATGTAATGTCCTCACTGAGTCTCCAAGGGACCAGTTTTATGGGCCTGAGAAGGGATCTTGAATATTCTGACCCACTTTGTTTTTTGTTGGAGTAACTCAACGGGACAGACAGCATCTCTGGAGAAAAGGAATAGGTGGCGTTTCGGGTCTGAAGAGGGATCATCAATCTGAAGAATGGTCTCGACCCGAAAGGTTGCCGATTCCTTTTCTCCAGAGATGCTGTCTGACCCACTGAGTTACTCCAGATCTCTGTGTCTGCATGATAAAGAGAATGTTATGGGGTCCAGCACTTTTTTTTAAACTCAAGAACCCAGCATCTGCAGTTCCTTTTGTCGCCATTATTCTGATTCTAAACTTCTTTTGTTTGCACAAGATTCTGCCTCACTTTATAATCAATAATAATTTTTTTTTAATTAAAATTTTTATTTGTCATATGTATGTTGGCACAGGGTCAACGGTACAATGAAATATATTTGACAAGACAACGGGTCACCTCAGCAGTAATATTCCAAGGATAAATAAGATAAAAAATGACATTAGTAAGATAAAAAGGCAATAATAAAAATAATCAACATATATGATTTGAAATGTGTTTATGAGTTCAGAAGCCTGATGGTAGAAACTGTTCTTAAGTCTGGTGGTACACGCAGCCATACTCCTGTATCGTCTGCCTGACGGTAACAAGGAGAACAGCCTGTGTGTTGGGTGGCTGTCCTTGATGATGCTGCGTGCCTTCCACAGGCACCGCCGGGAGAAAATGTCCTGAACGGCCGGGAGACAGTTGCCAGTGATGTGCTGTGCTGTCTTCACCACTCTCTATAATGATTTGTAGCTGTGGACAGAACAGTTCCCATACCAGACTGTAATGCAGCCCGTCAGCAGGCTCTCGATGGTGCATCTGTAGAAGTTTGTGAGGATGCTGGCGTTCATGCCAAACTTCCTCAGTGGTGTGCCTGTGTTGAGGATCAGTGAGGAAGAGGTGTGGCTGCCAATTCTCACCACCTGGGGCCTGCCTGTCAGGAAATCGAATATCCATCCGCAGATGGAAGTCTCCAGTCCAAGATCAAGGAGCTTGGGGACGAGTTTTGAGGGAATAATAGTGTTGAATGCCGAGCTGTAGTCAATAAAGAGCATTCTCACATATGTATTTCCTTTGTCCAGGTGGGTGAGCGCAGTATGTATTGCCACGGCGATAGCATCGTCCGTGGCCCTGTTTGGTCTATATGCAAACTGAAGAGGGTCCAAGGTGTCAGGGAGAGAGGAGCAGATGTGAGTTTTGACTAGTCGCTCGAAGCACTTCATGATGACTGATGTCAGTGCGACAGGACGGTAGTCACTTAAACAGGAGGTTACTGGTTTCTTTGGAACAGGAACGATGATGGACGCTTTGAAGGAGGTGGGAACCACAGACTGACTCTGAGAGAGGTTGAAGATGTTGGTGAACACCTCTGCCAGTTGATCAGCCCACGCTCTGAGGGCCCGCCCTGGAATACCATCCGGCCCTGGAGCTTTGCGGTCGTTGACCTTTTTGAAGGATCGCCTCACGTCTGCCATTTGTAAGGACAGTGTGGTAGTCCCCCTGTACACCTGTGGACTCATGGTGGGCGCTGTGTTGTCTGCATCGAACCGGGCATAAAAGGTGTTGAGCTCGTCCGAGAGCGATGCGGTCGGCTGAACAGTGCTCCTGTTTTTCCCTTTGTAGTCTGTAACGCAGCGTAATCCACTCCACATGCGTCTGGAGTCTGAGCTGTAGTAGTTAGATTCCACTGTTTCTGTAGTCTCTCTTGGCTTTCCTGATGGACTTCCGGAGGTCATATCTGGCTACCTTGTTGGCGTTGAGGTCGCCTGAGTTGAAGGCAGTAGTCCGTGCTTTAAGTTTAGCACCGATTTCCTGTCCGACCCAGGGTTTCTGATTTGGGTAAGTGCAGCTAGTGGCTTTTGGAACCACATCATCGATGCACTTACTTATGTAGCCTAAGACAGAGTCTGTGTATTCGATGATATTGCCTTCTGCTGTGTCTTCAAACATCTGCCAGTCAGTTGTGTCAAAGCAGTCCTGTAAGGCCTCATCAACCTAATTGTTCCATTTATATATGACACTGGAAACCGGTTTTTCCTGTTTTAGTTTCTGCCTGTATGCAGGCAGCAGTAGAATGGAACAGTGATCTGCCTTACTAAAAGCAGGGCGAGGGAGGAGCTTATAACAGTCTCTGAATGGGGTGTAACAATGGTCCAGGGCCTGCTCTCCCCTAGTGGGAAAAGTGATGTGTTGGAAGTATTTTGGGAGAACCTTCTTCATATTGGCTCTGTTGAAGTCTCCCAGAACAATGAACGCAGCCTCAGGATGGGAGTTCTCCAGCACATTTACAATCCCATACAGTTCGTCCAGGGCTAGAGATTTATCAGCCTGTGGGGGAGGGGGGATGTAAGCAGCAGTAAGGAGGACTGAACTGAACTCTCTGGGGAGGTAGAAAGGTCTAGCTTTAATGGTCAACAGCTCCAGAACCGGGGAGCAGCGTATAGTTAAAACGCAGACATCCATGGCCCACGAAGAGTTAACCATAAAGCACACTCGCCCTCCTCTCGACTTGCCTGAGTCCTTCGTTCTGTCTTGTCGGTAGACGGAGAAACTCCCCGGAGTGACAGCACAGTCGGGTACGCTGGTCTCCAGCCACGTCTCCATGAACGCCAGAACAAAGCAGTTTTTAATGTCCCGATGGTGTTCGATCCGTGCGCGCAACTCGTCTAATTTATTGTGCAGGGATTGCACATTAGCTAACAGAATGCTGGGCAGAGGGGGTTTGTTACTTCTTCGCCGACTTCTGCACAGCTTCCCTCTCTTTGCTTTCCTCTCTGCTTTCCTCCTCCACTGTGCAGGTAGACAAAACACCCAGGGGAGGCCGTCGTCTGTGTTATCAATAGCTGGCTTAAAGTCCGCGTTGGCTGACCTTCCTATCTCCAAAAGTGTCTGTCTTCACTCATATTGCTTTATTTGTAAAACTATTAATTGCAAATTGTACTGGGCCACTTGACCACTCTACAATGTTATAACACACTCTACAATGTTATAACACAGAGGTGCAGTGGCAGGGTTGTTGCCTTACAGTGCCAGAGACCTGGGTTCAGGCCTACCGGAAATTGGAGGAACAGCACCTCATATTTCGCCTGGGCAGCTTGCAGCCCAACGGTATGAACATCGACTTCTCCAACTTTAGATAGTTCCTCTGTCCCTCCCTTCCCCTCCACCTTCTCAGATCTCCCTCTATCTTCCTGTCTCCACCTATATCCTTCCTTTGTCCCGCCCCCCTGACATCAGTCTGAAGAAGTATAAGAAAATAACTGCAGACGCTGGTACAGATCGAAGGTATTTATTCACAAAATGCTGGTGTAACTCAGCAGGTCAGGCAGCATCTCGGGAGAGAAGGAATGGGTGACATTTCGGGCCGAGACCCTTCTTCAGACTGAAGAAGGGTCTCGACCCGAAACGAAACAATATATATCTGACCCACTAATTGTACCCGTCCTGTCTCCCCCCCTCCCTCTCTCCCCCCTCCCTCTCCCCCTCCCTCTCTCCCCCCCTCCCTCTCTCCCCCCCTCCCTCTCTCCCCCCCTCCCTCTCTCCCCCCCTCCCTCTCTCCCCCCCTCCCTCTCTCCCCCCCTCCCTCTCTCCCCCCCTCCCTCTCTTCCCCCCCTCCCTCTCTCCCCCCTCCCTCTCTTCCCCCCCTCCCTCTCTCCCCCCCTCCCTCTCTCCCCCCACCCTCTCTCCCCTCTCCCTCTCTCCCCCCTGTGGACTGTGGGTACTGTCTGTATGGAGTTTGTATGTTCCCCCCATGACCCACATGGGTTTTTCCTGGCTGTTTTGGTTTCCCCCCCACACTCCAAAGGCCTGCAGGTTAATTGATTTTGGTAAAAATTGTAAATTGTCCCTAGCGTGTAGGACAGTGCTCGTGTACAGGGATCACTGCAAGGGCCTGTTTCTGCGCTGTATCTCGAAACTAAACCAAACAAACCACTCATCTTTCATTTGTATTGGGGCGCAGTGTTCAGCAAGTGCACATGTGTAAAAGAAGAATCCAGAAAAACAGCATTAGCCGAGTGGGATTTGCGTGGCAAACCAGTTGGTTCTTCCAGAGCCAGAAATTAGCATTCATATCGAGAGGACTAAAATATAAATGCAAGGATGTAATGCTGAGGCTTTCTTTGTAAGGTGCTGGTCGGGCCACATTTGGAATACTCTGAGCAGTTTTGGGCCCTGTATCTGAGGAGAGATGTGCTGGCTTTGGAGAGGATCCAGAGGAGGTTGACGAGAATGATCCCGGGGACGATTGGATTAACGTATGAGGAGCAGTTGAATGCTCTGCGCCTGTACTAGCTGGAGTTTAGAACGATGAGGGGGGGGGGGGGGGGAAGGATAATGAAAGGCCTAGATAGAGTGGAAGTGGAGAGCATGCTTCCAGTAGTGTGAGAGTCCAGGATCAGAGGGCACAGCTTCAGAATAAAAGGACGTAACATTAGAATGGAGATGAGGAATTGCTTTAGCCAGAGGTAGGTAAATCTGTGGAATTCATTGCTACGGTGGAGGCCGCACCGATCCCCGCACATTAACACTATTCTACACACACTAGGGACAATTCTACATTTATACCAGGCCAATTAACCTACAAACCTGTACATCTTTGGAGGGTGGGTTGGAAACCGAAGATCTCGGAGAAAACCCACACAGGTCACATAGAGGAGAACATACAGACAAAAATCCGTACAGACAAGCACCCGCAGCCAGGATCGAACCCGAGTGTCTGGCGCTGTAAGGCAGTAGCTCTACCGCTACGCCACCGTCTCTCCCCAGCCCCTGTCATCTGTCTCATCTGTCTCCTATCACTTTGAGGCCCTCTGAGGGGGCGCTATGAACTGTTTATGTATTGTGCTGTTATGGTTATGTGCCATTTAGTTGTTCGTTTATTAGTACCTGAACTGATGTACAGCACTTTGGTCAACGTGAGTTGTGTTTAAATGTGCTATACAAATAAAATTGACTTGACTTGACATGACCTACCAGAAGACACCTATCTCCCCTCAGCTTCTCCTAATGGTGGCCTTGGCAGACCTCCTCCCTAACCCCGATCCTCACCACCCCCTCACACCCCGCCCTTCCTAGTACCCACAGTCAAAAGTGACACAGTCGCCAGGATGCATAGGTGCAGATTTAACATGAAGCTGACCACTTGAATCCCATTTTGCGACTAGAATATTTATCTTGGTGGGGGATCCTGCTCTGAGAACCCACAGTCCATGGCCACACGTGAAGCAGTGCCGGATTAACATAGTAGCAAAAGTAGCATTTGCTACGGGCCCCGCGCTTTCGAGGGGCCCACGCCAAATGCTTAAAATCGGCATCCCACTGGGGGGCGCTGTGTTGCGCGCGACGCTCCCCAACCGCCGCGGTTTGAATGTGTTGGCGGGGCTGTGCGGACCAATGGGCAGCCGTGGCGTCACCGCCCAACCGCCAACCCCGGGACACGGATCCTCACCTCTCCACACGCACCCAGAGGGTGAGGGTCAGTGTTGGAGGGGGTGAGGGTCTGTCACCGACCGGGTTGCCGGGTGAGATGGGGTGGTCGAATCGCTCTTCTTGCTTGCCTAGGTGTTGTTACTACTTTATTTCTTCTACGTGGTTGTATTACTAGTTCTTGTACAAATAAAGTTGATTTCTGTGTGTTACATGTTACAGAATATAAAATATATTCTGTGTTACATCAGCTCACCACCCAAAAACACAACACATACCTTTTCATTTCCTGGCGTTCACATGTTTATTTATGTTTTAATATTTGTGTATTTTTTTTAATTTAAGGCCCCTTTATTACATATGCTAGCTTAATCCGGCCCCTGACATGAAGTCTGAAAAAAACAATCTTTTTTATTTTCGCCTGACACAAGTTAACCTGAATAAAGCTTAATCAACTCTGTGAGTAATTCTGTCACGGCTTTCAGAGTAATAACTGTGTAAGTAAACATGTGGAGGCCAAGACATTGGGTGTTTTTGCAGCAGAGTTTGGTAGGTTTTTGGTTCGTAAGGGTGTCACCGGTTGCAGGGAGAAGGCAGGAAAATGGGGTTGAGAGGAAAAATAGATCAGCTATGATCAGATGAGTCAAATTTGATCGACTTGATCAAATGGATAGACTTGATGGGCCGAATGGCCAAGCTCTGCTCCCATGTCCTATGGTCTTATATTATTGCATTTAAGCTGCGTAGCTGTGATAACATTCCTGCAGTACAAGAAAAATACTTTAACTGATCAACAGAAACTGAGATAAGCTAAACACAATGTAACACATTTACAAAAAAGCTCAACTAACAAGACATTAAATACACCAACAATGAATGAACTGTGAAAATGATTTTGTTTTCCACATTGTCTAACCTCAAATCAGCAAAAGCATTTATTCTCCAAAATTAAAATTCTGAAGTTTGCCATTCACAAAAAAATCACAGAAATAGAGTTGAATCAAAATGTTTGCATGTAAAGTACTTCAGAAATATTCCTCACTCCCATCCACAGAACACCTCAACAGAAAAGGGCAAGCCTAATGATGTCCAGAGCAAGCTCATGGTGCCAGAACAATGCATGGAGGCTCTCCACACCCTGCCAGTTAATAGGTAACTCTTGTGCTGGGAGGAGCTACAAACTCAAAGGATTCTGGGATAACCACAATGGGTTCCTGAGTAGAAGCTTCACAGGAAATGTTTTTGTGTTTAGATTTTTTGACAGGGGTTCACAAACTGCATCTTTCACTTTAAGGCAGAATGGTAAGTTCCTTTGTGTAAATGTCTTTGTGTTTCTTTGCTTAGGAGCTCCTGTAAGGGCTCGATGTGGAAAGTTCTGACAGTGAGGGGGGTGTAAGTTGTGCAGGTGAGAGAGAGAAAAAAATAAGTTCACACCCAGTTTACGGTGGACAGAGAGTTCAGTTTCAACAGTAGAGATGAAAGAAACGACTCCCCGGTAAAGTGTTAAAATCAATTGGAAAGGCAGCACGTCAGTACCTTCCATCTGATACCTAACTCATCAGGTTTGGTGACATTGTTCAGATTAAAGGGACATGCAACCTTGAATATATTTGAATAGATATCTTTACTTCCTGAACATTGGAGAGTATACAGGGTTTTTCTTTTACCATTTGTGCTAACTTCTTCAAAGGTAATATTGGAGAAACTGTTGAAAGCTGAGTTTGTGTTTTGTATTTATTGCAAACCTCTCCAGAAACAAAGAAACCCAAACAGCAAGTTTTGGAGTTAATTCGACATGAATTCCAGAATACTTCAGAATATAAGCAACACCATCTAACATAAATCAGTTAAAATCTTTAACCCTTTGAACACTAAATATGATTTGAGTTAATAGTGTGTTATTCCCTAGCCCTTCACCTAGACATTCACCTAGCCCACAGCTAACAATGGCCTGTTTCCTTTATCATCATTACTGATTTGCATATCTTTAATTCATTTGTTCTATATCTCTTTATATCACTGTCTATATCTCTTGTTTCCATTTCCCCAGACTCTCAGTCTGAAGAAGGGTCTCGACCCGAAATGTCACCTATTCCTTTTCTCCAGAGATGGTGTCTGATCCGCTGAGTTACTCCAGCTTTTTGTGTCTTTCCATAAATATTACATAGAAGTAGCAGGCTCAATACTGAGACCATTCTTAGACACACATTTTTGTGGGCTTAAATGTTCAGTACCCTAACTACCTTACTGCTTGTCGCTCTCTCTGTCTGCCTCTTTTGTCTTTTATGGAGGATGGAATTATTCTATTTTTGTTGGAGAGCATAACGCTCTTGAGTCTCAAGATGGCAGGTTCAAGCACCTTGAGAATGAAGACTGAAGTCTAAGATCACTAGTTAGTGGAGTAACAAAGGCATGATGTAATTGTGAGAGCAGCTGTCTTACAGCTGAGACAAGAGCCTGGATTTAGTTGAATGCAACTTAGAGTCATGGAGTCATACAGTGTAGAAACAGGCCCTTTGGCCCAACTTTCCTAACGGTGGCGCAGCGGTAGAGTTGCTGCCTTACAGCGAATGCAGCACCGGAGACTCGGGTTCGATCCTGACTACGGGCGCTATCTGTACGGAGTTTGTACGTTCTCCCCGTGACTTGCATGGGTTTTCTCTGAGATCTTCGGTTTCCTCCCACACTCCGAAGACGTACAGGTATGTAGGTTAATTGACTGGGTAA
This sequence comes from Rhinoraja longicauda, assembly GCF_053455715.1. Classification (NCBI taxonomy): domain Eukaryota; kingdom Metazoa; phylum Chordata; class Chondrichthyes; order Rajiformes; family Arhynchobatidae; genus Rhinoraja; species Rhinoraja longicauda. The sequence continues at coordinate 41,136,319 of NC_135965.1, read as the reverse complement.
ATGTAAAAATTGTCCCTAGTGTGTGTAGGATAGTGTTAATGTGCGGGGATCGCTGGGCGGCGCGGACTCGGTGGGCTGAAGGGCCTGTTTCCGCGCTGTATCTCTAAATTGAAAAATCTAAACATGTCCCAGCTACACTAGTCCTACCTGCATGCGTTTGGCCCTTATCCCTTTAAACCTGTCCTATCCATGTACCTGTTTAATTGTTTCTTAACTTGTTGCCTGTCCTTAACACGTATTCATTTGGAAACGTTATCTTGTTGGTTGCGTTGGCAGTTGCAGCTGGTGATCCATCCACAAATAGAAACATTTCTTCCATCGAACGCGTCCAAAGGCAGGCAGCTCGATTTGGTACAAATACCTATGAGAGAGATGCGAGTGTTACCAAACTTCTAAATTCATTGGGGTGGAACCCACTCCAAGACAGAAGTAAAGCCCACCGTTTGACCTGTTTTTACAAAATGTTAAATGGTCATCTCGACATAGATTACCAAATCTACACCAAACCCAAACCTGTCAGGAGCAGACGAGGGCATTCGATTCAATTGTATACACTTGAATTTAGAAGGAAGAGAGGGGATCTTATTCGAAACATATAAGATTATTAAGGGGTTGGACACGTTAGAGGCAGGAAACACGTTCCCAATGTTGGGGGAGTCCAGAACCAGGGGCCACAGTTTAAGAATAAGGGGTAGGCCATTTAGAACAGAGATGAGGAAAATCTTTTTCAGTCAGAGAGTTGTAAATCTGTGGAATTCACTGCCTTAGTGGAGGCCAATTCTATGAATGCATTCAAGAGAGAGCTAGATAGAGCTCTTAAGGATAGCGGAGTCAGGGGGTATGGGGAGAAGGCAGGAACGGGGTACTGATTGAGAATGATCAGCCATGATCACATTGAATGGCGGTGCTGGCTCGAAGGGCCGAATGGCCTACTCCTGCACCTATTGTCTATTGTCTAATTCGAGATACCAACTACCAAGACAGATGTGTATAGCAATTCATTCTTCCCTCGCACAATTAAAGCATGGAATAGTCTTCACCCAACTATTGTTACTCAACCAGACGCAACTAAATTTAAGGTAGCTCTTCTTCTCCAAGACGCCCTTCTTGCTTAAGTCCATACTCCGCCACCTCCAGTTTAAATTCCATTTGGAATATTTTGGAGGACCAAGGACCAAGCGTGTCCAGAGGCAGCAACTAGCGCTGCCCATGAAACTCATCTGAAAAGCCTGTTTTGATTGAAAAAAAGCCAGCTTAGTTGTGCTCTGTGGTTTGGTTTAGTTTATTATTGTCACGTGTACCGAAGTACAGTGAAAAGCTTTGTGTTGCGTGCTAACCAGTCAACGAATAGATGATACATGATTCTAATCAAGCCGTCCGAGGTGTACAGATACAGAATAAAGGGTATAATGTTCAGTGCACGATAAAGTCCAGTTAAAGATAGTTCAAAGGTTTCCAATGACATAGATGCAAGGTCAGGACTGCTCTCTAGTTGGTTAGAGGACAGTCTCCATTGGTCTTCAATATCTTTGTCAGAAGCATTTAATAATGGGAATAAATGGCGCAGTGGTAGAGTTGTTGCCTTACAGCGTCAGAGACCTTGGTTCGATCCTGACTGCAGGTGCTGTCTGTATGGAGTTTGTATGTTCTCCTTGTGACCTGCGTAGGTTTTCTCCTGATGCTCCGGTTTACTCCCACACTCCAAAGACATACAGGTTTGTAGGTTAATTGGGTTTGGTAAAGATTGTAAATTGTCCCTAGTGTGTAGGATAATGCCAGTGTAAAGGAATAGCTGGTCAGCATGGACTCGGTGGGCCGATGGGCTTGTTTCCGCACTGTATCTCTCCACTATACATAGATTTTCAGAAGGCCTTCGATAAGGTGCTTCGGTCAGGCTGCTTAGGGAAGATGAGAGGGCCCATGTATTGAAGGAAAGTTACTAGCATGGATAGCGAGTTGGCTGGTTGCAGAAGGCAAAGAGTTGCAATAAAAGGTGCTTTTTCAGGTTGGCTGCCAGTAACTAGTAGAGTTCAATAAGGGTCGGTGCTGGGGACACTTTTCTTCACGTTGTATATTAATGATTTGGATAAGGGGACTGAAGGCTTTGTGGCCAAGTTTGCAGATGATGCTGCAGGCAGTGTAAGGAAACAAGGACTCTGCAGAGAAGTGGCAGGTGAAATTCAGTACAGCAAAGTGCGGGGTCGTGCATTTTGGTAATAAGAATAAAGGCGTAGATTATTTTCTAAATGGAGAGAGAATCCAGAAATCGGAGGTGCAAAGGAACTTGGAAAAAGTTAATTTGCAAGTCGAATCGGTAGTACAAAAGGCAAATTCGATGCTAGCATGTATATTAAGAGGCCTAGAATACCAAAACAGAGATGTAATGCTGTAGCTCTATAAGGCGCTGGTCAGGAGTACTGTGAGCAAATTTGGGCCCCAAGTTAGGAAAAGGGGACGCATGCAGGTACAGCAGGCAGTGAAGAAAGCCAATGGAATGTTGGCCTTCATAACACGAGGAGTTGAGTATAGGAGCAAAGAGGTCCTTCTGCAGTTGTACAGGGCCCTCGTGAGACCGCACCTGGAGTACTGTGTGCAGTTTTGGTCTCCAAATTTGAGGAAGGATAGATATTCTTGTTATTGAGGGCGTGCAGCGTAGGTTTACTAGGTTAATTCCCGGAATGGCGGGACTGTCGTATGTTGAAAGACTGGAGCGACTAGGCTTGTATACACTGGAATTTAGAAGAATGAGAGGGGATCTTATCGAAACGTATAAGATTATTAAGGGGTTGGACATGTTAGAGGCAGGAAACATGTTCCCAATGTTGGGGGAGTCCAGAACCAGGGGCCACAGTTTAAGAATAAGGGGTAGGCCATTTAGAACGGAGATGAGGAAAAACTTTTTCAGTCAGAGAGTTGTGAATCTGTGGAATTCTCTGCCTCAGAAGGCGGTGGAGGCCAATTCTCTGAATGCATTCAAGAGAGAGCTAGATAGAGCTCTTAAGGATGGCGGAGTCAGGGGGTATGGGGAGAAGGCAGGAACGGGGTACCGATTGAGAATGATCAGCCATGATCACATTGAATGGCGGTGCTAGCTCGAAGGGGGTTTGCAGAGCTGTGCCTGAAGTCCGCAGTGTACAGGGTGAACAAGAATGGAGCTACCACTGTTCCCTGCGGAACCCCAGTGCTGCAGACCACCCTGTCCGAGACCAGGTCCTTTGTCCTCTCATACTGCGGTCGGTTGGTGAGGTAGTCCAGAATCTAGGATGTGAGATGGTGATCCACTCCTGTGCGCTCCAGCTTGCCCCCCAGAAGCCTCGGCTGGATGGTGTTGAATGCACTGGAGAAATAAAAGAGAAGACTTAATGCCAGAGGAGACTTGAGGGTCCGAATAGCCTAATTCTGCTCCTATGACTTATGAACATGAAGATATAGGCACAAAATGCTGGAGAAGCTCAGCAGGTTAGGCTGCACCTTCTGGAGTCAGGGGTCACCTTTGGGTCAGGACCTGATTCATCACCTATCCATTGTCTCCAGAGATGTTGCCTAACCCATTGACTTACTCCAGCATTTTGTGTCCATGGTATAAACCAGCATCTGCAGTTCCTTGTTATTATATAGAACAGTACAGCACAGGAACACAAAGTCCACGCCGAACATGATGCGAAATTAAACTAATCAGAAATGTGTTGTAAAAAAATATAGTTCATATATTGACTTTAAAAAATTCTAAATCTTTCAAACATAAGCAGAAAATTATTTCAGTGGAGAAAAAGTAGTAGAAATCCCAAGACATAACAATAAACAAAGAAGTGCTAGTGGTCCACTGTCAATTGAAAATACTGTATAATCACTGAAGAGGTGCCCAACATTAATCAAGCCTGTATTTAGTTCCCCACCCCTACAATTTTATTCCTAGACCTTAAACTAGGTACCGAGCATTTAATTGTGTAAGTCCAACAGATATTTATTCAATGATGTGCAGGCTACCACAATATTTGCTTTCACTGTGTAGAAAGTTGCTAGCTATTTTCCTGGATGCCTTTCACAAATCGGATCAATGCAGTTGGAACTAGTGCATGGCTGTTCAGGACCAGAATCTCAAAGCAACTAATCTGAGTCCTGCATTGCCAGTGAGAGCTGTTAAATAGAAGGGTCTTGCGCCACCTAGTGAGCAAGGTGGGGATTATCCTTCATGAAGTTAGCACTGGTTTGGAAGAATTTTGGTTCTATTCCTTTCATTGATCTCTCAGACTAAATTGAACGAGCTATGAGGTTGGGCATAGATTATAGCAGAACAGCGCAGTGGCACAGTTGGCAGAGCTGCTGCCTGACAGTGCCTCGTGTATGTGTAGGAAGGAACTGCAGGTGCTGGTTTACATTGAAGATAGAAACAAAATGCTGGAGTAACAGCGGGCCAAGCAGCATCTCTGGAGAGAAGGAATGGGTGACATTTCGGGTCGAGATCCTTCCGTCTGATGTAGGGTGTCAACCCGAAACGTCGCCCATTCTCTCAAAGTTGCTGCCTGTCCTGCTGAGTTACTCCAGCATTTTGTGTCTATCTAGGTGAATAAGAGGCCATCTTTTGGGAACTTAAGGGGATTGACAGGGTAGATGTGGAATTGAGGTTTATGAGTCTGGTGTGTTTTGAACCAAGAGTCACAGTCTCAAAAATAATGAGGATGTAATTCAGGCCACAAATGAGAAGAAATTTCTTCTCCCAGAAGGTGGTAAATCTTTGGAAATCATTAAGAGCATTGCTAGACATGGAACTGAGAACAAGGAATGCATACACAGATCTTTGGGGAAAAAAAGTTAAGATGTTAAGGAAATTGGGAAATTTGGTGTTACTTGGGATCGAGGAGCTGAGGTCAACCAAGATCTTCTTGAATAGTGGTGCAAGAAAGAGACAGAATGGCTTACTCCAAATACTACTCGTGTTCTTTTGTTCAATATCAGTTTATGTGACTCAGTGTTTAAGTTTATTGGGTGATATTCTGCTTCATTAAAATAATGCTACATACACTAGGTTCAATGTTGTTGCTAATTAATTGTATTTCTCTTTAATAAAACAAGAAAAGGGAGGAGAAAAATAAAATAAATATATCAAGATCTATAATGACCAGAAAGAAGTGTTTATTTTCTCTAGTGTTGGATCCCTTCATTGTTAGATCTCCCATTTTGTCAATTCCTTGCGTGAGCCATGGTGCTTTAGAAAGGCACCAAGCAATCATTAGGAGAGTCCTCTTCTGTTTTAAGCTCCTGTAGCAGCAGAATTAGGTATTGGATTTTGCCAGTGAAAATTCTTATCTCCTGCATATGGACAAAAGAAGAACTTGTACCTGTAGCAACCTTGGGATTCGAGAATTGTTCTGAATTGTACATGGTGTTCTCATTTAGAAACATGAAAGACTGCGATAAAACAAAAAATGCTTAATTGTATAAAATAATGGCAATTATTGATCACAGAATTATTGCAAAAAGTTATGGGATGCAAAAAAGTTTGCTGGATTAAAAAAAATTTTTTTTTTTAACCTTGGGTTCTGCTGGGTTTGCAGCTAAATTGGGTTTAGTTTAGAGATAGAACATGGAAAGAGGCCCTTTGGCCCACTGAGTCGACGGTGAGCATCGAACACCTTGGTTCGTTATCACACTTTCACAATCAATCCATACGCATGAGGGGCAATTTTACAGAGGCCAATTAATCTACAAATCAGCACGTCATTATCATGTGGGAGTAAACCGAAGTACCCGGAGAAAGCCCATCCCGTCACTGGGAGAACGTGCAAACTCCACACAGGCAGTACCCAAGGTCATGATCGAGCCAGATGTAGACAGAAAATGCTGGAGAAAATTAGCGGAGTAGACCCGTCAGAAGGGTCTCGACCCGAAAATTCACCTGTTCCTTCTATTCGGAGATGCTACCTGTCCCGCTGAGCTACTCCAGCATTTTGTGTTGATCTTCAGTGTGAACCAGCATCTGCAGTTCCTCCCTACACACGTCATGACCGAGCCCCTGTCTCAGGAGCTGTGAGGTAGCAACTCTACCAGCTGCGCCATTGTCATTCGAAGGGGTTGTAAAATTGAATTATGAAACTCTTGGTTACGGAGAAGAACGTTGCATGAAATATTTCTGTCACCTTTCTGCACCTGCATAATCCTCGCGTTGTTATTGAGTGACTAATTGATCACTACTCTCAATGGAGTTAATTATCACACTCTGGCCTGTGAAATCGTCATTAAGGCTCGCCAAATAAATAACGCTGCATGAAGAAAGCAAAGAGTGAAATAACAAAAGGAAGGGAAATAAGCGCAAAGTGAATATGAACAATTTTTTTTTTTTAAAGCCCTTTGTACCAGAAATCAAAGGACATAATTTGTGCTTCCAGGCTGAAGGTGTTGCCAAATAGGGCGGAGCTTTTACTTGAAGATTTATGGGAAAACTGTGACCGTTTCCTGAAATCTAAAGCTGTGGAGTCATTTCTAACTTGCAATAAGAATGGTGGGTACACTGCAATTTCGTGCCGGATGTAAAGATATCTCAATAAACAAAACTAGTTTAGTCAGAACGCATTCACCTCACCTGGAGGGATGCTTTCAGTTATACTTTCCTTTGACCTCTCTCCAGCTTCCTCGCTTTCCTCCCCACCTCGCCCTCACCCCCATCTTTCCTCCCCACCTCGCCCTCACCCTCACCCCCATCTTTCCTCCCCACCTCGCCCTCACCCCCATCTTTCCTCCCCACCTCACCCTCACCCCCATCTTTCCACCTCACCCTTTTCTTTCTCCCTCTGGCACTGTGATCCAACCGAGTGTATTTCCAAATCCTTGGTAAGTACTTTTTTATAGTCCAGGATTGCGTAACTTTTTATATAACACTTAAAAGCAGGGTAAGGCAGCACTTGGTTAGAGACTGCACAGTTTAATAATGAGTAAAATATCTCTTTTCGTGTTTTGTGAAAATAATCATCTTTTAAATTTGTGCATTCGCGTCATTTGCAGGACAAAATTACTAGAGAGTAGTAAAAACACCCACCTGGTATCAATGAAAGAATTAGTCCAAAATCCCATCTTGAGTAAATATAATTCTGTGGTCTGAACTGATTTTTCTGTGTTCCAAGTTAATATGCGGTAGTCTGTATCATATCCATAAATTACTATACTTGTCCTTCATAAAAGTTAAAAGTGTGGCCAGTGTTTATTCAGGTCATTTCGCCTGCGCTGGCCAAAAGATCTATCTAGCCTAATCATGTTTTCATAATCATAATCATCATCATAATCATACTTTATTATCCAAGTATGTTTTGCAACATACAAGGAATTTCATTTGCCATACAGTCATACCAATTAAAGGCAACAGGACACAAAATAAATTTTAACATGAACATCCACCACAGTGACTCCTCCGGATTCCTCACTGTGATGGAAGGCGAAAAAAAAGTTCAATCTCTCCCTCCTTTGTCTTTTTTTCCAGCTCTTGGTCCATAGTCTTGCAGGAAAAGGCATTTTAAATGGATATTATTAAACTTGCAGTGTTTTTTTCGTGTGAATGGATCTTGGGTAGAATTCTAGACCTTCACAATGCATCGGGCAATAAACATTGTCTCATCTCCCCTCTGATCACGCCAGCAGTTACCTCCCTTGATTTTTGCCTTCCATGTAAGGGAGCTGTTCCTTCCTGCCCTTCATTTTCAACCCTTCTATTGTTTAAGAATGAATTTGTTTTTGAAAATGTAATAGCAGTGCTTTGTGGCATCTGAAGAAGGGTCTTGACCCAAACTGTTACCCATCTACCCTGTCAATCCCCTTAAGTTCCCATAAGATGACCTCTTATTCACCTAAATAGACACAAAATGCTGGAGTAACACAGCAGGACAGGCAGCATCTTTGAGAGAATGGGTGACGTTTCGGGTCGACACCCTACATCAGACGGAAGGATCTCGACCCATTCCTTCTCTCCAGAGATGCTGTCTGTCCCGCTGAGTTACTTCAGCATTCTGTGTCTATCTTTGGTGTATAACCAGCATCTGCAGTTCCTTCCAACACAGGTTGTGGTAATTGTTCTATTAAACCCTGAAAGTCGTTATCGTTGGAGTAGTGTGGAAATTGTGGGAACTGCACTGTTCTTCCATCTTGTCATGACCATGGGCAGCACTTCATATTGGGAGGGGAATTGAACATTAATCCAGTAAAGCTGCCGTTCTATGCTAGTCTAAACATGCCTGGTTGGACTAATCCACAAAGTTAACAACTAGGACACATGCATGTCTTGTTTTCTGGGTGATAAGGCTGTGCTGCTAGGGGTAAGGGTGGAATACAGGATCACAATACCAAACCGGGTGATGTAAGGGGTTTCTGCGCCGAGCTTTCGCCCGACCTAAGGTCCCCGTGCCTTGCTCTGATCCCTTGACCAGGCCGCGCACACTGGTTCCCCGTGAGTGGTTCGACCCACTCACCCCCTACGGTTCTAGACACTGGACTTTGATGCAGGAGCGTTTATAGTGCAGAAAATTCAACCAGACCAGATTTGAAGACCAGGGTTTAAATGGAAAAGGCTTTTATTGAGCGCTTGGGACTATTGTCCATGAATACTTATACAGTTCTATAAGACATATCTATAAGACACATACCGAATCACATGAATACTTTTGACTATGAATCATAAAACGCACAGTTCTACAAGACATATACACGACTGTAAGATGGGGAACGTACGACACATCGCAAAATTGACCAACACATATTCCTTTACACACCCACGTTTATTCAAACCACCCTCCCCTCTACACTAAACTATGTCCAGGATATGCAAGATCGGGGTACATGCTCACCATGGGGCTATTACTGGGGTTACTGGCTGTTCGTTTTGCAGTATTTCTTCTCGAGTTGCGTGCCTGTTCCTCTCTCTTGCATCCGTTCTTCTTGCCTGTCTTTTCTTCCTCCTGCATCCGTTTGACTTCCTTCTTGCGTTCCTTTTGACTTGAGTTTAAAACCCAAAAGTCGTGGCCAGTTATACTATTCTGACCCGTCCTATCTCCCGCCAGATCTTGGGATCTCTTTGTTTAAAAGATATGTATGAGTTTTCTCTCTGATCTGCACTTGTGTCCGGGGGTACCGGGGATGGCCAGACGGTGTTAATTGGTATTTCGTTGCGAGGTGATGGGTTTAACTGGTTTCCCATCACCTACCAGGTAGTTTTCTATGGGTTATTGTGCCCCCTTAACGAGATTAACTATGTAGGTCGGCTTGGGGCATTGTGAGTATGCTGATGTCAGCGCCCCAGTGTCTGGACTTCGACCTGGTTTTGCAGGTTTCTGCATGGCCAATATCCATCCATTGTTCTGGCCGTGGCTTTGCAGAAACCTAGAGACTGGGCTGTAAGGTTTTTGCTTTTGTGGTTGGTCACGAGGTCCTGCGGCCATCTTAGGACCCACGGATTGTGACACCCCTTGGTAAACTGAACGCAGCCTTTTTCCGCTATCAGCCCCAGTCTCCCGTTTAAAATGTCCAAACTGCAGCTCTTTGGTTAGGTGTTGCTTGCAGAATGAGGGAAAACTTCTCAAATCTTACAGTGAACAAATGTACCTGACCCACTCCACATATGGCCCTGTCAAATATGATACAAAAAGGCTGCATGCTTTCAGTCTGTCGAGCAGTCTATTGCTTGACTGCTCCCCTTGTCTGACAAGTTGTTGTGAATAAAGAAGAAGTTAAATGTCATTTGCATCTCGTGTGAATTATTCTGACAATGGGGATGTTAATGGTAAGTTATCAGTTTAGGATTTTTTTCCCCAATGCAAATTGATTCAGGTTCTCAAAGTCAATGTACATTTTTGCCCATTTTCTTAAGAGTCAAGAGTGTTTTATTGTCATATGTACCTGAACAAATAATGGAATTTTTGCTCTTCATCATTAATCCTGAATCACGATGACAGCCTATAACTTCTTCCCTGAGTCTTCACCAAGTTAATTTGAGGGTCTTTTACACACAGCTGAGAGAATAACCAGGACCTCAGTTTAGCATTCCTTCTGAGTGACTATATGTTTAGTAGCATGGAGTGGCATTCCACATTATTGTTTGGCACTCCAAAGTGAGAATTGAACTAACAATCTGATTCTTTGGACTTTAGAGATACAGCATGGAAGCAGGCCCTTCAGCCCACCGAGTCTGTGCCCACCAATCAACTAGCACTATCTAGCACTACATTGTACCCCTATCAACTAGCACTATCCCGATTTACAACTTACATTAGCCAATTAATCTACATATCTGTACGTCTTTGCAGTGTGGGAGGGAATCGGAGCACCCGGGGAAAACTCACGCGGTCACTGGAAGAACATACAAACTCCATACAGACAGGGCCCATAGTCAGGATCGAACCGGGGTCTCTGGCTCCGTAACGCAGCAACTCTACTGCTGAGCCACTGTGCCGCCCTTGATTCTGCCTTAACTGCTGCATTAAGCCATGGCTACCTCCTAATTTGAGCAGCGTATTTGTCTGCGGTCTCATTATAAATGATGCCATTCATCAACCTGTCGAGAGGTTGGAACCAGATGTGTTAATTTATCAGTTTTGACTCCAATTGTTTGTTGTTGCTGCTTTACTTTTCCAATATTTGCAAAGTATTATTTTCACATTTTTTCCTTTATGTAAACCTCATTTTTTAATCTTGTCATGCTGAGCTACATTGCAAACATTGTCTAACACATTAACCTACAGGTGACCCCGCACTATCAGTGAGATAGTCACACAGTGTGAAAACAGGCCCTTCGGCCCAACTGGCCCACACTGACCAACACATACCACTTGCCTCTATTTGGCCCATGTCCCTCTAAACCTACCCTATCAACATACGTCTAATTGCTTCTTAAACTTTGCAATAGACGCTGAGTTGTCATTCATAAGGTCAATAGACAATAGACAATAGACAATAGGTGCAGGACTGGCCATTCAGCCCTTCGAGCCAGCACCGCCATTCAATGCGATCATGGCTGATCACTCTCAATCAGTACCCCGTTCCTGCCTTCTCCCCATACCCCCTCACTCCGCTATCCTTAAGAGCTCTATCCAGCTCTCTCTTGAAAGCATCCAACGAACTGGCCTCCACTGCCTTCTGAGGCAGAGAATTCCACACCTTCACCACTCTCTGACTGAAAAAGTTCTTCCTCATCTCCGTTCTAAATGGCCTACCCCTTATTCTTAAACTGTGGCCTCTTATTCTGGACTCCCCCATCATTGGGAACATGTTTCCTGCCTCTAATGTGTCCAATCCCCTAATTATCTTATATGTTTCAATAAGATACCCCCTCATCCTTCTAAATTCCAGTGTATACACGCCTAATTGCTCCAGTCTTTCAACATATGACATACAACATAGGTCATAAGGAATAGGAGTAGAATTAGGCCATTCGGCCCATCAAGTCTACTCCGCCATTCAATCATGGCAGATCTATCTCTCCCTCCGAACCCCATTCTTCTGACTTATCCCCATAACCTCTGACACCTGTACTAGAGTCATAGTCATCGATTGATACAGTGTGGAAACAGGCCCTTCAGCCCAACTCGCCCACAATGTCCCAGCTATCCTAGTCCCAATTGCCTGCACTTGGTCCATAACCCTCCAAACCTGTCCAACTGTTTCTTAAATGATGGGATAGTCCCAGCCTCAACTACCTCCTCTGGCAGCTTGTTCCATACACCCACCATCCTCTGTGTGAAAAAGTTACCCTTCGGATTCCTATTAAATCTTTTCCCCTTCACCTTGAACCTATGTCCTCTGGTCCTCGATTGCCCTACTCAGGGTAAAAGACTCTGTGCATCTACCCGATCTATTCCTCTCATGATTTTGTATACCTCTATAAGATCTCCCCTCATCCTCCTGTGCTCCATGGAATAGAGACCCAGCCTACTTAACCTCTCCCTACAGCTCACACCCTCTAGTCCTGGCAACATCCTCGTAAATCTTTTCTGAACCCTTTCAAGCTTGACAATATACTAATCACAAATCTATCTCTGCCTAAAAAATATCCACTGACTTGGCCTCCACAGCCTTCTGTGGCAAAGAATTCCACAGATTCACCACATTCTGACTAAAGAAACGTCTCCTCGTCTCCTTTCTAAACGTACTTCCTTTATTTCTGAGGCTATGACCTCTAGTCCTAGACTCTCCCACCAGTAGAAACATCCTCTCCACATCCACTCTATCCAAGCCTTTCACTATTCTGTATGTTTCAATGAGGCCCCTCCTCATCCTTCTGAACTCCAGCGAGTACAGGCCCAGTGCCGACAAACGCTCATCGTAGGTTAACCTTCTCATTCCTGGGATCATTCTTGTAAACCTCCTCTGGACACATTCCAGAGCCAGCACATCATTCCTCAGATATGCTCACAATATTCTAATTGTGGCCGTACCAGCGCCTTACAGTGCCTCAACATTACATCCCTGTTTTTGTACACAAGCCCTCTTGAAGCCCCTCGTTCATTTCTTGGCCCAGACGGGGCAGGGAAACGTACAAAGAAGCTGTCCTGAATTCTAAAAGATAACTATTTGTTTCCGCAGATGCATTTTATGTTGCTGTTCAGCCGTCAAGGCAAGTTGAGGCTCCAGAAGTGGTACACTGTTGTGGTTGATAAGGAGAAGAAAAAGATTTCAAGGGAACTTGTTCAGATTGTGCTGAGTCGACAAGCCAAAATGTGCAGCTTTGTGGAATGGCGGGATCTCAAAGTTATTTATAAAAGGTTTGAATTGTCTTCTTTTTTACTAATGCAGAATATTTTTTTTTGCAACGAAAAATGTTTGACACCTTAGTGGCATTTAGATTGTTAGTTGTACTTTATTGCAGCTTCAGCTTTTGGAGTATTATGGTCATCAACAGTCATGTGCTTGCTCTTTGGCAGACACCGGCTGTCTTGAACACCTTGAACAGAGAAATATAGAAACATACTACAGTTATTGATTCTTTAAAGGTCAAGAAAGAAACTTGGACTCTAATTTTACTGGCAGTCATTTTTACTTTGGAGCCATCATTTCACACCAGCTCAGATTATTTCCGAAGTGTTGACTGCCAATTTTCCACTATGGATACTCCATTCTACCTCTGCAGATGGGGAACGGATAGCTTGAATGCAAGATGGTAGTTTCCATTTTAATTTCCTGTATTACCACCTGCAGTTCTTTTGATTTTCTCTTGCTTTGTGTGCATTGCAATGCATTGATGTTCAGTTTTAGTGTGAAATTGACTGGAAAACACCACTTGAAAAAGCAGTGAATTAAAATGTTGTAAATGCTGAAGCCTCGCCTATGGATGATTCCATCTACTAAATACATAGTATGTGAATAACATGCAGGATCTCCATAATGTGACCTTGTGTATAAAATTATGAAGGGGACAGATGTATAGAGTCTCTTGCCCAGAGTAGGTGAATCGAGGACCAGATGACATAGGTTTAAGGTGAAGGGGAAAAGATTTAATAGGAATCTAAGGAGTAACTATTTCACACAAAAGCTGGTGGGTGTATGGGACGAACTGCCAGAAGAGGTCATTGAGGCTGGGACATGTTTAAGAAACAGTTGGACAGGTACATGGATAGGACAGGTTTGGAGGGATGTGGGCCAAATGCAGGCAGGTGGGAGTAGTGTAGCTGAGACATTTTGGCCGGTTGTGGGCAAGTTGGGCCAAAGGAACAGTTTCCACGCTGTATCACTCTGACTCTATCTCAATAAGTAACCTTGCACTTTTCCCTCCACTAACCCAACTCACACCATCTCCGTTCATCAGTTCTTTCCCTCCATAATGAAGTTCTTGGAGGTGAAGTGGGAAATCAGGGACATTAATCTTGGTATCAGTAAATGTAGAAGGTCGAACTTTCTTGAGGGATGTTTTCTTAGAATCAAAGATGTTTGGGGAACAACAGAAGGCCATTAAACCTAGGTTCAACATTATTTTCACCAATCATGGGCAAGTCTATAAGTTAATTGGCTTCTATAAATTGTCCCTGGTATGTAGGATAGAACTAGTGTACATGTGATTGTTGAACGGCATGGACTCAGTGGGACGAAGGGCCTATTTCCACACTATCTCTAAACTAAACACTAATTTTTATTGAAGTAGCATATTTTTGGTTTATTTCTCGTGTTAAGCGTTTTAACTTTATAAAACATTTTAATTTTGAAAATGAAATTGATCATAATTTTTAAGTTATTGAATGCCCAAGGCATTCACAGTCAAACTATTTAACAGCTCGACAGTCATTTCAGCCTTGGAGCATAACTTGCCCTGGTCCAACAGTTCCTTTGGGTGGTGCATTTATGTCTCCACTCTGCGGTGTGTTGACCACCACAAGCCTTGCACTGCACCAGCCCTCAATGACTACTTTAATAAGTATGGCACTCAGTCCTGATTGGAAATACCTGCCCATTGTGGCAAGTGTTTGGTTTAGTTTATTGTTACGTGTACCGCGGTACAGTGAAAACCTTTTGTTGCGTGCTGTCCTGTCAGCAGAAAGACCAAACATGATTACAGTCGAGTCATTTGCAATGTTTAGAGATACATGATAAGGGAATTATGTTTAGTGCAAGGTAAAACCAGCAAAGTCCAATCAAGGATAGTCTGAGGGTCACCAAAGAGGTAGATAGTAGTTCAGCTCTGCTTGCTGGTTGTGGTTGGATGATTCAGTTGTCTGGTGGGAAAAAACTGTCCCTGAATCTGGTGGTGAGCGTTTTCATACTTCTATACCTTTTGCCTGATGGGAGAGGGGAGAACAGGGAGTGGCCAGGATGTGACTGGTCCTTGATTCTGCTGCTGACCTTGCCGAGGTGTGAGGCATAAATGGAGTCAATAGAAGGTGAGGTTGGTTGCCAAATGCTAATAATAGCCTCTTAGGTTCTTTTAAAATAATTATCCAATGAGTAAGATCTTTTAAAGCAATATTAAAATGATTTTAATAGATATTACATTGAAGGTACCAGATTTTTGTTGCCCACGTCCATAAACGTTTGGTTGTTGGATCGTTCTTATTTGTGGATATTTCGGGGAACGCTATTCTGCATTGTGGGCTAATATTGATATTTTCCTTTATGAATGCAAAGTTGCTATTTCACTGATTTAGTTTTAGTTTAGTTTAAATATACAGCGCAGAAACAGGCCCTTTGGCCCATCGTTCCACGCCAATCAGCGAATCCCGCACACTAGCACTCTCCTACAAGCACTAGGGACATTTCACAATTTTACCAAAGCCAATTAACCTACAAACCTGTACGCCTTTAGAGTGTGGGAGGAAATCGGAACCCCCGGAGAAAACCCACGCAGATCACAGGGAGAACGAATAAACTCCATATAGACACCATCCGTGGTCAGGATCGAACCCGGGTTCCTGACGCTATACGGCAACAGCTCTACCGCTGCTCCATACTGCCACCCCATCTTGAACAATGTTCATAAATGGGAAAATCAATCACTTACACTGGGATACTTTGACTGATGTAACTGCAAAAAATGAGCTTTGCGAAACTTGTGTGATTACGCTGACTCCCTTGGCCGTTAAATACAGATCCTTATTTGTTCTCTGTTCCTCAGGTTTGCTAGCTTATATTTTTGTTGTGCAATAGATGAACAAGATAATGAACTCCTGACACTGGAAATCATCCATCGTTACGTGGAACTGCTGGATAAGTATTTTGGCAATGTATGCTTTCTGTGAAAAATGCATTTAAATTTGCTATATTGAGTGCATCCAGCATATTTTTCATTTCAGATTTCCAGCAGCTGTTTAGCACTATATCTGATATTTCCAGCATTTTTCCTCTCCTCTGAATCATTTCCCCTATTTGCACTTCCGTCAGACACCATCGGATGCAATTAGGAAGACATCACAGTCTCTTTCAGCTGGTGATAACGTCATTTATGCATTCAGTCTCTCTGCTTTCCACACCATTACAGAGGCTTCCTTTATTATTTGGCTAGTTACTTAAGTTTATTGTCACGTGTACCGAGGTACAGTGAAAAGCTTTTTTGTTGCGTGCTATTCAGTCAACGGAGAGACTATACATGATTACAATCAAGCCCTTCACAGTGAACAGCTACAGGAGAAAAGGAATAATGTTTTGTGCAAGATAAAGTCCAACATAAAGATGGTCCAAGGGTCTCCAATGTGATAGATGGTAGGTCAAGACTTCTCTCTAGTTGGTGCTAGGATGCCTGGTGACAGCTGTAAAGAAACTGTTCCTGACTCTGGAGATTTGCGTTTTCACATTTACATAGAAACATAGAAAATAGGTGCAGGAGGAGGCCATTTGGCCCTTCGAGCCAGCACCGCCATTCATTGTGATCATGGCTGATCGTCCACAATCAATAACCCGTGCCTGCCTTCTCCCCATATCCATCTCTGTACCTTTTGTCTGATTTGAGAATAGTTTCTTGTCACGTGTACTGAGGTACAGTAAAAAGCTTTAGTTGCGTGCTGACGAGTCAGCGGAAAGACAATACATGATTACAATCGAGCTGTCCACAGTGCACAGATGCATGATAAAGGGAATAATGTGAATAACAACAAAATCTTTTCACTGTACCTTGGTATAGGTGACAATAAATTAAACTAAACTAAAATGTTTAATGCAAGATAATGTTCTCTCCCTGCCTCATTCTCCCCATCGCTAAAATGTTAATTTCCGTTACTGCCCCTGGTTCTTATTGAAACCTGAGATATTAAACGTTTCTCGCACTATAGGCGCTGACTGACCTGCTGAAAACTTTCAGAACTTTCTGTGTTTAATTTGGATTTGCAGTATGAAGTTCTTTGTTTAATTTACCACATCTTCACCCCTGGTGTCATAGAGTCATAGAGTGATACGGTGTGGAAACAGGCCCTTCGTCCCAACTTGCCCACACCGGCAAACACGCCGGTTGAATCTTTGGGCATTTCTGAGGCAGAGGAAGAAGTTTGATAAGCAAGTGGGTGAAAATATATTAATCTTCAAATATATTAAATGAAAATGCAGAATTGCGATCAATTCTGCAATCAAGATCAGCCATGATCTTAGCGCATGGTTGAGCAGCCTAAGAGGCTTACTCTTGCTCCCAATTGTAACTTTGTTTGGCAAGTTCAAGTCAGAAGGTCAACAACCCTCGAGTCTTTAGCACAAGAATTTAGGCCGAACTCCAATGTATTATTGAGACTCTGCAGCATTGTCCGATGAGACTATCAACAAAGGCATTGTCTGCCCTTCCGAGTGTACTTAAAAATTCAACCGCACTATTTTCAAAAAGAGAAAGGGAAATGCCCCCAATGTCTTGGCCAATATTTAACCCTCAATCAACATTTCTAAACCAGTTTATGCAGACAATGTCACATTGATCTTTATGAGTTTTTGGCTTGTGTATATCGGATATTATGTTTCCTTTATTAACATGCAGACCAGACATCAATAGGTACTTCATTGGCTACAAAAGTGGATTAGCATGTTTCATCAGGTACTATATGCATACAGTTCTTTCATATAAAAATGAACTTAAACTCAAGATAAATCACAGATTTGTTCTGTATTCGGGGTGTAATACTAACAAAGAAAAAATCACAGCATAACCACTAAGTGCGATAGCAACCAGAAAGTTTCACGCTTAAATATATAATTCAATCTAAAACTAAAAATAGGGGATGCACATATTACTCTGCAGGGCAGGCAGTATTTGACTTGAGGTTGAACACGTTTTAAGATTCTGAGTATTTTCTGTTTTTATTTCAAATTTCCAGGATCTGCATTTATTTTGCTTTCCAATTATAATTGGAGCAATTTTGTGGATCAAACGTCAATAGCATTATTTTTTATAACCTATTTTTTAAAATGACAGATTTGGATAACTTGGATTTTTTTTGTGTCAGGTTTGCGAACTAGACATCATCTTTAATTTTGAGAAGGCCTACTTTATACTGGATGAATTTCTAATTGGAGGAGAGATGCAGGACACCTCGAAGCACAGTGTAACTAAAGCAGTGGAGGAGGCAGATATGATGCAAGAGGTAAGGCAGAGACGCGCAGATAATCTTCTATATACTAAAACTCGTTTGTTTGTTTGTTTGTTCCTGAACTACAGCCAAAACGGTACACGATAGCACGGCAATTTTAGGCCCATCTTACTCACCGTCGTCCCTTTGGTGCTAATGGAAGAAGTTCCATTGAAATCGGTGTTATATTTTTTAAGTTATTCACATTTTAAAGTTTAAATCTATCTCCTAGGGAGGGAGGGGGTGGAGGGAGGGGGGGGATAAGGGGGGTTGAGGGGAATGGAGTGGGGTGGGAGAGGAAAGAGGGGGAGGGTGTGGAGAGGGGTAGAGAGGAGGAGGGGAGGGAGAAGGAGGGAGGTGGATGAAAGGGGGGGGAGAGGGGAGGGGGGGGGGAGGAGAGGGTGCTGCACCAATGTAGGAGAGGTTTGGGCCCAACAGGTCCACTTGGTCTAGTGGTTTTAGAAAACTTGAGTATTTGTTAGTCGTAAGGCAACAGTTAACGGACTTTAAGGTATGATTTCTGAATCTTTGTGGAGTTAAAGTGCCAGAAAAGCTGAATCGGTTTAGTTTACGCTCCTTTGAGTCCACGCCGACCATCGATCACCTGTTCACACTAGTTCTATGTTATCCCACTGTCTCATGATTCCCACTACCTAAGCACTCGGGGCAATTTTACAGAGGCGGATTAACCTACAAAACTGCACGTCTTTGGGATGTGGGAGGAAACCGGAGCACCCGGGGGAGACCCATGGGATCACAGGGAGAACGTGCAAACTCCGCACAGACAGCACCCGAGGCCAAGATCAAACCTGGGTCTCTGGCTCTGAGGCAGCAGCTCACTGTTTCACTCATGATTCATGATGGATATTTATGAAATGGGTAGTTTTATGCAGTTTTAATGCATTCAGCTATCTAGTTGGATGAACTTTCTGTAAACCTTTATAAAGAACTGCGTCTGACGTTAGATTGGTGTCTATTTGCATAGTCGCTCTGTAGCTGATTCATTTGCCAATGATCACTGTTAGAGTTGCTTATTGAAAGACTGAGTTGAGGTTATAGGGGCAGGGGAGAGGTGTTAGGTGCTATCAGGTTGTGCCTTAGCTATGATGTAATGGCTTCAGAAGCAGGAGCTCAGCTGGACGCAGGTCTGGGCTACAGGGAGATGTTGGGCAAGCTAGAAGTGTAGGAGGATGACAGTCGATGTTCTAAAACTGTATAAGATCACGAGGGGAATAGATAATGTAGATGCACAGAGTCTTTCACCTGGAGTAGAGGAATCAAGAACCAGAGGACATGGGTTTAAGGTGAGAGGGGAAAGATTGAATGGGAATCTGGGGGGCAATCTTATCACACAGAAGATGATGGGTATTTGGAATGAGCTGCCAGAGGAGGTAGTTGAGGCAGAAATTGGAACAACATTTAAAAGACATTTGGACAGGTACATGGATCGGCTGAGGTGAGCTTTCATTCTGGCTTTCCAAAATGGAACAGCAACCAGTTACACAGCAGCACATGTAAGATGCAGGCAGCTACATAGGATGCTCCCAGCCCACAGCACTCCCTGCGTGGCAGGTTGATGGTCCTCAGGGCAACACAGACACCATGGGTGACTCAACTGCACAGCAGGAGGAAAGGAAAGCAAGCTAGATAGGGAGTTAAATAATTAGTGTTTTGTTTAGTTTCGAGATACACCGAGGAAGCAGGCCCTTCGGCCCACCGAGTCCATTTTGACCAGCAATCCCCACATATTAACACTATGCTACACCCACTAGGGACAACTTACAATTTTACTAAGCCAATTAACCTACAACCTGTACGTCTTTGAAGTGTGGGAGGAAACCGGAGCAGCCGGAGGAAACCCACGCAGGCTACGTGGAGAACGTCCAAACTCCGCACAGACAGCACCCGTAGTCAGGATCGAACCCGGGTCTCTAGCGTTGTATGGCAGCAGGTCTACCGCTGTGCCGCCCTTAGTGATTAGGTACAGACAGAGCGTCTGGTTGCTGTGTGACTTTCCTGGTGCCAGAGTCAAGGATGTCACTGAGCTTCCACATAACTTTTGTGTGAGCGAGAGAGAGAGAGAGAGAGAGAGATCCTGATCCATATTAGTACCAATGTTCAGCAGTAAAGAGAGGGTGACATACTATTACAATAAGTGGGGTTGCTAGACACTAAAGGAACTGGAGATTCTCAGTCTAAAAAATCCTAATAATTATTAGTCATTATTTATGTCATTAAATCATTATTTTCATTTACATGCTGAGAGCATTTAATTTTCAAACGTTGTTTTGTCCCCTTGCTTGGTCAAATCCACTGATTTCAATTATACACTTTACTGTGGAATCACTTTATGGCTTTCATGGACTAAATTGCAGGATTTATTTTATAATTTTTACTGTATCATTCTCAGATGAGCAACACAAGGTCGTGAGGTGGCTGTGATGATGTTTTACATGATTTTATGAATACAAATGTTATGGAAAAAAATGTCATTGACCTGAGTTTACTAATGCTGTGGTATGTTTGTTACAGACTATGGAAGAATATTTAGCCAAGCCAACATTTTAACTAGGAGTTTAGAAGGCCTGAAGGATGAACCTAATTTATGAAATGTATACATAGATTTATAGTGTATTTACAGTGTCTTAAAAGTTAGAAGAATATATTTTGCTACTGCTTTGTATTGTGGAAAATATACCATGTCAACTAAAACGCAGTTAGCACTGTAAAATGTTCAGGCATTATTTATAATGTTTTTGTATTCATAAATCCCAATGTATTTTTTGTTCCAAGACTTCCATTGGTAATGAGCAGGAGATATGGTGCTTCACTGCATGTTTTTGTTTTAAATAACATGCATTTAGACAAATCTCCAACTGGCAGAAATGGAAGCACTTCAGTAATTCAAAAATAACTATAATTAAAAAGTAATTTGATAGATTCAATTAAAAAAATTATCCCACTCTGGAATGTACCAAGTTCGGATGGAGACCTGGAATTGTCAGTTAATCCAATGGTATGTTGAAAATGATCACTACCAAATCAGTTTTTATCTTGTGAGATGGTTTTGCTTTAATGTTTTGGGTAGACTGAAGATCTTAAGAATTCGAAACCATCCAATTGTCCGAGAAAATAAGTGATTTTATAAATTCCAGGTTATTTGAGCTGATGAAATTAAAAAATCTGAATGAAGCACTTGTATATTCTATGACCTAATGGAGAGCACACATTTTAGATCCCATGTTATTATTTTCACGATTGTTCCATTATGGCACTCTTGCCTCAAAGTCAAGATCACCTGTTCAAACCCATCTCTGACATTAAACCTAAAGTGCGAATTAAACTTCCATTCTGTACCGTTATAAATCTGCATGGTCAAGATGCCCCTTTTAAATCAGTGGTCCATCTGTTGTAAACACAAAAAAATCATAACAGTGCATGAAGAACAATTTTATTTCCTCCAACGCCATTGATCCAAAAATCATTTATTATTTTTCCCTTTACAAATTTGTGGGTTAAATATAATCAAATTTCTTTAAGATATTAACCCCCTCTCCGGCTCATGTAAACCATTACATCCAATTTCAGTTGGAAATGCAGAATTAGGTTATAATTTTCACACATTCTTCTGTACGAACTCAATGCATGTGATAAATGTCACCGTTGTACCTAGAGTTAATTGATAATTTTGCAGATTATGAAGTTGTCACAAGTTGTCTTATTTGTGCCCAAATTTTTTTTCCCGCAAGATTTGATTTCTTGCATTCTATTTCATTGTGCTGTTGTGCAGCTCTGATTCACGGTTGATGTATGTAATGTAAAGTGTTTACACTTTGAAGATTAATCTGACAATCCCAAAATCTCCATCTATGATGTTTCCATTTCAGCAAATTATCACTTAACAAAGCGAAAAATATATGTGCCCTTCAACAAATCTCACAGGTGTTTAATGTAATTTCTCAAATGTTTCTATTGGAAAAGCTTAGATGCTTCCATCGTGAACTAGAAAATGTATTCAAGGTCATTTTTTTTATTTGACAAATTTAGAAAACCAATTGTGTCTTAAGGAGTTGTATCTGAGAAATTAATTGCAGAAATGGAAATAAAATTAGAATCAAACTTTCTGAATAGTATCCTTTGATTCATTTTAACTATATTTCTGCAAATACTAATGTTTGTTATAAATAATATGTACATACGTACTTATTTATTAGATGAAGAGCTGGTAAATTGTGCCATTGTACTAATGAAATATCTGTTACATCTGTCGTGTTCCTTTTTCACACCAACTCAAAGTGCAAAGTGTAACAGGGCAATGTTACAATGCCCTGTAACATTGTACTTTTCCCCTCAAATTTTCTCTTTAATGCAACTGTCTTTTTTCTACCATTTCCAATGACCAAACATCATTCCTACTGCTGAGAGAAATTGCTCCTAATGACTTTCCACCCTTGCAATGATTTAAATTAATGACCACTGTGCCAATCAAGGAATCGCCAATCATATCATATCATATCATATATATACAGCCGGAAACAGGCCTTTTCGGCCCACCAAGTCCGTGCCGCCCAACGATCCCCGTACATTAACACTATCCTACACCCACTAGGGACAATTTTTACATTTACCCAGCCAATTAACCTACATACCTGTACGTCTTTGGAGACTCTTTGTACAATCGGAGAATCTTTCTTTATTCATGGTTGAAAATGTTCCTTCTTTTTAGAACGCTTTTCAATTTCCTTTTCTAGAATCATAATCTTTCCTTTCTGACCAAACTCTTATCTCTGGTGTGTTTTGGTGGTGGATAACCAAATAGAGCAAGTAAGTGAAAGGGGTGACAATGGGTCAAGTAAAGACATTGCTATGTGTTTAAATGTATGATTTGTACTGAACTGTAAAATGTCAGATACTCAATTGCAGAAAGACTAGATTGGGCAAGAAAAAAGGAGAATGGAAGGTTTAGGAGTAGAAACCAATTATATTTATAAAAGCGTACAGCAGGGAAATGGGCCCAAGTCATATCAACTATCAATCCACCCATTGACAATAATGTGACACTAATCACAATGTTTTGTTAGATTCTTAGAACAGCTTGTACTGGAGCCTACCAGGGAAAAGGCAATTCTGGATTTAGTGTTATGTAATGAACCTGACCTGATAAGGGGACTCGAGGTAAATGAGCCATTAGGAGGCAGTGACCACAATATGATAAGTTTTACTCTACAAATTGAGAGGGAGAAGGGAAAATCGGAGGTGTCAGTATTACAGTTTAGCAAAGGGGATTACAGAGGCATGAGGCAGGAGTTGGCCAAAATTGACTGGAAGGAGGCCCTAGCACGGAAGACTGTGGAACAGCAATGGCAGGTATTCCTGGGAATAATGCAGAAGTTGCAGGATCAATTTATCCCAAAGAGGAGGAAAGATTCTAAGGGGAGTAAGAGGCACCCGTGGCTGACAAGGGAAGTCAAGGACAACATAAAAATAAAAGGGAAGAAGTATAACATAGCAAATAAGAGTGGGAAGCCAGAGGATTGGGACTCTTTTAAAGAGCAACAGAAGATAACTAAAAAGGCAATACGGGGAGAAAAGATGAGGTACGAGGGTAAACTAGCCAATAATATAAAGGAGGATAGTAAAAGCTTTTTTAGGTATGTGAAGAGGAAAAAAATAGTCAAGGCAAATGTGGGTCCCTTGAAGACAGAAGCAGGGGAATTTATTATGGGGAACAAGGAAATGGCAGACGAGTTGAACCGGTGCTTTGGATCTGTCTTCACTGAGGAGGATACAAACAATCTCCCAGATGTTCTAGTGGCCAGAGATCTTAGGGTGACAGAGGAGCTGGAGGAAATCCACATTAGGCAGGAAAAAGTTTTGGGTAGACTAATGGGACTCAAGGCTGATAAATCCCCAGGGCCTGATGGTCTGCATCCCAGGGTGCTTAAGGAGGTGGCTCTAGAAATTGTGGACGCATTAGTGATTATTTTCCAATGTTCTATAGATTCCGGGTCAGTTCCTGTGGATTGGAGGGTAGCTAATGTTATCCCACTTTTCAAGAAAGGAGGGAAAGAGAAAATGGGAAATTATAGACCAGTTAGTCTGACATCAGTGTTGGGGAAGATGCTGGAGTCAATTATAAAAGACGAAATTGCGGAGCATTTGGATCGCAGTAACAGGATCGTTCCGAGTCAGCATGGATTTACGAAGGGGAAATCGTGCTTGACTAATCTACTGGAATTTTTTGAGGATGTAACTAGGAAAATTGACAGGGGAGAGCCAGTGGATGTGGTGTACCTCGACTTTCAGAAAGCCTTTGACAAGGTCCCACATAGGAAATTGGTGGGCAAAATTAGAGCACATGGTATTGGAGGTAGGGTACTGACATGGATAGAAAGTTGGTTGACAGACAGAAAGCAAAGAGTGGGGATAAATGTGTCCCTTTCAGAATGGCAGGCAGTGACTAGTGGGGTACCGCAAGGCTCGGTGTTGGGACCGCAGCTATTTACAATATACATCAATGACTTAGATGAAGGGATTAAAAGTACCATTAGCAAATTTGCCAATGATACAAAGCTAGGTGGCAGTGTGAACTGTGAGGAAGATGCTATGATGTTGCAGGGTGACTTGGACAGGTTGTGTGAGTGGGCGGATGCATGGCAGATGCAGTTTAATGTGGATAAGTGTGAGGTTATCCACTTTGGTGGTAAGAATAGGAAGGCAGATTATTATTTGAATGGTGTCAAGTTAGGAAAAGGGGACGTACAACGTGATCTGGGTGTCTTAGTGCATCAGTCACTGAAAGGAAGCATGCAGGTACAGCAGGCAGTGAAGAAAGCCAATGGAATGTTGGCCTTCATAACAAGAGGAGTTGGGTATAGGAGCAAAGAGGTCCTTCTGCAGTTGTACAGGGCCCTAGTGAGACTGCACCTGGAGTACTGTGTGCAGTTTTGGTCTCCAAATTTGAGGAAGGATATTCTTGCTATTGAGGGCGTGCAGCGTAGGTTTACTAGGTTAATTCCCGGAATGGCGGGACTGTCATATGTTGAAAGACTGGAGCGACTAGGTTTGTATACACTGGAATTTAGAAGGATGAGAGGGGATCTTATCGAAACGTATAAGATTATTAAGGGGTTGGACATGTTAGAGGCAGGAAACATGTTCCCAATGTTGGGGGAGTCCAGAACCAGGGGCCACAGTTTAAGAATAAGGGGTAGGCCATTTAGAACAGAGATGAGGAAAAACTTTTTTAGTCAGAGAGTTGTGAATCTGTGGAATTCTCTGCCTCAGAGGGCAGTGGAGGCCAATTCTCTGAATACATTCAAGAGAGAGCTAGATAGAGCTCTTAAGTTAGCGGAGTCAGGGGGTATGGGGAGAAAGCGGGAACGGGGTACTGATTGAGAATGATCAGCCATGATCACATTGAATGGCAGTGCTGGCTCGAAGGGCCGAATGGCCTACTCCTGCACCTATTGTCTATTGTCTATTGTTTTAACTCTTCATTCCCCCCTCATTTCCATTAGCTCTCCCAGATTCTATCATTCACCAGCACACAATGGGTCATTTTCAGTAGCCAATTAACCTACCGACTTCCAAACATTACCCGTTTTTTTGACACTGGTAATTATTTTGTGTTTTTATATGAAAGTTTGTTGTAGGAGGGTGTCTTGGATTTGGAATGCTTTTTTTGTTGTTGTGTGACCAGGCAGATGTTGTGACATCAGCAATTGAGGGAATGTGATATGGGGGGTGGGGGGATGCAGATTGCTTTACTTGATACTTTGATCAGATTTGTTTGGTTAATCATGAAAGTATGACAAGGGCATACCATTCATATGAATTCCTTAACATGGTCAAGAACAGAGTCCACATTATAATGAGCTTGTGGGACATACAGGGGCCATGACAAAACCTGATCTGGCAGGTAGAGGAGCAAAACGTGATGCTGAATGAACTCGGAGTCAGGCAACATCTGGGGGATGTATGGGCAGGTGGTGTTTTGGGTCGAGACCCTTCTTCAGACGGATTGATTGAAGAAGAGTCCCAACTCAAACCTTTGCCAGCCCATTCCTTCCCCGGATGCTACCTGACTCATTGAGTTCTTCCAGCACTTTGTGTTTTGCTTAATATTCCAGCATCAGTGGTCTCTTGTGTCTGGAAAGTAGAGCTTCTGCCAGTGTGGTCTAGACAGTAGAATCTTTGTTTGAAAATGCCTAAAGGTGCCTTGATATTTTGTGTGGCTTTTTTGTATTCGTACTTTCCACGTATAAGATTTATACTGACGAAAAGGGTCCAAATGTTCAAAGGATCTCCCTCATCCCCCAGCAGTCATCCTTTGCTTTGTTATGGAGGCTCATCTATCAGTAAAATAATAGGTTTCCATGGAATAAATGTGTCTGGATCGATGCCAGGATCTATGCACACGTTTTTTCATCACTTCAGCTGAACTAATGGAATCCCTTCTGATTGTGGTACAAGTGCGGTTCTCTGAAAATAATGTGAATGTAATAAATTCATAAGTTATACGAGCAGAATTAAGTCATTTGGCCCATCGAGTCTACTCTGCCATTCAATCATAGCTGATCTATCTTTCCCTCTCAACCTCATTCTCTGCCTTCTCCCCTAACTTTGGACACCCTTACTAATCAAGAACCTGTCGACCTCCGCATTAAAAATACCCAAAGACTTGGCCTCCACAGCCATGTGTGTGGTAATGAATTTCCACAGATTCACCACCCTCTGACGAAATAAATTTCTCCTCGCCTCCTTTCTAAAGGCACGTCATTTTATTCAGACTTCTTTTATCCTGATAAAAGGTGACACATGTAATATTGGCAAAGTTCCATTCCCTTTCCAACTGGTGCTCTCTTAGAAGTAGAGTGAGATGTATTGAAATAGCGCATGCCTATTATTTCCATAGTGCCAGGGTGGGGGTGATGTATTGTCATTATATCCAACTTTATCCACACGCCATTGTTGACAACCATTAAGTTGCTGTCCATTGCCAGAGCAGACTTTGCACAGTTCTAGTAATAGTTTGGCTGGAGCAAGTGGCACATTTCAATGAAGTTACTGGTGTCCTGTTGAGAACTTTTCCCCTTCCTCATGGTCCTACCCCTGCTCTCCCCCCCCCCCCCCCCCCCCAACATCTTCCCCTCACATTACACCATATTTGTCTACTTTATATACCCTCTGTTCACTCAGAGGGATGACCGTCAAAGCATTCGTGTCTGGGACCACATGGTTTGGTTTAGTTTAGAGATACAGTTTACATGGTGTTGCAGAAGCTTTTGTTTCCAGTGCACCCGCTCTTGCTCGCTTTAGAAACTGCTTGCAACTCCGGAACCAGCCGCCTCCACCCCCCAAGTCAATCGCCAACTAACCTGCGAGTCAATGATTTTCCTTTTGAAAAGATTGGAGGCGTTCCATGCTGTGGTTGAAGACACGTCCAGCTGCTTGGGACAAACACATCAGCCACCATCATCTATGTCCAGAGCTGCATCAAACCAGCAATAGGCCATTGATGTCCTGAACGACTATTGAATGAGAACTTGGCTGATTTGATTTTAGATTTAGAGATACAGCGCGGAAACAGGCCATTCGGCCCACCGGGTCTGCGCCCCGCTATCCTACATCCACTAGGGACAATTTTTACATTTTACCCAGCCAATTAACCTACAAACCTGTACGTCTTTGGAGTGTGGGAGGAAACCGAAGATCTCGGAGAAAACCCACGCAGGTCACGGGCGGGGAGAACGTACAAACTCCGTACAGACGGCGCCCGTAGTCAGGATCGAACCTGAGTCTCCGGCGCTGCATTCGCTGTAAGGCAGCAACTCTACCACTGCGCCTATGTTGTGACCTAGGTCCATGGCCTTCACCCCATATCATCCGATACCTTGGATTGTCAAATATTCTAACAGCCTAATCTTTAAAATGAATGTTCTTTGCCATAAACATCATGCGTGTGAAGCAAACTGAATCACTAAAATGGTTCATTCAACAGAAAGGGGTTTAAACGCGGTTCTGTGTGTGCACTTGAGAGAAACCGATGGCAAATTACACTTCTATTTGTTGGTGATTCTCGATTTTTACAACGTCAAATGTTTTGCCCAGGAGGAAACGTGGACTCGGTCATGCTTGATATATGAAGGAACTGCAGATGCTGGTTTATACCAAAGGTAGACACAAAATGCCAGAGTAACTCAGCGGGTCAGGCAGTATCTCGGGAGAAAGTGGATATGAAA
The DNA here is from genome assembly GCF_053455715.1 of Rhinoraja longicauda. Lineage (NCBI taxonomy): Eukaryota > Metazoa > Chordata > Chondrichthyes > Rajiformes > Arhynchobatidae > Rhinoraja > Rhinoraja longicauda. Next base: position 41,108,076 of record NC_135965.1, on the reverse strand, counting down.
TGAGAATTGACCCTATCTGTTTTCTCTAGGGAGATGCTGCCTGACCCGCTGAGTTACTCCAGCACTCTCGCGTCCCATCCCAACCGAGCCTGTTGGTAACGCAGAAGAGAAGTCTCCCGTGAGGATTAGGAACTGAAGTTAAAAAAACACTGTGTGCAAAAGTTGCAAGAATTAATGCTGCTTTATTTTCTTAATGCCACTTTATTTTCTTCTCAGCTTATCACAGAAATCATAGATAGATAATAACGAGTTCATTTGGTTAATAAGAAACAAAATACGTTTATTAAATAAAAATCAACCCACACACGCGTTTCTACCAACGTTTAACCATGCACGATGGGGTAGTTTCAGCCAATGTCAACATCTCATGACTTTTAAAACTGTCTCATCATGAAAAGTAATTTTAACAACTAAAGAACGGCCTGTGACAACGACCATTGACAAGAGGTGTTGTATTTATGTTATTGTCCTTGGATCCTATCGTCAGAAATCGCCACTGAGTGTGTAGAGTTTTGTCATCAGCTGGCAATCTGTTGTGTTTCTGTGTTCACACACCGCCCTCTTGGTTAATACTGTTCAATGTTTGATTCCTTCGCCGCCCGGTCCTGTTGGTTTACCAATTCTTTTAGCTTGAGCACCATGGACGCCAACCCTTCCCCTTTCTGCTGCCTCGGTGGGGCGCGGTAAGCGTTGGCTTTGGTGTAGGTCGGGATGCTGTTGGCCACGGACAAGACCTCGGCGGCTTCCCGGGGGCTCAGGCCCCGCAGAAACTCCTGCACCGCGTCCTGGTAGCTGTCGGCCTCAGCTTGCTCATCCACCCTGGCCCTCAGCAGCTCGGGGTTCCGGGCCACAACCCTCTCCAGGTACCTGGCCAGTTGGTCCTCGTCCACCGCCGTGGCCCGGTTGCCCGTGTCTTGCTCGGTCCAGTCGTGGTTGCGATGCCCAAAGAGACTCTGGTAAGGCGCGGGCTGGCGGCCTTTCAACGGGTCGGCTTTTCGGAAGTAATCCGGCTTCTCGTACACCCTGTCGCCCGTCCCCAGGATGTTCAGGATGTCTTCGGTGGTGAGGTCGTCGCCTGCGTTGTGCTGGGCGAAGCGGCCCCTGCTGTGGGCATCTCGGAACCGTTGGCCGTCTCTGCGCCCCCCTGTCTCTGAGCTCTCCTGCTCTGAGTCTGAGTCTGAGTCTGTCCCGGCCGCTTGCTTCTTCTGCTCCACGTCCTTCAGCATTCTCAGGATGTCATCCGGCGGGATCTGAAACCTGCTGGACAGTTCGACCAGTTGGTCCAGGAGTCCCGGCTCAATGTCACCCTCCGTCCCCCGGGCCACCTTCTCGCCCTCCCCGTCCCTGTCTCCCCCCGCGTTGCCAGCTGCCCTCCCGGGCTGCCCTCCTTGCAGCCTCTTGTAATATTGCAACATCAGGTCCATGGCGGCGTCTGCCATCTCATCCTTGCCGTCCATCTCTCTGGGCGCCGCCTTCTCCCGCGAATCCAGATGATCCAAGTCAACCTCATGCAGAGACTTCTTGTCGTTGTAGCCCGCGACCTCGGGCTCCCTCTCCGCTTCCCCGTCCCCCCTATGGCGATGCCTGGTCTTCGTTTCTATGGAGTTCCAGTCTTCCCCGTCCGCCGCGTCCTCGTAGACAAAATCGTTGGCCCGGGAGACATCACCTTCCTCTCCTTTGCGAGAATGCTCTTGGTCCACCCTACCCTGCTCCTTGCGCGCCGGCGGGTAGGTCCCCAGTTCGCGGAAGGCAGACTCCAAGGTTGCGAGACTCTGTGGGGTATACTGCTCCTCCACGATCTCGTTGGTGCGTTTGTAAGGGTTGACGTTGTAGCCGTCCTCCAGGAAGGAGACGTGGTGTTTCCTCGACAGCTTATCTTTCATATCGTTCAAGGAGAACTCGTCGTCGTTGTAGTCCTGTCGGTCACCTCCAAAGTCCATCGCCTCGCCGTCTTGTTTGTAATACCTGGCTTCTGGTCGGTAAGCCCTGGTCTGGCTTTCTGCTTGCACCAACGCCTGCAGCAGTAAACGTTTAGCCCATTCAGCCCTGTCCTCGTCTGAAGAATCGCCGGCGCTGTCTGCATCTGCATTTACCCGGTCCATCCCCTCCAACTTTTTAAAGAGGGGCTCTTGAAAGGAGCGAGGGGCTCCCCTCGCGTCGTAGTCTGCCACCGACTGGTCTTCGTTATTTTGTCTTAAATTCTCAATCAACTCCAGGGCTTTGACCATGTTAGGGTCTGGATAGCTGTAGGCGTTTTCCTTAAAGGAACCCGGGTCGTATCTATACGGCGCCAAGGACGCGGCGCGTAGACTCTGGGCATTAAGCAGAAGGCTGAGCGTTAGCATGGTACCGACTGTCAAAGTCTTCAACATCGCCATCTTTATTGTTGCCCACAGCTGGCAAAACAAAAAACAAAAACAAAAACACAGAAACAATGACAAAATTAGACCTTTTAATCTGGAAAATCACAAGTATCTACCAAAACTCTATCACATCGGATCATTCTGATTTCATTCGTTAAATTTTCTAGGCAAAGGGTATGGATTTCGTCAATGTATTGTTCATTCGAAAGGGGTTTGTGGAGAAGAAATGACGAAAGCCCAACTGGAATTATTTTTATGTCTGAATTTCATTGAGTTTTTTATTTTTTCTACTCTTGCCAAGATTATTTCCATCAATCGCGCCGGCCTACAAGAGACCTTCCATTGTTTTCTATTGGACCTTTTCTTACATGGCATTGAGCATCTGCTTTGTGCCATTTCTATTTATTAAACGCCAAACCCATCCCACCATGTACCGGCTTCGTCTGCTTTGTGAAATGCAGCAGTCTGCGTTGCCAGGGAAACATGCAATTTATTTATTAATCGTCCCTGAAAAAAACAGTGGGTCTTTTTCTTAAATACCGAAAGATCGTAAGGTACGAACGGAAATTGCAAAAAATCGGATTGCGCGTTAAAAACACACCAATTCCAATCTAATATTCGCCCATATATTTTACTGCACTTCACTGGGTTTGCTGTGGAAATCGCACTTGGTCAAAGCTGTCGGTGTCCGTCGTCTAATTCGTAATCGGGAGGTCGGCAGGTAGAGCCTTAATGGGAAAAAAGCAACACAAAAAAAACAACACCCCAAAATTAGTTCAGTTTGGTCTGTAAATGCAGAAACGTTACAGATTTTGCCCTCCCTCCCCCACGAATCAGGGATCTAATAACATTTCGAGGGCGCAACAGGTTGTTTAAATAAGCGTTTAAATAAAAAGATCAGTAGTCTTTAACCAGATTAAATCCTCCACCAGTACACCGGGTTCCCCGAATTCAATGCAAAACTTGCCTGCGATTTAATATGAAGCCGGTTCGAGCGAGAACATATTTTTTTCCACCCCCACGTTTGTGAGAGTCTGCAGCAAGTTGGGTTGAGATTTTCAGGACCAGGACAGCTCCCGGTTTATAAAGCAGCCGCCGTAACAAACCACAACCACCTGACCGTGCGTCACCCCAACGCTGACGCCAGTGAAGCCTTATCACTGAATGCAATCGGAAATGGAGTGCACTGCAGCATCTGCCTAAGGAACCACTGGAAGGAGGGACCAGCACAAGTGTGTTATGTCTGTGGCTTGTCTACGCAATTACAAGCAACCACTGGAACAGCTGAAGAAAGGACGGAACTGCAGATGCTGGTTTAAACCGAAGATGGAAACACAAAACGCTGGAGTAATTCAGCGGGACAGGCAGCATCAGAGATTAAATCAGATCAGAGATGCTGCCTGCGCCGCTGAGTTACTCCAGCATATTGTGTCTGTCCTCCAACACTTTTGTTTTGCTCAAGAGGGAAAGATAGATCACCCTGTCCTGACGTTGAAAATCTCAACCCAACTTGCTGCAGACCCAACACTTACAAACAGGGGGGAAATATGTAGGAAGGAACTGCAGGTGTGGAACTCCGGTTTAAACCGAAGATAGGCACAAAAAGCTGGAGTAACTCAGCGGGCAGACAGCATCTCTGGAAAGAAGGAATGGGCGACGTTTCGGGTTGAGACGAATTGTCTTGACCCGAAACGTCACCCATTCCTTCTCTCCAGAGATGCTGCCTGTCCCATTGAGTTACTCCAGCTTTTTGTGTCTACCTTCGGGGGGGAAAGATGTTCTCGCTAGAACCGGCTTCATATTAAATCGCAGGCGAGTTTTGCATTGAATTCAGGGAACCCAGTGTACCTGGTGGAGGATTTAATCTGGTTAAAGACTGGTTGAGTGGTCTTGATGGGCCAAATGGCCCAATTCTGCTTCTAGGACGTATGAACATATGATGATTCCAGCATCTGCAGTCCTTTCAGAAATTCCTGAAGCACCATTAGTTTCTCACAAAGCTGAACAGATCCATTTGCGGTTTCATCTGTCCAATGACCAGAAATAGTATTAATGGAAGTTAATGTGCTTACCACGGCAAATGAAAACAAAAACACACCAGACTGGTGAAATATTAATTTATTTAAAGCCAAACACAAAGTGCTCAGTAACTCAGAGGGTCAGGCTGCATCTGAGAAGGGAATTGATAGGCGACATTTCAAGTGGGGCCCCATCATTCCATCCCCTGATTCTGCCTGCCCCGTTGATGTCCTCCAACATTTTGTGCTTTGCTCAAGATTCCAGCATCTGCAGTTCCTTGTGTACCAATTTTATTTGTGCAGTCCACCTTTTTGTTACCATAGTTGGCTTTTCACTTTCTGAGTCACATTGCCCCTTTCACCTCAGCAGTGGGAACCTAACATGGGAGGCACTAAAATTGTGCCATGATTCGAATGAAACATGGAGCAGCGAGCAAAGCAGAATAAGGGGCCCAATTCCGGTGTTGGACTGAGTTGGTGCAGCTCCAATAGGGTGCATTTAAAAAACATCTGGAATTATTTCCAAACATCTGGATCGCTTGGGTTAAGTGCGCATCATCTTTACCGCTGGCGAATATGGCACTTCATCGATTCTGGGGGAAGGACAGCAACACAGATTATGGGACAATGTGGGAATACAGAGCACAGGTTAATAAAAGGCCGGTGTAGGCGTTATCTTCCCTGCCGCCAGGAGGAGCAGGCCTGGTGGCTTAAGAAACCGTGAGATGGAGTTGCTACACACAGGGCTAGGAGAATTCAGTGCAAGAACGGCGGCACAGTGGCGCAGCAGTAGAGATGCTGCCTTACGGCACCAGAGACCCGGGCTTGATCCTGACTATGGGTGCTGTCTGAATGGAGTTTGGACGTTCTCCCTGTGACCACATGGGGTTTCTCCACGTGCTTCGGTTTCCTCCCACACTTCAAAGACGTACAGGTTTGTAGGTTAAAGAAGTATAAGAAAATAACTGCAGATGCTGGCACGAATCGATTTATTCACAAAATGCTGGAGTCTGAACAAGGGTCTCGACCCGAAACGTCACCCATTCCTTCTCTCCCGAGATGCTGCCTGACCTGCTGAGTTACTCCAGCATTTTGTGAATAAACAGGTTTGTAGGTTAATTGGCTTCAGTAAAATTGTAAATTGTCCCTAGTGTGTAGGATAGTGGTAGTGTACTGGGTGATACCTGGTCAGCACGGACTCAGTGGACCAAAGGGGCTGTTTCAGCACTCTATCTCTAAAGTCTAAAGCATGCTCACCAAAGGAGGAAAGGTAAGGACGTGTGGCAATGACTTACCTCCTGATGTGTGTACTGCTACCAGACTTCCAAATTGACCTCTTAAACCTCATACCGGCTCAATTTACACATACACACATTCTTACTAAAAATGCACTTCTCATAAACCCATTTGTCCAACCATCAATACCACTGAATCTTGACATTGTGGAATATTGCATAGTGGCGATATGGTCACCACAAACAAGTATATAAAACATAGAAGAGCACTGCAAGTGTTCTCCATCTGTCAGTTCAATTATTTTTACTCAGTCAAAGGTTTCATCTTCCCTTGTTGAAAAAAGTGCACATAAGATTTGGAGACTGGGTAATTTACTGTAAATAACAGAGAGACTTGAAGTATTGATCCACTGACATGAGTTTGAACTCCACCATGGCAAATGGGAAATTCACTGTAAAGTAAATCAAAATGTCTGGGCTAATAGCTGGTATCAATAAAGGTGACAATGAAACTAGAGGGTCGTTGTCATAGAGTCATGGAGCCATAGAGTGGGTGGAAACAGGCCCTTCGACCCAACTTGTCCATACCAGCCAACGTCCCTGCTACACTAGTCCTACCTGCCTGTGCATGGTCCATATCTCTCCAAACCTGTCCTATCCATGTACAATGTTTCTTAAACATTGGGATGGTCCCAGCCTCAACTACCTCATCTGGCAGCTTGTTCCATACACCCACCACCCTTTGTGTGAAAAAGTTACCCCTCAGATTCCTATTAAATCTTTTCCCCTTCACCTTGAACCCAAGTCTTCGGGTCCTCGATTCCCCTACTCTGATGGAGAGACTCTGTGCACCTAAATAAAATATTTTGTGATCAACGTTCTTCAAGTTGGAAATCGCTAATCATAATAGAATTTGGGTAATGTTTACATCTCTTCGGATCGTTCACCTTGTTGTGGTGAAGAGGCTTGCGTGCCCCCATGATCCCGAGAGTGATGCCGTCAGAAGTACTAGCCACCCATGGTGGTAAGGTCGAGGATGAGGGTCCAGACTAAGAACGATCCAGCATACACAACCTCAATGGCGGATCAGGCGGACAAAGTTATCTTGAACTCAATGGCTATGAAGGCGGATGAAGGCTGCAACAAATCTACCAGCTCCAATCATCTTGGTTCCCTTGCCACTGGAATTAGTTGATTGATTTGTGAAGGACCGTGTTCTTCTTGGAGTGCAACATCAAGTACACGTTAAACAAACACACGCACAGGCGTCTTCATTCTGACATCGGAACGTAGACCATCATCCTCGACCTCGAGGGATAGCCATGACGAATGTTTACAGTTTAGTTTATTGTCACGTGTACCGAGGTACAGTGAAAAGCTTCTGTCGCGTACTATGCCGTCAGCAGAAAGACAATACATGATTACAATCGAGCCATTTACAGTGTGAGACTCTGGACCCACCAGTGGATTTGACTTAACTACTCTGAAATGGCAAACAATGGATATTAAACACTGGTCTTGATGGTGAAATTCAATGACTTTTTTTTTAATAACGATCCAGCATTTACTGTTTTTATTTTAAATTTTGAACATCTGCAGTTTTTTAAAAACATTTTCATTTCCTCGATAGATTCCAGCCATCCTACTTATTTCCACATATTCTTTCTGCTGCTGCACAAAATCTAAAACAAAAAGAGAAAATGTTGGAAATATTCTGCAGGTTAAGTCGCATCTGTGGGAAGAGAGAATCAATGTTTCAGATCAAAGAGCCTTCGTCAGAGCTGGTGGAAAGGAGACGAGAAGTTTGCGAAGCTGCAGGGAGGGATGTCTCTAATGAGATGACCATGGGGATCAGCTGTAAGTAAGGTTCACTGGTCAATGATTGAATGGGAGAGAGTTTGAGAGTGGGGAAACATGGACAAAGAAACCTAGACAATGCAGTGTGGCAGTTGTGATGCACAGAGAGAAAGATTTGACCCATTGGGCGTGTCCTCCATTCCCAGAGGGAAGAAAACAGTTTTTTTTTAAAGTGGTCTATTCGACATTGGAGGAACCAAAATCAAATTTGGTGATCACTTTGCACATCACTGTGTTCAGTCCGCAGAGCCGACCATCAACTTCCTGTCACCCGCCATTTTAATTCTCCATCCTATTCCCTCTCTGATCCTTTAGTCTGTGGCCTCCTGCACTGTTACATAGCAGTCCATCGTAAGCTTGAGGAACAACATCTCATCTTCCATCTGGGCATTTTGCCGCCTTCTGTACTTAACGTTGACTCCAACAAGTTCACGTACCTTGTTTTCTCTCTGCATCAGTCATTTACTTTGTGATATTGACTCATTTTAACTGTTGTTTTTGTTTCCCCTTTTTCCCTCTAGGGCCAGTGGACATCCCAGTGACATGTCTTTCCACTCTGCATTTCACAATTCTCATATTCTTTTGCCTGGGTTCTTTTGTCTATGTTCCCACTCTCTAACTGCTCCCATTCACTCATTTGACCCGGTAGCTTCATTTAGAGCTCATCCCCATGGTCACCCTGGTTTTGCCCCCTGTCCAACCCTCTCTTCCCAATTCTGATGAAGCTTCTTCAACGGGAACCATTAACTCGGTTTCTCTTCCCACAGATGCAGCCGGACCTGATGAGTACTTCCGGCCTTTTCTGTTTTTATGTCTGGAATTCTCGCTGGCAGAATTCAATACATGAGCAGCACAGTGGTGTAATGGTAGAGTTGCTGCCCCATGGTGCCAGAGACCTGGATTTGATCCTGACCTTGGGTGCTGTCTGTGTGGAGTTTGCACATCTCCCTGTGACTGGGTTCTCCGGTTTCCTCCCACATTTGAAAGACGTGCGGGATTGTAGGCTAATTGGCTTCTGTAAATTGTCCCTAATGTGTAGGACGGAACTTGAGTGCTGGTCAGCACAGACTCAATGGGCCAAAGGGATTGTATCCACACTCTATCACTAAAATGAAATTTAAGGTGCCTTGCATATAATGCCCATACGTGGTGGACCTGTTGGCATCAAAGAGTAAAAATGAATATCTGCATAATGATCACCTTAAGAATGATAACCCTTGACAGTTTTAACCTAGCATTTAATCTTCCAAAGTGCCTTCATCTGTCACGGGAGAATTATGTTGTGTTCCTTAGGTTTAGGTTTATTATTATCACATATACTGAGGTACAATGAAAAGCTTTGTCTTGCATGCTATCCAAACAGAACAAGATATACCATACATAGGTACTGTCAGTCCCAACTCAAGTACAATAGATTGAGCAAAGGGGAAGCTGCAGAGCGCAAAATATAGTTCTCCGCATTGACAAATACTTGATTTTTAAGGTTATCAAAGGTTCACGTTCACAAGTTATAGGAGTAGAATTAGGCCATTCGGCCCATCGAGACTACTCCTCCTTTCAATCATGGCTTATCTCTGCCTCCTAATCCCATTTTCCTGCCTTCTCCCCATTACCCTTGACACCCATTCTAATCAAGAATTTGTCTATCTCTGCCTTAAAAATATCCACTTGGCCTCCACGACCCTCTGTGGCAATGGGTTCCACAGATTAACTACTCTTATGCGGAGGTTATGGGGAGAAGGCAGGAGAATATTTGCTCATAGGATGGCGAAAATCTTTGAATATTTCAAAGGCAAATGTAGATGGATTTCTGGTAAGCAAAGAGATGAAGTCAGAAAAAAAGTGGAGTCGAGATCATAATTCATGCGGTTTCAAGGGGCTGAATCTCCTACTGGAGGTCCTGATTTGTATGTGCATATGCAAAATGAAACTTCAAGAAATGGCAAATCTTTTCATTCATGACTAGTCCATCGAAAGAAAGACTGAGAGTACCAAATATATATTTATCATTTTCAAAATAATACACCTACAAGATTTTCTGAAAGGCGTCTCTTACAACTATACAGTATAACAACAGCCAAGCTTGTGGTGACATATGGTTTCCATGGTACAATGTAATTGGAAATTTCAGAGCCTTAACTTCAACAAATGCCTTAAATGAGTGTTGCAATATATGTCACCACAGCGAGCATAATGAGCAAGCTACGGGTCACCATTATAAAAGTTGAAACACTTGTGCAGTCAATTCATGTTGCATAAATGCTCCTGCAATATAAATTCAGTGGATTTAGTAATGGATCTGGTCTGGAACGTGAGATTCTACAATGCTAATAGCAGCCTCAGGTCCCCTGTGTGTTAAATCATAAATATGTCATCATGCCGATGTACACCACTGTATCCTTGTTTTAACTTTAATTAAGTTGATCTTTCACAATGTAACAGATGAATATAGCAGATATGTATTATTTACGATAATATTGTAATATAGTTTCAATCCTGTCAGTTGTAAATTGAACTCAGAACATTCATTGCCTCAGAGTGGAATTCTCTGCCTCAGAGGGCAGTGGAGGCCAATTCTCTGAACACATTCAAGAGAGAGCTAGGTAGAGCTCTTAAGGATAACGGAGTCAGGGGGTATGGGGAGTAGGCAGGAACGGGGTACTGATTGAGAATGATCAGCCATGATCACATTGAATGGCGGTGCTGGCTCGAAGGGCCGAATGGCCTTCTCCTGCACCTATTTTCTATTGTCTATTGTCTATTGAGGGCCTACAATCCTTTTACACAGAACTGACGGACTTCATTGTTTCCTCAGTTTGACCATCTAATAATTGGTAAATTATTCTCATTTATGATTTTTTTCATCAATAGCTAAATGATTGCCACATTATTCTCAATTATGATTTTTCAATCGCTCAGTATTTTCAATAGCTAAATTATTCTCAATTAAGGTTTATCCATCAATAGCAAAAGGAATGCATTCTTGATATGAAATCATAATTGCTTCAACAAGCAATGATTCCTATTGAAGACATCCTAATATTGGCTAATATTGCATTGGATTGAATGCAGAATATTCTTCACCAAACAAGGTTATTCAGTTTTACGAAACAAATGTATTAATTTTTCTGCTGGAAATAACATATGTTGCAGATATTTAACTGTCTACCAGACATGTGGCTGTACCCGAGCAATGCTAATTTGTACCCGAGCAATTCTCTACACAATAGATGTGCCTCTAGTATTCATCATTGCTATGATTTTTTGGAAATTGGCTAGTTTCAATTTTATGAGGTAGAGCGATTAACTTAGTTTAGTTTAGTTTAGTGTAGAGATACAGCACGGAAACAGACCCTTTGGCCCATCGGGTCCATGCCGACCAGCGATCCCCGCTGCTACTGCATGATCAAATTCAGGGAAACTTATCTGATTAGACTTTGTATTCCTGGCCACTGTGCATTGAAACCTCTGGACATCACAATCAGCAAAATTACACTATTTATTTACTGCATGTTACATTTTCAACCCCACGTACACAGTTCATAGATTTCCTGATGAAAGGCCATCAACCTGGATTATGGTCTTATGAACTCTGTTTCTCCATCCATAGATGCTGCATACCCCGCTGAACATTTATTAGGGCAGTACAGTGGCGCAGTTGGTAGAGCCGCAGCCTCACAGCCTAATTTTGATTCTGAGCTGGCGTGCTTTCTGTATGGAGTTTGCCCGTTCTCCCTATGACCGGGTTGTTCTCCTCCAGGTTCTCCGGTTTCCTCCAGCAGCCTAAAGACATGCGGGGTCTGCAGGTTAATTGGCAGTAAATGAGAAAGTGGGATAACAGAACTGTGATGTTTGATGGACTATATGGGGTGGGAGGACCCATTGCTTCTCCCATGCAGCAGGTGGCGCTGCACAGGACAAAGGGAGATGTTTTGTACATAGTTATCTTGGCTGTACACAGTGCGGAGTGTGCAGTCAGATTGTGGGGTGGCAGTCATTTTAGTTGTCTTGCTGCCAGCATTGAGTTACTGTAATAAAGACTTCTGTTGTACCTTGAAGACTCGCAAAGTTTCATACAGGCATAGAACAAGAACACGAAAAGAACCAGTGTGAACGGACGATGGATAGCTGTCACGTGCACAGTCTGCCGAAGAGCCTGTTTTTATGCTTTCTGTAAACTAAACTGAACTGAACTATTTTTGTTTTTTTTATTACTGGATAAGCTTGGATTTTTAAAAAAAAACAGCAGTATGAATGGGTTGGGAATAAGCAACAACACTGGTCATAAAAAAGAATAACATTACATCAGAATTTGGTGATTAGGTGCAGGTATAGTATGTTTAGTGCATTTAATACCTCAGATTTTATCAATATACTTGGACTGTGAGTGCAGTATTCTGCAGCCTCTGGGAAGCAAAGGAACGCACGTACTTCTGAACAACAGTCTTAACATAATACATGGGTTTGTTATGGTTGCCTGGGAGCCTGGGGAACACTGATGGTAGATGATCCATGTACACCACGCTGGCGATGACTCACGCCCTCACACTCCTGTCTGCAGCAGCTTGCAGAGCCATTAGACCTGTCTCTTAAAGTCCTTTTTGTCATCAGTGTGATGTAGAAAAACAGGCAGTACCCTGGCAGAAAGCCCAGAAATAGAAGGTTGCATGGAGATCACAAAATACGTAAACATGTTTCGTTTAAAAATATTATTTAACATCTGGGAGCATACTAACCTACAAAAAAAATAATAGTGCATAACATGATGCAAGTAAAATTGGTTATGTCCTAAGTAAAATATTATTTTGCTGCAGATGAATCTGCTATTAAAAAAAAATAAAGCTTTAGGCTTATTATTGTCGCATGTACTGAGGTACAGTGAAAAGCTTTGTTTTGCATGCTATCCAAACAGATCTGATATATCGTACATAGATACTGTACTATCAGTTCAAATTTGACTGCAAGATAGAGCAAAGGGGAAGGTACAGAGCTCAGAGTATAGTTTTCTGCATTGTAGCGCATCATTTCTTAAACTGTGACCTCTGGTTCTGGACTCCCCCAACATGGGGAACATTTTTCCTACATCCAGCCTGTCCAATCCTTAAGAATTTTATATGTTTCTATAAGATCCCCACTCATCCTAAATTCCAGTGAATACCAGCCCAGTCGACCCATTCTTTCCTCATATGTCAGTCCCGCCATCACAGGAATTAACTTGGTGAACCTACGCTGCACTCCCTCAATAGCAAGAATGTCCTTCCTCAAATTAGGAGACCAAAACTGCACACAATACTCCAGGTGTGTTCACAAAATGCTGGAGTAACTCAGCAGGTCAGGTAGCATCTCGAGAGAGAAGGAATGGGTGACTGGGTCTCTCGAGATGCTGCCTGACCTGCTGAGTTACTCCAGCATTTTGTGAATAAATCGATTTGTACCAGCATCTGCAGTTATCTTCTTATAATACTCCAGGTGTGGTCTAACCAGGGCCCTGTACAACTGCAGTAGGATCTCCTTGCTCTTAATTTCCTTAGACGAAGTCCACTTATGGGTCCATAAGCAACAGAAGATAAATTGAAGCTCTTGGACTACAACAAATGAGAAGGAAAGAATATAAGGGCAGAAATAGCACATTATTTATTTTATTTGCGCAGAGCTACCCTGTCATTTTTTTTTGCATCTCTCATTGACATGATATATCTATAAACTAAAACTCTTGTTTGTTCATTTGTTTGTTTATTCCTGAACTGCAGCCAAAACGGTACACGATAGCATGACAATTTTAGGCCCACCTTACTCACCGTCGTCCCTTTGGTGCTAATGGAAGAAGTTTCATTGAAATCGGTGTTATATTTTTAAAGTTATTCACATTTTAAAGTTTAAACCTATCTCCTAGGGAGGGAGGTGGGAAGGAGGGAGGGGGGAGGAGGGAGGATAAGGGGGGGTTGAGCGGGATGGAGTTTTGGGGGAGGGGAAGGGGAGGGGAAGAGGGGGAGGGGAGGGGGAGGGGGGAGGGGGGGGAGGAGAGGGTACTGCACCAATGCAGGAGAGGTTTGGGCCCAACGGGTCCACTTGGTCTAGTATGAATTAAAATGGCAAAAATAAAAGAAATATATAATGGTTACAAAAATCAAATTGAATAGAAAAAACGTTGTGGTCTCGTAGCATTCTCTCATTATCTGTAAAAATAAAAAGTGCATCAAGGTTTCGGCTAGAAAGTTTCAAAATAGATGTAAGAAATGTTCTTCACAGCACTGGTGAAATGAGGAAGGAAACATCGGGCAATGATTGTTGGTCAATTATACCACTCAATGGCAGAATAAAACTACAAGGAACAATTGTTTACTTCTGAACATTTCAAGATAAGACCTGAACTTTGGAAGGTATTACAGGTGAGCAGAATTGAAAAGGAATTTAAAAAAAAAATCTTCTGAGCTTTTGATGGTAAACAAAAAAATGGTTGAATGGCAGAATAGGCAACACAATGGCACCATGGTAGAGTTGCTGCCTTACAGCACCAGAGACCTAAGATAGATCCTGAGTACGGTCCTGTCTGTATGGAGTTTGTATGCTCTCCCTGTGACTACATGGGTTTTCTCCAGGTGCGCTGGTTTCTTTCCACATTCCAATAATGTGCAATCTGTAGGTTAATTGGCTTCAAGGTAAAATTGTCCCAATGTGTGTAGGATAGAACTTGTGTCTGGATGATCGCTGGTCGGCACAGACTCGGTGGGCCGAAGGTCTGTTTTGATTTTGTATCTCCAAACTAAACTAAACCAAATGATTGGCAGAGGATAAAAGGAGAGAGAGAGCTGGATAGAGCTCTTAAGGATAGCGGAGTCAGGGGGTATGGGGAGAAGGCAGGAACGGGGTACTGATTGAGAATGATCAGCCATGATCACATTGAATGGCGGTGCTGGCTCGAAGGGCCGAATGGCCTCCTCCTGCACCTATTGTCTATTGTCTATGTCTATAAAATAAATCAAAGTAATAGGAACTAGAGAAGAGCAAATGACAGAGACGGAAAATGAGGCATGAGAAGAGATGGTAAATGATGGCAGCCTATTTAATAGAAGGATTAAGGTTGGATAAAATGCTTCATCAGCGAATTTGCAGTCAGCCTTAACAAGGTATAGTAGAAACTTTTGGCTCAGAGTAACTTTGTGATTAATGATGGATCTGAGAGAATGGGATATGACTAGTTCAGAGGAAGATGGTTATAGTAAGTGAGGGATCTGGAGAAACATGAGAAAGATGAGGAGGAATAGGACTATTATCCCCTCAGCCTTGCTCCATCTTTCAATAAGATCATAGCTGATCCAATCTCGGGCTGAAGACCTCTTCCCTACTCTCTTGTAATATTCCTTGAATCCCTGCACTGCAATTGTCTGTCAGTCTCCACCTAAAATATATTCAACGTCCCCACCCCCCTCCACATTTCTCTGGGGTAGAGAGTTCCAAAGAATCGTGACCCTCTGAGAGAGAAATTCATTCTTTTCTCCAATGTAAGTGGGTGACTCCTTATTCTGAAACACACTTTCAGCATCCACTTTGTCAATCCCCTCAGGATCTTATATGTTGTATTGGATCACATCTCATTCCTCTGAACTCCAGTCAGCAAAGACCTAACCCAATCAATCTCTGTTCATACATCAACTTCCTCAACTCAAGAATACATGTCATGGATTTTCTTTGCGTTGACTCCTTTGCAAGTACATGGGTTCTTCCGTGGCACAGTGATGCACCAGTTACTACTGTGGACAGACAGTTTCAGTGACCTGACTTTGAGATTGACCTGGGCCGCTGTCTCTGTGGAGATTGCACATTCTCCTGCGATTATGTGGGGTTTCAACAGTTGCACTGGTTTCTTACACATCCCAAAGACTTATAGGTTGCCACTGTAAATTACCTCTGGCAAAGACGGGTGGCACGAGAGGTAAGGAAGAGAGAGTAGGTTTCAGGGAAATAAGAATGAAATGGAACTGAAGAGAATACTCCGAAAGCTGGAATCGATTTTATTGTCCAAATAAATTGGTCTCCTTCTGTACTGCAATAAAGATTCAAGTTTAATTTGCATTTCTAATTCCAGGCTGTACCTGACCAGTCTGACTGTCCCTGATTACATTTTATCTCTGCTTTGTTGTTACCTTCTCCTAGCTAACAACATCTAGTCTACTTTTTCCTTGATCTCCACCTCCTTTGACATCACCGTCCATATCACTCGTTTCCCTTTCCCCTGACTCTCACTGAAGAAGGGTCTCGACCCAAAACATCATCCATTCCTTCTCTCCAGAGTTGCTGCCTATCCTGCTGAGTTACTCCAGCATTTTGTGTCTATCTTCGGTTTAAACCAGCATCTGCAGTTCCTTCCTACGGGCTGTACCTACCTGTTTCATCTACTGGGACACAACATTTCTTTTCACTACAACATTTAAGTTGTAATTTGTTTTTTCCGCCTTCCTTCCAATGTAGAAAACGTCATGTTTTCCCACATCTGCCAAATTTGTGCGCACTCAATTAACCTATCAAATCCCATTGCACGTTTGTCATATCCTCCTCACAACCTGATAATCCACGTTTCCTTCAATCATTAGCAAATCTGGCCACAATACATTCAGTTCTTTCGTTGATGTCATTAATATAGGTTGTAAATAATTGAAGGACCAGCACTGATCTCTGTTGCATCCAACTAGTTTCTGGCTCCAGTCCAAACCCCAATCCTAACTAAGGTCTCAGTTCAACTCCAGCCAAAGGCCTGATTTATTCCACAATTGATAGAGCTCTTTACTTTTCTAGTCAATTTGGGCCCCAGAACAGACCCTCATGCTTCTCATTTTTTTAAAAAAAGATACAAAGTGCTGGAGTAACTCAGTGGATCAGGCAGCATTACTGAAGAATATGGATAGGTGACATTTCGGATCAGGTCACTGCTTGAAAACTAGCATCTGCAGTTCCTGGTGTCTCTATTTTAATGCTTCTCTTTTGTGTGTTCTGCAGTGGCACCATTTAAAGGAAAGTATGTTACGGACATTCAGTGGCAACTTGAACCTTGGGCACTGTTGAATTTTGCTAGATTGATCGCTGACCAAAATGACCAAGGTTGCATTGTGCAGTGACCCTTAAACAAAGTCTGCTCTGGTGCTAAAGAATTTAGTTTAGTTTAGTTTAGAGATACAGTGTGGAAACAGACCCTTCAGCCCATTGAATCCGCACCAACCAATGATCCCCGCACATTAACACTATCCCACACTAGGGAAAATTTTACATTTATAATAAGCCAATTAACCTACAAACCTGTACTTCTTTGGAGTGTGGTGGGAAACGGAAGATCGCGGGGAAAACCCACGCAGGTCACGGGGAGAACATACGAACTCTGCACAGACAAGCAACCATAGTCAGGATCGAACCCGGGTCCCTGGCACAGGCAAGGCAGCAACTCTACCGCTGCGCCACCGTGCCACCCTCACATGGCAAAAGCTGTGTAGATGACACATTTCCAATCGTACACTTCTGCAAATGCAAGTTCTCAGATCAACGAGCAAAACCTAAAGAGAGGGAGAGAGAAGCAATATTAAACGTTATCTCCCACCACCAGTCCAACTGCTGAAGGGTTGCAAATGAGCAGTGTATTTTTTTGTGCTACACTCATATCTCCTTCCACCTTGCACCTATTTTCATTATCCAGTTTTAGCAAGCAGTATATTTTGCAGTTGGGGTGATCCATAAGTTTCATGGAGCAATTTATGTCAAGATAATTATAAGCTTGTGATATAAATAAAAGAAGAGAGAAGATTTCACAGGACCTGAACCACCTTTTAATTTTTGTTGCCAAGATTTTCTGCTTAATAAAACTAATGCTACAGACAACGATAAAACATTTTGAGATAATGCAGCCTCAGTTGAGCTCACCAAAGCAATTTTCAGTTTCAAAAACTGCCTTCAACTTTACAAGTGATACCAAAAATAAAATTGATTGGTAAAAATGTAATTCTCCCTTCCATGTTCCCGCTGTCAGATTGTCAAGTTCAATACAATTTCTGATCCATTGGATAACACTTAAATCTTTTACTTTGAATTCATTCCAGGTTTAGAAACAGCTTCTTCCCAACAACCACCAGACTATTGAACACAACAAGCATCAACAAAACTGAACTGTGGATAGGGTGAGCAGTTTTAAATACTTGGGAGTCCGCATCACAGAGGATCTGACGTGGGCAACGCATATTGCCGCACTGGTGGG
The DNA here is from genome assembly GCF_053455715.1 of Rhinoraja longicauda. NCBI lineage: Eukaryota > Metazoa > Chordata > Chondrichthyes > Rajiformes > Arhynchobatidae > Rhinoraja > Rhinoraja longicauda. Next base: position 41,090,366 of record NC_135965.1, on the reverse strand, counting down.
TAAGGCAAAGCAGCGCCTTTACCACCTTAGACAGCTGAGGAAATTCAGAGTGTCTCTGAGGATCCTTCATTGCTTCTACTCTGGGGCAGTAGAGAGCATCCTGTCCGGCAACATTACAGTCTGGTTTGGGAACAGCTCTGCCCAGGACAGGATGGCCCTGCAGAGAGTAGTGCGTTCGGCAGAACGCACCGTGGGAACTACACTCGTCCCCCTGCAGGACCTATACATCAGGAGGTGCAGATCCAGAGCAAGCAAGATTATGAGGGACCCCTGCCACCCCAGTAACGGACTGTTCCAGATGCTACGGTCAGGCAAACGCCTCCGCTGTCACGCTGTGAAAACGGAGAGGATGAGACGGAGTTTCTTCCCACAGGCCATCAGGACTGTCAACTTTTATAACTCCAGAGACTAAATTTTTGTCTACACTATAGTGACTTATTAACTTTATTTACATGCTGTAACTGTAATTATTTTTTGTGCACAACCCGCAGGCATTGCCACTTTCATTTCACTGCACATCATGTATGTGTATGTGACAAATAAACTTGACTTGACTTGACTTGACTTGGCTTGGTTGCTTTAGGTTTCATTTGCATTAATATTTGTTTAGGAAGGAACTGCAGATGCTGGTTTACACCGAAGATAAACACAAAATGCTGGAGTAACTCAGCGGGACAGGCAGCATCTCTGGATAGATGGAATGGGTGACGTTTCGGGTCATGACCCTTTTTCAGACTGACAGGCAGGGGAGAGGGGGAATTATGGAAGGGTTAGGTGTGAAAATGTGAAGTGTAGCGAGAGAGAATGTTGCCAAAGTCTCGTCAGAAAGAGTTTGTTTATTATGTTATCTGTTGAGTAGTATGTCTTTACAAGCCTGTTTTGCTGCTGCAAGTAAGAATATCATTGTTCTGTTTAGGTACATATGACAATTAAATACTCTTGATTCTTGATTCTTCCTCATTTTCTCCAAGTCCTGTCTGCGCAGTTCCTTCTTTGCACCAAACACATAGCAGTTTGGTTTAAAAATTCTATCATTTTCTAACCTAACTTTTTATTCAATTTATTTTGGATGTTTATCTTCCATATCTTCATAGTAAGTGTTTGGAGAGAGTTGTGGGACTATTAACAATCTCCATTCCACAAATTAGATCTCTAAGTATCAAGATGGACACAAAATGCCGGAGTAACTCAGCGAGACAGACAACATCTCTGGAGAGAAGGAATGGTTGATGTTTCGGGTCGAGACCCTTCAAGTATGCCGCTCAAACAGAATTTATTTTTCAGTGGCCATTGAGTGTAATGATTCAGGCTCTTAACATTTGAAAACCATTTGCAATGTCCGTCTCTCTGGCTTTACATTTCATTCCGCTTCTCTCCATATCAGACACCCTTCGGTCTTCTTTTCACCTCTAGCCTTTGTCGCTTACTCCACCCATCTGCCAACTAAATTCCTCTCACCTGTATCCACCTATCACTTGCTAGTCTTTGTCCCACCCCCACCTGTCTTTTCTTCCTCCTACCACAATCAATCTGAAGAAGGGTCCTGATCTAAAGCTTCATCTATCCATTCACACTGCAGATGCTGCCTGACCTGCTGAGTTACTCCAGCACTTTGTGTTTTGCCCAAGATTCCAGCATCTGCAGTTCTTTGTGCCTCCAGGATATTTCCATTAGCTGAAAGATCCAAGGCAAGAGGTCAGACATTTAGAAATGAAACTATACAAAATATTTTTACACAGGATTATAAACCTTTCAAATTTTCTATTTCATAGGCGTGTGGATGGCAAATATCATAATCATAATCATGACAGAAAGGTCAGACTGGGAATGGGCACTTCAACTCCCCCTCCCATTCCCAGTCTGACCTTTCTGTCATGGGCCTCCTCCAGTGCCGGACATTGGAGGAACAGCATCTCATATTTCGCCTGGGCAGCTTGCAGCCCAGCGGTATGAACATTGACTTCTCCAACTTTAGATAGTTCCTCTGTCCCTCTCTTCCCCTCCCCCTTCCCAGATCTCCCGCTCTTCCTGTCTCCACCTATATCCTTCCTTTGTCCCGCCCCCCTGACATCAGTCTGAAGAAGGGTCTCGACCCGAAACGTCGCCCATTCCTTCTCTCCTGAGATGCTGCCTGACCTGCTGAGTTACTCCAGCGTTTTGTGAATAATCATAATCATAATCATTATCGTAATTTATTAGCCAAGTATGCTTTGCAACATATGAGGAATTTGTTTTACCACACTGCGCTACCAAAAAAAGCAACAAGACACACAACGACATAAAAATTTGACATAAACATCCACCACAGCGGCTCCTCCACATTCCCCACTGTGATGGAAGGCAATAAAGTCTTATCTTCTTTCCTCCTTTTCTCCCGCGGTCAGGCCAGTCGAACCACCCACAGTCGGGGTGATCGAAGCTCCCATGATCGGGGCGATCGAAGCTCCTGCAGCTCGGAGCTCCTGAAGTCGGTCCCTAACCAGGGACTGCCAGCTCCACGATGTTAAGTCCTGCGGGCTCCCGCGGTTGGAGTTCCCAAGGTCGATCCACAGCAAGAGGCCGCCAGTACCACAATGTTAGGCCGCAGTGCGGACGGAGATATGGCACGGAAAAAGTCGCATCTCCGTCGAGGAAAGAGATGAAAAAAGTTTCACCCTCCCCCCACCACCCCCCACATAATACAAAACTAAAGATAACATAAAACATACATCATACAACAAACTAAAACAACAACAAAAGAAAAAGACGACACAGACCGTTGGCGAGGCAGCCATCGTTCGGCGCTACCTGGTGGTCTGAATAAGATCATGTCATAAGGGATATGAATAGAATTAGGCCATTTGGCCCATCGAGTCAACTCCACCATTCAATCATGGTTGATCTATCTCTCCCTCCTAACCCCATTCTCCTGCCTTCTCCCCATAACCCCTGACACCTGTACTAATCAAGAATCTATCTATCTCTGCCTTAAAAATATCCATTGAATTGGCCTCAACAGCCTTCTGTGGCAAAGAATTCCACAGATTCACCACCCTCTGACCAAAAAAAATTCTCCTCATCCCCTAAAAGAACACTTTAATTCTGAGGCTATGATCTCTAGTGGAAACATCCTTTCCACACCTACTCTATCCAAGCCTTTCACTATTCTTTTCAATAGTGGGATTAATCAGTGTTTAGACATAGAGGGGATGAGGACATTTTTCCTTGGCGCACAAGAGGCTGAGGCGTAGGTTTGCCAACTTTCTCACTCGCAAATAAGTGACAAAAGGTGACGTCACCGTCCGAGCCCCACGTGACCTCACCCAGCCAGCAGCCACATGCTCCCGCTCTACCAATGGCGGCCGCCTGGGCCAGGAGCGGGTTGCCGCGCAACCTCCGTTAGGCGGCGCCCAGGCCTCCGGGCCTACACTTTCCGGGCCTACAGCGGCCCGTGGGGCTACAGTGTTTGGGCCTACAGCGGCCCCTGGGGCTACAGAGTCCGTGCCTACAATGTCTGGGCCTACACTGTCCGGGCCTACACTGTCCAGGCCCACACTGTCCGAGCCTACAGCGGCCCCCGGGCCTACAGTGTCGGGGCCTACAGCGCCCCTGGCCGTAAAATGGGACACGGGTGGCCCCGTATGGGACAAACCAATTTAGCCCAATATCGGGATGTCCCGGCTAATACGGGACGATTGGCAACCCTAATAAGGTGTGATCTTATAGAGGTGTTTAAAATCTTGAGGGGAATTGACAGGGTGATTGCACAGAGTATTTCACCCATAGTGGGGAATCAAGAACTAGAGGACATAGGATATAGTTTTAAGGTGGGAGAGGAAAGATTTAACAGGAACCCGAGGGGCAAACTTTCTACTCGGAAGGTGGGGATTGTATGGAGGAGGTAGTTGAGGCAGGTACTATAACAACGTTGAAAAGAAACACCTGAACAGGTACATGGATAGGAAAGGTTTCGAGGGATATGGACCAAATGCGGGCAAACGGAACTCGCTTAGATGGGGCATCATGTGTACCAGTTGGGTTGAAGGGCCTGTTTCCATGGCAGTATCTCTCTATGACTCTACGGAGATATATGTTTCGGCCATGCCTTTGTGCAGTGACAAAGCAACAAGTGTATTTATGTCCCCAGCTTCCATTTATTATTTCCCTTAAATTCAAAAACTCTGCGAAGCATAGTAAGTTGCATGTCTGGTCTACCCCAACAGCTGCTGACGACCTTCTACCGCTGCACCATAGAGAGCATCCTAACCTAACACATGGCATCCCTGTGTGGTACTTCAGCTGCACGGAGGCAGAGAGGAAAGCTCTTCAGCGGGTAGTCCATAGAGTTCAGAGTACCATCGGAACACAGCTACCAGCCTTGGAGGTCATCTACAATGCCTCAGAAAAGCCACCAGCATCCACAAAGACTCTTCACACCCCTGCAACAGTCTGTTCGAACTTCTACCATCGGGCAGACGATACAAGGCCTTCTACGCCCGCACTTCCAGACCCTGAAGAGTCGAGTCTGAAGAAGGGTCTCGACCCGAAACGTCACCCAATCCTTCTCTCCCGAAATGCTGCATGACCCGCTGAGTTACTCCAGCATTGTGTGTCTACCTTCGATTTTAACCAGCATCTGCAGTTTTTTCCTACACTGGACAGTGTAGGCCCGGGCGCCGCCTAGCCGAGGTTGCATAGCAACCCGCCTCCCGGCCCGGGCGGCCGCCATTGGTGGAGCGGGGGCACGTGGCCGCTGGCTGGGTGAGGTCACGTGGGGCGCGGGGCGTTGACATCACCTTGTCCCGTATTTGGTGGTGAGGAAGTTGGCAACCTTAGTCACAGCCTTCTTAAGGCAACTTGGGGCTGGCAATAAATGGAGCCTTGCTAGAATCACTCACACATATAAAGGCAAACAAAATGTTATTAGAAAATATATAACCAAATATTCTGCTTTGATAAAGTGCAGCATCCACACATTTATTTGCTTTCTTCCCTTGCACTCTGTTCAACCACCTTTAAATGCTGTTTACTTTGGGCCTTTTAGCACTCTTTAGTTTCACCTCTGTCAATGGGGGGGATTTTGAAATTGCCATGGCAACTAGGCTCACTCTATGCCAGATGCTTAGTTACTGAGCAATCTCCTGCAAAGTACACTAAAGGTCAGCTTTTTACAGCTTTTTTTCCTATGGTGACAAGTAATGGCATATAAATCCTTTATTAAAAGTGCATATCTAGTCACCAGCAAAGCCTAACAAATACTAACATAAGCTAATCTTCAGTAAGAAGTAGACCATTGCACACGTTTTACATTTACCTCTCATTATTTTCACATTTAGTATTGTGGGATGATTCAGTAGGCGGTACCTCCATGTAAGGATTGGATCAGATTTTCTCCCTTCTACTGCTGGATAAACCTTGAATCATTTTTGTAGAAGCAAAGAACTGCCGATGCCGGTTTATACCAAAGATAGTCACAACGCACTGGAGTAACTCAGCGGGTCAGGCAGCATCTCTGGAGAAAAAAGATGGGCGACATTTCAGGTCGGGACCCTTCTGGAGACAAAAATCTGAAGGAGGGTCGCGACCCAAAACGTCACCCATTCTTTTTCTCCAGAGATGCTGCCTGACCCGCTCAGTTACTGCAGCACTTTGTGTCTATCTTGAATCATTTTCTTAGTTTAGGGCCAATAATATAGGCAAGGACAACTATTCAGAATATTTCCCGAGAGGGAATCAGCAGTACCAGACAGAAGAATCTTCTGGGATACAAAATGCAGAAGGGACTTGAATTTCTTGAAATAGAGTTTCTGCAATTCTCATAGCTTGGGAAATAGGAAGGGCCGACATTGCCAGAAATCGACAAGTCCATCTGTCTCCTGCAGCCAGATTGATCCCACTATCCCTCTCCTAACCTCAGATTTGTTGCTTCAGCAAAGGAAAATTTAGATGAACAAGGCAGTTGCAAGGGAATAATAGGGACAAGTGCTATTGTAGAGGGGATTTGGTCATACCTGCGCCCAGAATATTATGTTCAGCCTTGGTTACCAGGCCAACGGTGGGATTATGTGTCAGAAGGAAATGGAGATGCTGGTTTAAACCGAAGATAGGCACAGAAAGCTGGAGTAACTCAACGGGGTCAGGCAGCATCTCTGGAGAAAAGGAACAGGTGACTTTTTGGGTCAAGACCCTTCTTCAGAAACTTCACCTATTCCTTTTCTCCAGAGGTGCTGCCTGACCCGCTGAGTTACTCCAGCTTTTTGTGTCTGTCAATGGTGGGATTAACTTGCCTTAATGATCAGTGCACTGCAGAATTATTAGATTGATACCTGGGACCATGTTATGAGGTCCTCACAGACCATGGTGCCAAGTGTATCGTCCGGTAGCAGGCCCAGCTGGCCCGCCGTCCCCATGAGGCAAGTTGCCGATCCTGCCGCTCCCTGTCCATAGTCCGGAGCGGAGGGAGAAATGATCCAAGATGACGGCACGGCAGATGCAAGGACCAAAAGGCCGGCAAGTGGATCGGCTGCGGGAGGCAGTGCAGTGCACCTCCATGGTGGAGTGGGCCGCTGGAGGCCCTGCAGCAGCCTGGGGCTCGGTTGGATCGGGCACCGCTCCACGAGGCCAAGCGTGTGGACAGGATGTGATCTTCAGCTGCACAGAGTGGTGGAGCAATAGACAATAGACAATAGACAATAGGTGCAGGAGGAGGCCATTCGGCCCTTCGAGCCAGCACCGCCATTCAATGGCTGATCATTCTCAATCAGTACCCCGTTCCTGCCTTCTCCCCATACCCCCTGACTCCGCTATCCTTGAGAGCTCTATCTAGCTCTCTCTTGAATGCAATGGTGGAGGACACCAACGGCTACGTTGGACAGGCCGACTCTGCAAAACGCTGCCAGGACAACAGGCCTTTATGGTCAGGCTAAAATCTCTGAACTTATAACAACTGGAACTTAGGAGCCAGCTCTGCCCTCGCAGCTGCGGCTTGCCTGCAGTCCGTTTGTCTTTTGTGTTTTTTGTTGTTTTTGTCTGAATTGTAGTTTTAATATGGTGTAGTGTTTGTATGTTATGTGGGGGGGAGGGGGTGGGAGGGAACGGGAACTGTAAAATTGTCTCTCCCGAACGGAGACGCGACCTTTGTTTCTATGTCATGTCTCCGTTCCCGCTGCGGCCTACCACCGGCCATGCACCTGGGACCACCTGGGCTCTGGTTCGCAGAGCCCGCAGCCCGGACTCACCACCTGCGGCGCTGGCTTCCTTCGAATGCTGCGGGAGCGGCTGCGACTCGTCTCCGGAGGCTCCGGCGCGGGCCGCGAGGACGTCGGAAGTCCGCAGGCCCCTGGGTGGGGGCCGACATCGGGAGCTCCGGCAGCGCCAGTGGCAGCGTCTTCGCCCGCCCCGAATCGTGGGGCTTGGGTCGGCCCGCCGCGGACCTTTCACCACCCGGCGGGGGCTTCAATGTCGGGAGCCCCGACCGCCCCGACATGGCAACTCCAACAGCCTGACCGCGGGAGAAGACGGCAGGGAAGAGAGAAAGACATTCTGGCCTTCCATCACAGTGAGGAGGGACTGGAGGAGACTCACTGTGATGGATGTTTCTTTTTGTTTGGTGTTAGTTTATGATTGTATGTGTTATTGCATTTTTATTGATTATTCTTATTGGTCTTATTGTTGAACTGCGGGTAATGTTTCATTTCACTACACATTTATGTGTATGTGACAAATAAACGACTATTGACTATTGAAAATGGAGCCGAAATCTGTCGACTCTAGTATACTGTATATTACTCTATATTACTCCATACTGTCTCACTGTACTATTCCTAAACACACGTACTGAAGCTAAAATGTGCTTATGTCTAATAATAATCTTACTGAACATGTATTTTGGTATATGTGGCAATTAAAGCACCATTGAACAAAGCACTTTTTTCTTTGAGAGTGGCTTTCTTTGAGGTGAACTGACTTGTTTCACATCGGATCTAAGCCGTTCAAGCTGAAGGTTACAGTGGACATTGTGATTGATTTACAATTCATGGGAACAAGGCAATCAATAAAATGATTGTTATACCAGTCACGCTCTGTGCATTATTGCAAGGCACCAGTGCATTTTATTTCTGTTTGACAATTGGTGGGCTGCCCTTTATCATTATTACTCATAGTGACAAAAAATATTCACCCACCCCTTGAGATGGGTTCTTCGTCTTAAAATGCCACATCCGTGGATTAGTTGTGCGTCAGAACATTCACTTTGAAGTCAAGGCACATCTATTAATGAATAATAAGACAATTTTAAAATCTGAGTCATCTTGATCACATATACGTAAGACGGCAATACTACATTTAATGAAGCGTCTTCTTTCTATGGAGCTGTGTTTTCTGTTGGAATAGAAACAGAGGAACATAGGAACATAGAAAATAGGTGCAGGAGTAGGCCATTTGGCCCTACGAGCCAGCACCGCCATTCAATATGATCATGGCTGATCATCCAGAATCAGTACCCTGTTCCTGTTTTCTCCCCATATCCCTTGATCCCGTTAACCCTAAGAGCTCTATCCAAATCTTCAACAAGACACCAGCATCTGCAGTCTCTTCTGGCCTCGATGTTGTCTGTTATTGTACGTGATGATGGTTTAAAGTGTTTCAATGAGTTCCAGATAGCAGGAGGAAATAATTTTCAGCTAAAGCTAATTTGGTGAAAAGATGGTCAATATGTTTTTCTTTCAGAATGTGAATACCTTAGAAAAATAATTGCCTAATTTTGTTCTAACTCCACATGATGAATTGCGGGATAATACCTGATTAGTTTTGATTTATTTAGGTTGACAAGCAATCATTTATATATTTTTTCAGCTGAATTAGTAGAAAATAGTTATTCTGATATCTGTTTATTCTTTATTGAGACCTGCTGGGAATTTTGCCATACATAACCTGAGTGCCCCTTCCAATCTGAGACAGAGGACACCATTAGGCTTTCTGTTAGGTATTCGGTGTTTTAGTTTTTAGTTTCAGTTTTAGAGATACAGCGTGGAAACAGGCCCATTGGTACATTGAGTCCACACCGACTACGATCCCCCTTACGCTAGTGCTATCCTACACATTAAGGACAATTTACAGAGGTCAAAAAACCAACAAACCTGCATGTCTTTGGGATGTGGGTGGAAACTGGAGCACCTGGAGAAAACCCACGTGGTCACAGGGAGAGATCGTACAAACTCCATATAGACAGCACCCACAGTCAGGATCAAACTTGGTTCTCTGCCGCTGTAATGTAGCAACTCTGTGGATGGCTCGCTTGTAATCATGAATTGTCTTTCTGCTGACTGGCCAGCACGCAACAAAAGCTTTTCACTGTAGCTCGGTACACATGACAATAAACAAACCTCAAACTCGACCGCTGCACTCCTGTATGACTGGGGGAATAAGCAGAGTGCACACAGAACAGGGACAGCTGGTGGAAGAGGGAAGAGGAGACGAGAGTCAACATTGGGTCAAATATGCCAATTTACTTAGGGAGCAATTCTTCCACCTGAAACTCCATGAGCCACAGAGTAGGAGATGCCTTCAACTCAGTGGGAATGACCTCACTGAAACCTGCTATCTGTTCCCCACATGATCATATACACCTCTATAAGACCAACCCCTCATTCTGTGCTTCATGGAATAGACTGTGGAAACAGGGCCTTTGGTCCCTACCAGTCTAAAGAAGGGTCTCGACTCGAAACGACACCCATTCCCTCTCTTCAGAGATTCTGCCTGTCCCGCTGAGTTGCTCCAGCTTTTTGTGTCTATCTTTGGTTTACACCAGCATCTGCAGTTCCTTCCTATGCATTTTGCTCGCTCCACTGCGATATCTCTGCGATATACATTAATGACTTAGACGAAGGGATTAAAAGTACCATTAGCAAATTTGCAGATGATACTAAGCTGGGGGGTAGTGTGAATTGTGAGGAAGATGCAATAAGGCTGCAGGGTGACTTGGACAGGTTGTGTGAGTGGGCGGATACATGGCAGATGCAGTTTAATGTAGATAAGTGTGAGGTTATTCACTTTGGAAGTAAGAATAGAAAGGCAGATTATTATCTGAATGGTGTCAAGTTAGGAGGAGGGGGAGTTCAACGAGATCTGGGTGTCCTAGTGCATCAGTCAATGAAAGGAAGCATGCAGGTACAGCAGGCAGTGAAGAAAGCCAATGGAATGTTGGCCTTCATAACAAGAGGAGTTGAGTATAGGAGCAAAGAGGTCCTTCTACAGTTGTACCGGGCCCTGGTGAGACCGCACCTGGAGTACTGTGTGCAGTTTTGGTCTCCAAATTTGAGGAAGGATATTCTTGCTATGGAGGGCGTGCAGCGTAGGTTCACTAGGTTAATTCCCGGAATGGCGGGACTGTCGTATGTTGAAAGGCTGGAGCGATTGGGCTTGTATACACTGGAATTTAGAAGGATGAGGGGGGATCTTATTGAAACATATAAGATAATTAGGGGATTGGACACATTAGAGGCAGGAAACATGTTCCCAATGTTGGGGGAGTCCAGAACAAGGGGCCACAGTTTAAGAATAAGGGGTAGGCCATTTAGAACGGAGATGAGGAAGAACTTTTTCAGTCAGAGAGTGGTGAAGGTGTGGAATTCTCTGCCTCAGAAGGCAGTGGAGGCCAGTTCGTTGGATGCTTTCAAGAGAGAGCTGGATAGAGCTCTTAAGGATAGCGGAGTGAGGGGGTATGGGGAGAAGGCAGGAACGGGGTACTGATGAGAGTGATCAGCCATGATCGCATTGAATGGCGGTGCTGGCTCGAAGGGCTGAATGGCCTACTCCTGCACCTATTGTCTATTGTCTATTGTCTATTATCTCCTCGAGTTTTGTCCACTTGGAAGAAGTTCTCCTCCTCTCTCTGACAAAATGTCTGCAATATTCACTCTCGCTTCCCCCCCTCTGTGATCTCTCTACATCATCTTCTAAGTCTCTCGTTTCCCTTGTCCCTAACCAGTCTGAAGAAGGGTCTCGAACCGAAACGTCACCCATTCCTTCTCTCCAGAGATGCTGCTCGTCCTGCTGAACTACGCCAGCTTTTTCTGTCTACTGGGCTGATACTTGGAATGGTGGGTTATCATATGTCGGGAGGGTATGTATGATTATATAGACCTTTGGTGAGACCGCTTTGGTAATGTAGACCACTTAGACAAGGGGCCAAAGTGGCCTCAGCAATGGGACCACTCTCCACCTTCCCCCCATGTGGGGCTGTTCTTCATGGTCATCATGCCAGACTCACTTTCTCCATGACTGCTGGGGTTTGCAGTCAGGGTCGACCTGCCCACTGAAGTGAACCTTGCCCTACATGTGTAGGATACCTCCAAGTATGGCAGAAAGAGACAAAGCTACCAACAACTAGAGAGCAGTCCTGAACTACCATCTACTTCATTGGAAACCCTCGGGCTATGACTATATCGTGCACTAAACATTATTCACATTATTCCCTTTATCATGTATCTGTACACTGTGGACGGCTCGATTGTAAACATGCATTGCCTTTCCGCTGACTGGTTACCATGCAACAAAAGCTTTTCACTGTACCTCGGTACACGTGACAATAAACTAAACTAAACTAAACCAAGCTTTGAAGCCCTCCCCTTCCACTCCCTAACACTCTCTCCATCCCCCCTCCCCCACTCCCTGCAATCTCTCCTCCCCACCTCCTCCTCTTCTAGCAGCACTGATGCATGGAGCAAATAAACTCCATCTGTTGCCAGCCATGATTTGTTCTGTCCTTTTCTTGGCTCCCGTTTATTTCCTCCCACCCCACAACCCCCTACCCCCCACACCCCCACCCCCACCACCACGCCCACCTCTACTTTCAGTCTGAGGAAGGTTCCGACCTAAAACGTCACCCATCTTTTTTCTCCAGAGATGCCACCTCACCAGCTGAGTTTCTCCAGCACTTTGTGTCTATTATTGAGCCAATACACAGTTCAGTAACACTATCTGCAGGAGCCATACTAATTAGGAAGCAACCAGACAATGGTCGTTTGGCACACACACCTAAACAGAAAATTGGCGGCTTCAATTTTCAAATGGTATCCACTTAGTCTCCCAAATATCCTCAACATAATAGTTTACTTTCGTTTAGAGATTCAGACCTGAAACAGGCCCTTCGGCCCACTGAGTCCGCACCAACCAGTGATCCCCGCACATTAGCACTATCCTACACACACTAGGGACAATTTTACATTTATTCCAAGCCAGTTAACCGACAAACCTGTACATCTTCGGAGTGTGGGAGGAATCCAAAGATCTCAGAGAACATGCACGCGGTCATGGGGAGAACGTACGAACTCCGTACTGACAACACCTGTAGTGGGGATCGAACCCGGGTCTCTGGCGCTATAAGGCAGCAACTCTACCGCTGCGCCACCGTGCTGCCCAACTAGTTTGGGAGTTTGGAGGTTGTTGGATTCAAACTATGAGAAAGCTCTGAGATTCCTGAGAATAAAAGCTTGCAAGCAATGACTCATCTCTATACAACTGATCCCTCCTGTACCAAACATCCATCACCTCTAACATTGTCTCTCTTACTATTGTCAGCACCATTACTTTTTCTTACAAGATGATTTTGAAAACAAAACAATCACCAATTTCCAAGAAGAACAATATTTTGAAGCACAGTTTTAGTAATTTTTTGCATTGCAGCCTTCAGTTCAATTTAGCTCAAATAGACTGAGTACAGATGTTGCATTAAGTAGAGATCCATTCTATTGCCTAAGAGAGAAATGGACAGGAAAAAAAAACCTATACTAGCCTTTCAGTGCGAAGCAAACCCATTTTCTCAGGGCCTAAATGAAATAAGATGTCCCACTTTGTTTATATAACAATATTTTACCATTCCAGTTAATGGAAAATTGTTTACTTAGTCATAAATCCACAGCAAAGTACAATTTATATAGCCCAATTGTTTGACATGCGGTTCTGCTGCTGGGAAAAGCATCCATTAAGTGCAAACTTATCTCAGCTTTATTATATTTGACCTGCAAATTGCAGTTCCAGCTGGACTCAAATCACAAGGCTTTGAGTTAAAGCTAAACGCAGAACAAAGGACAGAAGTATCATGTCTAGGTGTGTAGGAAGGGACTGCAGATGTTGGTTTACACCGAAGATAGACCCAAAATTCTGGTGGAACTCAGTGAGTCAGGCAGCATCTCTGGAGATATGGAATAGGTGACGTTTCAGGTCTCGACCTGAAACGTCACCTATTCCTTTCCTCCCGAGATGTTGCCTGACCTGTTGAGTTACTCCAGCATTTAGTGTCTATCTATCATGTGTAGATGTCTGGGAAATAGAATCATAGAAAGAGAGAGAGGCAAAGCATGGAAACAGGCCCTTTGGCTCACCTAGTCTGGGCAGCCCATCAATTACCAATTTCTATTAAATCGAGAAAGACTGGTTAGCTGATTGGAGTCTCTGCTATCATAAGGAGCACCAGTTCTCATAGAATTTAGACTTTAGACTTACAGCATGGAAACAGGCCCTTAGGCCCACCAAGTCCACGCTGACCAGTGATCCCGTACATTAGCACTATCCTACACACAAGGGACAATTTACAATTTCAAAAAGCCAATTAACCCACAAACCTATATTTCTTTACAGTGTGGGAGGAAACCAGAGCACCTGGTGAAAATCCACGTGGTCACAGTAAGAGCGTAGAAACTCCGTACAGTCAGGGTCTAATTCAGACTGGTGCTGTAAGGTGGCAACTCTACCACTGCACCACCGTGCCACCCTCAACAGGGAGCACCAGTTCTCATAGGAGGCGCCAGTCTGAATTTGTGGAATTGCTTTCAGGCTTTTGTAAGTTTTGTCTGACTGAGCTGGATGATCAGCCATGATCATATTGAATGGCGGTGCAGGCTCGAAGGGCCGAATGGCCTACTCCTGCACCTATTTTCTATGTTTCTATGTGAGGGGAGAAGAGGGAATGACCAGCGTGTGAATGATCCTTGTGTTATGTTGGCTGCTTTCCCAAGACAGTGTGAGTTGCGCAGGGAGTTAATGGGGGGGAGGGGCGGGGAGGGAGGTCAAGGGTTGGTTTGTGTGATGGACTGAACTACTTTCATAACTCCCCGCTATTCCTCACTGTCTTGGGCAGTGCAGTAAAGCAGTTGCTACACTATGTTATGTTATGCATGCATCCGTGCTGATGCATGCATCAGTTGCTATGCATCCTGATTCATCCCGATAGGGAGCTTTCCATCATGCATCTGTTGAAATTGAAATTGGTAAGAGTAATTAGAGATATGCCAAACTTCCATAACCTTCTCAGGAAGTAGAGGCATTGGCCTGCTTTCTTTGCCCTAGCACCAATGTGGTTAGACCAGGACAAATTGTCAGCAAATAGTGCTGGCTAGTTGCTGAAATCATCTTAATGTAGTCACTGCATGAAATTTATGCATGGCACACAATGGTCAAACAGCTTAATCAACGATGATAATCCTAGAACGTTATTACCAGGCAAGATCAATTTAGTCTGCCTGCTTTATAAGCTTGATCATACATCTTTATTTCAAACTCTAAACTCCCTCTGATTTAATAACTCAATCATTTCAGCTTTTTAAAAATATAATTTTGTTGTCTTCTGAATGATACTTTTCTCAGTTTTATTTTAAAGAGGGGTTTGGTTTGTATTGTGTCGGACACTAGCTGTTAGTACATTGAGTGTCTAAGCCCATGGAACATGGCACAATTTTGTTTTGATGTACATTAGGCTCTATTACAGTGTACTGTTCTGAGTCTCATGGTCAATTCTCTGTGTGATAACACTTGTTGTCATGTGTTTCCATGGAATGGTAGCAACAAAAGGGCACAAAGTGGGTCAAGCAGCACCTCTGGAAACAAGGAATAGGTGACGTTTCCGGTCGAGACTCTTCATCAGACTGAGAGTCAGGGAGGGGGACACTGGAGACAGGGAGGGTACAGAGCCAGTTCTGTACTGTTCTTACCTCTAGTTTCCCTCTCCCTGACTCTCAGTCTGATGAAGGGTCTCAACCAGAAACGTCACCTATTCCTTGTCTCCAGAGATGCTGCCTGACCTGCTGAGTTACTCCAGCCTTTTGTGTCTATCTTCGGTGTAAACCAGCATCTGCAGTTCCTTCCAACACAAACGTTGAGTAGAAGCTCTATGCAAAGACTGCATCAGAAAAAAAGGAGTCATTTTGAAAATAGTTAACAATATCTAAAAAAAATTTTTGTTAGAGTTTAGAAATACAGCATCGAAACAGGCCCTTCGGCCCACTGAGTTTGTGCCATCCGAAGATCACTCATTCACATTAGTTCCATCCTACACGATAGGATGGAGCTAATTTACCAATTTAATTGTCAAGAGGGCCAATTAACCTACAAACCTGCTTATCTTTGGAAACAAGGGCACCCGGACAAAACCCACGCAGTCACAGGGGAGAATGTATAAAATCCACACAGGCAACACCTGAGGTCAGGATCGAACCCGAGTCTCTGGTGCCATGAGGCAGCAGCTCTACCGCTGTGCCACTGTGCCGGACAATTGAATTTATTACATTTTAACATTGTATAAATTCTAAATTGATTTGAGAAAAATTACTCTGCTATTAATTAATTACTCATTTATTTCAAAGTAGGGGGAAATATACAATACACGATCCGTGCAAAAAACTCCATCCAACATTCTCGGAGGCTATACATACATTCAATACAGTTTCCCCAAATCACAATTTTTTCCCCACTCCCACACTGGCACACTGACGTAAAATCCCTTCCCTAATTTCGAGGGGGCGTCTCCACCACACCCTGCCCCCCATGTCCAGCAGCGGAAGGACCCTCGACTGTGGTGTTGGCTGCACCAAGCTTCAGTGCGTCCCTCAGCCTGTGCTCCTGAAATCTGCAATTGGCCAGTCGGCAACATTCCCCGACGGACATCTTGCTCTGCTGGGAGGTCGACACTAAATGCATCAACTATGGTTGGCCTAGAACCGGTGGCCTAGATACAAACTGCATCAATCCCCTTAATCCAGAAGGTCACAGAACGCCGACGTACAATGGTGAATCCAATCGGACAGCCCGAAAGATCATCTGACCTCAACAATGTTCTCAACGTCTGCAAAGTAGAGCTCGGAAACAGATATCTAAAACACACTCCCACGCACTCCGCATCCAGCTGTCACTTCTCCCTTGACCTGCCATCGAGCCATCAGCAAGGTCAGGACTATTGGCTCAACGTCATCTCTTTGCGAGGAAGTTGTGATTTTCACCAGCAGATGGCGTTACTGGAGACTTCCTCTGCAGTAGCAGGGTAGGCATCACTATGTGTGAATCCTTCTTCTGGTCCAGATTTCTCTATACCATGTTAAAGCTCGAATCTTTCTTATGTTAGATCTTGTAGACTTTGCTTCACAGATAGTTATCCCATAACGCAGTTGTATAGGGCCCTGGTAAGACCACATCTGGAGTATTGTGTACAGTTTTGGTCTCCTAATTTGAGGAAGGTCATCCTTGTAATTGAGGCTGTGCAGCGTAGGTTCATGAGATTGATCCTTGGGATGGCGGGACTATCATATGAGGAAAGATTGAAAAGACTAGGCTTGTATTCACTGGAGTTTAGAAGGATGAGAGGGGATCTTATAGAGACGTATAAAATTATAAAAGGACTGGACAAGCTAGGTGTGGGAAAAATGTTCCCAATGTTGGGGGAGTCCAGAACCAGGGGCCACAGTCTTATAATAAAGGGGAGGCCATTTAAAACTGTGGTGAGAAGGAACTTTTTCATCCAGAGAGTTGTGAATTTTTGGAATTCTCTGTCACAGAGAGCAGTGGAGGCCAAATCACTGGATGAATTTAAGGGAGAGTTAGATAGAGCTCTGAGGGCTTAGATGTGGGCCTTGTGGCTAAAGGGATCAGGTGGTATGGAGAGAAGGCAGGTACGGGATACTGAGTTGGATGATCAGCCATGGTCATATTGAATGGCGGTGCAGGCTCGAAGGGCCGAATGGCCTACTCCTGCACCTATTTTCTATGTTTCTATGTTTCTATGAATCAAGGGATATGGGGAGAAGTTGGGCACAGGTTACTGATTGTGGATGATCAGCCATGATCACAATGAATGGCAGTGCTGGCTCGAAGGGCCGAATGGCCTCCTCCTGCACCTATTTTCTATGTTTCTGTTTCTATGTAATTACCATTCATCCATTATGCTCCATATAAGCCCCTGAGATTTAATTAATCTCAGCCTGTTACTACTGATTCCCCTCTCCTGTAAACATCCTGTCCCCAACCTGAGAGCAGTCCTGGCCGACCATCTACCTCATTGGAAACCCTCGGACTAACTTTAATCTTGCACTAATCATTATTCCCTTTATCCTGTAACTGTACGCTGTGGGCGACTTGATTGTAATCATGTTTAGTCTTTCCGCTGACTACATAGTACTCAACAAAAAACCTTTTCCCTGTACCTTGGTACACGTGACGATAAACTAAACTAAACTAAGCTAAACTTAACCATACTAAACTAAGGTAAACAAAACCCATCTAAACTGAACTAAGTGCACCAATGCTACTCACCTCAACTCCAACAAATGGTGGCATTTTCCACAATCTCAACACCCTGAGTAAAACGCCAGTGTAGGTTGCATTTGTGCTGTGGTCAAGCAGACAGAAGAGATGGCAGAAGAACAACAAAAAGGTGGTGGAAGGAGTTGCAATAGGGTCTGGGTGTCCAATGTAGACATTATGCACTGTGTTCATCTACATCCTTCCCCCACACCTCCTGCTCACTTAAGCAGATATGAACTCGTCGATCAAAGTCAGGAGCATAGAGCGAAGGAGCTCAGGCTGGCGACTGAAGAACTGCTAAACTGGGCATCGACTTTCAGGCCAAAACTGAAAGCCAATAGACAATACAGATTCCTGTGTGAAACAGTGCTATGTCACAGATCTGACATGGAATCCAAAACAATTGGCAAAGTGAAAATTAATGATTATACTCCCTTTTGAAACCATGAAATTAATGAAAACAAAACCTGGTGTGATGGAAGCACATTCCTCTTTTTTTCCCCCAGGATTTAGCTCTGGAGGTGACAGGAAGCTCCAAGATTTGTCCTCTCTGATTGCAAACATCTCAGCACATTTAGGGTCACAGAGTTATGCAGCATGAAAAGAGGCTCTGTGGCCCACCTTGTACACGCCAAGCAAGATGCTTTCCTGAGCTAGTTCCATTTGCCCACATTTTGCCCATATCACTATAAACCTTTTGTATCTTTTAAACGTTGAAAATGTCCCCCTCTCTTGAAACTCATTCCATATACCTATCACTCGCTGTGCGAAAAACCTTCTTTAAAAATGTCCCCTCTCATCTAGAACAAGGGGTCACAGTTTAAGGATAAGGGGGAAGTCTTTTAGGACTGAGATGAGAACGGTTTTTTTCACATAGAGAGTGGTGAATCTGTGGAATTCTCTGCCACAGAAGGTAGTTGAGGCCAGTTCATTGGCTATATTTAAGAGGGAGTTAGATGTAGCCCTTGTGGCTAAAGGGATCAGGGGGTATGGAGAGAAGGCAGGTACGGGATACTGAGTTGGATGATCAGCCATGATAATATTGAATGGCGGTGCAGGCTCGAAGGGCCGAATGGCCTAATCCTGCACCTATTTTCTATGTTTCTATGTTTCTATGTTTCTATGTTTCTATGTTTCTATGTTTCTATGTTTCTATGTTTCTATGTTTAAAACTATAATAATAATAATAATAATACATTTTATTTATATAGCGCTTTTCATATACTCAAAGACGCTTTACAGAGATTTTGAGAACATAGGGAAATGAATAAATAGATAAATAAGTAAATAAATAAATGAACAGAGAAAGGAGACAGAAGGTGAGGTGACCTTCAGTGGTTGAAGGCAGTACTGAACAGGTGAGACTTCAGTGATGTTTTGAATGTGGTGAGTGTGGAGGAGTCTCTAACGGTTTGGGGTAGTGAGTTCCATAGGGTGGGAGCAGCGATGGAGAAAGCCCTGTCCCCCCAGGATCTGAGTTTGGTCCGGATGTGGGGGGATAGGAGATTGGCAGCGGCAGAGCGGAGGGTGCAGGTGGGAGTGTGCCTGTGGAGGAGGTCGGTCAGGTAGGATGGGGCCAGGTTATGGAGGGCTTTGTATGTTATGAGGAGGATTTTGTACTGGATTCTCTGGGGGATGGGGAGCCAGTGGAGTTTATAAAGGACGGGGGTGATATGGTCACGGATCGAGGTGTGGGTGAGTAGACGGGCAGCGGAGTTTTGAATGTATTGAAGTTTATTGATGATTTTTGAGGGTGTGCCATAGAGGAGGCTGTTGCAGTAGTCCAGACGGGAGGTGATGAAGGCGTGGATGAGGGTTTCTGCAGCTGTGGAGGAGAGGGATGACGGAGACGGGCAATGTTTTTGAACCTATGCCCTCTAGCTTTAGATTCTGCTAACCTGGGTAAAAGACTGTGACCATGCTCCTAATGATTTTATAGACCTCCATATGGTCTTGCTATTGAGGTCGTGCAGCGTAAGTTTACCAGGTTAATTCCCGGAATGGCGGGACTTTCATATGTTGAAAGACTGGAGCGACTAGGCTTGTATACACTGGAATTTAGAAGGATGAGAGGAGATCTTATCAAAATATATAAGATTATTAAGGGGTTGGACACGTTAGAGGCAGGAAACATGTTCCCAATGTTGGGGGAGTCCAGAACAAGGGGCCACAGTTTAAGAATAAGGGGTAGGCCATTTATAACGGAGATGAGGAAAAACTTTTTCAGTCAGAGAGTTGTGAATCTGTGGAATTCTCTGCCTCAGAAGGCAGTGGAGGCCAATTCTCTGAATGCATTCAAGAGAGAGCTGGATAGAGCTCTTAAGGATAGCGGAGTCAGGGGGTATGGGGAGAAGGCAGGAACGGGGTACTGATTAAAAATGATCAGCCATGATCACATTGAATGGCGGTGCTGGCTCGAAGGGCCGAATGGCCTCCTCCTGCACCTATTGTCTATTGTCTATTGGTCACCCACTTCTCTTCCAGAACTGTTGTCCATGCCTTCAAGAAGTTAGCTCTATTGATTTCCACTTCACAAAACATATTTCCTCTGTTCCCATGGAAATGTACTACCACTATTAAAGGCTGCAGTAAAGGCTGCAATTTAAAAACAACGATAGCTTAATTAAAACTTGCTGTAATTGAAATGTTGTCACTGCTTGCTGGCTAGTTAACCAAGACGGCACAAGTCGTTTATTTTCATGTCGGTTTCAGAACTAATTTTAAATTCAGAAACACATAGATACACACAAAAAGCTGGAGTAACTCAATGGGTCGGACAGCATCTCTGGAGAAAAGGAATAGGTGTCATTTCAGGACGAGACCCTTCTTCAGAGTGATATCTTGACCCGAAACGTCGCCTATTCCTTTTCTCCAGAGACGCTGCCTGACTCGTTGAGCTACTCCAGCTTTTTGTGTCTCTCTTCGATTTAAACCAGGCTCTGCAGTTCTTTCCTGCGCACTTCAGAAGCACATGACTGTTCGCAGCAGACAAACCAGCACAAACACCAGTACTTCTCTGAAAAAGTATTGATGTTGCTGTGCTTTGTTGAAGAAAAAATCTTGTACATCTCATGTCGTATATGTAACTCTTAATCTAGTACAACTCATGCCAGTTTTGTTTCGAACATTGGAGCACATTCATTAAAAATAATGGAAGCTCAGAATTATTGGTGAAGGCCACAGAAGGCCATGGGGGTCAAGTCAATGGATATTTTTTAAGACAGAGACAGATGGATCCGGGTGTCAGGGGTTCTGGGGAGAAGGCAGGAGAATTGGGTCAGCCATGATTGAATGACGGTGTAGACTTGATGGGCTGAATGGCCTAATTCTGCTCCTGTCACTTATGAACTTAAGAACATGAACAGTGGTTCCTATACAACAAATAGTTTAAAGTATCTGACAGGCTGTTAGAAAGGCTGACTTTTGTGCAGTGCCTTTCAAATCCTTCTTCAGGACATCCCAATATAATAAATCGGCAACACCATGTCATTTTGTGTACAACAAGCTATCAAGAGCAACAAAATGGTAATCAGTAGATAATCTCTGTTTTGTGATGTTAAGTGAAGAGGGTTAAATTAGTTTAGTTTAGAGATACAGCGCGGAAACAGGCCCTTTGGCCCACCGAGTCCACGCCGACCAGCGATCACCGTACTCTTGCACTATTCTACACACCAAGGACAATTAACAATCTTTTCCAAAGCCAATTAACCTACAAACCTGTACTTCTTGGAGTATGGGAGGAAACTGGAACACCCGGGGAAAACCCATGTGGTCACGGGGAGAACATACAAACTCCGTACAGTCAGCAGCTATGCGTGCTGGACAGCACCCATTTCTGAAAATCCAAGTAAACAACAGTGGTGCAGCGGTAGAGTTGCTACCTTACAGTGCCAGGAACCTGGGTTTGAACCCGGGTCTCTGGCACTGTAAGGTATCAACTCTACCACTTCTCCACCATGCCGCTCCTAACCTGAGGGTATTCTGATGAGCAATAAGAGAGTGACACCTTCATGTACAAAATGCTGGAGTAACTCAGTGGGATAGGCAGCATCTCTGGATAGAAGGAATGGGTGACGTCTCGGGTTGAGACCCTCTGAAGAAGGACCTCGACCCAAAACGTCACCCATTCCTTCCATCCAGAAATGCTGCCTGTCCCGCTGAGTTACTCCAGCATTTTGTGTCTATCCTCGCTGTAAACCAGCATCTGCAGTTCCTTCCGACACCTTCACATGCAAGATGGATATGTTGCAGGCCACCTATCTAGACATAATTGCCAACAGACATGAAACTTAGACTTCTCCACAAATATCAGCTAGACGTTATTGGATAGATTCCTGAATGTGATCCTATCTCCTCAATGACCTTCAGCCAAGTCCTGAGGAGTCATACTGCCATAGGTTGTTATGGTGAACAAAGCCTTGAATCGGTACCTGCTGCTCCTATTAAGCCACAGCAGGAAATACGTGCCAAATTTCATAAGCAGCAGTGCAAAGATAACTCATGAGATCATTTAGCTTGCACATGAGGAGTTTCATCAGATACTGAAACCGTGAAGAGGTTTGGTGGTGACGTAGAATGACACATGTACCACGTCTGCTCTGTAGGGACCCGCAGGTACGATGAAGCAACCACCAATCTATTTTCACATGAATGCATGACCTATACATACGTACATACATAATATATACACACACACTGAACTTTTGTTTCTCATTTATTACATTGTTTACAGTCTACTTTGTTTACATATCCTGTTGTGCTGCTGCAAGTAAGAATTTCATTGTTCTATCTGGGACAAGAGTCAAGAGTGTTTTATTGTCAATAAAACATGACAATAAAACACTCTTGACTCTTGACTCCACAATCACAATCTTGAATACCCAAGATGTTTCTGGTAAACAATTTGAGCATAATAGGAAAAGGAACAATCTAGGTTGCTTCCCCACAAGTTACATGGTTCACCCACCATGCTCAACCCTTACAAAGGACTATCAAAAAGCTGGCCCCCTCGGATAGTTGCTGCACTGCTGGAAATGGTTATCATTGCCATCTCAAGGCTTCAACACCACCACCTGCAAACTACTTTGGGGCAGCACAGTGGCGCAGCGGTAGAGTTGCTGCCTCACAGTGCCAGAAACCTGGGTTCCATCCTGACCACGGGTGCTGTCTGTACGGAGTTTGTACGTTCTCCCCGTGACCGGGTGGGTTTTCTCCGGGTGCTCCAGTTTCCCCTCACATTCAAAGGACGTGCAGGTTTGTAGGTTTATTGGCTTCTGTAAATTGTCCCTAGTGTGTAGGGCATAAAGCTAGTGTAAGGGTGAATGCTGCTCTGCATGACTCGCTGGGCCGAAGGGCCAGTTTCCACGATGTATCTCTAAACCAAACGACAACACATAACTGGAGCCTATCATTGCAATATGGTGAAGATGGCATTTGGCTTCATTGGTCATGGTATTGAGTACAGAAGTTGGGACTTCATGTTATAGTTCTACAAAACATTGGTAAGCCCACATTAGGAGTACTACGTACAGTTCTAGTTCCCCTGTTTCAGGATGGATTTCATTAGGTTGGAAGGGATGCAAAATGGATTCACAAGGATGAGTTGTGGGGAGAGGCTGTTTGGACTAGAAATGTTTTTCCCTGAAGCGTAGGAGACTTGTAGAGGAACATAAAATCCTGAGGGGGGTAAGGTGAATAACCACAATCCCTTCCCCGGAGAAGGGGAGCTGAAAATGAGAGGACATGGGTTTAAAGAGCCATGGGAACGATAAAGAAGGGAGATAAGGGGCAACTTTTTTTTTGCACAGAGAATGGTGCATATATTGAACAAGCTGCTAGAGGAAGTGGTAGAACTGGGTACAATTACAGCATTTTAAAGACACGGATCGGTACTTGGATAGGGACGATTTGGAGTAATGTGGGCAAGTTACTTTGTTGGGCAACTTGTTAGCATGGATGTGATGGGCTGAAGGGCCTGTTTCCCTGCTCCATGAATAGCTCCACGACTCTATTCGGTCCTTTCATGAATGACCTAGCTTGGCTAATTATTCTTGAGACTGCTTTCTTTTTTATCTTCGGCATATTTCTAACGGCTCCTTGGTAATAGTTAATGCTAATTTCATGTTATGTTTTTCATTTTTAGATGTCAATTTGATTTATCAGCCATGGATATTATCGAGTGCACCTCCTCATTGAGTGCACCTCCTTACGAACACTTAAGTCATCCATGTTCAGAAATTTGTCTCCACAGAATCATCAATTGTTCACTAATTTTCCTGTCCAATTAATTTGATTTCACTGAGCTCTGCCTTTTTCAATCTAACAATTCACATCTTTGTCTCCTCACAGTCCTTCATTGAATTTAGATGGCCCTGTGCTTGTATTTGGGTTTTTTTTCTCTTAAGTTCTAATCTCAGTTATCTAATCCTTCATACAGCATGTAAGACCCTGGAAATCTATATACTAAAACTCTTGTTTGTTTGTTTGTTTGTTTGTTCCTGAACTACAGCCAAAATGGTACATGATAGCCGAGAATTTTAGGCCCACCTTACTCACCGTCGTCCCTTTGGTGCTAATGGAAGAAGTTTCATTGAAATCGGTGTTATATTTTTTAAGTCATTCACATTTTAAAGTTTAAATCTATCTCCCAGGGAGGGTGGGGGGGGGGACGGAGGGAGGGAGGGAGAGAGGGAGGTGGAGGGAGGGAGGGGGAGGAGGGAGGATAAGAGGGGTTGAGGGGGATGGGTGGGGGGAGGGAGGGGAAGGAGGGGGAAGGGGAGGAGGAGAGGGGGAGGATGGGGAGGAGGGGAGGGGGAGTGGGAGGGGAGGAGGGTGGGGAGGAGGGAGGGAGAGGGAGGAAGGGGGAGGGGGAGAAGGGAGGGGGGAGGGAGAGAGGGGGGAGGGAGAGAGGGGGAGGGGGAGGGGGAGGGGGAGGGGGAGGGGGAGGGGGAGGGGGAGGGGGAGGGGGAGGGGGAGGGGGAGGGGGAGGGGGAGGGGGAGGGGGAGGGGGAGGGGGAGGGGGAGGGGGAGGGGGAGGGGGAGGGGGAGGGGGAGGGGGAGGGGGAGGGGGAGGGGGAGGGGGGGGAAGAGGGGAAGTGGAGGGGGAGAGGGGGAGGAGAGGGTGCTGCACCAATGCAGGAGAGGTTTGAGCCCAACGGGTCCACATGGTCTAGTGTGAAATAAAAACCGGGAAAAGTTGGGACCGCTCAGCAGTGTCATTGGAAATGGAAGATAGACGCAAAGTGTTGGAGTAACTCAACAGGTCAAGCACCATCTCTGGGGGAAAGGGATGGGTGACGTTTTGAACGCGGGTCTCCGGCACTGAAAGGCAGCAACTCCACCGCTGCTCCACCATGACTGTCGATTCTTGACTGCTTTGTTCCCTGTATTTTTGCTGCTCAGACTCACCAAGGATCTTAGCTGGAGGGTGCATTACTGTATTAGCCAACTCCTAGAAATTAACCCTGACAAGCCGTCAGATGCTGCCTGGACAACTAACAACATGACAAATGGTGAACTTCAACCCGCAGGGCAAAATCCAGGCCGTTGTTTCAAATAGATTAAATTAATTCCGGTGATGAAGCAAGCTCATTGTTCCAGGGTTTTTTGGTCTGCATTGTTTAAAAATTCTAAAACCTAGTAGTGAACACGGTATGTCTTTCCCAGAAAAATTGACTCAACATGGAAACATATTAGCAGTCGTTTCTGTACTTACGACAAATCGCTCAATTAATGAAATTAAAAATGAGGATGCACAAGAAGCTTCATAAATGATCAATTCGCGTTACAAAAGCAGTGACCTTTCCTTTCAAAGTGATTCATTTACATTTTTTAGAAGCACTTTCAAGATCTAGTCTTTGATGCATTGTCACTAGGAAGAGCCACACTTGTTTAATCTGCTGCCATCTGACAGAAATATTAAACTAGTCCATCTTATTTCAACTCCACTGTAGTGGGTGCGGTCACCGCGGTAATCAGGCCAGACGCCAGGTGAGTAATCAATAACTTTAATAACTGTATTACCTGTAGTATCACACACCGCACTCAAGAAGAAAGGTGAGTCGACACACCCAAACCCTTTATAGTCCCAGACCACCTGACCCAAGGGGACTGACCCAGGAAGTGACCTAATCCCTCCCGTCCACTGAGTGCCGAGTGGAATGACCAAGGGAGTGGCCTAGCCCCCGGGTGCCGCCACAGGACCCCCCCCCAAGAACCGAAGGCACGAAACGGACAGGGGGACGGATGAAACGGCCAGCCTGTGTGCGCGCCACGGCGGGCGCAGGAAGCAGAACCACCCCGCCAGGGGAAGGCACCCGCGGGAACTTCGGGGGTAAGGGCCGGGACGCGGGACGACCCCGAGGGCGAGGCTGCGCCAGTAGCACCGGCTGGCTAATGTCCACATGCGCCGGCTTCAGCCGTGAAAGAGAGACCGTCTCAGGACGACCCCCCATGTCCAACACGAAGGTGGCAGAGCCCCGCTCAAGCACTTTGAACGGTCCCTCATAAGGCCGCTGAAGGGGTGGCCGGTGGGCATCCCGACGCAGGAACACAAAAGGACAGTCCTGCAGGGCGGAAGGGACATGTGCCGCCACACCACATTAATAAGAAAATGGGGTCACGGAATCATAATCATCAGGTCACAGAAAAAGCCACTCTGTCCATCGTGTCCATTCTGTCCCCTTTGAGTGTAAGCTTTTCAGTGCCATTTCCTGTCTTTTACTCCACATTCCTGAAAATTATTTTCCTTCAAGTACCTACTCTTCCGGAAGCTTCTGTTGAAGCGATTCCAACGCCATCAAGGGTGTCAGTCCAAATTCATAACTACTCTGTACAGAATTTGATTTCACAAGTTCACAAGTTATAGGAGTAGAATTAGGCCATTCGGCCCATCAAGTCTGCACCGCCATTCGATCATGGCTGATCTCTGCCCCCTAATCCTATTTTCCTGCCTTCTCCCCATAACCTTTGGCACCCGTTCTAATCAAGAATTTGTCTATCTCTGCCTTAAAAATATCCACTGACTTGGCCTACCCTCTGACTAAAGGAGTTCCTCCTCACCTCCTTTCTAAAAGAGTGCCATTTAATTCTGAGGCTATGACCTCTGGTCCTAGACTCTCCCGCCAGTGGAAACATCCTTTCCACATCCACTGTACCTATGCCTTTCATTATTCTGTAAGTTTCAATGAGGCCCCCTCTTAACCTTCTAAACTCCAGCGAGTCCAGGCCCAGTGCTGTCAAACGCTCATCATATGCTAACTCACTCATTCCTGGAAACATTCTTGCAAACCTCCTCTGGACCCTCTCCAAAGCCAGCACGTCCTTCCTCAGACATTTGCTCACAGTACTCCAAACGTGGCCTGACCAGCGCCTTGTAGAGCCTCAGCATTACATCCCTGTTTTTGTATTCCAGTCCTCTTGATTTCAATGCTAGCATTGAATTTGCCTTCCTTACGACCAATTCAACTTGCAAATTAACTGTTTGGGAGTCCTGCACCAGCACTCCCAAGTCCCTTTGCACCTCCGATTTCTGGATTCTTTCTCCATTTAGAATTTGACTCCGCTCTTGGATTCTCCTGCCATCCAGAACATCTGTCTGGTGTCCAGTTAGATGTATCTATGAGATCCCCTCTCAATCTTCGAAACTCAGGTGAATATAAGCGTAATTGACCCAATCTTTCTTCATGGATCAGAAATGTGTATGATGTTTCTTCACTCATCAAGTACTTGAGGAATCAACCTGGTGTACCTTCGCTGAACTACTTCCTCCAGCATAAACTTTGCTCCTTAGATAAACAGAACAAAACTCCACACAATATTCAAGGTATGGTCACACAAAAGCACCGTGCAAAATAAATCCTTGCCCCTGCACAGGTCCTTCACAGGTTGCGACAGGCTTCTGTTGCTGAGAACTGTCTGTATCCTGACTTCCGACAAAATATTTAAATATTCCAGGTTAACCAGGGAATTCCACTCAACCATTCAGAGATAGCCAGGTTCACATATTGCCATGAACTAAGTTCCAACATGGCAGAAGAAACCTGTTTCCTTGCAGCAGCCAGGAAATCCAGCCCGTCCCAAGTGCGTTAGCCCGCTTCATATCAATTGGCCATTGGTAATCTGTATGCAAATCCTCTCGTGATGAAAGCTATACCACCATAAGACAGAGGAGCAGAATTAGGCCATTTGGCCCATGGAGTCTGCTCCACTATTCCATCATGGCTGATCTGTTATTCCTTCTCAACGTCATTCTACTGCCTACTCCCCAATAACCTTTGACGCCATTATTAATCAAGAAGCTACCAATCCGTGCTTTAAAAACACACAATGAATTGGCCTCCACTGCCGCCTGTGACAATGAATTCCACAGATTTACTACCCTCTGGCTAAAGAAATCCCTTCTCATCTCCTTTTGAAATGTATGTCCTTTCATTGCGACGCGGTGCCATCTGGTCCTAAACTCTCCTACCACTGGAAATATCCTCATATTCGTTAGGTTTTAATGAGATCCCCCGCCCCATCCTTCTAAACCCCAGTGAGCACAGGCCCAGAGCCTTCAAATGGTCCTCATGCATCTCCAGTCTTAATTGATTGCTACACCTGCCTGCTGACATACAGCAAATGCAGCAGAATAAGATGCATGCTTTGTTGCATGACTCCCTTTCCCAATCTATCAACATTCAAATAACTCCCTAATATTTGCCACCAAAATGGATAACCTTACACCTATCCACGTTATATGCCATTCACAGGGTATCTGCTCATTTCCTCAGTGTGTCCAAATCAACCTGGTGCTTCTCTGCATTCTCCTGAGGGCTCACTCTTTCACCCAGCTTTGACTCGTCCATATTACATTTAATTTCGCCATCCAAATCATTACTATATTTCATGAATAGCTGGGGTGACAGCCAATGAATATCACTCAGGATCTAAAAAATCTTCTAATCATATCCAGTCTCGTCTTCAGTTATTGTACATAGTTCTATTCTTGCTCCCGATTTTTTGACATCTCTATTCCAATCTATCAGTTCAGTTTCATTTATTGTCACATGTCACAGGGAAAAGCTTGTTGTTGCGTGCTAACTAGTCAGCTGAAAGACAATACATGATTACCATCGATCCATTTGCAGTGCATAGATACATGATAAGGGAATAACGTTTAGTGCAAGGTAAAGCCAGCAAAGTCCGGTCAAGGATTGTCCGAGGGACATCAAAGAGGTAGATAGTAGTTCAGCACTGCTTTCTGGTTGTGGTCGGATTTAATTCCAGAGTTGCTAACTTTCAAATATCATAATATAGTGAAAGAATACACTGAAAAGTTCCCATTGTACCATTTAAAGAATTACACTGATGTACGTTAATTTTCTACTGCGGTTATTGTCCCTTATAGAAAAGTGCTACATAGGGACGAAACCCCAATGGTAACTATTGATGTGCCAAGGAACATTTGCAGTGAAATAGCAGATGGAGTAATCATGTTTGAAACCACTTTGGAATCATTGCTGGCTGATCACACAAAAAAAACAAAATATGTTGTTTTGAGCAACAGCTCTATAAGCCTATTCTTACTGTGTTATGTGGAGGTTGCTTGCTAACTATGTTGTGGATACTTATTGCCAGTCAGAGGAAGGGTCTCAACCTGAAACGCCGCCTATACATTGCCTCCATGGATGCTGACTGGCCATTGAGTTACTCCAGCACTTTGTGTTCTTTGCTCAAGACTTTAGCATCTGCAGTCTCTTGTGTAGTCAATGTGATGGTCAAAGCTGAAATGGTCATTATTATCTCGGGTGATGTTTGATTATAGATAAAGCATGGAATATAGAATCTCATAGCTATTGTATCCTAATGTAGCATGTAGTTCATCTATATCTGAAAAAAATAGTCATATATTACTATCAGTAATTAAAAAATAATAATTTGCTAATTGCAACGATTACAGTCTTCAGATAGAATTTGTTTTGTGAAATCCTTTTATTTTACATTTGATTAAGAAAGCAATATTTTTTGACTGCCAAATGATAAATTAAAGGGATGAATTAGGAGGAGAGAGGTAGATTTAGATTTAGATTTATGTTTTACGTTTAGAGATACAGCGCGGAAACAGGCCCTTCGGCCCACCGAGTCCGCGCCGCCCAGCGATCCCCGCACATTAACACTATCCTACACACACTAGGGACAATGTTTACATTTACCCAGTCAATTAACCTACATACCTGTACGTCTTTGGAGTGTGGGAGGAAACCGAAGATCTCAGAGAAAACCCACACAGGCCACGGGGAGAACGTACAAACTCCGTACAGACGGCGCCCGTAGTCAGGATCGAACCTGAGTCTCCGGCGCTGCATTCGCTGTAAGGCAGCAACTCTACCGCTGCGCCACCGTGCTGCCCGATAAGTTTTGCAAATGATTATCAATCTAGAATATTCAGGAATACCTGAACATTCAGCTAACACAAGTTGTACTAAACATTGGTGAGGCCGCATTTGGAGTATTTTGCTCAGTTTCGGTCACCCTGCTATAGGAAGGATGTTATTAAGTTGGGAAGAGTGCAGAGAAGGTATTTGCGAGGATGTTGCCAGCTGCCAGGATGTTGCGAGGATGTTGCCAGCTGAGGGCCTGAGCTGTGTGGAGAGGATGGGCAATCTAAGACTATATTCCTTGGAGCGCAGGAGGATGAGGAATTAATTTATAGAGGTGTATAAGATAATGAGGGGAATACATAGGGTGGATGCACAGAGTATTTTATCCAGAGTGGAGGAATCAATACTGGAGAATATAGGTTTAAGGTGAGAGGGAAAAAATGTAATAGGAACCAGAGAGGCAACTTTTGATGTGTGAAGGAACATTTGCAGTGAAATAACAGACGGAGTAATCCTTCGGTGGGCTTATAGAACGAGCTGCCAGAGGAGGTAATTGAGGTGGGAACTAAAACAACATTTAAAAGACATGCAGGTGCAGCAGGCAGTGAAGAAAGCGAATGGTATGTTGGCATTCATTGCGAGGGGATTTGAGTATAGGAGCAGGGAGGTTCTGCTGCAGTTGTACAGGGCATTGGTGAGACCACACCTGGAGTATTGCGTACAGTTTTGGTCTCCTAATCTGAGGAAATACATTCTTGCCATAGAGGGAGTACAGAGAAGGTTCGCCAGATTGATTCCTGGGATGGCAGGACTTTCATATGAAGAAAGACTGGATAGACTCGGCTTGTACTCGCTGGAATTTAGAAGATTGAGGGGGGATCTTATAGAAACACACAATTCTTAAGGGGTTGGACAGGCTAGATGCAGGAAGATTGTTCCCAATGTTGGGGAAGTCCAGAACAAGGGGTCACAATTTAAGGATAAGGGGGAAGTCTTTTAGGACCGAGATGAGAACGTTTTTTTTCACACAGAGAGTGGTGAATCTGTGGAATTCTCTGCCACAGAAGGTAGTTGAGGCCAGTTCATTGGCTATATTTAAGAGGGAGTTAGATGAGGCCCTTGTGGCTAAAGGGATCAGGGGGTATGGAGAGAAGGCAGGTACGGGATACTGAGTTGGATGATCAGCCATGATCATATTGAATGGCGGTGCAGGCTCGAAGGGCCGAATGGCCTACTCCTGCACCTATTTTCTATGTTTCTATGTTTCTATTTGCGCAGCTATGTGGACAGGCAATGTTTAGAGGTATACGGGCCAAAAGCAGGCAGGTAGGACTAGTGTGTATGGGGCATTTTGGGCAGCATGGGCAAGTTGGGCTGAAAAGCCTGTTTCCATGTTGTGTGACTCTGTGGCTCTAATAGTTTATCAAAGCTCTATCATGTTACCATTTGCCTGGCAGCGCATATCTGGAGATCTGCTGAGAGGAGTTCAAAGTTTCAGAGATTTTGCAAAGAGAACAATTGACTGACGCAGACAGGAGTCAGCAGGGAAACAAAACAGTACGGCTGCAACTGTTTTCTGTAACAGAAGCATCTGCCCTTAATGACTCATTGAATGGAGATTTATATCCAGGCAGATGGTCTGACAATCCTGTGGAGATGTTAGTTTGAAAGAAATACTTGTCAGTTCACCATTCTTAAAGTCTTCAGGCAGTCAAAACATCATCATAATAATCATGTTTGCTCATTTAACTGTTAGGAACATGCAAATGGTGATTAACTAATTAGCTGCCTGTTTTACACCAAACATTACTGTATCACCCCTATTAAAGAATATTCAGATGATGCAGAATATAAGTTTATATGTTCATAAGTTTATATGTTCATAAGTCATAGCAGCATAATTTGGCCCATCGAGTCTATTCCACCATACAATCATTGCTGATCTATCTTTCCTTCTCAACCCCACTGTCCTGCTTTCTCCCCGTAACATTTGACACCCTTACTAGGTTGAAGAAGGATCTCGTCCCGAAAAGTCACCTATTCCTATTCTCCAGAGATGCTGCCAGTCCTGCTGAGTTGCTCCAGCAATCTTTGGTGTAAACCAGCATCTGTAGTTTCATCCTACATACATACTAAGCTACTGTACTGCTTAAATGGCTTGGATGCAGTGTGGGAATACAAATCAATTAAAACTGTCCAGATTAGAGTGCAGTCAAATTAGTAACTGAAACAAAAACAAAAAATGCTGGAAATATTCAATAGGTCAGACAACATTTCTGGGGAGAGAAGGGGGAGAGAAGGGGGAGAGAAGGGGGAGAGAAGGGGGAGAGAAGGGGGGGAGAAGGGGGGGAGAAGGGGGGGAGAAGGGGGGGAGAAGGGGGGAGAAGGGGGGAGAAGGGGGGGAGAAGGGGGGGAGAAGGGGGGGAGAAGGGGGGAGAAGGGGGGGAGAAGGGGGGGAGAAGGGGGGGAGAAGGGGGGGAGAAGGGGGGGGAGAAGGGGGGGAGAAGGGGGGGGAGAAGGGGGGGGAGAAGGGGGGGAGAAGGGGGGGGAGAAGGGGGGGGAGAAGGGGGGGAGAAGGGGGGGAGAAGGGGGGGAGAAGGGGGGGAGAAGGGGGGGAGAAGGGGGGGAGAGATAGGCAATGTTTCAGCTCTGGCTACAGCCATTTAAATACTGGATTTCAAGATTATGTGTGCACAGCTGGGAATTTCCCAATTCCATTAAGGGATCAATGCAGTTCCCTACCATGAAGCAGACTGCCAGGCCAATTTTCAACAGCATTGCATGTCTGTCTGACTTAGAAACCACTACATTTTAAATTGATTTAACTCCAAATATTCTACACATGGCAGAAAGCAGTCTAAGTCTTAAAGATATCCCACTTCAACATCTCTCATAATGAGGGTTGACACTAATTGATTATTAGATAACAAGCAGTTGCACCTTGAGACCAAACCAGATGGTCTGCAGGATCCAGGAACTCCTTGTTGGCAAAGAGCAAAATGTACTCTCTGGGCAACATTACAAATTGTGCCTTCAATAATACAACACATTCCAAGCTGCATTTCAGTACCATTATCAAATAATAGACAATAGACAATAGACAATAGGTGCAGGAGTAGGCCATTCGGCCCTTCGAGCCTGCACCGCCATTCAATGTGATCATGGCTGATCATTCTCAATCAGTACCCCGTTCCTGCTTTCTCCCCATACCCCCTGACTCCGCTATCCTTAAGAGCTCTATCTAGCTCTCTCTTGAACGTATTCAGAGAATTGGCCTCCACTGCCCTCTGAGGCAGAGAATTCCACAGATTCACAACTCTCTGACTAAAAACGTTTTTCCTCATCTCTGTTCTAAATGGCCTACCCCTTATTCTTAAACTGTGGCCCCTGGTTCTGGACTCCCCCAACATTGGGAACATGTTTCCTGCCTCTAACATGTCCAACCCCTTAATAATCTTATACGTTTCGATAAGATCCCCTCTCATCCTTCTAAATTCCAGTGTATACAAGCCTAGTCGCTCCAGTCTTTCAACATATGACAGTCCCGCCATTCCGGGAATTAACCTAGTAAACCTACGCTGCACGCCCTCAATAGCAAGAATATCCTTCATCACATTTGGAGACCAAAACTGCACACAGTACTCCAGGTGCGGTCTCACTAGGGCCCTGTACAACTGCAGAAGGACAGAAAACGAGATTTGACGCCAAGTCACACGTGCTTAGCTACAGCATTAGTCACTGATTTAAATAAAACCCATCCTGCCTGCGGGTGCTGTCTGTACGGAGTTTGTACGTTGCCCCCTTGAACACATGGGTTTTCTCCAAGATCGTCAGTTTCCTCCCACACTCCAAAGACGTACAGGTTTGTAGGTTTACGAAGGGGGAAATCATGCTTGACTAATCTTCTGGAATTTTTTGAGGATGTAAATAGGAAAATGGACAAGGGAGAGCCAGTGGATGTAGTGCACCTGGACATTCAGAAAGCCTTCGATAAGGTCCCACGTAGGAGATTAGTGGGCAAAATTAGAGCACATGGCATTGGGGGTAGGGTACTGACATGGATAGAAAATTGGTTGGCTGACAAAGAGTGGGGATAAATGGGTCCCTTTCAGAATGGCAGGCAGTGACTAGTGGGGTACCGCAAGGCTCGGTGCTGGGACCGCAGATATTTACAATATACATTAATGACTTAAATGAAGAGATTAAAAGTAACATTAGGAAATTTGCAGATGACACAAAGCTGGGTTGCAGTGTGAAGTGTGAGGAGGATGCTATGAGGATGTAGGGTGACTTGGATAGGTTGTGTGAGTGGGCAGATGCATGGCAGATGCAGTTTAATGTGGATAAATGTAAGGCTATCCAGTTTGGTGGTAAGAACAGGAAGGCAGATTATTATCTGAATGGTGTCAAGTTAGGAAAAGGGGAAGTACAACGAGATCTGGGTGTCCTAGATCATCAGTCACTGAAAGTAAACATACAGGTACAGCAGACAGTGAAGAAAGCTAATTGAATGTTGGCCTTCATAACAAGAGGAGTTGAGTATTAGAGCAAAGAGGTCCTTCTGCAGTTGTACAGGGCCCTAGTGAAACCACACCTAGAGTAATGTGTGCAGTTTTGGTCTCCAAATTTGAGGAAGGACATTCTTGCTATTGAGGGAGTGCAGCATAGGTTCACGCGGTTAATTCCCAGAATGGCAGGACTGTCGTATGTTGAAAGACTGGAGCGACTAGGCTTGTATACACTGGAATTTAGAAGGATGAGAGGGGATCTTATTGAAACATATAAGATTATTAAGGGATTGGACATGATAGAGGCAGGAAAGATGTTCCCGATATTGGGGGAGTCCCGAACCAGGGGCCACAGTTTAAGAATAAGGGGTAGGCCATTTAGAACAGAGATGAAGAAAAACGTTTTCACTCAGAGTTGTGAAGCTGTGGAACTCTCTGCCTCAGAAGGCAGTGGAGGCCAATTCCTTGGATGCTTTCAAGAGAGAGTTAGATATAGCTCTTAATGATAGCAGAGTCAAGGGATAAGGGGAGAAGGCAGGAACAGGGTACTGATTGTGGATGATCAGCCATGTTCACGGAGAATGGCGGTGCTGGCTCGAAGGGCCAAATGGCCTACTCCTGCACCTATTGTCTATTGTCTATTGTTAATGGATTTGGTATAAATGTAAATTGTCCCTAGTGTGTGTAGGATAGTGTTAATGTGCGGGGATCGCTGGTCAGTGCAGACTTGATGGGCCAAAGGGCCTGTTTTCACGCCGTATAAACTCTAAACTCTAAACATGTAACAAGTGCACATTGATAATTTCTTATAATTTTTACTATTTTCTGAGATACAATCTTTGACCTGTGATTTGTGATACTTGTTCAGTTGAATAACTGTTTTTAAACTGAGTAAGTTAGACAAATTTCTTAGAAACATAGACAGCTCCCACCGCCCACCATATTTACAGTCTGAAGAAGGGTTCTGACCCGAAATGTCCCCTTTTCCTTCTCTCCCGAGTTGCTGCCTGACCCGTTAAGTTACTCCAGCACCGTGTGTCTATCTTAAGTTAGACAAACTTGAACGTAGATCAATTCTATCCAGTTTGAAGAAAGTTTAGAAAGAAAAGTATAGGACATTAACAATTTCTGTTGTATGCGATTCAAGTTAGGTTGTCCTCTATTTAAAGAGAAACATAGAACTTCCTCAATGCCTGCTTAGAAGAAGTTCTTCTTCTCTCTTCAACAAGAAGCCACAGTTTTGTGAGATTCCCTCTGTGATTCTTGCTGCTATCCTGCTTTTTGGCCATGTTCCGACTCAAAATCTGAAGGAAAGGTTCTGGCCCAAAACCGTGGCGTTTATTCCCTCCACAGATGCTGCCTGATCCGCTGCGTTACTCCAGCACTATGTGCTTTGCGCAAGATTCCAGCATCTGCAGTTCCTTGTGCCTACATAAAAGCATTGATGCTCACAATACAGAAGGAGGTCAGTGACAACCATTTGCAGCAACAATGTAAAGCTGAGGCTACTGACTACTGCCTCTGATCCTTCACATTCTGTCAGATCCGTCTACGTCTCTTGGGTCTGTTGTGGGCAAGCATTCCATGGTCTAATGGAACTTGACGTAAATCTATTTCCCCTAACTCTCTCCACACTTGATTACAAATTTAAATTGATGACACCTGAACATGCCTGTTTATTTGTGTGAGCAGTCCGGCCCTCATTCGGTGCTGTTGCTTGTACTTTCACCCAACCTCTTCCGAACATGTCACGCAGCTGAATATTTTGCATGCAAGTGTGTAATAATTTGATTTTTATCCTTTTTGCTAAACATTTTACGCCCAGGCTAAGTTCAACCTATTTTCTTCTTTTACCCACTGGAATAATCTGGCGATCACAGCTTAAGGGACACCAGTGTAATTAATGATGCATTTTACACTGAGTGGCAATTATGATTTTGCAATCCGTTTTTGTTTTTGTCTTTGGTGACAATGAATGTAGAAAGGCAGCTTCTAGAAGACAGCACCAATCCCAGACTGATGTGAAATATATTAAGAAAACAAATTAGCTCAATGCCATTGCCTACTTCAATAAACACAATCATTTTCCCTGCTAGTTTAACCAGAAGATTCAGCGGCTATCTAAGTTTTGAAGATGGAAGCTAAAAGCCTAGATTATCATTTTCCACAGTTTTATGTGCTTTGCTGTAGCAAATTAACAAACCTGGATTGCATTGATGCTGATAAATATACATCCACAGGTTAGTATGGTTAGCGGTGTCAGAGGTGTCAGAGGTTATGATAAGTACAGGTGTCAGAGCTTATGGGGAGAAGGCAGGAGAATGGGGTTAGGAGGGAGAGATAGATCAGCCATGATTGAATGGCGGAGTAGACTTGATGGGCTGAATGGCCTAATTCTACTCCTATTCCTTATGACCTTATGATCCACATACTAGAAACATAGAAACATAGAAAATAGGTGCAGGAGTAGGCCATTCGGCCCTTCGAGCCAGCATCGCCATTCAATGTGATCATGTCCAAAACCAGTATCCCGTCCCTGCTTTTTCCCCATATCCCTTGATTCTGTTAGCCCTAAGAGCTAAATCTAACTCTCTCTTGAAAAACATCCAGTGAATTGGCCTCCACTGCCTTCTGTGGCAGAGAATTTCATGTTCTCACTGTGCAATGTATGTATGACATGAACATGTTAAGAAGACTCTAGGCATGTACAGTAATGTCAAAAGGTATCAATGCTCTAATGATGACCATTGCATGACATTCTACTGAAGTGATTTTTATCCTCTTGCTAAACATCTTACGTCCAGGCTACGTTCCACCTATTGCAAGTGAAGTCTGTGAGCATTGTGGGCCTTCAGTACTGAGCCAGCCAGCTCTTAATCAAATGGTTGACAACTCACATCAAACTCAGAGGCTAACGCAATCTGGATTATCACATGAGTGTCTACACCCCTTCTAATAGGTTCCTATTTTAACCCCATTCATTGTTACTGAACACTGTATTGTATAATCTACTGTATAACTGTACCTTGTAGCGACCATAGAGAATGGTCCAGGTCGTCGAACCCTCGGATTGGCCAGCGAGGTCACGTGGGAACGCGACCATGGGGATTGGTCCAGGAAACGACATCGCTGATTGGCCAGCGATGTCAGGTGCGCGTTTGGCGCCCGTTTTAGCCAGTTCGGCGAAGTCTTCAAGGAAGACAGTAAGTTTATATTGGTTGTCCTGTAACTTGTTGTTTTGACTCTGTATTCGTGTATTGCGGCTGCAATAAACTTCGTCTACAACTAGCAAGTTTCGGACTCGCCATATTGGTGACCCCGAACGTGATCTGGACGATCACCAACTGAGCAGGAACCCGACGCCTCGTTGACGATGACCGAGCAGGGCACACCGGAGTCAAGCGCGGCAGACGTTCATCTTCCGTTATTTTGGACGTACGCACCGCAAGCTTGGTTTATCCACGCCGAGGCCCAATTCCACATAAAGAAGGTGTCGGACGATTCCACGAAGTACTTCTACCTCGTCAGCGCTCTATCGCCGGACACAACCAAGCGCGTGATGCGGTTTATCATAAATTCACCTGCGGAAGACAAGTATGTAACCATGAAGAAGGCATTACTGCGAACCTTCGGGTTAAATAAGCATGGTGGTGCGGCAAAACTTCTGCACCTACCGGAGCTTGGAGACCAACTGCCTTCCGTCCGCATGGCCGAAATGATGGTGCTAGCCGGTGAGCATACGGATTGCCCGATGTTTGAACAGGCATTCCGCGAGAAACTTCCCGAGGATGTCCGACTGCTGCTTACGGATTGTTCTTTTAAGGACCCCGAAGCATATGCAGCGAAAGCGGACGCGCTCATAGCGGGAAAAAACAAGGCAAGTGATTCAATCAACAAAGTCTCGACATCGGTGACCACGCCACAGCGACGGCAAGATGGCGCCACGTCTCCCGCCAATTCTCCGAAAGCCCGCCAAAAAGATCCGCACAAGCGCGGCTGGTGCTATTATCACCTACGATGGGGTAACGAATCCCGCAACTGTCGTTTGCCTTGTACCTTCGCGGGAAATGCCTCGGCCGATCGTACATAGGGGCAGTTACGATTGGCCAGAACCGGCGCCTCTATGTCCATGATCGATTCACGGACACAGAATTTTTGGTAGACACGGGAGCCATCGTCAGCATAGTGCCGCCGACCGACCTCGAAACCAGATCGGGTAAGACAGGTCCCACCCTCATCGCGGTTAATGGCAGCCCAATTCGCACTTTCGGTACACGGAAGATGTCCCTTGTGTTAGGCCTCCGCACGTACGAATGGCCATTCATCATAGCCGACGTCAAACAAGCGATCCTGGGCGCAGATTTTCTCTGGGCTTTTTCACTGGTTCCTGATGTCCGCGGTAACGACCTCCGAACCGCTGCTGAAGACGAGCACGTCGCTCCGGCAATCGCCTCCTCGCCCAGCCCTACTGTCCAGGCCGTCGTC
Organism: Rhinoraja longicauda; assembly: GCF_053455715.1. Lineage (NCBI taxonomy): Eukaryota > Metazoa > Chordata > Chondrichthyes > Rajiformes > Arhynchobatidae > Rhinoraja > Rhinoraja longicauda. The sequence goes on along the minus strand of NC_135965.1, from coordinate 41,051,464 downwards.
GCGGCCACCGACTCGTATGCTGCGATTCTGGCAGAGTTCCCAGAGCTGCTCGTCCAACGTTTTGACGCACCTTCAGCTAAGCACGGTGTGGTCCATCACATCCGCACCGAAGGCCCTCCCGTTTTCGCTCGGGCCAGGAGACTACCACCAGACAAACTGGTGGTGGCACGGGCGGAGTTCAGGATGATGGAGGAAATGGGTATTGTTCGTCAGTCTGACAGCCCGTGTTCCTCGCCGTTACACATGGTCTCCAAGGCATCTGGGGGGTGGAGGCCATGTGGCGATTATTGGCGTCTCAATGCTGTCACCACGGCTGATCGCTACCCCATACCGCACCTACAGGACTTTTCATCTGGACTGGAAGGAGCGGTGGTGTTTTCCAAAATCGATTTGGTGCGACCGGAGGACATACAAAAAAATGCAACTATTACTCCGTTCGGGTTGTTTGAATGGTTGCGTATGCCTTTCGGTTTAAAGAACGCGGCACAGGCTTTCCAGCGACTGATGGACCGCGTGGGTAGGGGTTTACCCTTTGTGTTTATTTATTTAGACGACATCCTGGTAGCCAGCCCCTCAGTGCAAGAACACCAGGCCCATTTGCGGACCGTGTTCCAGCGGCTCCAAGACCACGGGCTCATTATTCAACCCTCCAAATGTCAATTCGGCCTGCCTGCTCTCGATTTTCTAGGACACAGAATTACCCCTGCCGGCGCTGTCCCTTTGCCAGAGAAGGTGGAGGCTATCCGGGCTTTCCCCAGGCCCACAACAGTAAAAGGGCTGCAGGAGTTCGTAGGCATGGTTAATTTCTACCATAGATTCGTTCCGGCAGCGGCGCGAGTCCTGCGCCCGCTTTTCCAATGCCTTGCAGGTAATCCGGTAGAGTTGTTGTGGTCCCCGACTGCAGAGTCGGCTTTTACGGCAGCTAAGGCAGCCTTGGCAGACGCCACCATGTTGGTCCATCCGAGCCCCTCCGCCCCCACGGCCCTGACGGTTGACGCCTCTGACGTGGCGGTGGGTGGGGTTCTGGAGCAGCAGGTTGGTGGCCGTTGGCAGCCTTTAGCGTTTTTCAGCCGGCAACTAAATTCGGCCGAGCTGAAATATAGCGCATTTGACCGAGAGCTTCTAGCTCTCCATTTAGCTGTCCGTCATTTCAGGTATTTCCTCGAGGGCCGCCCATTTGTGGCATTTACGGACCACAAGCCATTAACATTTGCTTTTTTGAAATTGTCTGACCCATGGTCGGCCCGCCAGCAGCGGCACCTGACTGCTATCTCCGAATTTACCACAGATGTCCGTCATATCGCGGGTAAGCTGAATGCCGTTGCTGACGCCCTGTCTAGACCTGCTTTTCCCCCTATTTCGGCGGTGGACTGCGAGGTGGATCCCCAGGAGCTCGCGGAGGCACAGCTCCTGGCGGATACCGTTTCGACGTACCAGTCCACCACTTCGGGATTGAAGTTGGCCCAGGTAGCTTGTGGGTCGGAGGGCACGAAAGTCTGGTGCGATGTTTCTCTTCCTCGCCCCAGGCCGGTAGTACCGCCCTCCCTTCAGCGCCGGGTTTTCGATGCCATTCATGGGCTGGCGCACCCGTCCATCCGCTCCACCTCTGCCTTGGTGGCAGCGAGGTTTGTCTGGCATGGCCTGCGGAAACAGGTAGCGGGGTGGGCACGTTCCTGCGTGCCCTGTCATACCGCTAAGGTCCAGCGCCACGTCCAGCCCCCCGTACAGGATTTCGAAGTCCCGGCTTTTCGTTTTTTCCACATCCACGTGGATTTGGTCGGGCCTTTGCCTTCCTCCCGGGGCTACACCCACCTCCTCACGGTGGTGGATCGGTTCACCCGGTGGCCAGAGGCTTTCCCATTGTTTGATATATCGTCAGCGTCTTGTGCTAGGACTTTGGCCCTTCATTGGGTAGCTCGTTTCGGGGTCCCGGCAGTTATTACAACTGACAGAGGACCACAGTTCACTTCGTCCCTCTGGGCCGCGCTGGCGGAACTGTACGGGTCCAAATTACAACCCACAACTGCATATCACCCCCAGGCAAATGGACTCGTAGAAAGGTTCCACCGCCAACTTAAGGCGTCCCTCAGTGCAAGGCTTGAAGGCCCGGACTGGGTAGACCAACTCCCTTGGGTTCTTTTGGGCATCCGGACGGCTCCTAAGCCAGATCTCGGTGCGTCGTCCGCAGAGCTGGTATATGGCTCGACCCTTCGAGTACCTGGAGATCTGTTTCCGGACACTTCAGCCCTGCTCCCTACGGTCCCATCAGCGTTAGCAGCTCTCCGGGAACGGGTGGGCTCCCTGGCTCCAGTGCCGACTTCACGTCATGGGTGTCCCATGGTACATGAACCGTCTTCCCTGAAGGACTGTGAGTTTGTTTTTTTGCGTAAAGATGCCCATCGCGCCCCGTTGCAGAGGGTCTATCAAGGGCCGTTCCGGGTTTTACGTAAGGGAACGGCTACTTTCACCTTAGACATGGGCGGCAAGAGTGAACTCGTCTCGGTGTCCCGGCTCAAACCTGCCCATTTGGACCCGGATCAACCAGTCCTGGTCGGTCAAACCCCTAGAAGAGGCCGACCTCCGTTAGTTCCGCCCAGTCCACAAACCCCCGTTCCGACAGTTCCTCCGGGACCCCCAGTTTCGGTAGTTCCCCTAGGACCCCCCGTTTCGGCAGTTCCTCCAGGACCCCCCGTTCCGGTAGTTCCTCCAGAACCTCCCGTTCCGGCTGTTCCACCAAGTCCGGAACCTCCGGCTCCTGTGGTTCAGGCTGTCCCTCTCCGTACTCGTTATGGTCGCGAAATCCGGCTCCCTGCTAGGTTCCGCACCTCGGGTTCTGGGGGGGGTCATGTAGCGACCATAGAGAATGGTCCAGGTCGTCGAACCCTCGGATTGGCCAGCGAGGTCACGTGGGAACGCGACCATGGGGATTGGTCCAGGAAACGACATCGCTGATTGGCCAGCGATGTCAGGTGCGCGTTTGGCGCCCGTTTTAGCCAGTTCGGCGAAGTCTTCAAGGAAGACAGTAAGTTTATATTGGTTGTCCTGTAACTTGTTGTTTTGACTCTGTATTCGTGTATTGCGGCTGCAATAAACTTCGTCTACAACTAGCAAGTTTCGGACTCGCCATAACCTACTGATTTTCTTGGATCCACTATTTATTTCCCCAACTCTTCCCACCTCTAATTTCCTCCTTGTCTCACACTCAATCATCACACTCAAAGCCCAACATACCCTCTCCTCCCAAATATTTCGGCCCTGTCTGCAAAGAGCCACAATGCTTCCTCCCCTGCCTGGTTATCTTCTCTCGGTCCTCACTCATTCCCAACACTCTTCCTCTGTGAACATCTGTTCTTCCCAGCTGTTATCAGGCAAATGAATTGATCCCTGGGATGGCAGGACTTTCATATGAAGAAAGACTGGATAGACTAGGCTTATACTCGCTGGAATTTAGAAGACTGAGGGGGGATCTTATTGAAACATATAAAATTCTTAAGGGGTTGGAGAGGCTAGATGCGGGAAGATTGTTCCCGATGTTGGGGAAGTCCAGAACCAGGGGTCACAGTTTAAGGATAAGGGGGAAGTCTTTTAGGACCGAGATGAGAAAACATTTCTTCACACAGAGAGTGGTGAGTCTGTGGAATTCTCTGCCACAGAAGGTAGTTGAGGCCAGTTCATTGGCTATATTTAAGAGGGAGTTAGATGTGGCCCTTGTGGCTAAAGGGATCAGGGGGTATGGAGAGAAGGCAGGTACAGGTTACTGAGCTGGATGATCAGCCATGATCATATTGAATGGCGGTGCAGGCTCGAAGGGCCGAATGGCCTACTCCTGCACCTATTTTCTATGTTTCTATGTTTCTATGAAGCATCCTACAGCAACCAGGGGGCAGTCTGGAACAACTATCTGTCTCATCGGGGACCGCCGGCCTATCTTTAATCAGACTTTACTGGCTTACCTTGCACTAAACGTTATTCCCTTATCATGTATCTGTACACTGTGGATGGCTCGATTGTAATCATGTATTGTCTTTCCTCTGGCTGGTTAGCACACAACAGAAGCTTTGTGTACAAGTACAATAAACTGAACTGAACTGAACTGAATTGAACTGAACTGAACCCAAAGGTGGCTGGTAGTGAAAGAGAGGCCTCCTGTACACAGTTGTGCTTGCAAGGCCAATTCTACTTCCAATGGTGCCCTACAGAGTGGGCGTCAAGTGGAACAGAATCTATGCTTGATGCGGTGCTCTCCGCATTCACAGAGCCTGTGAAAGAAAATAACTGCAGATGTTGGTACAAATCGAAGGTATTTATTCACAAAATGCTGGAGTAACTCAGCAGGTCAGGCAGCATCTCGGGAGAGAAGGAATGGGTGACGTTTCGGGTCGAGACCCTTCTTCAGACTGATGTCAGGGTGGTGGGACAAAGGAAAAATATAGGTGGAGACAGGAAGACAGTGGGAGAACTGGGAAGGGGGAGGGGAAGAGAGGGACAGAGGAACTATCTAAAGTTGGAGAAATCAATGTTCATACCGCTGGGCTGCAAGCTGCCCAGGCGAAATGTGAGGTGCTGTACCTCCAATTTCCGGTGGGCCTCACAATGGCACTGGAGGAGGCCCATGACAAAAAGGTCAGACTGGGAATGGGAGGGGGAGTTGAAGTGCTCAGCCACCGGGAGATCAGGTTGGTTAAGGCGGACTGAGCGAAGGTGTTGAGCGAAGCGATCGCCGAGCCTGCGTTTGGTTTCGCCGATGTAAAGAAGTTGACATCTAGAGCAGCGGGCACAGAGCCTGTGATGTACACACAGGAGCATCTGGCATTTGAGCAGGACGGTAGAAGGTGGTTTATTCGATTTTACATCAATCAGATTAATGCTCCTGTGTTTTAATCTGGAGATAGAAATGAGATAGACTAGCCAAAGGCAGCTTGTTAAGTGCTCCTCATTGAACAAGTCACATTCAATGTAAACATCATTCTCACCGCATCAAATAATGAAACTTGAACCCCAGTCTAATATTTTCAATTTCATTACTGCTCTGATACTATTTACCATTGCTTTTAAATATATGGAAATTATTATAATCAGCAGCAGGTTTGGCAGGGCCGTCTTAGCGCATGGGCCTGATGGGCACTTGCCCGGGGGCCCACGAGCATAGGGGCCCCATGCTGATCTGTGTATGTTAAGTGACTTGCAATAAATAAATACTACTTTAAAAATGTAGGTTCAATAAGTGCTTTTTTTTTTGCAACATTTTCGGTCCCTAAGTGCTTCTCACAGCGATCTGTAAGTGCTTTTCGCAACAATGTAGCACCCTAAGTCCATCGCTAAGTGCTTTTCGGTAAGTGCTTTTCGCCGGCACGACAGGGGGGGGGCTGGTAGGGAAAGGGGGGTGGGGGAGAGTAACGGTAGGGGCCCCAGTACACTGCTTTGCCCGGGGGCCCATAATGCTGTAAAAACGGCCCTGAGGTTAGGTGTTGGAAATTTCCAATCAATTCTGGGAAGGATAATAGTGAAAGAAATGTCAGAGTAAGTGAATTTCCGGAAGCTAAAGGCACATATGTAGGGATGAGGTGATGCCTTCTGGAGGAAGGCATCACCGACGGAGCCCACGGCTGGGGCCTGGGTCGGTGTGATGGAGGTGTCCGGAGTGGACCCGGCGGCGTTAATGGAGAGGTCGGTGCAGCGGTCAATGATGGCCTCCACCGACGGACGAGGACGGATACGTGGAAGTGAGGACGCCGCTGTCAGGAGAAGGGACAAAGGAGGACCCAGCGTGAGGGGACCACCAGGGGGATGGGGGGAATAACAAAGGGGGAAATGGCACGGGGCGGGGGGGGGGGGGATTTGTAACTTTGTCAGTGCCCTTTATGGCTGACTATTTGCATACCTTGTGTATGCAAGCAAAGAATTTCACTGTGACTTGTTTCACTGTGACAATAAAGTATTCAATTCAATTCAATTCAAATCGGACAGGACCTTTGAGGATTATGCAGAAAGCAGGAAAGAGCTCAAGTAGGGAATTAGGAAGGGGAGAAGGGGCCATAGAATGACATTTTTCAAATCTGATTAAAGAGAATTCCAAGGCTTGTTATACATGAAAAACAAGAGGGTTTCTATAAGGTGTGTTCAAGGATAAAGGAGAGAATTTCTGCTTGGAGTCAGAGATACTAAAAACAAGTAAGGGTGGTGCAGCGGCAGAGTTGCTGCCTTACAGCGCCAGAAACCCGGGTTCGATCCTGACTATGGGTGCTGTCTGAGCAGAGTTTGTACCTTCTCCCCGTGACTGCGTGGGTTTTCTCAGAGGTGCTCCAGTTTCCTCCCACATTCCAAAGATGTATAGGTTTGTAGGGTAATTTTCTTCAGTAAAAACAAACTTGTCAATCGTTCCTTGTGTGTAGGATAGTATATGGGGTGATCTCTGGTCGGCGCAGACTCGCTGGGCCGAAAGGCCTGTTTCTACTCTGTATCTCTAAAGTCCAAAGTCTAAAGGGCGGCACGGTGGCGCAGCGATAGAGTTGCTGCCTTACAGCGAATGCAGCGCCGGAGACTCAGGTTCGATCCTGACTACGGGCGCCGTCTGTACGGAGTTTGTACGTTCTCCCCGTGACCTGCGTGGGTTTTCTCCAAGATCTTCGGTTTCCTCCCACACTCCAAAGACGTACAGGTTTGTAGGTTAATTGGCTGGGCAAATGTAAAAATTGTCCCTAGTGGGTGTAGGATAGTGTTAGTGTGCGAGGATCGCTGGGCGGCGCGGACCCGGTGGGCCGAAGGGCCTGTTTCTGCGCTGTATCTCTAAATCTAAAGAATCTAAATCTAAAGTGAGGCAGCAGCTTTACCGTATGCACCACTGTGCCATCCTGATGTTAACAGCTCCCTAAATGTGAACCCCCATAAATGTGCATCAGGTCCATCAATGTGTAGATTGTTTTGACTGAATGCTGCCATCATAGTAATGGGACATGTGCATGAATTTCAGCCGTGACATTACTGGGCCAACCTAACATGGACTACCCATGCCCTAGAGATCCAGCATTTTCCACAGCTGTCCAATCTCACTCCCTGGGGTGTCATAAACATTTATTGTGACAAGTTATTAAACCTAAACCTGCTGGACATTTGTGTGTTTTTAAATCATGTCAAGCTCAGAGAATTTCACTGTATAATCAACTGAGCGTGATATATACTTCTTTCGAAAAGGCATTCAAGTCATGATCTGAAATCCTGCAGTGGCCAGTCATAGAATTGACGGCACGGTGGTGCAGCGGTAGAGTTGCTGCCTGACAGCGCCAGAGACCCACGTTCAATCCTGACCACAGGTGCTGTACAGAGTTTTTTAATACGTTTTTCCCATTTTAGTCAGCAGGGTAGTTAATCTGTGGAACTCATTGCCACATAGGGCTGTGGAGGCCCAGTCAGTGGATATTTTTAAGGCAGAGACAGACAAGTTCTTGATTAGAACGGTTGTCAAGGGTTATGGGGAGAAGGCTGGAAAATGGTATTAGGAGGCAGAGATCAGCCATGATTGAATGGCGGAGTAGACTCAATGGGCCGAATGGCCTAATTCTACTCCTAGAACTTGTGAACTTGTGAACCTGCTTGGGTTTTCTTCAAGATCTTCTGCTTCTTTCCACACTCCAAAGAACCTACAGGTTTGTAGGTTAATTGGCTTGGTATAAATGTAAACAGCCCCTGGTGCGTGTAGGATAGTGCTAGTGTGTGGGGATCGCTGGTCGGTGCGGACCCGGTGGGCCAAGAGGCCTGATTCCGTGCAGTATCGCTAAACTAAACTAAAAACATTTTTATTCAGCAAAGCACATATTCTCTGCCAAAAATGGTTAGGATTATTAACTATCTTTAACTCCCTTGCTGCTGCTCATTTAAAAAAATAAATATTCAATGGTCCATTGTCCATGAGGTGGGTAGCAGCTCATAATACACTTTCAACAAGCGAATGAAATCTAACAAGAGAATCCGACGGAGCAGCTATTTATTAAAGGCTTTCAGCAACTGCTGGTGGAAGCTATTTTTGGAATGCTTTGAGCATACAATATTAGAGAATGTGGATTCACCTCTATGCTGCAATTTCCTATATCATTGAGATGTGTGAGTGTCCTTCCAAGTTTCCATATACTGCCTCTACTATTTACTTGCCATCTCCCCACAATAGGCAAGATTAGCAGCAAACTATATAGACTTTTTCAAATACCACAATTCCTTCTTCTATCCGTGACGAGTATGGGAACCGTAATATAGTGTAGATGGACACAAAAAGCTGGAGTAACTCAACGGGTCAGCCAGCATCTCTGGAGAGAAGGAGTAGGTGCCATTTCGGGTCGAGACCCTTCTTCAGACTGTGAGTCAGGGGAGCGGGAACCGAGAGATATGAAAAGGCACATGGAACAAATTAATGAAAGATGTGCAAAAATTCAGATCAAAGCCAGCAACGATGATCAAGGAAAGGTGGAGCCCACAATGGTCTATTGTTGGCTGTGGGAAAGGTGATGGGGACAATACTACAATGTCGTGAATATGTTTTAAAATAAATGGAGAGATAGATATTAAAATAAGATGCAAGTATAAAAAGAAATAAAGCATGAAGATATCAATATATAATGTTGAATATTTATTCTTGTGGTGCCTTTCAAGATGCCACAAAAGGCTGAGGAGGCCAAGTCAATGGATATTATTAAGGTAGAGATAGGTAGATTCTTGATTAGTATGGGTGTCAGGGGTTATGGGGAGAAGGCAGGAGAATGGGGTTAGGAGTGAGAGATAGATCAGCCATGATTGAATTTCGCTTGGGCAGCTTACACCCCAGCAGTGTGAACATTGATTTCTCTAACTTTAGTTAGCTCCTCTGTCCCTCTCTTTCCCCTCCCCCTTCCCAGTTCTACCACTGTCTTCCTGTCTCCAACTACATCCTTTCTTTGTCCCGCCCCCTCCCCTGACATCAGTCTGAAGAAAGGTCTCGACCCGAAACGTCACTGGCTCTGGCTCGAAGGGCCGAATGGCCTACTCCTGCACCTATTGTCTATTGTCTATTGTCACCCATTCCTTCTCTCCTGAGATGCTGCCTGACCCGCTGAGTTACTCCAGCTTTTTGTAATACCTTCGATTGGCACCAGCATCTGCAGTTATTTTCCTACACAGCCATGATTGAATGGTGGGGTAGACTTGATGGGCCGAATGGCCTAATTCTGCTCCTATTACTTATGAACTTATGTTACTATGGGTAAATTGGAAAGAACACCAGCGTAGAGTTAAACAAGCATCGGCCCATTCAAATGGAATCTTTATTTATTTTTCTCCATTTCGTTATATTTAATGAAGTCGTACAAATAGATAATGTAAGCATCTCTTGAGATGCCCAGATTTTATATCCTCTCACGTTGTGACGATTTATGAATGGTATTTAATAAGCATATTGTCGACAAACAATTAAGGCATTCGGTTCCTGTCATAACTGCCATGTATTGTGTAATTGTGATTGCTAATTTTGATGAATTATAGTTTTAATAAGAGGCCCAGACCTGATGAACAGGATTAAATGTTTCACAGCAAAAGTTCACCAATTAAATACATTTTTTCAAATGCTAGGCTTAGGCTTGATATACAGTATAACTGTGTTGAACAAATCAAAAATAAATGTTTCCCTGACATATCAATATTTCAATGCATGTCAATTCTGTTCTAAAACATACAACCTAGAGAAGTATGTGTAGGAAGGAACAGCAGATGCTGATTTACATCGAAGATAGACACAAAATGCTGGAGTAACTCAGCGGGACAGGCAGCATCTCTGGAGAGAGGGAAAGGGTGACATTTCGGGTTGAGACTCTTCTTCAGACCGAGAGTCAGAGGGGAGAGGGGGACATAGAGATATGGAAGGGAAAGGCGTGAAAATGCAGATCTAAGAGGACGTTGATCAAGGAAAATGTAGAATGGTTCATTGTTAGCTGGGTGGAAGGTGCCAACATGGCATACAATCAGTAAAAGTTAATCAGGACAGTGAAACTAGTCAGAGAACTAGGATGGGGGAGGGACAAAGAGAGAGGGAAAGCAAGGGTTACTTGAAGTTAGAGAAATCAATAAATCAATAAATCAAACCTAGAGAGGTTTATGTCCAGTGGGAATTATCAACATTTGTGCACGATCAAACAGAAAAGGTCCTGATTGATAAAATATCGTGCTTATGTTTGCATCTCACGATGGTTCCAGTAGAAATGCATCGGGCAGTGGACACTTCATTTAGATAAAAGCAAATGACTCAGGTGGTTGAACTGATCTTTATTCCAGATCGTGGATATGGACGTCTGTGCAATACAGAGAAACACCGTGGAAAGCATCTAAGATGTCCAGCCACAAAAATAATGATACTAACCATACATAGGCACAATATGCTGGAGTAACTCAGCAGGACAGGCGACATCTCTGGAGAGAAGGAATGGGTGCCGTTTCATGTCGAGACCCTTCTTCGGTCTGAAGAAGGACCTCGACCCGAAACTTCAGTCTGAAGAACAGTCTCGATCCGAAACGTCACCCATTCCTTTTCTCCAGAGATGCTGCCTGTCCCGCTGAGTTACTCCAGCATTTTGCGTCAATCTTCGGTTTAAACCAGCATCTGCACTTCCTTCCTACACATACTAACCATACAGATATGTTTGGAAGTAAAGGTCCCCCAAAATTTTGATTATTTCTTTAGACACATTCATAAACCGGTTGGGAAAAGCATAACAGAAAGTGTGATCTAGGTTATCTTTACAGTACATTGAACATAAATTGAACTCATCGTACAATATGTTGTATAATGTGACTATTAATTACATTTGCATGTTAAAAAACACACCTTAATTATGCAATGCTAACTTTATTTAAAAGTTACCTCTGCGTGTTTTTGTGCATCTATTTAGACTTCAGACTTTAGAGATACAGCATGTACACAGGCCCTTCGGCCCACCAAGTATGGTCTGCTGGTGTTATCCAGTCCTCCAATGTGTTTATAAAGGGCTGTGTATGAAAACCTGTCGGAGCTTTTACAAATTCAAGCGGCAATTGTTGGAATAAGTAGAGACACAACTTGCACAGCTCCTGAACAATCTTTTTTAATCAAAGAAAAACAAAGATTCTAGTGCAGGATAATGTCAGGCCTGACAGGATAAGCAGACAGGATAAATCAGGGAAGGAACAAATAGGATTAACTAGCTTGCATTTAATAGCCTGAAGTTTGTGCAAGGAGGTGAAAAACTGCAGAAGGGGTGGCATTGAAAGGTTGTTTTCATTACATGGATCGTTCTGGGGTGGGGAGAGATCTATTGAACAGTATATTATCTCAGCTTTGGAAGAAAAAAATAAGAAAGTTTAGGAGAGCACTAAACACTAGTAATGAAAAGATAGCTAAATATTTTTTACCAGATATGTTCTGTTATTGTTTTGTCATGTTGAATCATAAAATCTCTGAAACTAAAATCTAAATAGAACCACAAAAACATGCAGAGCTAACTTTTAAATAAAGTTAGCATTGCATAATTAAGATGTGTTTCTTTAACATGCAAATGTAATTGATAGTTACATTATAAACCTTACAGTCACATTTAGGCTTTATTATATATAGGACCTAAACTGTGGTATTTAGAATCACACAGAATTTGTGAACAAGTGTTTCACTTTGTGGAATAAAAATGACCTGACAAGATAATGATAAACTATCGCGACAAAAAAGTGAACAAATTGCATTCAACGTGTTCGCCCAAAATAGGAGCGTTAAAGAAAAGGAAACTATGCCAACTAAAATTGTTAATAATGAGCAATTTAAAGTCTTCTAATGTGGAGTTTTATTTGAAGTTTTGTATAAAATGGGTAGGCTTTGGTTTAGTATTGTCACATGTACCAAGGTACAGGGGAAAGTATTTTTTTGCATGCTAGTCAATCAAATCAGATAAAACTCTACATTAATACAATCAAGTCAAACTTAAGTACAACAGGTAGATCAAAAGGGAAAGATACAGAGAGCAGAATATAGTCCTCAGCATCAGTTCCATAGACATTGCCACAGAAGGCTGTGGAAGCCAAGTGGATATCTTTAAGGCAGAGATAGATAGATTCTTGATTAGTACAGGTGTCAGCGGTTATGGGGAGAAGGCAGAATAATGGGGTTAGGAGGGGAAGATAAATCAGCTATGACTGAATGGCGGAGTAGACTTGATGGGCTGAATGGCCTAATTCTACTCTGGTCACTAATGACCTTTTGACCATATGACAAAGTCTAGAGTCCGCAATGGGGTAGAGGTGAATCGCTCATTACCCTAACTTATGGAAGGACTCTTCAGCAGCCTGATAACTGAGGGGAAGAAACTGTTCCTGAGTCTCATGGTGTGTACTTTCAAGCTTCTGTACCTTTGACCAAGGGAAGTAGAGTAAAGAAGTAATGACCGGGGTTGAACAAGTCTTAGATTATGTGAAGGAAAGAACTGCAGATGCTGGTTTAAATCGAAGATAGACTCAAAATGCTGGAGTAACTCAGCTGGACAGGCAGCACCTCTGGAGAGAAGGAATAGGTGGCGTTTCGGGTTGAGACCCTTCTTCAGACTGATGAAGTCTTTGATTATGTTGGCTGCATCCCAAAGTATTGTGAAGTGTAGATGGAGTCAATGGTGGGAGTCTAGTCTGTGTGAAGTACTGGACTATATCTACAACTCTCAAAAGCACACAAATTACTAATTAATGTGGTGAACAAAATTAATTAGTAAACAACATATGAACAACATATAACAACATATAAATTCATAAAAAGTCTTGGATGGATTGCTTCCTCTCCTTACAGTCAGTGCTTTAAGAAAATTAATTGAGTTCAATTATTCATTGATTATGCATGGACTGTGTTGGAGGATACATTCAAATAAAATAATGGGATTGTTTGATATTCTCTTTTGGGAAAGAGATTCTAATCGATCACTCATCTTAATCCATTCTTTTTTATTGTTTGTATGCAACAATTATATTTGGACAACACAACCTTTATTCACCACAGAGCCAGAACAATATAGAAAACAAGATACTGCAATTTACAACAGAAGAAATGCTTCCTTACCTGTAACCATGGAAACCACATGTCTAATGCCACATCGTTGACTGCAATTCACTATCTCTACTTATATTAGGGCGGCACGGTGGCACAGTGGTAGAGTAGCTGCCTTACAGCACTTGCAGCGCCAGAGACCCGGGTTCAATCCCGACTACGGGTGCTGTCTGTACGGAGTTTGTACGTTCTCCCCGTGACCTGCGTGGGTTTTCTCCGAGATCTTCGGTTTCCTCCCACACTCCAAAGACGTACAGATTTGTAGGTTAATTGTCTCTAGTGTGTGTAGGATAGTGTTGATGTGTGGGGATCGCTGGTCAGCGTGGGCCCGGTGGGCCGAAAGGCCTGTTTCCACGCTGTATCTCTAAACTAAAGAATTAGGAATCGTACCATTAACTTTCAAATCATGGAGAAACAGTGAACAGCAGATATTGGGTTACAAAAAAAGGTGTAGAGGAATCACAGAGGGAGAACAGTTCTCTAGAGATGCTGCCTGACCCGCTAACTTACTCCAGGACATTATGTCTAACAAATCACAGGTACCTCATACTGGAGCAAGTATAATCTCTATAGATCCAATATGCTTTCGCAAAGGCTTACCATTGCAACAAGCACTGAATGAATATTTCCAGCATTTGAAAATGCAGGTTTAATACAGGGTTAATCATATATTGTCTTTCTGCTGACTGGATAGCAAGCAACAAAAACTTTTCACCACTGTACCTCGGTATATGTAACAATAAACTAAACTTATTAGAAATTCAGGCCCGATATTAACCAGGGAGAGAATGGGGGATGAGTGGAGGTGGGGGGGGGGGGGGAGAGGGGGGGAGGGTGGGGAGGGGGAGGTAGAGACCATTGTAAACCCTCTCATCTTGATGTATATGCAGCAGCTGTAATTTTAACACCCACCAGTTTTAAGGCATGTGAATGTTCTGCTGTGGAGAGAGAAATTATGGAAAAATTAATCTATTAAGCTATTATTATGTATCTAAAAAGTACTACAGAATGTGAGGAAGCATGGGTGGCACGGTGGCGCAGCGGTAGAGCTGCTGCCTTACAGCGCCAGAGACCCGGGTTCGATGCTGACTACGGGTGCTGTCTATACGGAGTTTGTATGTTCTCCCCATGACTGTGACCTGCATGGGTTTTCTCCGGGTGCTCCGGTTTCCTCCCGCACTCCAAAGATATACAGGTTTGTAGGTTAATTGGCTTAGTAACATTGTAAATTGTCCCAAGTGTGTAGGATTGTGTTAGTGTGCAGGGATCGCTGGTCGGTGCGGACTCGGTGGGCCGAAGGGCCTGTTTCCACACTGTATCTCCAAACCAAACTACAGATGCCCCTTAGCTTACGATGGGGTTCCTTTCCGAGAAACCTATCGCAAGCCGAAAATATTGTAAGTCAAAATGCATTGAATACACGTGATCACGTGGCCGGAAGCACGCTGCGGCTCGCTAAAGATCGCTGCCGTTTGCACCATCGCAAAGTCGAAATATCGCAAGTCGAAGCATGGTAAGCTGGGGAGCATCTATCTCTAAACTAAACCAAACAGGAGAATTTGCAGCAGGTGAATAAGAGGGGGCTGAGGTTACTGAACTGCAAATCAGTGGTTGCAACATCATTGTTAAAGAAAGGGCAGAAATGTGACATTGCACACCTACAGACAGTTAACTTAATGCCAACTGTGATGGAAGCATTGTAGACCAATAATAAGTGACTCAATTCAGACACATTTGCTGCAAAGGAACATGATGAATGAGGGTTGGCATAGATTTGGTGGAATGACTCATGCCTGACAAACATGACGGCATCAGAAAAAAAAAAGATTCCTGTGGAAAAGACAAACAGAATGAACGTTATTCTCAAGGCAATTCTTTGACAAAACCTTTTACAGGAAATGTTATAGGCTGGCCTATGGTGCACCACACTTCCTATCTGACGCTGCTCCTGTGATGAATGCTTGTGGCCAAATGTGCAGGCACTCTGCATCCTTGAATGCAGCTGTGGTGTTGAAAGAGCATCATTGACAGGGGTGGACAGTCAGAACCGTTTATCCTAAGATGGAAATCCCATCACGGCGCAGCGGTAGATTTGTTGCCTTACAGTGCTAGAGTCCCGCGTTCAATCTGTGCGGAGTTTGTACGTTCTCCCCGTGACCGCGTGGGTTTTCTCCAGGTGCTCTGGTGTCCTCACGCATTCCAAAGACGTACAGGTTTGTAGGTTGATTGGCTTTGGTAAAATTGTCAATTGTCCCGGGTGTGCAAAACAGTGCTAGTGGGCACTGGTCGGTGCGGACTCAGTGGGCTGAAGGGCCTGTTTCCGCACTGTATCTCCAACCTAAGCTAAACTAAACTAACCTAAAATACGAGGGGGCAATCCTTTCAGGTGAATGGGGTAATGATTAAAGATGTGCAGGGCATGTGCGCTCCCAGGGGTGGTGGTGGAGGCAGATACGATGGTGGTGCATAAGAGGCTTTTTGATAGGCACATGGAAATACCAGGATATGGAGGGGTGTGAATTATGTGCAGACAGATAAGAGTTACATAGATACATAGACAATAGGTGCAGGACTAGGCCATTCGGCCCTTCGAGCCAACACCACCATTCAATGTGATCCTGGCAGATCATCCACAATCAGTACCCCATCCCTGCCTTCTCCCCATACCTTTGATTCCGCTAGCTCTTTCTATCTAATTCTCTTTTGAATGCATCTAGTGAATCGTCCTCCACTGCCTTCTGAGGCAAAGAATTCCACAAATTCACAACTCTCTGTGTGAAAAGGTTTTTCCTCATCTCAGTTCTAAATGGCCTACCCCTTATTCTTAAACTGTACCCCCTGGTTGTGGACTCCCCCAGCATCGGGAATATGTTTCCTGCATCTAGCATGTCCAATCCCTTAATAATTTTATATGTTTCTATAAGATCCCCGCCCATCCTTCTAAATTCCAGAGTATACAAGCCCAGTCGCTCCATTCTTTCATCATATGACAGAACCGCCATCCCGGGAATTAACCTCGTAAACCTACGCAGCACTCCCTCAATATCAAGAATGTTCTTCCTCAAATTAGGAGATCAAAACTGCACACAATACTCCAGGTGTGGTCTCACCAGGGCCCTGTACAACTGCAGAAGGATCTCTTTGCTCCTATACTCAACTCCTCTCGTTATGAAGGCCAACATGCCACTAGCTTTCTTCACTGCCCGTTGTACCTGCACACTTACTTTTAGTGATTGATGCACTAGGACACTCGGGTCTCGTTGTACGTCCCCTTTTCCTAACCTGACACCATTCATATAATAATCTGTCTTCCCGTTCTTGCCACCAAAGTGGATAACCTCACATTTATCCACATTATACTGCATCTGCCATGCATCTGCCCACTCACCCAACCTGTCCAAGTCATCCTGCATCCTCATAGCATCATCCACAGTTCACACTGCCACCCAGCTTTGTGTCATCTGCAGATTTGCTAATGTTACTTTTAATTCCTTCATCTAAATCATTAATGTATATTGTAAATAGCTGCGGTCCCAGCACTGAGCCTTGCGGTACCCCACTAGTCACTGCCTGCCATTCTGAAAGGGAATCCCCACTCTTTGTTTCCTCTCTGCCAACCAATTTTCTATCCATGTCAGCACTGTACCCCCAATACCATGTGCTCTAATTTTGCCCAATAATCTCCTATATGGGACCTTATCAAAGGCTTCTGAAAGTCCAGGTACACTACATCCACTGGCTCTCCCTTGTCTGTTTTTCTTGTTACATCCTCAAAGAATTCCATAAGATTTGTCAAGCATGATTTCCCCTTCGTAAATCCATGCTGACTTGGACCGATCCAGTTGGTCTTAGCATTATGTTCGGCATAGACATTGTAGGCCGAAGCGTTGCTCCTGTGCCGTACTGATCTACGTTCTATCTTTGACTACAAATCTGAAAGTCAATTCAATGTAAGTCCCTAACCCCCCTCCCCCCACCTCCCAACACACCATCAGTTTGTAACCAAAACCAACTCCACAGTAGAGCCTTGTCTAAGGCTTGAACTGTCACTAATTTTGATGCCTTTGACATTGAAAATATATTTTCAAAATAAAGTTAATTGAAGACAGTAAAGTACGTAGAAATAATTTAAAACATTACACTAGTGTAAAATTATAAAGAGAGGAATGGACTTTTCTCTTTGCCTTGAAGCCGCAATTAAATCGATAGAGTTTTTGGATTCTACAACAGGTTGAAAAGTTGAGTTCTGGTTACAATGGGGAATGCCAGGAAATCGTGTGGCTTTGTTTAGACTCGATGTGGAGCTAAAGTATTATCGGTACAGATTCACCCACATATATATTTTTTTAATTAGGAACAAGCAGATCCTTTACAAATTAATTTGTTTAGTGCAATTGCCAAATCCAATTTAAGTCTGCTGTTCTGAGAACATAACTTCAAGGTTTCAAAGACATACTACAGATATATCTCAACGCCAATAATCATTAACTCGGTTAACTTTCAATCACGAACACATGTTTAAAAGAGAAACAAGTGAAGTTGGCTGCATCCTTTTTACTGGACATGATTATCATGTCCACCACTATTACCTGATAATTACCAGTGTGAAAGCTTTATATTGCTGTAAGACAGCTGTTACCATAATTTAACTAAACACAATTATGCACAATTGTAATGCTTTTGAGCACGATGAGTGGATGATCAACAAATTAAGAGCAAAATGTATTTTTATTAAAATCCTGGACTCCATGATTTTAAGAAACTTTTAAAAATAAATTTGACAAACCACATTTAGAGAAGCATGGATCTATCCCCATAATCTTTATGTTTGTAATTCTCTTTTTTCTTTGCTTTCTCTCTATTAGTTTATAGTTTTTTTTTTCAGTCTCTTTTCATCTTTATTTTTTCTTTAAAAATTTAAAAATTGAAGCTATGTAAGAACTCTATAACCAGTTTGTCGTTTATTATTATTTGTACATATGCTTTAAAAAATTTAAATTAAAAAAAAGAAAGAAGAAAAAAAAAAAGAGAAGCATAGAGTCATGAGAGTCATGCAGCATGGAAACCGGCCCTTTGGCTGAACATCCCAAACAAGATGCCCCATCTGCGCTTGTCCCACTTTCCCCCGTTTGGCCCATATCCCTCTAAACCTTTCCTTTCCATTTACCCATCCAAATGTCTTTCAAATGCTGTTGTAGTACCTGCCTCAACTACCCCCCCCATTAGACATCTCGTTCCATACACCCACTACCCTTGGTGTGAAATAGTTGCCCCCTCAGGTTCCTATTAAATCTATCCCCTCTCAAGTTTCAACCTATGCCCACTGCTTCTTGATTCTCCTGCCCTGAGCAAAAGACTGTGCATTCAGCCTAATTATTCCCCTTATGCAGCCAGCCATTTGACCAGTTTTGCAGGTAAATGCTGGCCTGGCAGTTCTTGGTTCTTGGTCCTCCAAAATATTCCAAATGGAATTTAAACTGCAGCTGAATGAATGGAGATGGACCAGGACCTCCCAAACAACTTTGAATGGGATTATTTCAAAAAATGCTGGAGTAACTCAGCAGGTCAGGCAGCATCTTGGGAGAGAAGGAATGGGTGACGTTTCGGGTCGAGACCCTTCTTCAGACTGATGACTTCAGACTTTGAATGGGAGTCTGAATGCCCCTGATACTTTTGTGAAATTATTTTGATTTATTTCCAGGGACAATCTTGGCCGTTAATAAATGAAAATGTTAGATTGAAAGAGAGTGAGTTGGAGGAAGCAGAACTTGGCAATAAATTCATTAGAAAAGACTGCTGTCCAAATGGAGAAAGCTTAGTGACAGCTAAATGGATCCTAGTCCTCAAGAATTTACTGTCAGGTCTGACAGTGCTAACTGGAGAAGAGTCTCATTATTGTCTGCCACAGGGAAAGTCCTCCTTAACCCCTTTGTGAGGGGTAACATTTTCGCATCAAGTTACGTGGGTGTCTGGAACGAGTTGCCAGAGGAGGTAGTTGAGCCAGGGACTATTGCAATGTTGAAGAAACAATTACACAGGTACATGGATGGGATGGATTTGGGCCAAATGCAGGCAGGTGGGACTTGTGTAGAGGGGACATGTTGGTTGGTGTAGGCAAGTTGGGTCTGAAGGGCCTGTCAGGCTGTGCGACTCTGTGACTCTAACCATCTTCTCCCCGTGGCTGAAGAGTTACTCTCCAGATTGTCGGAGTAGAAGAAACATGACCTTCTACGTGTCACTTCAACTCAAATGAAATGAGCAGCACCAGTTGCTTTGGGCAGCACGGTGGCGCAGTGGTAGAGCTCCTGCCTTACAGCGCCAGAGACCCGGGTACATTCCTGACTATGGGTGCTGTCTGTATAGAGTTTGTATGTTCTCCCTTTGACCTGCGTGGGTTTTCTCCGAGATCTTCGGTTACCTCCCTCACTCCAAAGACGTAGGTTTGTAGGCTAATTGGCTTGGTATAAGTGTAAATTGTCCCTAGTGTGTGTAGGATAGTGTTAACGTAAGGGGAGCTGGGGCCTGTTTCTGCGCTGTATCTCTAAACTAAACTAAACCAAGCCACTGTACATGGCCTTCAACCTCACTGAGGTTGACTCCATAATCAGGATGGGCTGTGGAACACCCTCGGCAAAGTCTGCCGCTAATAGGTACCTGGCTCCATCTTATGTTTGCTCTGATTAAGGGAGTGATCTTGCTGAGAAGCAGCAATTTGAAAAAAGCTTCATAGGAAGTCAAACACTGGCAATTTGTTTCCACACAAGGTGCCGGAAATGAAAACGCTACTTTATTGACTTCCGTCAACAAATCTCTCATTAGTTGTCTTGAGCTGAGACACAGTCAACAAAATCGTCGCCGGAATAATGAGAATTAGGGGTTGCTAGCGAGATTTCAAAATGATGGATAATTTAATTTCTACTGTAGTTGCCCTTAATTTATAAAAGAGTTGAACAGGAGTGGAGCTACTTAGACAGCACAGTGGCACAGCTGTGGCGCTGCTGCCTTACAGCTCTTCTGAAGAAGGATCCCGACCCGAAACATCACCTACCCATGTTCTCCAGCGATGCTGCCTGACCCGCTTTAGTTACTCCAGCACTTTGTGTCAAACTTTGGTATGAACCAGCATCTGCAGTTCCTTTTTTATCACTCTCGACTCTTGACTTGACTCTTGACCCGTGAACTGACTCATTGACCCTTTGGACAGTAGGAAGGAGCGCTCCCATTCCTTCTGGCTGCATGGTAGGTTAACTGAAGTGCCTTCGAGAAAGATGGTTGCATTGCTGGGTGCGACCATTCGGTCTTAGTATGAGGTACTCTCTGCTCATTTGTTCACAGATTCTGTATTGCAGTCCGAAAACTGACACGTAAGTCTTGACTTTTAGGTGCAGATTCAAGTGTGTGAAATGATTTCATTTCCAATATCATGGGTGAATTATGTGCGCAACTGATTGGATTTAAGAGGTTACCGCGTGTAATTCACAGGTCCAGCAACCAGGTAGATTTATTCCCATGATCTCTTTAAAGCCACCGATGTCTGAATTCAGTTTAATCTCAAGCACTCAACATGAATTCTTAAACCCTTGATTAAAATACTGTCTTATCGCATCTCACCATCCACACTTTGATGTATTTCAACTCACCGCCAATGTTTCCTTGTACTTTATTACATCTGTGCTGGCCAACAGGCTTCTCTGATTAATTTGTTCCAGCAAAATCGAGTGGCGCAGTAGAGTAATGGTGAGTGTTGCTGCCCTACCGCTGTTGAGTCCCAGGTTCAATCCTGACCTTGGGTGTTGTCTGTGTGGACTTTGTACCTTCTCCTGTGCCAATGTTGGCTTCCTCCAGGTGTTCTGTGCCATCCCACACATTGAAGACATGTTGAAGGACACAAAATGGTGGAGTAACTCAACGGGACAGGCCGCATCTCTGGAGAGAATGAATGGGTGACGTTTCGGGTCGAGACCCTTTCTTCAGACTGAGAGTTAGGGGAAAGGGAAACGAGAGATATAGATGGTGATGTGGAGAGATATAGAACAAGCGAATGAAAGATATGCAAAAATGTAACGATAATAAAGGAAACAGGCCGGTGTTAGCTGTTTGCTAGGTGAGAACGAGAAGCTGATGCGATTTGGGTGGGGGGACGGGACGGAGAGAGATGGAATGCAGTGGTTACTTGAAGTTAGAGAAATCAATGTTCATACCACTGGGTTGTAAGCTGCCCAATGTGAATTGTTCTTAGTTTAGGTAAATGCAGACTGATTGATGGGGTGGTGTAAAGATTGGGTTGGGAATGAGTGTAGATGGGTGCGTAATAGTCAGCACAGATGCAGTGGGCTGAAGAGCCTGTTTCTGTGCTGCATCGTACTAACACTGAGTCAGTCTGGGCAATTATATTTGGACCACTTTTGGGCAGGCAACATGGTGGCGCAGCGGTAGAGCTGCGGCCTCACATGGATGCAACGTCAGAGACCTGGGTTTGATCCCGACTACGGGCGCTGTCTGTACGGAGTTTGTACGTGCTCCCGTGACCTGCGTGGGTTTTCTCCGAGATCTTCGGTTTCCTCCCACACTCCAAAGACGTGCAGGTTTGTAGGCTAATTGGCTTGGTATAAGTGTAAAATTGTCCCCAGTGTGTGTAGGGTCGTGTTAATCTGCGGGGATCGCTAGTCGGTGCGGACTTGGTGGACCAAAGGGCCTTTTTTTCCACGCTATATCTCTAAACTAAATTAAACTAAACTAAACTAATCTTTTGACATTTTGTTCTCTTTTTCAAAAAAATACCATAAATAACCACCACAAACAGGCAATAAGATTAATTTCCTGCTGATAAGAAGGTAGAGACTGCCGCTCAAACTGCCTGGGGAGATTTCTTGCTTCTTTTCTTCTTGCAGGGTTGACGATGAGATTCTCCTGAAGTGACTGTTGCCATGGTAAGGCATTAGCTCAGTCAGACATGAATAGTATTGTCTGTGGATAACCATGCCTTGCTTGTCCAGAAGGTTACCTGCCTCCACTCATTCAACTGATGTTAAAAATAAATCCCATTTTCTAATTTAAAATGTGTTTTGCTGGGAACTAGAGGAGGGCCAATGTTCGACGTGATACTCACATCGTGAGATACTCACTCCACTAAAATGATGGAGGAAGAAATGTGGGTGTCGAAGTGGTGTATATTAATCAGAAATGCGAGCGTGTTGTGTCAATGTAATCCTGCTGCATTCACATCCTTACTGCATTCAAGCAGTTATAAATGGCAACAGTGGGAGAACAGAACGTTGGTCTTTCATGCACTAGGCAGCAGTACCCCAACTGGGCAGAGAAATGCTGCCGGGCACTTCTTCCTGAGAAGAAGGGCGGCACGGTGGCGCAGCGGTAGAGTTGCCGCCTTACAGCGTCAGAGACCCGGGTTCGATCCTGACTACGGGCGCTATCTCTACAGAGTTAATACGTTCTCCCCGTGACCTGCGTGGGTTTTCTCCGGGTGTTCCGGTTTCCTCCCACACTCCAAAGACGTACAGCTTTGTAGATTAATTGGCTTCGGTAAAATCATTAATTGTCCTTAGTGTATGTGTAGGATAGTGCTAGTGTGTGGGGATTGCTGGTCACCGCCGACCTGAACAATTAGATCCCAATTAAATTGTTACAATCAACTGGTTGGTGACTGTACAACATGGCAGTTGTATTATTACATTCTTCAGGAGTTATATTTTATGTAAGAGCAACAGGTATCCCAGACTGAGAACAATCTACACTTCCAGGAACGCTTAGGGGTTTACAGTATGTGTTAGTGCAACATAATCTGGATGAGTAAGCCATGGGCAGCAGAAATAGAGAGCAACAGGTGCGCCATGCACCAAAAGAATGGATTAATTTTAAAAACACGACAATAAAAACAACAAAGAAAGTTGGAGTGACCATGGCTTCATAATAGTAAAATGGTTTAACATGTGAATGGTGTGTGTGGTAAGCACAATTCCAATGTGTCCATTATTTCACCATGAGCTGTGGGTAATATTTCTTGAACTAATTGTTCATCCCTTTATGCACCTTTGTGCACCCAAGCCCTCAATGTAATATAAATGAACACCATAGCCTGCAAGAGTGACAGTGCCGGATTTGAGATTGAGATTCCACCTGACCTGACCTCAATAAACCCTGGTATCATTGGTGTAGGAAGGAACTGCAGATGCTGGTTTACGCTGAAGATAGACACAAAATGCTGGAGTAACTCAGCGGGTCAGGCAGCATCTCCGGAGAGAAGGAATGGGTGACATTTCGGGTCGAGACCCTTCTTCAGACTGTGTCAGAGGAGAGAGAAACTACAGATACAGAAGGCTGCAAAGAGCATGAAAGGTGTGAAAAAGACAAATGAAGGCAGATGGTGATCAAGGAAATGTACCACAGTTCATTGTTGGCTGAGGGGAAGGTGAAAACGAGGCATACAGACAGTAAAATTAATCAGGAGGACAGTGAAACGAGTCGGAGAACTAGGGTGAGGGAGGGACGGAGAGAGAGGGAAAGGAAGGGTTACTCGAAGTTAGAGAGAAACATCACCTACTCCTTCTCACCAGAGATGCTGCCTGACCCACTGGGTTACTCCAGCATTTTGTGTCAATCTAGGATTAAAGGGAAGTTCTCTCCATTGCCTGGAGTCCGGCCTAGCACAAGGGAAGATGCACACACGCACGTACACACACAAATGCACACTCACTGAAATAACATTAGACATTTTTATTGACCCGAGCAAAATTGAGTCTACCTTTAGTGGTCGCCATATCAGTTAAATGAGTGCACTGGCCATAAACTGGAGAACATTCCCAGCCATTTGCCTGACTATAAATCACTGGGCAATCTGAGAAACCTCCTTAGCAAAGCAATTAAGAGAAAAAAAGCATACTCATTTTGGTATTCTTAGCCAATAGATAAGAGGTCCAGACCAGTGATAAGCATGAATAACTACATTGTCGTAAAAACCTACCTGGGTAATTAATGTACTTTGAGGAAAGGCATCTGCTATTCTTAGTCAGTCTCAACTTTCCCTAATTCCAGAATCTTAACTCTGAAATATGTCAAGAATCCATTCAGTTCAGGAGCCAACAGGACATGGGCAATGAATACATAATCTTCCCAACCTCCAAAGTTTGGCTGATCAAAGTTAACAAGCTCTTGCCTTATTCCAACTTTAGTTTATTTACTGAGACATTGCAGAGTTTCTCATCTCCAATATGAAATCTGTTTACTTCCTTTGCCTCATTTACCGCATTTTACGTGGCTTGAGCTACACCAGCATCCCACAGAAGACGTTCTCTCAGTCTTGTTCCCACAACGAATGCATGCATGTGGTCTAAGTAGATTTTAAATAAATAATTGGAAACAGAGGCTGTGGGTAACTGTGAGAACCCATGACTTCTTCGAGAAGTAAAAGAACACATCGGAGCTGGATGGGCTCCATGGCAACCGGACCTGGGTGCATGCATGTCTCCAAGCGACAGTAATGTGCAATGAATGTTATTCACACAATCTCCATTATCTGCTCAGCAACTTGCTTCAATGTGTAGCTTTGAAGTAAACCTGATCATTTGAAAACTAATCAAATCCAAATCTTGTTGCAAATAATCCCGAGCACTGTGATTAATTCCACTACGTTACCTGGCCGTTTAGGCAACAGTCTTTCAGCCGGTTGTGAACAATGAAAATTGAAAACCTTATAATAATTAGTGTAAAAGAGGACACTTGTTATTCATTCTCCTTACTGGTTTTTGTTAAGCTCAACTATATCAGTGACGCAGCTGGTAGAGCTGCTGCCTAACAGTGCAAGAGACCTGGGTGTCGATACCTCCCTCAGGTGCTGTCTGTGTGGAGTTTTCACGTTCTCCCTTTGACCTGTTTTTGTGCTGTACAGTTCCGATGTTCCACGTTAAATTCCGTCCAACTTGACAATCTTCAACATTAGCTGGTCACCATTGGCATTGCCTGCTGTTGCCAAGGCCCTGAGAGCTCTGCTTAGCTTTTACTACTCCTCTGCCTCTCTTTCCCTTTTTGAAGCGAGCTCTTTAACTGAACATTTACTGGTCTGGCCTGTATTAACTTACATTATTCTGCATGGAACTGATTGATAAGGTTCCTCTGAAGCACTTTGGAAAGTTTTGCTGCATTAAAGGGGCTGTAAAAATGCAAGCTGTCGCTATTTGATGCGAACCAACAGAAAAAGTAATTCTTTAGTTCTATGTATTTGTCCAGTAATAGATGTTTAAGAGCAGCCAGAAGTTTAGCTGAGATGGAATGTGTTTCTTCACTCAAGCTCAGACATGTTAATGTCACTGCATTGGACCTTAATAATCTGCTCTGTCAGTTATTCCTGGAAGTCATGAATCTCTCACAGTCCAACTATTATTTCCCATTTCTGAGCGTCCTTCAGAATTTGGTAAAGGACCATTCTACTTGAATGGCCCATTCCTTTCGGTAAAATATCCCTTTGTTATGATGCAAATTCTAGGAGTTTGGCCCATCAACAATGATGATAAAATTCCTCCGGAGTTCCAAGTATATTTATTAGTAACTTGCAGGTGAAGGCACGCGTGTGTGTGTGTGTGTGTGTGTGTGTGTGTGTGTGTGTGTGTGTGTGTGTGTGTGTGTGTGTGTGTGTGTGTGTGTGTGTGTGTGTGCGTGTGTGCGTGTGCGCGTATGTGCATGTCTGTGTGTGTATGTGCATGCATGCATGTGTGTGTATGTGCATGTCTGTGTGTGTATGTGCATGCATGCATGTGTGTGTATGTGCATGTCTGTGTGTGTATGTGCATGCATGCATGTGTGTGTGTTTGAGGGGAGGAAACTGTAGATGACACAGAATTGGGGTGTTTACCAACACCCCTGCCATAAAAATCATAGCACGTTACTGCAGCGCATCTTGTTCTCCTCCAGAGACGCTGCCTGACCCATTGAGTTACTCCAGCACTTTATGTCATTTTTTTGTAAACCAGCATCTGCAGTTCCTTGTATATTCTAGCTTCCCTACACTTGGGGATGTTAGAAGGAGACTGGGATTGGTTGGTCATGGAGTTGAAGGTGATTGCAGATATATTTTATTTATTTTGGAATACGGGGAAAGCAAACTAATATGATGTTGCTCATCCCAAATTGTTCTTGAACCAAGTCCCTCCTGGATAATCTCAAAGAGCATTTTTGAGTCAACCACTCTGGTTTGTTTGCGGAAATGGACGTGGAGAAGATTAGCTAAAATAGATTTTCGCTATTGGTTATCTGTGGAACCCATTCTATTCTTCCAACCCTGAGGGTGGAAATGGTGTTTCAATTCTTCTTGTTCGGTGCTTCAATTCTCCCCAAGTACTCTGTCGGGATGTGGTGACTCCAATCCATTGGTTGTGAAATCACTGTGCTATCTACAACATCTATCACTCCTTGGCAAGCATGTAAAACTCAACTCATGCAGCAGCCAATATGAATACATTGCATCTCTACTGTTACCAGCGACCATTGTCTTTCGAGAAACGATTTTTGTTTGCCTCAAAACTGGTGCAGAAAGAAATTAAAACAAAATGCCGCCTGTGTATTAGATAATTATGTCCAACACAGAATGTACAGGCACTTTTTAAAAAAAGAACAGGGTGTGGTGGGACGAGAAGGAGTCCCGCCAAAAACTAATCGGACACGGGTTGCGTGCACTGGGCGTGTTTATTCTCTCCAATACAGCTCCCTACTCCTCCAACCCGTCACGGGCGTTGCCCGGCCTTAAATACCAACTCAGGTACCGAACCCGTGGCTAGCGCCTCCCACACCGAGACGCCGCCCTCTCGCGCCGATGGTTCGTTCTGCCCTTGGGTTGCCACCAGGTGTCACCACATGGGCAAGTTTCCAGAAAATCTATAAGAATAGATAGATAATCATCACAGAAACGTATCCTCCTTTTTGTCCATTATGAACCCTGGCCTCGGTTTAGCTTTAGTTTAGTTTAGAGATGCAGTGTGGAAACAGGCCCTTCGGTCCACCCAAGTTTGTGCCGGTCAATGATCCCCATACACTAGTTCGATCCTACACACTAGAGTCTATTTAGAAAAGTCAATTAACCTACAAACCTGCACATCTTTGGAATGTGGGAGGAAACCAGAGCACCCGGAGAAAACCCACGTGGTCACGGGGGAGAATGTACAAACTTCATACAGCCAAGCATCCTGTAGTCAGGATCGAACCCGCTGCCTCACGATGCCGCCCCTTGACATTCAAGAAAGGGATTGTGAACATGATAACTGTACAGTGTCCAAGAAAGCAAAAGATGGATGGACGAAAATTGGGAAAGTGCTTCTAAGAGAGGCTTGTAAGCTAATTGGTTGGTAAAATTGTAAATTGTCCCTAGTGTGTGTAGGATAGTGTTAGTGTGTGGGGATCGCTGGTCGGCACAGACTTGGTGGGCCAAAGGGCCTGTTTCCACGCTGTATCTCTAAACTAAACTAAACAAAACTAAACTGCAGGGCCAAAATGCTGTGGTTTGACCTACTCAGGTCGTAGGCCAAAGTCATGTTCCACTTTCTCAAAATTCAGACATCTGTGCTGAGTTTCAGCAGCTGCTGCCTGGATACCATTTACATGATTCATGAACAGTTCTCTTCAAGCATTCGTACTTTGTAGGATATATTTTTATTATTAAGCCATGATTCAGGGCAGGTTTTTAATATTTGGATGGATTTATAACAGCTAATTTAATGGAACAGATTTTCTTGTGCCATCATCTCTTTCAAAATGATTTATAATTTCTCCTTAGCCAACGAGTCCCATGCTCTTTGTTAATATACCTGAGCACAATCCTTTCTCCCTATTGATACCAGGCTTCACCATTGCAGCAAGATAGTTAGGAGCTCTCAGTTAATTCACTTTTCACTACTATGAAAATATTTTGTCACAACCTGATTGCTGGTCACATTAGAATGGGATTGATTATTAATTTTTGGTAAACCAGACCATGACAGTGCAAATCCCTGTATATAAGGCAGCCTAAGGATTGTTAAGTACAGTGTCGTTTGGTGTTGAGGCACGGTTGTGGTTAGGGTTGCCAATGTGTTTCAAGAGCCTCGTGGTTAATGGGAAAAAGCTGTTCATTTCCACATTCATCCTTGCACTCCCCCACAACTAGCACGGTGGCGCAGCGGTAGAGTTGCTGCCTTACAGCGAATGCAGCGCCGGAGACCCGGGTTCCATCCTGGGTGCTGTCTGCACGGAGTCTGTACGTTTTCCGCATGACTGGTTTCCTCCCACACTCCAAAGATATACAAGTATGTAGGTAAATTGGCTTGGTAAATGTAAAAAATGTCCCTAGTGTGTGTAGGATAGTGTTAGAATGCGGGGATCGCTGATCAGCGCGGACCCGGTGGGCCGAAGGGCCTGTTTCTGCGCTGTATCTCTAAACTAAACTAAACTAAACTAAACCATTTCTGGTTCCGCTTTAACATTGGAGATGAGGAGTGATGCATTTGGACAATTACTTGGGAGTAGATTTACCAGGATGTTGTCAGGACCCGAGGGCCTGAGCTCTTGAGAGAGGCTGGGCAGGCTAGGACTTTATTCCTTGGAATGCAGAAGTCTGAGGGGTGATTTCTTAGAGGTGTATAAAATCATAAGTGACATACACAGGATTAATTTACCCAAAATACAAAGGACATAGGTTTAAGGTGAAAGAGGAAAGATTTAACATGAACCTGAAGGTATTATTTTACACTCAGAGGGTGGTAGGTATATAGCTGCCAAAGGAGGTAGTTGAGGCAGGTACTATAACAGCATTTAAAAGACAGCTGGACAGGTACATGGATCGGTCAGATTTAGAGGGATATGGGCCAAACACAGGCAAATGGGACTAGCTTCGATGGAGCACTCTAGTCGGCATGGATGAGTTGGGCCGAAGAGTCTGTATCCATAGTAGACAGAAAGTGCTGGTGTAATTCAACAGATCAGGTAGCATCTCTGGAGAAAAAGGATGGGTGCCATTTTGGGTCGGGACCCTTCTTCCATGCTGTATGACTCTATGACTCTAAGATTGCTGCACCACTCATTGACAACCTTAATCCTACCATATTTGGGTGGCACGGTGGAGTTGCTGCCTTACAACACCAGAAACCCGGGTTCGATCCTGACTACAGGTGCTTGTCTATAGGTTCTCCTCGTGACCTGTGTGGGTTTTCTCCGAGATCTTCGGTTTCCTCCCACACTCCAAAGACGTAAGTTAATTGGCTTGGTATGAATGTAAATTGTCCCCAGTGTGTAAGATAGCGTTAATGTGCGGGGATCGGTGGTCGGTGGGGGCTCGGTGGGCCGAAGGACCTGTTTCTGTGCTGTGTCTCTAAACTAAACTAAATTAAACTAAACTAAACTAAACTAAATTAAGGCTGCTGATGGCATTTCATTTGAAGTAGGAATGTATTGACATTAACCACCCCGGCATTAATTCCAGCTCTATGCAGCTATTTGCCAGGTTATACTCAAGTCAAACATAAGTAAGAAACTCTGGCATTTAATTCTACATTATGCAGGACAGAGATTGTCCAATATAAAATAAAGTTCCAATCCGCGCTGTTGCACGTTCATTTCCACCCACAGTGAAACAATGATCTCCACTGTAATCTCCAATAATCTCCAATCCATGCCAGTGATGCATTTACAATCTAAGACGCTGATTTAAAAGAGTGCTGTCAGAGTTGTTTTCCTGCAGGTGAGATATTAAGCTACAGCTCTGCCTGGCTGCCTGCTTTGGTAATTCAACTGAAAGTAAAACATTAAAACATTATCCCAAGGGATTGCTTGAAAAGTATTGTGAAGTTCCCCTAATTATTGTGAAGTTCCCCTGATCTCCTGATGTACATTCCTACCTCAAACAGCACAATTAAAATTCATATGTCAGAAGGAACTGCAGATGCTCCTGTACTCCAAAGATGTACAGGTATGTAGGTTAATTGACTGGGTAAATGTTAAAAAATAAATAAAAATTGTCCCTAGTGTGTGTAGGATAGTGTTAATGTGCGGGGATCGCTGGGCGGCGCGGACTCGGTGGGCCGAAGGGCCTGTTTCCACGCTGTATCTCTAAATCTAAATCTAAAAAAAATGCTGGTTTACACCGAAGATAGACACAGTAACTCAGCGGGCTTGGCAGCATCTCTGGAGAAATGGAATAGGTGACGTTTCAGATCGAGTCTCTTCATCAAAGGTATTTATTTCACAAAATGCTGGAGTAACTCAGCAGGTCAGGCAGCATCTCAGGAGAGAAGGAATGGGTGACGTTTCGGGTCGAGACCCTTCTTCAGACTGATCTCTTCATCAAATTGAAGTCTG
The DNA here is from genome assembly GCF_053455715.1 of Rhinoraja longicauda. NCBI lineage: Eukaryota > Metazoa > Chordata > Chondrichthyes > Rajiformes > Arhynchobatidae > Rhinoraja > Rhinoraja longicauda. The sequence continues at coordinate 41,021,064 of NC_135965.1, read as the reverse complement.
AAGAAGGTTCTCGACCCGAAACATCACCAATTCCTTTTCTCCAGTAACTGACCCGGTGAGTTGCTCCTGCATTTTGTGTCTGTCTACAATTAAAATTCATCTTGTTTGTGGATTAAGTTCAGTGTCGGTGAGGCCATGCATTCAATGATCAAAGAAAGATTGTTAAAATAAACCTCAGCATGGTTTCCGAAAACAGAAAAAGCATTCAACATTTTGGTCATGATGGAATAATTGGCAAACAGTATATCAGTGAGTTACCATGAGCTGCTGATAATAGGTGAGGCATATTTGTCAGGCAAATCTTTCTTATTTTGACCAAAGCATTGTTGTTGTTTGAGTGCAGATCACAGCAGCACTGTTGATGCTAATTGTCAAAGACACAGAGTGCAGGAGTAACTCCAAGGGTCAGGCAGCATCACTGGGGAACATGGATAGGTGCTGGTTTGGATCTGAAGAAGGGTCCTGACCTAAAATGTCACCTATCCATGTTCTCCAGGGATGATGTCTGATACACAAAGTTACTCCAGCACTTTGTGACATTTTGCGTGAACCAGCGGCTGCAGTTCCTTGCTTTGTTTAGTTTAGTTTAGAGATACAGTGCGGAAACAGGCCTTTCGGCCATACCTAGTCTGTGCCGGCCAATGATTTCAGTACACTAACACTATCCGACACACTAGGTACAATAATTTTTTTTTTTAACCGAAGCCAATTAACCTACAAACCTGTGCGTCTTTGGAATGTGTGAGGAAACCGGAGCACCAGTAGAAAACCCATGCAGCCACAGGGAGAATGTACAAACTCCGTACAGACATCACCCGTGGTCAGGATCGAACCCGGGCATTTCTACCGCTATTAAACAATTCTACCGCAGCGCCACCATGCTGCCTTTTCTACATGCTAACGCTTCTGACGGCCTTGGAGGTAGATTATCCTTCCCGGCATTGTGAAGCAGGAGTAACCTTTGAGTAGAATAAGCGAACATAGACCATGGCCTTACTGTACTCGGATGTCAGTGCCTCTGATGTTGATCACTGCTCCCAGCGAGACAGGGAACAAGCATTCTGCATGACTCAGACACTGAGTAATATGGCCCAGAAAATCTCTCCCACTGTGCTGGAAAACAGTTCTGTGAAACTTATTATTGCATCAATACATAAGGTTGGCATTCGGTTTAAGGATTGATACCTTTTCAAATGTTGAAAAGATTGGTGATGTTGCGAAATCAGTTCTAATGAAGGGTGTTCATTATCTGATGTAAACTCATTTATACTTTGGACAGATGTTGCAAGCAAGAGTTGATGAGTGTTTCAATATTTCTGATTTTTAATTCATAGTTTCCAACATTATTACATTTTCTTTTGTCTTTCATTGACTTGTGAGTGGTCCATGCTGTGATGATCAACCTGCAGTGGAAATCTGCGATTTAGCTTATAGAGATACAACACAGAAACAGGCCCTTTGGCCCATCGGGTCCGCACCGACCATATATCACCCATACAACAGCTACATTCTACGCACTAAGGACAATTTTTTTTTTTTTTTAACGAACCCAAATTAACCTACAAACCTGTACGTCTTTGGAGTGTGAGGGGGGGTGGGGGGGGGGGGACCGAAGCACCCGGGGAAAACCCACGAGGTCACAGGGAGAATAGAAACATAGAAACATAGAGAAAAGGTGCAGGAGGAGGCCATTCGGCCCTTCAAGCCAGCACCGACATTCAATGTGATCATGGCTGCTCATCCACAATCAATACCCCGTTCCTGCCTTATCCCCATATCCCTTGATTCCGCTAGCCCTAAGAGCTCTATCTAACTCTCTTTTGAATGCATCCAGTGAATCGGCCTCCACTGCCTTCTGAGGCAGAGAATTCCACAAATTCACAACTCCCTGCCTGGGTGAAAAGGTTTTTCCTCGTCTCAGTTCTAAATGGCCTATCCCTTATTCTTGAACTGTGGCCCCAGGTTCTGGACTCCCCCAACATCGGGAGCATGTTTCCTGCATCTAGCTTGTCCAATCCCTTGATAATTTTATATGTTTCTATACGATCCCCTCTCATCCATCTAAATTCCAGTGAATACAAGCCCAGTCATTCCATTCTTTCATCATGTACAAACTCCATACAGACAGCACCCGTAGTCAGGATTGAACCCGGTTCTCTGGCGCTGTAAGGCAGCAACTCCACCGCTGCACCACTGTGCCGCCTTCAAATGGCAAAAGCTGCGTAGAAGCTCCTTGAAAACTACCGGGCATTAAGAAAACAGAAATAATCACTTCACTTTCCAATCACTTTTTAAAGTTGTCTGAAACACTCAGATTTTCTGAAAAGATAAAATGGACTCAAAATTCTAGAGTTGTGCAAATACCTTGCATTAAACGTTATTCACTTATCATGTATCTGTACACTGTAAATGGCTCGATTGTAATCATGTATTGTCTTTCTGCAGTCTGGATAGCCCGCAACAACAAGCTTTTCACTGTACCTCATTGCACATGTGACAACAAACTAAATTAAACTGATAGTTTGTAAGGTGACACGCCGTAGTGAATAAAAAAGGCTTTCTGCGGATGCTCATGGGCCTGTCATTCAGTTTATAGCTGCCAGAAACATTTGGACATTAATCTGTATCAAAGCCAGAATGCACAATTTTAGTGCTTTGCCTACCTTGCGCAGGATCAAAAGGTGACAGGTGTCTTCTGACTCAGATGCGTCGTAGCGTGTAATGAGACAAATTTGTGCCATTATCTGCTTGCATAAGAACCACTGAGCCATTGAGCTGCAGTCTCCAGTTCAACCTCTGAGCAACGTTTTGGAGCAAAGGTGGCTGGCAGGGAGATGATTTAAATGCATGAGTCTCACTATTCAGACATCACGCCTAAAGACGAAACGTGTAGGAAGGAACTGCAGATGCTGGGTTAAACCAAAGACATACATAAAATGCTGGAGTAACAGCATCTCTGGAGAGAAGGAATGGGTGACGTTTCGGAATGGGTGACCTGAAACGTCGCCCATTCCTTCCCTCCAGAAATGCTGCCTGTCCCACTGAGTTACTCCAGCATTTTGTGCCTATCACTGCTGAAGACTCCAGCAGAGAATTACTTATATGCATAATCACCAGTGGATGTGTATCGTAGGAGACTTAAGGGCCTGTCCCACTTAGGCGATTTTAAGGCGACTGCCGGCGACTAGGCTGTCGCCGACAGTTCGCCGGGGTGTCGCGGGCATGATCGTGAGGAGTCTTCCATAGATCGTCGTGGATCGTAGTGGATCTCAGCGTCGCCGAGAAATCAAACGGTTTGAAATCTCTCAGCGACAGCTGTCTTGTCGCCAGGTATCGTAGCTTATTGCGGGCGCTGTCTCATGCTGTCCCCAGGTTTGATAGGTTCTCTTAAGATACATTTAGAAGCACATAATATTAAAATAAGTAAAGTCATTTAAAAATACCATAAAATGCTTGTGTTTAACCAATTTATTTATCGTCAGGACATTTGACAGGTAGATTGGAGGCGACAGTTTGACGGACAGGTAAGCGTGGGAATTTCCGCGATGTTTTTGGCCTCAGCCATTACATTTAAAGTGGGCTCCAAACTCAGATATTCAACCCAGAAACCAGATATGCATCTCCCTTACATTTTCAAAGAATGCCCACACACTTTTCACAAAAATCCACTGAACCACTTAAATTTTTTTTTTTTTTTTAAAATAGAGCTATTAGTAAACTGGAAGTAAATCCAGTTTATTCCTTGTTACAGTGAAGCTTGGTTTTTAAGTAACCCATACAAGATGTTATAGTTCAAAACTCTCAAGTACTTACCGACTTGTCAGTGATTTCAGCGAAAACCAGGACGCCGGAGAAGCATTGACAGCGTGGGAATTTTTACGATGTTTCAGAAGACGCTGTAATCTCGACCTGACTCAGCATTGTCGTGGTCATTGTCATATCATCATATCATATCATATATATACAGCCGGAAACAGGCCTTTTCGGCCCTCCAAGTCCGTGCCGCCCAGCGATCCCCGCACATTAACACTATCCTACACCCACTAGGGACAATTTTTACATTTACCCAGCCAATTAACCTACATACCTGTACGTCTTTGGAGTGTGGGAGGAAACCGAAGATCTCGGAGAAAACCCACGCAGGTCACGGGGCATCGGGTAAAAGAAAAGTTCGGCGATCTGCTACAACTTTGACAGTCGCCGGCAGTCGCCAAAAAGATCGCCTAAGTGGGACAGGCCCTTTAACGTTGAGATGTTTTAGTTCATCGGTTCATATGTTATAGCAGAATTAGGCTATTCAGCCCATCAGGTCTACAGCTGGGAAGAAATTGTCCCTGAATCTAGAGGTGAGCATTTTCACACCTGTACTATCTACCTGATGGGAGAGGGGAGAAGAGGGAGTGAGACTGGTCCTTGATTATGCTGGTGGCCTTGCTGAGGCAGCGTGAAGTGTAGATAAAGATGTGCATTGTCTTTCGTTCAGATGAACAGGTGGAAAATTAATGACGGTTGTCAAAACTTTCAAACCAACGTCACAGCTTAATTTTTCATATGATCTGATAACAAAGATTCACAAGGGGAAATATTTTCACGTAGTTTCTACATTTAACTTTAGAGACACAGGGTGGAAACAGGCCATTTGGCCCACCTAGTCTGCACTGACCAGCAATCACCCCATATACTAGTACTATCCCACACACTAGGGACAATTTACAATTTTACTGAAGCCAATTCACCCAGAAACCTGTACATCTTTGGATTGTGGGATGAACTATCTCCGTACAGACAGCATAAGTCAGGATCGAACCCGGGTCTCTGGCGCTGTAAGGCAGCAACTCTACCCTGCCCCCCCAGTGATGTTGGAAAAGTTCAGTTCTTCATTGTGGCAGAACAAGCACCGGTGGCTCCAGCTTCAGGCTTCATCTTGTTGTTCATTTCAGCCCCAGGGCATCTGCCAGGCTGGCAATTGTTGTTGTCACAACAAATCAACTCTCCCTAACCATCCTGACAACCTCTACCTGCGTCAACACCAAGTCTCTCATTCAGTCACAGATTGGAAGCAATTGAGAGCAGACATTGCAATCTATTAACAATTTGCAAGTGAGTACACAGAGTTCCCACCGACCTGCGCAGGCAACAGAGATGAGATTTTAGCCTCTGAGTTGCCCACACAAGGAGTGGGTAAGTTGATGCAAAGCCACACAGCTGCTAACCGGTTCAAGCTGCGGAATCTCACACCAATTGTGCAGGAAGAAACTGCAGGTGCTGCTTTAAACCGAAGATAGACACAAAATGCTGGAGTAGTCCTCTCACCGGTTATAATGCAGTCCTGACCTCCCATCCACCTCATTGGAGACCTTGAACCTATCTTTAATCAGACTTCAATGTTGCATCTTGCACTAAATGTTGTACCCTTTATCCTTCATCCATGCACCTTGGACAGCTTGATTGTATTCATGTATGGTCTTTTCTTTGACTGGATTGCATGCAAACTACCTTGATTAGTTAGCGTGTCAAGAGTTACGGCATGAAGGCAGGAGAGTGGGGGTGAGCAGGAAAGATAGATCAATCCTGATTGAATGGTGGTGTGGACATGATGGGCCGAATGGCCTAATTCTGCTACTATGACCTATGAACATTATGAACAGCCAAAAGCTTTTCACTGCACCTTGGTTACACGTGAGAGTAATAAACTAAACTAAACTATTAGAAATAAAATTTAACAGTTTAATTGCTGGTAATGCAGAACAATATAATACCATCTCAGAAAAAGGCAGCTTGTAACGAGTGAGTCTTAATGGGGATGGAAAACAAGAATAATACGACGCAGATGATGCTGCACTGGCTCCGAGCCCTCACCCTTTTCTACCCATGTCAGTGTGCAGAGCTTATTGCATTGTCAGTAGCAGTGTGTAAGTATTGCTGTTCCATCCATCCTGGCTGGAGACCAGGTGGATTAATTGTGAACATTATCCTTTATTTTATTTAAAGCTCTGCTGATAGAGGTTACATGACGTGTCATTGCAAGTAACGTAAATTGTATAAAACAGCATCAAAGCTACGAAATTGTAAACAAAAATCCTGTATGTGAGACACAAGAGCGATGTGTTTCACTTTAAAGAAATTTGCAATTGAAGTAGAAACCAAGGAAAGTTTAGACCACTTATCTATTAGCATGCTGCCAGAACTGGGGGGTCTGAGCTACAGGGAGAGGCTGGGACTTTATTCCTTGGAATGCAGGAGGCTGAGAAGTCATCTGGTGGAGGTGTATAAAATCATGAGGGGAATAGATAGGGTGAATGCACAGACTTGGGAGTCTGAAAACCCCATTGCCCAGGTTAGGGGAATGAAAAACCAGAGTACATGCTTTTAGAGGTGAGCATTCCACTAAAAAGTAAGAGGGGTAAGACTTAATAGGAACATGAGGCAGCTTTTTCCACTCAGAGGATGGAGGGTGTATGGAATGAGCTACCAGAGGAGGTAATTGAGGCTGGTAATATTTAAAAGATAGGTATATGGATAGGAGACTTTTGGAGGGATATGAGCCAAATGCGGGCAAATGGGACTAGCTTAGATGGGGTATCTTGGTAGGCATGTATGAATTGGACTGAAGGGCCTATTTCCTTACTGTATGACTCTATCAGTGATGGTATTGCGTTTTTGTGGGTGTGATCCATTGTTGTCACCTAATCTAAGTCTGCAAGAGTTCAGCCCAGGACTCACCATTGTTCCAGGGCTCTCAATAGAAAATGGAGGCTGCCAGCCAGAGCAAAGGAGTGGGGCCAAGTGATTGGGCTCTAAAGTGCACAAGGAGGCACGGTGATCTGTGGGGAATAATGGTGAGATTGCTGAGCAATGGCTCCAGATTCATCCCCAAAACAAAACACAATGCACTGGAGTAACACAGCAGGTCAGGCAGCATCTGTAGGTGGAGCGGATATGTGACCTTTTGGGTTGATAGCCTTTCTCAGACTCCCAAGTCTGAAGAAGAAGTTGGGCCGAAGGGCCAGTTGGGCCGAAGGGCCAGTTGGGCCGAAGGGCCAGTTTCTGTGCTCTATTGATCTATGACTGTGTGAAACTGTCCAGAAGCTTGCCTCTGTAATCCAACCAATGTAAATCTATATCTCATTGCTATGGAAACAATAATTTTGAAAATCCATGGAAGCAGTAGAGACAGACTAATGGTTGCTAGGGTTACAAGAAGCATCACCATATAAAAGGAGTATATGTACAGCATGTAAAACAAAGCAGGAAACAATAGACTGGGCACGAATTCTGTTAGTTCTCTGCAATTTTAAAAGAATCTATTACATTTTATTAAATAATTCCCACATAATTTATGAGAAAATTTGCAAACATATTTTAATAGTCGGGACAGGCTACAATGAGGTACCCTGTCACATAAATTAATTAGAAGGCCAAACCTCCAATATTTATCTTTCCAAATTCTCATTGATTTATCCCCTTATTATATACTTTAGTGACATTGTATTCTTGTCATGTATAAATCACATTCATGCCAGTGGTTGAGATATGTTTTTGAAGGAAGATGCTGACTCTGAATATCATGGTGGCAGTTTTGAGCAGTAGACATTTCCTATTAAGTGAAATAATGTGAAGTAAAGTGCTGTAATAGGTCATTGAAATAAAGTGTTACTGTGCGTGCGGTGATTTTGTAAACAGCTCAGAAAGGTTCATAATTTGATCATTCATGATTAACTACCACAACAATATTTAGTTTAGTTTAGAGAGGCAGTGTGGAAACAGGCCCTTTGGCCCACTATGTCCACTCTGGCCAACGATCACCGATGCACTAGTTTTATCCTACACACCAGGGACAATTTATAGAAGCCAACTAACCTACAAACTTGCACATCTTTGGAGAGTGGGCGGAAACCAGAGCACCCGGAGAAAACCCACACCACCACCGGGAGAACGTACAAACTCTGTAACGACAGCACTCGTAGTCAGTCTGAAGAAGGGTCTCGACCCTAAACATCACCCATTCCTTTCTCTCCTGAGATGCTGCCTGACCTGCTGAGTTACTCCAGCATTTGGTGAATAAATACCTTCGATTTGTATCAGCATCTGCAGTTAATTTCTTGCACTCGTAGTCAGGATCAAACTCGGGCCTCTGGTGCTGTAAGGCAGCAACTCTCCACCGTGCCTCCCTGGTTCAGCAAACTATTTTTATTTTGAAACGTGGATGATTCTGTGACAAATACACACAGCGTGCAAAACGATATAGAGATTAAAAAGGCGTCTCTGGACTAGACTGACGTACCAGAAGAGAGGGGAGGAGGAGGTTGTGGTCAGGCAGCCCTATCCTATGAAGGAGTTTAGGGGGCATGTTTTAATGTTCACTTTTCGGAGTCTCCAGCACTTTTTGTGTGTTCTACAACTACAAGATGTTTTTTTTCTTCTTGTGGTTGCAGAAATACTAAAGGGCCTCCTGCAACCACAACTACGCCCACACAGGGAGGCCAGGACAGCATTGCCAGTGACTGCAATGGACACAGTGATTATCAGCTTCCATCTTTCTGAATTTTCCCAGGCTAATGCAGTGGACATTTGGTCGTATAAAATGTCCTTACCCGCTCTATTTCAGGAGCATGGATTCACAGAGCTATGGGACGGGATTCTCAACGATAATACAGAGTGGAAGAGATGGAATTGGATGCTGAGTATTTCCACAACTGCGTGGTGATTCCCTCATCCCAATGATGAGAGAGTGGTGCAAACTCTGTGTGCATTGTTCACTGGTTCTTACAAGGGGATCCCTCAGATCCATCAGTCGAAGAAGGGCCTCGACCCAAAACGTCACCCATTCCCTCTCTCCCGGATGCTGCCTGTCCTGCTGAGTGACTCCAGCATTTTATGATACCAGTGGATCCCAGTGCCCAGTTTCCAACTCTATCCCATTTATAGAGTTGTGGGGTCACTTAGACTTTGGACGTTAGTGATACAGTGTGAAAAAAGGCCCTTCGGCCCACCGTGTCCACTCCGACCAACAATCACCCCGTCCATCAGCACCAGTTCCACAAATTATCTGCCAAAGAACATGAGCAGCTTGAACTTGCAAATTTTGGGATGGTGGGTATTTAGCAGAGCTGCCTGCTTCCAAGTATCAACCATCTTGTTCTACCTGCCCACCATCCTTCACCCTCATTCATTAGGGGGCCCTGTCTCCTCCTTTCTCCGCTCCTCTCTATACTGGCCACCTTCCCTGTCCAGTCTCTGTCCTGTGGCAGAATCTCAGCCCAAAACATTGCCAATTCTTTTCCCCCCACTGCTGCTGTTCGATCCGTTGAGTTGCACCAGTAGTTTATCTCTTGTGCCACGGAGAGTGGTCACACGACACGGAAACAGGCCCTTCGGCCCAATTTGTCCATGCCGACCAAGATGCCCCATTGTATCTCTAGGATATTCTGTGAATGAATTTCCCCACTGAATGTGTACAAGCTCTGTTGCCTTCAACGCAGCTTAAAGTCCCTTCTCAGCTTTTCCATGGGTTCCTCCCATATATTGTAACTATGTTTCTGACCTCATTTTACAGCCCTGGAGGATTGTGGAATGAGCCACCAGATTGGTATGAAAGCACAATTTAACTCTTCCTTTCAGCAAAGGCATTTAAGTTCATTTAAGTTAAGTTAATTTAATTTTAAGGTGAAGGGGGAAACATGTTATAGGAATCTGAGGGGTAACTTTTTCACACAAAGGGTGGTGGGTGCGTGGAACGAGCTGCCGAGGAAGGTTGTTGAAGCAGGGACTGTCACAACGTTTAAGAAGCAATTAGACAGAGATATGGATAGGACAGGTTTGGAGGGGATATGGGCCAAACACAGGCAAGTGTGATGAGTGTAGATGGAACGTGTTGGTCAGTGTGGGCAAGTTGGGCTGAAGGGCCTGTTTCCACACTGTGTGACAAAATGACTAGGATTCTATTAGTAATGACAATAGAGCTTCATGGGGTGTGAACATTTTTAATGAATTCTTATTAAGTTATATATTTCAGAAAGTGTAATGTGTTCCACCTTAGATTAATTAATGGTAATACCCAGAGAAAGATCACAATAGTTTTCCTTCACTATGAGAGAGAAGGATGTAAATGATAGATTTTGAATTGCATCAATACAGATAAATTAAGATGCTTGGAGGAGGGTCATTAATATAGACATTTTGCTTGATTTATTCAGGATAATGGCTAAATAAAAATTAATTATGTGAATTGGGTTGCGTGTTTTTATCAGAAAAATTGTCATTTTTTTGTATAGTTCTTAGAATTTAATTGCTTTGCTCGTGATAATAATTAAGGTCAAGTCTAATATATTCAGACAGCTATATGTTAATCTAATGCAACAACAATGAAACACAGAGAAACAAATAATATTCCTGTGGAATATTAACTACCATGGTGAATAATAACCGATAAGACCATGTAGTTGAGTGAAATAGAGGTAATTGTGTTTTTATTTGCGTGGAAACAAGCCCTTCATCCCACCGAGTCCACGCCGACCAGCGATCACTACTTCTATCCTACACACTAGGGACAATTTACAGAACCCAATTTACTTCCAAATCTGTGTAGGAAGGAACTGCAGATGCTGGTTTACACCAAAGATAGACACAAAATGCAGGAGTAACTCAGCAGGTCAGGCAGCATCTCTGGAGAAAAGGAATAGGTGACATTTCTGGTCAAGACCCTTCTCCAGACCCTTCTCGAGATCCTACTCCAGCATTTTGTGTCTATCTAACCTGCAAACCCTCACGTCTTTGGAATGTGGGAGAAAACCTGTGCTCCCAGAAAAAACCCACGTGGTCACAGGGAGAACGTACAAACTTCATACTGTCAGCACCCGTGGTCAGGATTAAACCTGGGTCTCTGACGCTGTGGGACAGAGTAAATGCACAGAAGTTTGAATCAAACTCTTTCAGTTCTTTCTTTACAGGTGTTCACAGACAAACAAGTGAATGTGAAGGTTACCAGTGTGTTCTGATTAATTCCTCTCTGAGGGTCATCTCTTCAAAATGCCATTGTACCCATTACCAAAATTGAGAAACAAGCCAAAGTAAAATTACAAAGATCATGAAACAGCCTGTTTCATGCACAAGATGAATTTCAACACCATTAGGTTCTTTTAAGGTCTCTTTGTCTTGGTGACGTGCAGTTCCCTGATTCCTTTAAGGGATTACAGAGGAATAAATTTATATTGAGAGGCTTTAATTTCTCCATGCATAGAGCACAACTACACATCTATACTTTTGCAAAAAAACATATTAATATTCTGATGCATTCTGCATGGACCAATTAAGACAATTAAGTCCAAAGAAGGGTCCCGACCTGAAACATCGTCTGTTCGCATTCTCCAGCTGCCTGACCCGCTGTGTTACTCTAGCAGTTTGTGTCTTTCTCCAATTAAGACACGCCCTTTATTAAGTTGCCTTGAAGGTAGTTGTGTAAAAGTGGAAACAGAAATTTACAAATAATCTGACTGTAAGGAATAGGTGAGATTCCACTAAATACCCGTAAATATTCACCTTCACCACACAACAGAAATAATTACGAAAATGCAGATTGCACAACAAAAATGAAATGCTATATAAAACGGATGCTTCACCACATGTTCTTTATTTAATTTAGTTTTGTTTAGTTTAGAGATACAGCGTGGAAATAGTCCCTTCAGCCCACCTAGTCCACACCGACCAGCGATCCCCGCACATTAACACTATCCTACACATACTGGGGACAATTTACACTTATACCGAGCCAATGAAACTACAAACCTATACGTCCTTGGAGTGTGGGAGGAAACCGGAGATCTCTGAGAAAACACATGCGGTTATTGGGAGAATGTACAAACTCCGTACAGACAAGCACCCGTAGTTGGGATTGAACCCAGGTCTCAGGCGCTGCAAGAGCTGTCAGGCAGCAACTCTACCGCTGTGCCACTTTGCTGCCCATTATATTATATTATATTATATTATATTGGACATGCACCATTGACAGGATCATTGAGCTCCAATGGCTATTGCTGAGATCTGCAGAGTTCCCTCGTATTAATGGCCTCTCTCGTGCGAACATATCTTCAAGCTTTGCATATCTGGCAAATGCTGTGCTGAACATTGCCAAGACACAAGCAACTAAATAGCCACAGAGGATCGCCATGGCACACACTCATAATAAATGAAGGATCATTTTCTCAAGGGCCTTGAATCATGTCCAGTTTTTTAAAGAAATTCTGAGACTCGCACAATTGATAAGCTGTGGTTCTGGATGACCCCCCATGCACTGCAAGATTGGTGAGAAACCTCCAACGTAATGTTCTATAATTTATTTTCCAATTTAATTTGGGTTTAAACTAAATTCCTGGAAATATTTACTTCAACGGGATTTGAATAACGATTCAGTAAACATCCAGTGCTCTTCGGGTTCAATCATTCTGCACCAGCCACCACAAAACTCCACTGATGAGAATTTTTCCACGATCACATTGGTAAAAGTGGAATTGGCAGCAGATATACTTCTGGGAAAACCAAGCAACCCTACCAAGTCTCATTATCCATGACCCAAGTCCCACAAAATGTGTGGACCTTAAATATTTTCTGTAATGACCCCTGCACTTTCTCATGACAACTAGGTATAATATCTGTGGACTTGCCAATGGTCGTTAGATTCTGAGCACAAATTAACTCCTAGATCGAGTGGACGTGGAAAGGATGTTTCCAATAAGGAGAGAGTGTAGAACCAGAGGGCACAGCCTCAGAATAAAAGGACATACTTTCAGAATGGAGATGGTGAATCTGTGGAATTAATTGCCACATAGATGGCCATGCAGGCCAAGACATTGGGTATTTTTTGAGACGGAGATTCATATGTTCTTGATTAGTAAGGGTGTCAAAGGTTATGGGGAGAAGGTGGGAGAATGGAGTTGAGAGAGAAAAATAGATCAGTCATGTTTGAATGGTTGAGTGGATCTCAATGGGCTGAATGGCCTAATTCTATATTTTATAGTCTTCAAAGAAAGTGGAAATATTTCCCCATTCTGTCTTAAGATCAGCCTCAAAGTCACAGACCCACCATCTAAAACATTAACCTTTTCCATATCATTTACCCTTTTTGACCATAGAGTTGTACAGTACAGAAATGGGCCCTTCAGACCACCTGGCCCTGCTGACCATTTTACCCATTTACGCAAATCTCATTTGTCTGCATCAGATCCAGGTCCTTCTATGACCTGTCTATTTAAGTGCCTATGTAAATATCTCTTAAACATGATGGTTGTATCAGACTTCATCACCTCCTATGGCAATGAGTTCCAGATATCAATCACTCTCTGCATAAAATAATTTCTCTTCAAATCGGCTTTAAACCCCACCCTACCTTAAACTTTTTTTTTGCTTTTGATATCCATACCATGGGACAATAATTCTTAATATCTACCCTATTTAAGCCATTCGTAACTTGAATAAAATGAGATGGATTCATTCAAGATGTGGGTGGCACAGTGGGTCAGTGGTAGAGTTTCTGTCTTACAGCGCCAGAGACCTGGGTTCAATCCTAACTATGGGTTCTGTCTGCATGGAGTTTGTACGTTCTCCCTGTGACCATGTGGGCTTTCTCTGGGTGCTCCGGTTTCGTCCCACATTCCAAAGATGTGCAGGTTTGTAGGTTAATTGGCTTCTGTAAGTTGTCCCTAGTGCATAGGATGGAACTAATGTACAGGTGATCGCTGATCGGTGCGGACTCGGTGGGCCAAAGGGCCTGTTCTATGCTGTGTCTCTAAACTAAAGTAAACTAAAGTAATATCCCGTTCACATTGCCTGGCTCTACATATAGATTACACTTCATCATCATCATCATATATAGTCCAAAAGGGGTCGAATCTTTCGCTGGCTAACTTTATGTTCCTGATGTATTTATAGAATTTCTTTGCAGTCCCTTAATATTACATGCAGAGATATTTCATGGCCCATTTCTTCATCCTAAATTACTTTCTTATGTTCTCTCCTACACATTCTACGGTATATTTGTGAAGAAACTCCGTTGATCCCAGTTGTCGTGTGTTTTCCTTTTTCCTTAATCAAGCCTTTAATATCATTTGTCATTTAAATGTTCCCTAATCTTGTCATGTTTGCCCCATTTCCTTCTGGGGACATGTTGCCCTGAACCCATACTAACTTTTATATATTGAATTTGACTTTTCCAGATTCACTTGACAATCGAGCTTTAACAGCATGCAGCAAAATATTTCAGTCCCATTGCCTTGAGTTAACATCATATTGAATGTTTAAAGGAGAGCACTTTAACCTGCTGTGCAACCATTCCACATAGATGACCGACTTTACTAGCGTTAAGCATGCTATTAGGCACATGTTGGTGCAATCTGCGAATCTAGTGTTTTTGGCAAGACCTGCAGGATTTTTACTTTTACACAGTCTTCTTTGTTCTCCTCCCCTTCCTCAGAAATGTTACATGTAACAAGAAAGCAGCTCCCAGGATGCCTGCCATTCTGACCTTCTCAGTACATCCATCCATCTGGGAAAATAAGCTACCACCACTCATTCCAATTTAAATGCCTTAATTAAATATCCTACACTATAGGAACCAGAACGATTGTTTGGTTCGTTCTTGAAAATTGTTGAGAAATACCATTAAAAACTTAGGTAACTAAATAAACTTCGGAATAAACGTAGTGGGTTTTCTGGGGCAATTTGGTCAAATTTGTTTTATAATCCAAAATGCCTTTAAAACTAGGCAAAAAATGAGAGAGAGAGAGAGACAGAGAGAGACAGACAGAGAGAGAGAGAGAGAGAGAGAGAGAGAGAGAGAGAGAGAGAGAGAGAGAGAGAGAGAGAGAGAGAGAGAGAGAGAGAGAGAGAGAGAGAGAGAGAGAGAGAGAGGGAGAGAGAGAGAGAGAGAGAGAGAGAGAGAGGGAGAGAGAGAGAGAGAGAGAGAGAGAGAGAGAGAGAGAGAGAGAGAGAGAGAGAGAGAGAGAGAGAGAGAGAGAGAGAGAGAGAGAGAGTTAGTTCTCTGTATGTCTACCTGACAGTGATACAGTCGATTACTTAATACAGTTAAGAAAGGTGTGCACAGCCAGTATAATATAAACCGCAAATATTACCACCAGTTAATTAAAGAAACAGGTCTTTTAAAATTGGGCATTTTCATCTTCTAGCAATCACCATAAATGACATATTGACAGAGGCTTGAAGCAAGCCACGTGCAAATATTGACGATGAAGGAATAGATTATAATTCTGATAAGTAGGCGGTAGAGGTTTCCTAGAAAAATTAAAGAATTATTTGTTACTTTTAAAGAAATCTCTGACCAACATCTTTTTCTCCTGGGTCGATACAAAATGCTGGAGTAACTCAGCGGGTGAGAAATGGGTGAGGTTTTGGGTTGAGACCCTTATTTGTACGCTTAACAAATCCTTGGCTTTACTTTAGCCAACCCAGTCCGTGCCGATCAGCGATTACCCCGCCCGCACACCAGCACTATCCTACACACTACCGACAATTTTTTATTTTTTTTAACTGAATTAAACTACAACCTGTACTTCTTTGGAGTGTGGGAGAAAACTGGAGCATCCGGAGAAAACCCACGTGGTCACAGGGAGAACGTACAAACTCCGTACAGACAGCACCCATAGTCAGGATTGAACTTGGGTCTCTGGCATTGTAAAGCAGTAACTCTATCGCTGCGCCACTGTGCCGCCCCGAAACAAGACACATGCATGTGCCACATGGCTTCTATGACAATAAGATGACTTAACATCGCCGGCGCGGCTCGGCCGCGGGACGTTTCAGTGCCCTGGGCGGCTCGGCCGCGGGGCCTTCCATCCCCTTGCGGGGGCTGTGCGGGTCGGTCGCCTCGGTAGGGGTCGAGCTGCCTGTCCGTGGGCGTGGGGGGAAGAGAGTGGAAGTTTTGTTGCCTTCCATCACAGTGAGGGGGTGTTTGGAGTCACTGTGATGGATGTTTGTGTTGGGGTCGTGTGTCTTGTGTTTTCTTTTTTGTTGTGTTCTGTGACTGCTGTAATTTTGTTCGGTACCTGTACCGAATGACAATAAAGTTCTGTATAAAGTTCTGTGTATAATTAATTTAATTTCTTTGTACGAACCAACTGATATCTTCGACTAAAGCCTGTTGAAAGTTTACTGTCATAGAGAATGCCTAGAACCACTATTTAAAAACATCTTCTCTGGGAGACATTTCGGCTGTAGGTCAGAACCAGTTTGCAAGCCCCAATAAATTAGAAATGGTCATTTGATCACAAAGAAATATCCAGACTATGCCAAGAAACTGAAACAATACAACTTTGCAGTGATCATCTTCCTATGTTTAAATGAACACAATGCTATTAACGCCAATATAAATGTCAGAGAGAAATATTGCCAACTAAAATCTGTTAAACATCATTTCTTCCTGTCAGCGACGCTCTCAGTTAATTAATGACATTGTACAGCCGAAAGAATTATTCTGCAACTTACCGGTTCACCAGGCAAATCTAACTAGACATCATTTAATGCATGTCTCAAGGGACTTGATGATGAAGAAAAGTGAGTCACAAACCTTTGAAAAATGACCCGTAATGGAGAAGCCAATATATTGACGTAATGACACAAATAGGAAAACAAACTTTAATACAAGGGATTCAGATCAAAGTGCCAACTAATGCTTCTGATTTTAGGTGGGATCAGTATTTAGGAGGTGAGTTCTAAAGCCATTTCAAACTAGCTACCTGAATAAATGTGACCTTGCGATACCTTAAACCCATCACGCCATTGCAATGGGATGGGCCAACTTCACATCAGCTTAAGGCAGATTAAAAGGCCCAGCAGAACATTTCATGCGTTGTATTTGTCCCGCTTCTTCCCTACAAGGCCTGAGAGCTCTCATTACAACAGACAAAACTTATTGGAGTCATAGAGTGATACAGCGTGGAAACAGGCCCTTTGGCCCAACTTGCCCACACCAGCCAACAGTTTGAGATAAACACAAACCGCTGGGGTAACTCAGCGGGTCAGGCAGCATCTCTGGAGAAAAAGGACGGGTGATGTTTCAGTTCGGAACCTTCCTCAGACTGAAAGTGGAGGTGGGGGGGGGGGATTGTAGGAACAACACCTCATAGTCGCTTGGGCAGCGGTATAAATCTTCATTTCTCTAATTTCAAGTTATCCTTGCATTCCCTCTCTCTCCATCCCTCCCTCACCCTAGTTGTCTTGCTAGTTTCACTGTTTTTATCCCTTCGTTATTACTTCTTCCACAGGCAACAATGATCATTGTGGCCTCCACCTTTCCTTTAGCTTTGTTTAATTTAGTGACACATCGGCACCGGTTCTAATTTGTTCTGTTCCTTTTCACACCTCTAGTTTCTCTTCTTCTGACTCTCAATCTGAAGGAGGGTCTCGACTTAAAACATCACCTGTTCCTTTTCTCCAGAGGTGCTGCCTGAGCCCCTGAGTTACTCCAGCATGTTGTGTCTGATTTGAGTGTAGGAGTAAAGAGGTCCTTCTGCAGTTGTATAGGGCCCAGTGAGATCACATCAGGAGTATTGTGTGCAGTTTTGAGCTCCTAATTTGAGGAAGGACATCCTTGCTATTGAAGCAATGCAGCGTAGGTTCACGAGGTTACTCACTGGGATAATGGGACTATCATACGAGGAAAGATTGGAAAGACTGGGCTTGTATTCACTGGAATTCAGAAGGATGAGAAGGGATCTTATAGAAACGTATAAAATTATAAAAGGACTGGACAAGCTAGATGCGGGAAAAATGTTCCCAATGTTGGGGGAGTCCAAGACCAGGGTCACAGTCTAAGAATAAAGGGGAGGCCATTTAAAACTGAGCTGAGAAAAACCTTTTTCACCCAGTGAGTTGTGAATTTATGGAATTCTCTGTCACAGAGGCAGTGGAGGCCAATACACTGGATGAATTTAAAAGAGAGTTAGATCGAGCTCTAGGGGCTAGAGGAATCAAGGGATATGGGGAGAAGGCAGACACGGGTTACTGATTGTGGATGATCAGCCATGATCACAATGAATGGCGGTGCTGGCTCGAAGGGCCAAATGGCTTCTTCCTCCTGCACCTATTTTCTATGTTTCTATGTCTGTCTTCGTTGTAAGCCAGCATCTGCAGTTCCTCCGTATAATATTAGTTGGAGTATTGTTTTCCTCTGCAGAGCAAACAAGAAGGTTGATTTTCTCTGGGCTTGTAATCCTGCTCATTCACTTGGTTTGTTCAGAGGTTTCAACAAAAAAGAGATAGAACTGCCAAGGCGATACTCTTCACTCAATGACTGCAAACAGGATCCCTGGCTTCCCCGGAAGCATATTCCATGTGTGTTGCCAGGATTTTATTTATTATTTTAAAGCTCAAAGTTTATTGCTATTTTGTTTGCTCCAATCCAACAAAGAAACATCCACTGAGAACGTGAAAAGTTGCACAGTAAAAAAGCATTTCATTTTTTCAGAACGTTTAACTGTGGCTTTCCATGCAGCACAGTACATAGATCTTAATGAGTTCCTTTCTCAGAGGTTCAGTTTTAAATTGAAGATAGACACAAATTGCTGGAGTAACTCAGCGGGTCAGGCAGCATCTCTGGAGAAAAGGAATAGGTGCCGTTTTAGGCCGAGACCCGTCTTCAGACTGAGAGCCTGAGAGCCAGACTGAGAGCAGTTTTATATTGCTTAGATATGGAAGATATCTTATCCATTTTTTCAGAAATATTGTTACTTTAGAGATACAGCATGGAAACAGGTCCTGCAATCCATCGAGTCCTC
Organism: Rhinoraja longicauda; assembly: GCF_053455715.1. Taxonomy (NCBI): domain Eukaryota; kingdom Metazoa; phylum Chordata; class Chondrichthyes; order Rajiformes; family Arhynchobatidae; genus Rhinoraja; species Rhinoraja longicauda. The sequence continues at coordinate 41,002,282 of NC_135965.1, read as the reverse complement.
GTCAACCATCGATCACTCTGTTTCTACGTTATCCTAATTTCTCATCCACGCCCTACAAACTAGGGGCAATTTACAGAAGGCCAATTAATCTACAAACCAGCACATCTTTGGGATATGTGGAGCATGCGGAGAAAACCCACGCAGTCACAAGAAGAACGTGCAAACTCCACACAGCCAGCACCCGAGGTCAGGATCAAACCTGGGTCTCTGGCACTGTGAGACAGCGGCTTGTTTAGTTTAGAGATACAGCGCGGAAACAGGCCCTTTCGGCACACCGGGTCCGCTCCGACCAGCGATCCCCGCACATTAACACCATCCTATACTCACTAGGGACAACTTTGACATTTACCAAGCCAATTAACCTACATACCTGTACGTCTTTGGTGTGAGGGAGGAAACCGAAGATCTCGGAGAAAACCCACGCAGGTCACAGGGAGAACGTACAAACTCCATACAGACAGCACCCGTAGTCAGGATCAAACCCAGGTCTCCGGCGCTGCATTCGCTGAAAGGCAGCAACTCTACCAACTGCGCCACTGTGCTGCCAACAGTGCTGCCCTTGATCGATTATGAAGATTATTGATACATAATCTTGCAATTGACAAGACAATCACTATCACAAAATAGCGTTTATCAGGCCTTTGATGCTTTCCTAAAGACTCCACTAAACATATAATCCGTTGGGTACTTTCATGTTCACCTTGAATTTTTGTTTTAGTAAATGGTCTCCTGTTAGAAAGTATTACAAGAATTTGTGGTGGCGCCAACATTATTTCTCCAAAAGAAATCTGGCACATTTATAAAACTGTGGCACATTTATAAATTAGTGAACTGTATGTCACTTAATGCTCAGTTTGCATTTCAAGAAACATTGTAGCATTATGTGTGGTGGCACTGGTGAGGCCACATTTAGAATGGAGTGTTCGGGTTTGGTCACCCTGTAATAGAAAAGGTGTTATACTGGAAAGGGTGCAGAGATTTACGAGGATGTTGCCAGGACTCGAGGGCCTGAGCTATAGGCAGAGCTTGAGCAGGCTAGGACTATATTCCTCGGAGCACAGGGGAATGAGGGGTGATCCCACCTGCTTGCGTTTGGCCCCTACCCCTCCCTCTAAGCCTATCCTATCCTTGTACTCGCTCGGATGTCTTTTAAATGTAATTATAGTATCTGCCTAAATCACCTCCTCTGGCAGCTCTTGCATTTACCCACCACCCTCTGTCTGAAAAAGTTGTCCTTCAGGTTCCTTTTAAATCTTTCCCCTCTTACATGAAATCTATGTCCTCTGGTTCTTGATTCCCCTACTCTGGGTGAAATGCCAGTTGTCCATTTCACTCCACAGATGCTGCCTGACCCGCTAAATTCCTCCAGCAGTCTTTTTCTTTTAACGTTACATTATTCCAACTAGAGTTGCCATTGATGTGTAAGAAGGAACTGCAGATGCTAGTTCATACTGAAGCGAGACACAAAGTGCTGGAGTAACTTGGCGGGACAGGCAGCATCTCTGGAGAAAAACGATGGGTGGCGTTTCAGGTTGGAACCCTTTTTCAGACCGAAAGTCTGAAAGCCGATCTGAAGAAGGGTTCCGACCCAAAACATAACCCATCCTTGTTCTCCAGAGATGCTGCCCGATCTGCTGAGTTACTCCAGCACTTTGTGTCTATCTAGAGTTGCCACTACTGAGATCAGTAAAGGGATGTTTTGACATCAGTTTTTTTTTTGTGTTTTTTCCACTGAATCATTTCCTAGCTAAATCTCTTTTAAACCTGGTACAAGAGCACCACTGAGTCATTGATTGAATACAACAATAAACTTTCAGGTTTCATTAGTTGTCTTCAATCACTTACCTGTTCTCGGAGCAAATATTTATTATTCATGTATTATACAAGCAAAGAAATTCCATCCATTTGTTAATGCTCCAACACCGACTAAAGATATTATCCTGCAGAGCTCAGCACACCAAATGTTGATTTTTATTTCACTATTAAAGGCTGATTCGCCTGTTGTTCCAAAATTTAGTTTGAGAGCTGTGAACTTGCATGATTCCTTCAACAAAGATGCTATGCCACGCCACGGGAATTAATCTACACCAGCACTTGGATAAGGTTGATTGTACCCTTGGGATCTGACGGAGGGTCCCAACTCAAATCATCGGTAGTAAAGCAGACTCAATGCTAGCATTTATTTCAAGATTCAAGATTCAAGATTCAAGATATCTTTATTTGTCATCCAAAAAACAAGTTTTTTGGACGAAATTTAGTCACCCACAGTCCAACAATAAAAAGCAATAAAATAAGCAAATTACACAACCCCAACCAACACACAAAAAAAAGAAACATCCATCACAGTGAGTCTCCTCCAGTCCCCTCCTCACTGTGATGGAAGGCCAGAATGTCTTTTCCCTTCCCCTGCCGTCTTCTCCCGCGGTCAGGCTGTTGTGGTTGCCACGTTCCAGGCCGCGCCGGACGGTGAAAGGTCCGCATCGGGCCGACCCAAGCCCCGCGATCCGGGGCGGGCGAACACGCTTGTATACAAAAAGAGGGATGTAATGCTGAGGCTCCATTAGGCGCTGGCCAGACCGTAATGTGAGCAATTTTGGGCACCATATCTGAGGAGGGATATGCTGGCTCTGGAGAGGGTCCAGAGGAAGTTTACAAGAAAGATCCCAGGAATGAGTAGGTTAGCCTATGCTGAGCGTTTGTCAGCACTGGGCCTGTACTCGCTGGAGTTTAGAAGAATGAGGGGGGGACCTCATTGAAACATACAGAATAGTGAAAGGCTTGGATAGAGTGGATGTAGAGAGGATGTTTCCACTAGTGGGAGGATTAGAGATCATAGCTTCAGAATTAAAGGATGTTCTTGTAAGGAGATGAGGAGAATTTTTTTTAGTCAGAGGGTGGTGAATCTGTGGAATTCTTTGCCACAGAAGGCTGTGGAGACCAAGTCAATGGATATTTTTAAGGCAGAGATAGATAGATTCTTGATTAGTACAGGTGTCAGAGGTTATGTGGAGAAGGCAGGAGAATGAGGTTAGATGGGAGAGACAGATCAGCCATGATTGAATGGCGGACTAGACTTGACGGGCCTAATGGCCTAATTCTGCTCCTATCACCTATGCCCTTATGACCTATCCATGTTCTCCAGAATCGCCACCTGACCCGTTCAGTTACTCCAACACTTTGTGGGTTTTTTTTGCATCAATCAGATAGCTCCTTGGATCCATCAATCTTTTCTATGCATATCACGATCTAGGTGCTTCCATCAAGAGGGTCACAGTGGCACCAGCAGTAGACTCAGACTCTGAAGAAGGGTTCTGACCTGAAACATCACACACCCTCCTTCTCCAGAGATGCTGCCTGACCCATTGAGTTACTCCAGCACCTTGTGTCTATCAATCTTCTTCAGTTCATTTAAAGAATAATCTCACAAAAGTTCATTGTAAACAACAGTGAGATTTAGTGAGGAGATGTGAAAACAAATAAATTGCTAAAAATCCACAATTCACTGTATTTTGGAATAATTTTCCTCTCTCCAAGAGAGAGCTGGATAGAGCTCTTAAGGATAGCGGAGTCAAGGGGTATGGGGAGAAGGCAGGAACGGGGTACTGATTGAGAATGATCAGCCATGATCACATTGAATGGCGGTGCTGGCTCGAAGGGCCGAATGGCCTCCTCCTGCACCTATTGTCTATTGTCTATTACAGTACAGTGTTACCCACTGAGTTACTCCAACATCTATCTACAGTGCAACCCAACTTCTGCAGTTCCTTCCAACATAGCGAACTATGCAGTGTGGATACAAGGAACTGCAGAAGCTGGTTTATTTTAAAAAAAGACATAATGTGCTGGAGTAACTCAGTGGGTCAGGCAGCATCTCTGGAGAGCATGGGAGGCGACATTTCGGGCAGGACCCATCCACAGTACAGTGCAGAAACAGGCCATTCAAGTGTGGCAATAAAAGTTAATAATGAATAAAATTTACTTGATTCAAACAGTGAATTACGTCTTCATTCTGGTGAATATTTTATAATTTTACATGGCTAGTCATCCCCATTTGGTCTAATTGTTCCTGTAAATTGTTCTATGCCACCCATCTTTTTCCATCTATCCTCCAAATTCCTCTCATTCTGCTTTACTCTGGATTAATGGTACAATTAACATTCTCTTGTATTGACTATCAACAAAGGATTTTTATGGATTCATTGACAAATTATGTCCATATTCCCAGGATGTCTATTGCATTATTACCAGTTAGGATGTACACTTGAATACCAGGTGTACCACACTTTACAAAACTTTAACTTAGTTTGACGTTTGTTCAAATAGTGAAAATTACCAAAAATATTTCTTTATGCACTGCAATGAGGAAGAAGAACATATTGTTCCCCTGAGTCAGTAAGAACAGTTAATAACTCTGGCACACGATAAATCAGAAGAAAAGAGAACAATAATTCCCTTGAGCTGGTTAGTTTTGCATTAGTCGTCTAACCCACTCGAGGAAAATGGAGACAAGAAATTCTCTCCAGCTACCACACAGAAAAATGTGCTCAGCAATTGGACTGTACAGTGCTGTGCCTTTTTTTTCAACAAAAGTTATTGAATTTTGAGTATTTACTTTAGTATGGTTTAGTTTAGAGACACAGTGCGGAAACAGGCCCTTCGGCCCACCCGAACCCGCACTGACCAGCGATCCCCGCACATTAACACTACCCTAAACACACTAGGGACAATTTTACATTTACACCCAGCGAATTAACCTACAAACCTGTACGTCTTTGGAGTGTGGGAGGAAACTGAAGATCTCGGAGAAATCCCACGTAGGTCACCTGGAGAACGTACAAACTCTGTACAGACAAGCACCCGTAGTCAGGATCGAACAGGTCTCTGGCACTGTTAGGCAGTAGCTCTACTGCTACGCCACTGTGCCACCCTTATTATATGTGTAAATCACAAAACTGTGGCCACTCCGAACAGTTTGCAGGATTTGCCCGACTGGTGGCATTTCATACTGATACACCTCAGATGTTTGCTGCATAGGACGTGTATGGAGTAACATCTTTAATGTTGGGAGCAGTGAATGCTGAAACTGGGTCATATTTTACAACAAGTATAGAAGTTGGGAGGTAATGTTGCAGTTCTATAAGATGTTCGTGAGGTCGCATTTAGAGTATTGTGTTCAGCTCTGGGCACCATGTTATATGTTAATATTAGTTTCAAGATGGCGCCCAACCCAGGCGACTATTTGCGTGCCAGCCACAATAGCAGATCCACAATCACATATTACAATCGCTCCACACTCATAAATCTCTAGTCCCACAGCAACATTTATTCCCTTCTCATGTATCTATACACTGTAAATGGGTTGATTGTAATCATGTATTGTCTTTCCACACACTGGATAGCACGCAACATAGCTTTTCGCTGTACCTCGCTGCACGTGACAATAAACTAATCTAAACTATAGCAAAGATGTTTCTCAAGTTGGAAAGGTGCAGAAAAGATTTACCAGGACTCGAGGGTCTGAGCTATAGGGAACGGTTGAGCAGGCTGGGACTCTATTCCCTGGAGTGCAGGAGGATGAGGGGTGATCTTAAAGAAGGGTATAAAATCTTGAGATAAATAGATAGCACAGACACGCAGTCTCTTGCTCAGAGTAGGGGAATCGAGAACCAGAGGGCATAGGTTTTAGATGAAGGGGGAAAGATTTTATAGGAATTTGCAGGGTAACTTTTTCACACAAAGGGTGGTGAGTGTATGGAACGAGCTGCCAGAGGAGTTAGTTGAGGCAGGGTTATTGCAATGATTAAGAAGCAATTAGACAGGTATGTGGGTAAGACAGGTTTAGAGGGATATGGGCCAAACGCAGGCAAGTGGGCCGAGTGTAGTTGGGACATGTTGGTCGGTGTGGGCAAGTTGGGCTGATGGGCCCGTTTCCACACTGTATGACTCTATGACTCAATGACCTATGGTCACTCACTGACAAGCATTTGATTCCTTGCACCTCAACCACTTGACACTTAACTTTCAATCTGCTTCAGTGGACTATGGGGGTTGGATGCATACGCAGAAGGCTACTGAAAGGTGCCAGGTTGCGGGGGGGGGGGGGGGGGAGGGGTGGATGCGGGGGGGGGGGGGGGGGGCCTTGCATCAGATTCACTGTCATTTCTCAGTGTTATCATGGCAATGTCCAAGGTGATCTCATTGAGTGTTATGGACAAACATTGAAAAACAAACAAGGCAGGAAGTCGGGCCTGTGTCCAAAGGCTCTGTCCCACGGGAGTAATGAGGGAGTCATGCTCCAATCTACAACTCTGCAGCAAAAGGTATCTGGAAACTAAGATTATTTTAAAAATCAGTGACGGCACACTTATGTTTATGCACATCTCCATCTTACATCCATGCACACAGTACTCTGCCTATTTAGACCCTTTAGATGTTAGACTTTAGAGATACAACGCGGAAACAGGCCCTTTGGCCCACCGAGTCTGTGCTGCCCAGCGATCATCCCCTACATTAGCATTATCCTACACTCACTAGGGAAAATTTACAATCATTACCGAAGCCAGTTAACCTACAAACGTGCACGTCTTTGGAGAGTGGGAGTTAAACTAGAGCATCCGGAGAAAACCAACGCAGTCACATGGAGAGCGTACAAATTCGGTACAGACAGCACCCATAGTCAGGATTGTACCTGAGTCTCTGGTGCTGTAACTCTACTGCTGTGCCACTCCTAACATCAAGTTCACTATAATCCCGGCCTGTCAGATTACTGCATACCACAAGGCAAGTTGAGTTGGGTGCAACTCTTTCAGCAGAGAAAGCAGAGAACTACAGCACGTACATTTCCAGAAGTGTTGTTGTTTAGTGGGAAGACCCTATGACGTTTGCAGCCCTGACATCAATTAGTTCAGGAAAGGGTCAGTCAATGCCCACTACTGACCCAGTAATCAGTGTGAAACATGCATTAACAAGATAAAAGCTGTGTTGGGAGTTCAAAATACTTATATATTTTGAAATGACCAGAATCAAATGCTACATTTAAATTGCTAAAGCTTAAATAGGACCAAAGAGTGAATGATTAACACAATGGTAAACCAGAAGCCTTACTAAACAGATCAATTTATTGCACACAAAGTGCTGGAGAAACTCAGCGGGTCAGGCAACATCTCTGGAGAACAAGGATAGGTGGCGTTTCGGGTCGGGACACTTCTTCAGACTGAGTAGGCAATGTCACAGAGGCAAATGTAAGCAAACTAGGCAGACGTGAAGAATATTTGTGGAGTATTCAATTGCCATATCTACTGCTCAGATATTAACTGAAGAAAACCATTCCTAATATTAAGAATTGTGTCTTGTCAGTAAACCAACCTGAGGCCATTAGGATAGGCTGCAAACTTGGAGGAAAAAATGGAAATACTGTATTCATGAAGGGATGGCAATAAATAGATAAACATACTGATTTTATTTTTTTTGTTAGTTTATCTGGTTCATCAGAACTGGATGTAAATTATGGTTTTTAAATCCTTACAGGAATTTTCCAGGGCCACTTAAGCCCTTGCATCACAGAATACACTGGAATTTAGAAGGATGAGAGGAGATCTTATCGAAACATATAAGATTATAAAGGGGTTGGACACGTTAGAGGCAGGAAACATGTTCCCAATGTTGGGGGAGTCCAGAACAAGGGGCCACAATTTAAGAATAAGGGGTAGGCCATTTAGAACTGAGATGAGGAAAAACTTTTTCAGTCAGAGAGTTGTGAATCTGTGGAATTCTCTGCCTCAGAAGGCAGTGGAGGCCAATGCATTCAAGAGAGAGCTAGATAGAGCTCTTAAGGATAGCGGAGTCAGGGGGTATGGGGAGAAGGCACGAACGGGGTACTGATTGAGAATGATCAGCCATGATCACATTGAATGACGGTGCTGGCTCGAAGGGCCGAATGGCCTCCTCCTGCACCTATTGTCTATTGTCTAATATTTCCCTTGCTCTATAACGAAGTCTAGTCCCAACAGATACAGCATTGATATTGAACATGACTTTGGGCTGGAATCAGAGTGCTGCCATTTGAACTGATACATAGATGTCAAAGTCTTCTCGCAGAAAATGGTAGGCAAGCATTCGAGTCATACAATATGGAAACAGGACCTTCGGCCCAACTTGCCCATGACGACCAAGATGCTCCATTTAGGCTAGTCCCATCTACCCGCGTTTGCCCCATATCCCTCTAAACCATTCTTATCCATGACCCTGTCCAAATGTCTTTGAAATGTTGTTATTGTATCTACTTCCTCTGGAAGATCATTCCATATACCCACCACCCTCTCTATGAAAAAGTTGCCCCTCAGGTTCCTATTTAATCTTTCGCCTCTCATCTTAAAGTTATGTCCTCTCGTTCTTGATTCTCCTGCTCTGAGTAAACAGACTCTCTGCATTCACCCTGTCTATTCCCCCCAAGAGGAAAATGTTGAGGAAAGATGTACATCAAACCCCTGTGTAGCTTTAACTACTAACTAATTCAATCTATTTATTCGTCCACAATGTAACACTAAATCAAAACTTCTTTGCAGTTTTATTGGATTTCGTTTCCTCAAAATATAGATATCAATAAAACACAGTTGTGCCATTGTTATGACAATAAAACACTGGAAACCAAGGAAAATTCAAATGATCTTTCAGGATAAATGGAAACAATACGAATGGGTTTGTATTTGAAGTTTTTGAAAACTCAAATATAAGTTTTTTCAACAAGAACCCAGGCTGCACATGCTCATAATTCAGATCATAAGATATAGGAACAGAAATGGGCCATTCAGCCCATTCAGTCTGCTCTTCCATTTGATCATTGCTGATCTGTTTTTCCTCTCAACCCCATTCTCCTGCCTTCTCCCCGTGATCTTTGACTCCTTGGTAAATGGTAATCTAGCAGCACGAAATGAAGTTATTTGCAAAATATCTGACCAGTTTTTCAGTTTTAATGCAAATTCATATCATAAAAGAGTGTCATTATCAATAATTAACAGTCAATAGGACTCTATATTATCACATATGTTAATTGTTAACCGAGTGAAATCCTTTTCCTTACAAACAGTAGAGTATCACACCATACCCTCGATCCCCGTTTAGCAAGTGTACAGGAATAATCTACTGAGATGCACGCAGAAGGCGCCATGTTCAAAATCCACAATCCTCAATTACGAGTGATGTCTGTAGCAGACAATCCCAGACTGTTGCTGGCCTCCAGCTGTCTCCTTCATCATTCCCAACTGCCAATCTGACTTACGATGTTTACAGCACGCTTCTTGAAGAACTAGCTTCAATATTTCAAGGATTGTATCCTTGTCTTAATGGCAGAAAGGGGCGGCACAGTGGTGCAGTGGTAGAGTTGCTGCCTTACAGCGCTTGCAGTGCCAGAGACCCGGGTTCGATCCCGACTACGGGTGCAGTCTGTACGGAGTTTGTATGTTCTCCCCGTATAAAAACCGTCCCTAATGTGTGTAGAATAGTATTAATGTGCAGGGATCGCTGGTCGGCGCGGACTTGGTGGGCCGAAGGGCCTGTTTCCGCGCTGTATCTTTGAACTAAACTAAACTACGATACCCAAAGGATGTTTTACCCCAACAACTGAAGGCAGTCCATTCATCACCATCATTGCCTCGTCCATTCAGAGCATGGTTCCCCACACAGCAACAGGCTCATGATGGATCTCCTAGAGAGAGTTAGATATAGCTCTTAGGGCTAACGGAATCAAGGGATATGGGGAGGAAGCGGGAACGGGGTACTGATTTTGGATGATCAGCCATGATCATATTAAATGGCGGTGCTGGCTCGAAGGGCCGAATGGCCTACTCCTGCCTGCATCTATTTTCTATGTTCCTATGAGATGATGGTCAACTGTTTGATAGAACGAGCCAGATGGAAAGACTCAGCATTCAGAAACATTGTTCATAGATGAGTTCATGATACTTGGAACAATGCCAGCATCATCTCTTCCGTCACTGCACGGACATGGTTCAAGTAATTGAACTTCCTCAACTCACTCTACCTCTTCCCTTCATTTTTGCTACTGCTTTACTTTTGATTTTCTTGAGCCTTTTTGTCTGGAAGCTGGTTTCCTCACTGAATTTTCTAGACTCAATTTGCTATCCATGTAAATCTATATTTAAACATAAAGCTCTTGAGAGTGAGATTATACTGCAATCATTTCACTGCAGTCTCGTTAGAATCAATTGTGTGATTATCAATGTGAACTTATACTTTCAGCGATTTTTGTTTTGACACGGATTCACTTCATCCAAAACTGGCCCTGCTGATACTACACAGCAGCCTCACTATACTCCCCGATGCTGGCCTGAAACCAGGAGCTTCTAGAGTTCGTGAAGGTTTCTGAATGCTCCCTAAATGCTATTTATTTTCCTTGGCACACAGACCCTACTAATTCAATAAAAGTTTTGTTTAATAGGCCTCTAATGGCACTTTATCATTTCACTGGTAATGCCTTAAAGGTTATGATTCAAGGAGCGGCACAGTGGCGCAGAGATAGAACTACTGCCTTACAGTGCTGGAGACCCGGGTTCCATCCTGACGACGTGTGCTGTTGATACGGAGTTTGTACATTCTCCCTGTGACCGCGTGGGTTTTCTCCGGATGCTCTGCTTTCCCTCGACACTTCAAAGATGTGCAGGTTTGTAGGTTAATTGGCTTCTGTAAAGATTGCAAATTGTCCCTAGCTTTTGCACAAAGGAATTGATAGTGAGGAAGAATATGATAATGTGCAGCAAAGCTGTTAGTAGCTCTGAATGGGGTATATTGTGTAAGACATAGGGTTAACTCTCCTGCCTGATTTGGAAAGGTACTGGGGACTTTTGTTTTTCAACCCCACAAGAGACCGGAGACGCCTCCACTCAACATCTCCTTCCAAAGACAGGCCTGGGTCAGATGGGAAATCTACACTTAGGGTAGCAGAGTGGAGCAACTGATAAGAGCTGCTGCCTCACAGTGCCAGAGAACTGGGTTGGATCCTGAACTAGAGAGATGGCTGTGTGGAGCTTGCATGTCCTCCCTGTGATGGTAAGGCTTTCTTTTGTTTCCTCCCATATCTCAAAGATCTGCGGGTCTGTAGAATAATTGGTCTCTGCAAATTACCCCTAGTGTGCAGGGTATCACAAAATGCTGGAGTAACTCAGCAGGTCAGGCAGCATCAAGGGGGGAGGGAATGGATGACGTTTCGGGTTGAGACCCTTCTTCAGACCTAGTGTGCAGCGAACGAATGAGAAAGTGGGGTAACACAGAACTAATGTGAAAGGGTGATCTTTGGTCGGCGTGAACTCAGTGGGCCGTAAGGGCCCGTTTCCATGCTGTATCTCTAAACTAAACACGAGACTTTTGGCAGCATCTTCGGTCACATCAAAACACTCCCCCGGATGATCCAGAGATCGACGTATTCTTTTTAACTCATCTGGCAATTTTCGAGATCAACTGTCATGGGATTAGTCATCTCAAAGTCACTTAACCAGGGACCTCCAACTGGGCACTAAATGGTATGGTGCGCTTACCCAGTGATTGAGAACTTCATCAAATCCGAAGATACACACAAAAGGCTGGAGTAACTCAGCGGGTCAGTCAGCATCTCTGGAGAAAAGAAATAGGCGACGTTTCGGGTCGAGACCCTTCTTCAGACTGAGAGTCAGGGGAGGGAAAAGGGAGATGTGGTGGGTAATGTCGAGTGCTGTAGAACAAATGAATAAAAGGTATGCAAAAAAGTAATGATGATAAAGGAAACAGGCTATTGTTAGCTGTGACCTAGGTGAAAACAAGTGAGACTCAACGCGTAGACGATGAGACTCAACAAGACGACTTTGAAGCTGATACGACTTGGGTGGGGGAGGGATGGAGAGAGGGGGGAATGCAAGGGTTACTTGAAGTAGAGAAATCAATATTCATACATGAATATCGACCAGCTGTATTCTTAAAATCAAATAATTTGATTGGCAAGCGATATTCTTCAATTCAAATAATTTTATTCCAACTCGGCAATAAATATTTACAAATATGTTACAGATTAACCAAATATTTACAAATTAATTTAAAGGTTATTTTAGAATGTGTAGAATCCAACGCCAGTTTTATCTGGTAGATTTTACGGTTTTCAAGTGTTTCCAGATAAATTATCAGTAAGAGCTTGAAAGCATTGTGAAGATTGGCGCCTTGAACTTTACCCTGGAGCAGGGCAGATCTTTGGTGGGTCAGAGGAAGACTTGCACAGATGATAGACAAGAATTATAAGAAAATAACTGCAGATGCTGGTACAAATCGATTTATTCACAAAATGCTGGAGTAACTCAGCAGGTCAGGCAGCATCTCGGGAGAGAAGGAATGGGTGACGTTTCGGGTCGAGACCCTTCTTCAGACTGATTGTAGGGGGGAGGAACTGGAAGCATGAAAAGACCAGGACAAATCAGGGCCGCAACAGATTGCACCAGATTGTTGGCTAAGGGATGATGTTTTGATTTTCTTGTTTATCTTTTTTAAATTTGAAAACAACATATCTACAGATTAAATATAAAATATTAGCAATCCTTTAAACAGCAGCTCTCCGGCTGACTTATAATTGAACGTTTAATATGTATATCATACATCTTATAAACATTGTCACTCGAGGTGCAAATTTGTAGTTGGGTCACTGAGTTGCAAAAAAAACATATTTAGATTTTGCTCTTGTCCGTTGGGAGATGTTGAATTTTTCAAACAAGGGGCGTAAAATAGGAATCATATGTTCATCGTTGCCCAGATCATGGGCTTTCTCTCGGTTTAGGAAAGGGTTTCAGCCGGCGGGCGAGAGATGCCGTGGGCGAGAGGTTCGCTTCCAACCAGCGCCTCTTCTTCCATGTTGAGTTGGTCGTCCAGAGCTGCCTCTGATCCCACGCTGTTCTCCATGGAGCAGAAGGCGCAGGACAGTGCGGGCACCACGCTCTCAGACAAGGTGCTGAACACGATGGGGAAATGCACCGACTTCACCCCGGCCAACTCGCCCCTGTAGTCGTACAGAAACAGCGTGTCGTCTTTCCGCTGGCGCTTCTTCGACTTGATGTAACACAGCACTATTCCCAGGAGGAAAATCCCGTAGAAAGACATGACTATTAAGATGTACAGATACTCGCTGTCTTGTGAGTCACTCGCAGCCTTCGCTGTCTGAGTGGGTATTTCGGCAAAGTTGGTCCCATTGGAATTGTACATCTTTCAGTTGATAGACTTCAGGGGGGAAAAAAAGAACCTAGTGCAGAGACAATTAACAAGGAGATCAGAACTACTCATTAACTAAACTGTGCCTCGTGTTTCTTTGAATAACACAATTGCAACATTAAAACGACTGAACTATTTTACATTTTGCTTTAATCCAAAAAAAAGAGTACATTAAACTGCGCATCGTGTTTGTTTAAATAAAACTATGACAACTTTTAAACGACTGAAAAAAACAATTTGCATTTTAGACAATAGACAATAGGTGCAGGAGTAGGCCATTCAGCCCTTCGAGCCAGCACCGCCATTCAATGCGATCATGGCTGATCACTCTCAATCAGTACCCCGTTCCTGCCTTCTCCCCATACCCCCTCACTCCGCTATCCTTAAGAGCTCTATCCAGCTCTCTCTTGAAAGCATCCAACGAACTGGCCTCCACTGCCTTCTGAGGCAGAGAATTCCACACCTTCACCACTCTCTGACTGAAAAAGTTCTTCCTCATCTCCGTTCTAAATGGCCTACCCCTTATTCTTAAACTGTGGCCCCTTGTTCTGGACTCCCCCAACATTGGGAACATGTTTCCTGCCTCTAATGTGTCCAATCCCCTAATTATCTTATATGTTTCAATAAGATCCCCCCTCATCCTTCTAAATTCTAAATTTTACTACATTCCAAAAAAAGTCAATTAGACTGTGCGTCGTGTTTCTTTAATGAAAACTATGACATTAAAGCTACTGAAAGAATTAATTTTGCATTTTGTTATGATCCAAAAAAAGTCAATTAAAACTCTGCTCCGTATTTCTTTAAAGAAAACCATTACACCATTAAAACGCCTGAATGAACTAATTTGCATTATACCATAATGCAAAAAAAACCCTATTTAATTTGTAGTTTACCAGCGTGACGTTTAGGATTTGCAGCAAATGTAATCCAACCCACCAATATTTTTTTTTGTAATGCAGAACTTTACTCACTTTAAAAGTCGTCCTTCACACTTGTGCCAATGATGAACTGATGGGGCTCAGCTTATATCAGCTACATGTGTCTAGCGACCCTCTTACGTTCACTATCCATACAACCGACAAGCCTTTATATAGATTCCACCAAGCACCATCACGTGTCGAGGGATCTGGATTCATTTTACTGTTAGATGTCGGGCGAAACGAACTTTTGACCTAAGCAGGGAAAATTGGCAGCAAACTCACCCCCAGTGACGCGTGCACTCCGCTCTTAAACAGAGTTCATCTGGGAAAGAGAGCACAGCAGTCAATGGGCAAACGTGTTGAACTTCATTTTCTGCCCCGCCCGCTAAATGATGCCATTGCGGCTCTTGCAAATTCTCAATTCAGCCCAGTGGTGCAGCAGGTAGAGCTGCTGCCTCACACATTCGCCAGTGAACCAGGTTCGATCTAAGAGAGAGAGCTGGATAGAGCTCTTAAGGATAGCGGAGTGAGGGGGTATGAGGGGAAGGCAGGAACGGGGTACTGATTGAGAGTGATCAGCCATGATCGCATTGAATGCCGATGCTGGCTCGAAGGGCTGAATGGCCTACTCCTGCACCTATTGTCTAACCTCGGGTGCTGTCTGTGTGGAGTTCGCATTTGTGAACTTTTGATTCTTGTCATTGTGCGGGTTTCCCTCGAGGGCTCCGATTTCCTCTCATATTCCAAGGACGTAGGTTAATTGGCCTCTGTAAATTGCCCCCAGTGTGGAGTGGAATAACTAGTGTGAATTGGGTAGTATGATCACGTTGATTCGCTGGGCCGAAGGGTCTGTTTCCATGCTGTATCTAAACTGAACTGGCGTGGACGGATGATACATGGTCTGTATCACATGGGCCTGTTCACATGCTATCTTTGCTTGTTAAGGATGTACATTTTTAAGTCAGTGAAAAAAGTGGGAATCCCGGCCAGTTAATCGACACCACTTGCGTCTATGTTTTCGGGCTATTTCTCATGGGGGGATAGAGTACTTTTGAGCTATTTATTAACAAAACCAAAACAATGGGAATTTTCTGGCGTAGAAAATCATTCCATATTTGAAGGTCAAACGTCGTTATAAAGGACCCCTCTTCTCGTCTCTCTCACCACTGTGCATGTGGGGGCAACTGTGACAATGACATTGGGGGAAGAGGATGTAGAAACAGGCAGCAACTGTGACAATGACATTGGGGGGGGGAGAGGATGTAGAGAGGGGGTGGGGGGAGGAAAGCATCGCACTAAAACACAGATGTCGAAGCTCATGGGAAAATGTTGTAAGAGTGCGTTCACATGTCACGTCGGTCTTGAAACAGTCGCTGTTGTTACACTGTATATCATCAAGGTCTTGTTATTCATCCAGAGGCTCTTGCTTGTAAACTCAATCTTGGTCCAGGGACAGACACGTAAATAAACTTAAATTTCTAATTGGTCCCCGCTGTGTCTCACGGGGGGGGGGGGGGGGGATATCACACGTTTGCATTAAAGGTTATGCATGTATTGGGGAGGGAGGGGGGAAGGAGTGTGCGTTTTTACTTGGCTAATAGTCTGCGACTGGAATTGATTTATATGCTTGCTGGCATTCAATGAAAACAGCTACATTTATACACGATAAATTGAACAGAAGATAGAAAATGTTGTAATATCACCCTATTTCATTACAAGCCATTCGGCCCATCGAATCAAGGCGGGCTCGGTGCTATCCACATTCTCTGGAATCTATATGCCCACAAACACCACGCCGATTCTCCTATCATCACTAGTCAATCTATATTAGCCAATTAATGTAACAACAAGCACCTCTGAGATGTGGGAGGGAATCAGAATAGCAAACTCCACACACAAGGAGCACCGGAGGTCAGGTTGCTACAGGTAGCATTAACTTACCATTCAAAATAAACAAGGCTGATGAAGGGTCTCAACCCAAAACGTCACCTTTTCTTTTTCTGCAGAGATGCTGCCTGACCTGCTGAATTACGCCAGCATCTTCAGTGTAAACCAGCATCTGCAGTTCCTTTCTACACGAGGCTGACGTTAACCTGATTTCATCTCTCTCTCCCATGGCCGTTTTCTCTCTTGCCTTAGCACTCTGTCTCGTTCTCCCATGGCCGTTTTCTCTCTCTACACTCAGGCTTGGCGCTGTCTCGAACAGAAAGTCGACTGTTCTTTTCATTCCAAAGATGGTGCTCGATCCAATGTGTTCTTCCAGCAAGAACTAAACTTGACATTTATAAATTTTGGTTTTGTGACAAACTTTCCTTCACAGCAGGTGTTTTCTCACAGATTTCAGCGGTCGATGTTGGATAGTTATGGGAATATCACACAAGCTGAAGAGCTATCGCACATAAGGACAGTGGTGGCAATTTTAAAAGTGCAAGGTTTTTAATCGTTATCCATTTGCAAGTGAGAAATATATCATAAACAAAGTCAGAATTTAACTAACCAAAATCATAGTGGAAATCACAAATTACAATTTTATTTTGTAACTGAAAACATCTCCAAATACAAATAAATAACTGAATATATTTTGTAACCGAGGTTCACACAGATCTTTGCAGGAAGTCCAACGAAAATTTCCAGACTTTTGTTTTGAAATTCATTACATTAAATACTAAGATTGCTGTACAATTGACTAAGTGGAAGAAAAAGGAACTTTCACCAAATTTACAGTCCTATAGGTATTTACAGATAGAAATGAACCATTAAATACCAACAAGATTTAATGCAGATGCCTCACTAGAATTCCTTAAAATGAACAGTAGTCAAAGAAGAGCAAAGTTTCACCATCCACTCAGTTTATACAAGTGTGTGCACCTTTATCTTATGTACATTTTAACCCTCTTTTCCCATTCTTCACATTTACATTTAGAAAGTTTCTATTAACCATGCATAAAACATAACAAAAGCTTATTCACATGAAACAAACAAGTTCAAATGCATTCCCATAAAATCAGACACCATGAAAATGAGCAACTTACAACAGTGTTAATCATTACTGTACTACTGAATCACCGCTCTTAAGAAAAATAGTGACTTGGATTCATTTTCAAAAGTTGTCCTTCCCCCCCTTTCTCCCCCCTCTCCCAACTCATTGTGAACATGATTGCTTTTGTTTAAAAACGTTCACAATTTTTTTTTTCAATAAATCAATTGACATGCATTCCAAATTCTACCCATTTAACTACATTTGGCGCAAACATACTACTCGGTCATGAAACTACAACTGATAGCCAGTAGAAAATTAACTTAAAACAGTTTTCTTAACAGTAACTAATATCTGAGAACCAAAAAGTCAAACATCAGCAAGAGACGGAAAGATTAAAATCTGTGCATTATTTTCAGGGCTGTTTTTCTGCAAGTATTGTTCTCACTGTGAAAGTAGCTGTCAATACCATGTGTGTAAATTACAAAAGTCATCTCACAGCTGTAATTAAGCTTATCGCTCACACAAGTCACAAGCATGAAAATAGTGAATTCAGGAAAATGAAGGATAAAATCCACGCCTGGTATTTTATTAATCAGTCTTATGCATGTTGATATTGCAGCATGTCTATTTTAAAGCTGCAATATCTCAACTCTGGAAACATAAAACAAGCGTCTTTTATTGTTCAAGAACAATAATTCAAAACCTGTCTAAACAACTTAAACGCCACTTTGGTTCTTGCCAATTTTAAGGTGGTGATGCAAAACACAAAATGTCTATGTTGAATACACTGGATGCTTTAAGGGACACCATTTCTTTTCCAAGAGTTAGTAACTTTTAGTTCCTACTTACATTAATTAATGCATCGGACATCTTCGAAAATATGGAGGAAACATTATGATCATTGTGCAAACCTCTCCTGACACATGAGTGACAACTGTTCTGAATCTGTAAGTGGATGTTTTTGTACCGTCAGTCAACAATATGAATTACAGAATGCATTTCCATTGTAGTGTTTTTACATTCAGTTGCCCAAGCTTTACTAAAATGCAAAACTAACTGGAATTTCAGAGGCAGTTCAACAGCATAATTTTACATACAGCAGTTTTTGTTTATTTCCTCATTAACACTTTACCACCAACCTACCAAGAGAACAAGTACATAACACAAAAAGGCAAAAAATGGGTTTAAAAGTAAAAGATTTGTAAACTTCCAGATGTCTCAGAGGTCAGTGCTAACTAGGCTTTTCCTCAAGATCAATTCTTCTTCCCCCTCCCCCCATTCTTTCCTACTTGCAGATTTATCCAAGAGGACACAGCCCATGCATGGAATTTGACAGTGAGTGTAGGCAGTATATTTGAACAATTTGAACAATGGAATCCCAGACAAGCTCAATCATAAGCTCAGCTGAGAACCAAATGAACATTTCCAACTGGAATGATTAGTTAACACTAGGGGTTTATAACCATGGCCAATTTTCATTCCCAATTGCACAAACTATTACCTTAACTAGTTAGAAAGCAGGGAACAAACCCAGGACTCAGTTGATATTTTGATGCCCAGCTAGACACTGGCTAACCATTTACTGAACCATTAAGTTTCCTACCAATGGTACTATGCTGGATTTCTTAAGACCTCTTTGACCGAGCAAACCCTGCACTGATTAAAACCCCGCTAATTCAAACATTGCACAAGTGTATAATAAATAAACTATACGTTTCCACAATCTTGAGAGAACATGACTATTAGCGGCTCATGAGATCATGTAGTTACGTTTGTTCTCGTAAATCATTTACCGAATAACATTTAATTTATATATAACCACAAAAAGAAACAAGTTACTTTTGCTTCAAATGGTTTAGTGATCCTGACTGGAATAAATGTTAATACCTATAATCAAAGAATACTACAGGGTAACTTGTTTTATAATGTGATACTCTTTCAGATTAATTAATCCTATGGCTTTAGATTTGAAAACATTGTTGCGTTTTGATCTGTTATAATTATGTTTCAAGGTCATTCCTATATATTCGGGTTGGGTGGATTGCGGGTATTATTTTCCTCCATACATTCGTTCAATGTCTGCCAGATAATGGATTTTGAGTTCCT
Organism: Rhinoraja longicauda; assembly: GCF_053455715.1. Classification (NCBI taxonomy): domain Eukaryota; kingdom Metazoa; phylum Chordata; class Chondrichthyes; order Rajiformes; family Arhynchobatidae; genus Rhinoraja; species Rhinoraja longicauda. The sequence goes on along the minus strand of NC_135965.1, from coordinate 40,983,040 downwards.
TCCGTTTCAGTTTGAAGGCGTCTGTGACCAGACCCGTCTCTGGAGTCCAAGCTTCAGGACTCAACCGAACCTTCAATGGAATCTCAAATTTCTCCAACCTGGCTGCAAATACAAACATTACACAAGTAATTAAAATACAAGAATGCACAAATACGATTTGAATGAACAAGAAACAAAATAATTACAACATGAAAAGAACATGAAGGACAAATGCATATACAGGATAATTGAAGCAGCTATGCTATTCTCATTCCACCCTTTGTTTCCTGTTTCTTTATTCCCTTGACCTTTCTCAACTGGCCACTTAATCTATCCTTAAACATTGAATCTAATTGCTCCTCTGAATTTTGGTATTTGGGTAGAATGTAATGGTATAGCTCTACCGCCTCAAACAATATAATCTGGGTCAAACAATATTACCAGGTCTTCGGAAATGTCCTCATTCTTTAGGGAACGGGGGTTCCCCTCTTCCATTACAGGTGAAGCTCTCACTAGGGTCTCTTTGATATCCCGCAGCTCCGCTCTTGCTCCCCCTTCCCCCGTTCGTTACAAGGATAGAGTCCCCCTTGTCCTCACCTTCCACCCCATCAGCCGTCGCATACAGCACATAATCCGCTGACATCTTCCCCACCTCCAACTGGATCCCACTACTAGCCACATCTTCCCATCTCCACCCCTTTCTGCTTTCCGCAGAGACAGTTCCCTCCTCAAATCTCTGGTCAACTAGTCCTTTCCCACCAAAACTGCCCCCTCCCCAGGTACTTTCCCCTGCAACCACAGGAGATGCAACATCTGCCCCTACACCTCCCCCCCTCGACTCTGTCCAAGGACCCCGACAGTCTTTTTAGGTGAGGAAGCGGGTCACTTCCACCTCCTCCAACCTCAACTACTGCATCCGCTGTTCCAGGTGTGGACTCCTGTATAACAGCGAGACCAGGTGCAGGCTCGGCGATTGTTTCACTGAACACCTCTGCTTGGTTTGCCTAAACCTACCTGATCTACCGGTTGCTCAACACTTTAACTCCCCCTCCCATTCCCACACTGACCTTTCTGTCCTGGGCCTCTTCCATTGTCAGTGAGGCCCAGCACAAATTGGAGGAACAGCACCTCATATTTCACTTGGGTAACCTGCACCCCAGCAGTATGAACATTGACTTCTCTAACTTCAAGTAGCCCTTGCTTTCCCCCTCTCTCCATCCCCTCCCCCTTCCCAGTTCTATCCGACAACATTTTAATTCTGTACCGCCCACCCCCCCGACATCAGTCTGAAGGGTCTCGACCCGAAACGTCACCCGTTCCTTCTCTCCAGACCTGCTGCCTGTCCCGCTGAGTTACTCCAGCATTTTGTGTCTACCTTCGATTTAAACCAGCATCTGCAGTTCTTTCCTACACAATATAATCTGGGTATTTATTAATGCAAGATGCCAGGAAATTGATTCTTAAAGCCCAATGAAAAGTGACTGATTGCCAAGTTGGTCAACATGTACTGCTTGAAGTTGGCATAGGTCAGGACTTTCAAACGGCAATTGAATTGAAATGAGGGAAAATAATTTGCAACGCCAAAGGAAAGGGAGGAATCGAACTGATTGGATTGTTCTACAAAGAACTTCAGAGTGAACCCAATGGATCAAATTTCCTCCCCCTATGCCAGCGTGATGGGATTAGCTTCTTCTGAGGTTTAGTAGTGTAGTGATTGTTACTTTTGAAACACTCAAGAGTTCTGGACCATTGATCCAAAAGCACAAATTTAAATTCTGCTGTGGGAGCTGGGGAATTAACAAAGTAATAATTAAATAAAGTTGGATATTTTTTTTTCAAAATGCAAGTCTCAATAACGATAACTATGAACTCACTGGACAGTCCCAGAACCCCATCTGATTAACTAATCTTATTCAATGCAAGGTGTTATACAAAGCATATCTAACCCCACACAGGTGTCATAATGCACGGTTATATAAATAATACATAACCTGGGAGATAATTTGCAGTCCCAATCTGTCCTGTTTGACATCCTACTCACCATGGTGGTTGGCTTCTATGTGCCCCCACCCCTAGTCCAGAGGCAATTGGGGAAGGATAATACATACTGGCATTGTCAGCAATGTTTGTGTCACATTAATGAATAAATTCAAAGTAATTCAGTGAAAGGGTATACCACTGCCTTATAATCAGTGATCTTATTTTTTTACAATAACTTAATTTCTAAATGCAGCTTCAGTGAACAAATATGCTTTTCACCGTAAATAATCAGCCAGCTAAAGAGAGATAACTTGCTACCATTTTTCTGAAAGGGCTAAGACGCACTCCTTATTTATTCTATAATTTATTGCTATGTAATTCTATGCATTTTGGAAAACAGTTTCCAAATTCAGATTTGCTGCGTTCAAGACAGACATTGTATATTAGTGCTCTTGACAGTTCACATCCTTTACAAAACTCCCATTAGAAAAATGTCTGCACTAAATGGCTTTCAAAGGAAACATTATTAACCAGATAAATATTTAAAGATAGTGCAGCAGCCAATATTGATGCTGCAAACAAAAATGTAGCATTTTAAAATTTAAACATTGAAAAAAACATACCAAAAATCTTGCCAGCAAACAAAATTGGAGTTATGGTTAGAATTTGTTATACAAGTGCTTTACTATCTTCAGGTTTAGGTAAATGGTGAGCTTTCAATCATGGGTGCATGAGAGCAAAACATTCAATGAAGCCACAACGGAACACCGTTTTGGTGCCAGATCCCAGTATATCTCAACTTTTACCCAACTAATAGTAATTTTTGGATGAACTTAATTATCATGCACTCTACACCTCTCTTGACAGGCATTATTTATGTCAACGGCAAGGCGAGCAACTGGTATAAGACTCTTGAAGATTTTTCATAAATCATAGATTAACTGCTAATCTAAACTGCCACTTCCTAAACCATGGAAAGGTCTGCACTAATACCGATTTTCCACAAATCTGGCTTCTGAAATTTTAAACACAATTGCAAAGAAAAACTGCATGGTCACCGAGACTTAGCATGGTCCAATGTAGAAAGCATATTCCAAAAGTCCCAAAGACTCAAGGTATTTGGAATCGAAAGTGGAAGTTGATCCAGTTTACTTGGCTTTAATGTTTAATGTGGAAATCGGCAAAGCCCATCATTTTGAGCAAACTTATCTCACATAGAATCACAGAGTTATACATCACAGAAACTGGCCTTTCAGCCCAACTCATCCATGCTAACCAAGGCCCCTATCGGAACTAAACAGCAAAGACAGAACTTCCTTGCACCAATAAAGGCATTGGTGGTCAAGAAACTCAACATTGTTGAAGAAAGCTGAGAAAATCCAGCCCACAACTGCTTAAACTGGAGACGTCAGCTCAAGGCAAGCATCTTTATTTACCGCACTGTTCCATGAATCATTTTGGCCCGATACAGTAACTCGGTTCCTCTTCCCATAGATGCAGTCTGACCCAGCGGTTCATTCCAAGATTTTCTGTTATTATTTTAGATTTCCGTCATCTACAGTATTTTGGATTTTTATTTTATCCAAGGATTATGGCTGCCTCCTGAAGCAAAACCTCCTGGTAAGTTCCTCTCCATTTGATGTTGTGCAATGTCTGCAGCTTGCATTCCAGCTCCTCAACAAGAAGTCAAAAGCCCTTGAACCACTGATAGTTGCTGTGGGTGTAGCCCACGTACAAAGAAGTACATAAGCTCCCACATTTTACAGCAGCAATGCATCTTCTGCCTTCCCATTATTATTTAATTATCTAAGCGTCAAATTATTTACCTCATTTACTTTATTAAACTACTTAAGTTTAGTTATAAAATTTAATAAAATCGTCCAGGTTCACTCACAATTTAGCCCAAAGTCACACCAAAGTACTTGCCTATCTTATCCAGGATACTTCAGAATTCCCTTATTCATTTTCAAATTCCTCAAGGATTTTCCCACTCCTTGTGTTATATTAGTTGACAGCTTCATATTATTTGTTGCAGTTTATTTTACTCTATAGCTTATTATATATAAGATCATCTTGAGTTAATAAAGTTCATTATTACATAGTGCCTTTTTGAATGAGAATTTATGTTTACATTGGTTTTGCTTTTTTATCTGATAAATCTATACTCCCTTTTCGTTCTGCAGGAAAGCTGCTAATAGAAGATGCTGACAGAATTGCTGAGGTCATTGAGTCCCATCATTATAAATGACAGATCTTGAAACCATATCTATTGTATTTGATCAATGCAGTTGAAACCATAGATGGCTCTCCAACCAAGTCATTCATAACATTATTTTTGTACATTAAATTTGGATTGAATTCATTAATGGAGCAATATATTTTTCTTTCAAGCTCACCTAATCCACCAGCATCAGTAATTTCTCTCAGCACTTCTTTCTCCATTTCTGGGCTGTTACAAATCTCCATCCAGCTTCCTACTATACCCCTCTCGTGAGCCAAAGCTAGCAGCTGTTTCTGATTGGGCACCACAAAGCAGATGACGTAAGACTGGTCGCTGAAAATAAAACAGACTTGTTAATCAACTTTTGGTTGTTAAACATTTATAAGCATTCTTAATCAAGAAAATATTTGCACATATTTTGCACCCCCCTTTTCCCTCACTGTCCACACACACAATTAATTGACTGGATTTTGCAAAGAAAATGCCAACTATTCTGGGCAGCTCTTCGAGTGATTACCCAACTATGCTCCATGGCATGAATTAGATGCCATGCTCCATGGCATGAATTGGTCTAGAATTCTTCAAAAAATTAAGAGATTTAACAAAATATATATTTTTAATGCATTTTCAATGCATTTTGTTGTGATAGAAAGCACTGGTACAATGTACAATCTACAAAGTTAAATGTTGTTCGTTTTCTGGCCACGTGTTTCTTAGTTGTTCTTACTGGCATCTTAGTCTACAAAAGAACACTGAAAAATGTAAATATCCCTAATTATTTTTAAGTGCCTTCATTTTTATAGGTTTAGTTGGTTTAAAAATAAATCTTTTCACATTCAAAGGACTTGGTTTGAGTTTTGAACACTCGAGTGCCTCAAAGTGTGTCTTCAGCTGTTTTGTGGGTAGGGTTAGGTCCTAAACACACCTCATTTACATTATTCACACGCTTACAGCCTTGTTGCAAGGGTCCTACATGAATTTATCTTACAAGATCCAGTTTCCAGATGTGTATCCGGAGATGCATTTTCAGCACATTAACCCTATTGATTGGACAAAGTAGGCTAATTTTCAACTGTGTGTAAATATACATCGAAAAGATGGAAGACAATTACTTATTTTTATAATGTGAAATATACTGACTTAACTCACTCATGATTTAATGTTTCAAAGCACCTAATTCTTTTCATTCGTATACTTGACCTTAGTAAGATTTTGCTATTTTTGTTATAAACTGCTGGACACAAACTGACAAAATCTTAACCAAACAGAGCCTCGAGGCTGTAAGTAAGAAAAACAACCGTTTATCTTTATTCAATTAGCTTGAGCGAATGTGAAACAGACAGCACAAGGAATTGTAATTTAGAATAGGTTAATATCAGTGAATAAGGATGTATTTTTCAATCCCCCAATCAACCACAATGCAACTCACACAATTTTTAAAAATCTGCACTTGCTCTGTAGCTGGAACACTACATTCTGCACTCTCATCAATTTTTTCTTTGCATTACGTGTTGCCCTCGTGTAAGGTTTTGATTTTAATCAAATTTTAATTGATTTTTATCTAGATAGCTTGTAAAACAGTTTTTCTATTGCACCTTGGTACACGTGACAATAATATACTAATATCAAAGAAATAGATGGGATTAAATACTTTCATGAGAGAACATAAAAACAAAGGGTAAACAAAAAAGTTTTTTTTAAAGAGCATAACTAATAATTATAATTTGTAGGGAAATATAGTGTAAATAGCCTCAATTATTCAGTATGGTCCAATGTTTCCGGTTATCGTGACAAGGGGTAGAATTCCATCAGCTCTACATTGAATGCACTTTGTTCCCTAGTGTTCGATGAAGGAAAAAGAAAAACAATCTGCAATGATTTTTCTTTTTTCTCTGGTATTAAGGAAGAGCAATGAATGCTTGCACCATGCAAGTTAATCTCATTACCTATCTTGTAATGTTGCCAAGCAAAAAGAATCCATTCACCCAAATCTGATATCCATGTAAACTAAAAAAATATTTTCTGAATTTATACTCTAAATCATATGGGTAAAAACAGCTAACACAGAAAAGTGCACATTTACGAAGATCCTACCTGTTCGCATAGACACAGATGTTATCGATTAATGGACTGTTCTTCAAAGCAGACTCCACTTTTCCCAAGGCAACATATTCCCCAGCCTGCAGTTTGACAAGATCTTTCTTACGATCTAAAGAGAATGTACAATTACAGTTACAATTCTTGAAGTTAAAGCATTCTATTAAAAAAAATGCATGATCATTGTCTGAACACCCATCCAATATCAATACAAAATCATTTCCCAAAGTCAAACTGTATAAAAATTGGTCTGTTTTCATCTGAAATGAAAATAAGTTAAACTCTAACCCTAAAATGGGTTCAAACACTTTCGTAAATGAATAATTATCACATCGGGCTGTATGGAACAGTTGTCTGAATTCACAGTATGCCAATGATTTATAAATGTTCTGGATGATTTAAAATGTTTTTTTGAAATTCAATATAACGGGAGATTGGCCTGGGATGGTATATAGTGAGCCCTTCTCTGAGCACAACACTAAAATAACTGAGATGGGAAGAGAAGTCATTTGGGTATTAGTTTAAAAGGTATAGTTTGTATGCCTTTCTTTAATCTTTCAATTGATGCTTTATGCAATGCAGGATTGTAGAGCTAACAGAGGGAAATGCTTTTCTAATGAGAGCATGCGCAGAATATGCCAACAATTAGCAGTATTATTTTAATAAAGCATAATATTTTTTATTATAAACTTTTACTGTCAAGTATCATTACAGACATATGTTAAATAAAATAAAATTAATTATATTTGCACAAGATGTTTGCAGCAAATGCAAATTGCCTACAATGCTTTATACAACATTGTCCATGTTCTAGCAAACAGCCCTCACCAGACAATGGCTAAAATATAAATATTTTTAGGGTAATTTGGAAAGAAAATTTGATTAATTCTGGAGCAAATTGGAGAAACAGATGGCAATGCCTCAAATGGAATTTAAATTTCTCCTAAGGGCACAATCACTAATCTCATTAAATTAAGTTTTTTTCTGTTAAAAAGTACATTTTCCCAAGATTATACTGAACTGTAATTGGCAGGATCCCAAAAAAGCCAAGTACCCAGTAAAAGAAAAGTTGGATGTTTTCAGGAAGATCTCGTAAACTGAATTTGGAGATCTTCCCAAATATGCTTTCAATTTACACCAACCATTACAATTAAAATGTTATGGGCTTTTGCAATTCTAGTTTTATCTGAGATCCAGGCATAATGGCACGTTAGCCTTCATAACAAGAGGGGTTGAGTGTAGGAGCAAAGAGGTCCTTCTGCAGTTGTACAGGGCCCCAGTGCGACCACACCTGGAGTATTGTGTGCAGTTTTGATCTCCAAATTTGAGGAAAGACATTCTTGCGATTGAGGGAGTTCAGCGTAGGTCCACAAGGTTAATTCCCGGGATGGCGGGACTGTCATACGTTGAAAGAATGGAGCCACTGGGCTTGAATACACTAGAATTTAGAAGGATGAGAGGGGATCTTATTGAAACATAACATTAATGGATTGGACACGCTAGAGGCAGGAAACATGTTCCCAATGTTGGGCGAGTCCAATAGACAATAGGTGCAGGAGGAGGCCATTCGGCCTTTCGAGCCAGCACCGCCATTCAATGTGATCATGGCTGATCATTCTCAATCAGTACCCCGTTCCTGCCTTCTCCCCATACCCCCCGACTCCACTATCCTTAAGAGCTCTACCTAGCTCTCTCTTGAATGCATTCAGAGAATTGGCCTCCACTGCCTTCTGAGGCAGAGAATTCCACAGATTCACAACTCTCTGACTGAAAAAGTTTTTCCTTCTCTCAGAACCAAGGGCCACAGTTTAAGAATAAAGGGTAGGCCATTTAGAACGGAGATGAGGAATCTGTGGAATTCTCTGCCTCAGAAGGCAGTGGAGGCCAATTCTCTGGATGCTTTCAAGAGAGAGTTGGATAGAGCTCTTAAAGATAGCAGAGTCACAGGATACGGGGAGAAGGCAGGAACTGGGTACTGATTGTGGATGATCAGCCATGATCACAGTGAATGGCAGTGCTGGCGCGAAGGGCCAAATGGCCTACTCCTGCACCTATTGGCTATTTTGATTGAACTTTATCTGCCGTTAAGTGTGAGGTCTGCAGACACTAACCAATGACCTTAAGGCATCCATCATCGTGAAATTCGCCAACATCACCAGTGCAGAACCATGCCTGTCCATTCTTATCCAGAAAATAATCTTCCATTGTTTTGGATTTATTCTTGAAGTATCCCAGGGTAACATTTGGTCCACCTATAATGATTTCTCCTCTGGGATGTGGTTTGTCATAAACAGTATATCCACCTGATCAATGAAATGGAAAAAATACAGGTCATATCACAGAGCTGACACCCAAAAACAAAACATAGGCAACTTTATGCAAAGCTTTAATAAAAAAATTCCTGTGACCTATTGTGTATTACATATCCAGGTCAGCATATGTATTGGAGTTGTCAATTTTATTTCAAAATTATTTTTATTGTTTTAATTTCTTTTCATGGTAACCTCAATGGCCACTTTGTACCTGGCAGATCTGGGATTTGTTGTTGGTCCAACTTTGTTCTCATGTAGTTGGATTGCCTTCGTTTTATTTTTGGTAACTATGCTTTTACCCAAGCCCTTCCCAAATCTCTCCACCTCTTGCTGCATTTCCGACTAAACTTTCGGTTACTTGTTCCTTATTTGGCTCGGTGTCAAACTCTGCTTTCAAATCTTTCCTCTGTGGAGCAGTTTAGGATAATTTATCAAGATGTTAAATGCCAGAGGGCATAAGTTCAAAGTGAGAGGGGCAAGTTTAAAGGCAAGTTTAAAAATAACCATACACACTGCCAGGGGAAAGCAGATAGGACAGCAAACTTTCAGAAGCATTTGGACAAACACATGAATATACAGAGAATAGAATATTGTCCAGGGAGAAGGAACGGGTGAAGTTTCGGGTTGAGACCCTTTTTCGGAAGGAGGGTCTCGACTCGAAACGTCACCCATTCCTTCTCTGCAGGGATGCTGCCTGTCCCGCAGAGTTACTCCAGCATTTGGTGATCTACCTTCGATTTAAACTAGCATCTGCAGTTTTCTCCTACACATAGGATATTGTCCTCTTGCAGGCAAATGGGCTTAGTTCAGAATTAATTGTTGTCGCCGCGGGCATTGTGACTTGTTCCATGTTTTATATGTAAATACAAGATGATATCATGCAGTAAAACCTTATAATATAACTATAAATTAGTACGGATGGAATCATTATCATTCTTTACTGAAAATTTGTTCCAGAATAAATCCAAGATCAATTTAAATGACACAAATAGAAAATCATTTATTTTGTTGCTTACTAGATATTTCCATTTCAAACAATAGATATTGCTCACCTTCTTCCCAGTTTTTTAAAGTAATTTCGCAGCAGGGTAGTGGTGCTCCCACGCGGCCAGTGGTAAAGTCACTTACTAAAACAAAAAAGTTACTTGAATGAAAGTTTCCTTCAAAAATTGTAAAAGACACCAAAATACAGGAGTTTATGGACACTTGAATATAGATGAGCTTTACATTTAGAAGCAGTTTATTATCGTCACGTGTACAAAGGTAGTGACAACCTTTCTGTTGCTTGCTGTCCAGTCAGCGAAAAAACTATGCCCGATTACAATCAAGTCGTCCACAGTGTACACATACAGGATAAAGGATTTAACACTTCGTGTAAGATAAAGTCAGATTAAAGATAGTTTGAAGATCTTCAATGGGGTAGGTAGAAGAACAGGACCTCTCCCTAACAGGTGAGAGGACAGTTCAGTTGCCTGATTGCAGTCAACATAAAGATGTTCATTGCTTTTTACTGTATATCCTCCCAACTTTGTCTCTATTCTAAATTGTTGATTCAAGGGTCAGCGAAAGAGTTAAAAAAGTTGGTTATTAATATTACACAAGCTGGTTTTCTGCTTAAAACCCTGCCACACTACATCTTAACTTTCCGTATCAAAATTAATACCGCAAGCATTGGAATGATTGAGCTAAGAGCTAAATGAAGTCTCTTCTACTACTGATTTGCATGTTAGATGTGTTTTCTACTTGGGTAAAAATCTTTCACCAAGCCTAGAAAAGTTCTAATTGTAATTAAAGGCTTTGTTCTCTTCCTTCCCATAGCTTTAGTCTCCCCCTCCCTGACCCTCAGTCTGACAAAGGGTCACGACCCGGAACGTCACCCATTCCTTTTCTCCAGAGATGCTGCCCGAGTTACTCCAGCATTTTGTGTCTGTCTTTGGTGCAAACCAGCATCTGCCATAGTCTTTTACCCAGGGTAGGGGAATCAAGCACTAGAGGACATAGGTTTAAGGTGACAGGGAAAGGTTTTATAGGAGGAACCTGAGAGGCAGCCTTTCCACACAGAGGGTGGTGGGTACATGGAAAGAGTTACCAGAGGAAGTAGTTGAGGCACGTACTGTAACATCATTTAAAGAACATTTGCACAACTACAAAGGCTTAGAAGGATATGGGCCAAACGCGAGCATATGGGCTGGTGTAGATGGGGCATCTTGGTTGGCATGGATGTTGGGTCGAAGGGCCTGTTTCCGTGTTGTTGACTATGCATGAAGGCTTGATGAAAAGCCTTCTATAAATGTGCGAGTGTAGTTTTGGTCTCCACGGAGGGAGTGCAATGAAAGTTTACAAGACAGACTCTGAAATGGTAGGAGAGATTGAGCAGAGTTGGCTTATGTTCACTGGATCTCAAACTCTACAAGATATCAACAATACCTGGTCGACTAAATTAAGGGGGTGGGGGGGGATGTTCTTTATTGCTGCAAATCCAGAACTTGGGATCATAGCCATACTTAGCCTATGTAATTTAGAACCAAGATTAGGAGAATTTTATCCCGAGGTTGTTGAATTGAATAATTTTATTTTTTTAAGCCAAGTATATATACATACAAGGAATTTGCCTTGGCGCTTTGCTCGCAACTAACATGACATACAGTAAACAATTAAGAAAACATTATATTTTACTATGGGCTCAATGGAATTCCCTAATACCCAAGGCATGGAGACAAGGTTTTTGAATATATTAATGCTTTGGAGATCAAGAGATAAGGGAATAAGATAGGAAAAGGATGCCGAAGTGAATAATCATCTATGACCACATTGAATAGTGGAGTACAAAGGGACAAATGGCCTGCTACTCCTATTTTCGATGTCAAAGTATAACCCATGAGCTTGAAAGTCCATATTCACATGTCACTTTTTCTGGTGTTACAGAGTTAGATGAAAATTATCTGACACGAGGGAAAGTTTCCTGCAGTCTAGACTACCTGAATTCCTCAATTTTATATAACTAGATCTTGACGAAGAACCAGCAACAATTTGGTGGATTAATTACAATCAGAGATACTCAATATGCTTGAAATGGTGAAGTGCAGGCTTCAGACCCTGAATGCAGTTGGATTGGTAATGGGGAGGTGTGAGACTAATGGAGGATAGACACAAAGAGCTGGAGTAACTCAGGTCAGGCATCTCTGGAGAAAAAGGATGGGCAATGTTTCAGGGCCTGAAAAATGAAGGTGAGAACCTAAAAAAACAATGTGTTGCTTAACCAAAGCTTGTGTAGATCAGAAACTGAGATCCAGTGAACATAAGCCAACTCTGCTCAATCTCTCCAATCATTTCAGAGAAGTTGGTGAATAGGGCAAATTCCAATTTGTTTATTAATAACCTGGATTCATGAAATAAGATGTTCCATGAATTAACTGCCACAATTAACCTAGATTAGTTCATATTTACAGAAGTGCCAACTGGAATCATGATTACATATTGTATCTGTAAAATATTTATTCAAAAATATTACATTGATTTATCTGATGCATTAAATATTTTGAGTGTATAAAAAAGCATGTCTATAAATGTGTACTTTTCAATAATGGTTTACTTTTCACTTGACAAGCTAACTTAAATTGTGTGAAATCAATCATTACAGTGCAGTCATTACTCGACTCAGTGCAGGTGGTGGGAGAGAGGAGGATGATGGCAAAGCTAACATCGCTGCAGGACACTGTCACTGCACTGAGTAGCTCCTTCAGTGACAGACTCCTTCACCCCAAGTGCGTGAAGGAGAGATATAGGTCCTTCCTTCCTGCTGCTGTGAGACTGCACAACCAGCACTGCTCCCAGCAGACGAGTCAACAATAACAGCTAAGAACACACAGAAAACTGATGACAATTTATGTATCTTTTGTTTATAATGAATGATCTCTTGCTCTCTTGCTATCCACTTTGCTGCTGTAACACTGTAAATTTCCCAGGTGTGGGATGAATAAAGGAATATATTATTATTACTATTATTATAAAATGACAAGTTGAATATTTATATAATTGAATCTACAGGGGAAAAATAGCAAAATAAATGTGATTTTTGTTTTCTCAAAGAGGTGTTCCTTGAACCACCTCTTCTATACGAGTTGACTTCTTAACACAAATCTTTGGTCATGCTAAACACAAAGCAGTGACAAAGTACAATTCCCAGGAGATGACTAACCATCACTAATTGTCCCTGCTCCACATGTCTCGGTTAATCCATATCCTTGTCCAACAGGGCAGCAAAAGCAAATGTTCATGAAAGTTTGTGTGGATGGTGATAATGGAGCACCTCCACACAGAATGAGTCGAGTCTTCCCTCCAAGTAATAAACGTATTTTCCGGAAAATCAACCTACAAGAATGAAAAATAAAAAGTTTAATTATCTGCCTGTTGGCATCAGATGCATTCAATGCAGATAAGTTAAATAAGTTAAGCATATTGCAATAATGAAACGTAGTTGACTGTATAAGCGACCAATAGTAGGGAAGTCATTAAAATAATTGTCTGTTTATAGTTATTCACCAATGCCTCTGTTACCAGCTGTTCTGGCAACAGCTTGTAACATAGTGAAAATTCTCAAGACATTTGCCAATAAGGGTTCTTATTTTAATGACTGTTAACTAGAGAGCTGGTAGAAGTGGCTATTGAATAGGATTTTTAAAAATGTCCATGGAAGTCAGAATAAATGGAGCAAAAGGCAGCGTAGGATTGGAAGTGGTGGAAGAGGATGGGGCTAGCATGATGATAGAATGATCAGTAATTTGCGATAGAGAGACTGTAAAGGAGGATTTGTGCAAAGATGCTAGGGATAAAATAATTCCAGGCAGCATATCCATTATCCTTAAAAACCTCTCATCTTCACACATGAGTATTTCAATATTCTGAGTACTAATATGAATACTGCATTAACAGTTTCACATTTGCATAGTTTTAGTCATTGCAAATAGAAAATATTTCCCCTTGTAAAATGGTTTGTAGACTTTGCAATCAATGGAATTTTTTTAATATTATTTTTTAATAATAAAGCAGGTATATAATCTTCAGTACTAATCATTTCTTCCCCAATAATTTAAAACAAAATGGACAACAAAATGTTTATGCTGCTTCTGTCCTCCAAATCTGGTGGGAGTCTCCTGTGGCTATTTCCCTCTCAAACACGTATACTGTTTTGGATACTGAGATTAGGAAGATGACCTCAATGGGATAAACAATAACAGCATTTATTCACAAAATGCTGGAGTAACTCAGCAGGTCAAGCAGCATCTCGGGAGAGAAGGAATGGGCGACGTTTTGGGTCGAGACCCTTCTTCAGACTGAAGGGTCTCGACCCGAAACGTCACCCATTCCTTCTCTCCCGAGATGCTGCCTGACCTGCTGAGTTACTCCAGCATTTTGTGAATAAATACCTTCGATTTGTACCAGCATCTGCAGTTATCTTCTTAAACAATAACAGCAGCCAGAACAGTGGCATCATATCTGTCTCTGTTAAACAGCAGGTTAAGGTCAAGTTTAGGCAAACAATACTGATGGTGAAATCTATAGTCAGGGGTGCAGGCTGGTGCTTCTGTTGCAGCAAGTGAGACTCAAGACTGCCTGTTGCCTTCCTGGTGCCTGGGTTAAGTATGTCTGAGTGGGCACAGGACATTAGAGAGGAGAGTGTGTGCAGGGGAAGGATTTACTCAAATTTGGAAAAGAATGGGGAATTAAAGACAAGACAACAGGGGTTTGTCCGGGCCAGATCCCTATATAAACTTGAAAAGAGTTTTTGAGGAGGCAACACAGGTTATTGTTGAGGGTAGGACAACGAATGATCTCTACATAGACGTGAAGGCATTTGACAAGTTCATTCAGGGTAGAATCTTTACACTGATTTTTTTCCCACCCAGACCTCTACCCCACCATTATGTATAACAATGAGGCATGCTTGCTTATATTCATACGAGTTGCATAAATTCATACATTTGTTAAATACAATTTAGCAATGTCAATTGTCTTACCAGTCACAGAGAGGTGTGTTATACCCTACAGCTATCTGATCCTTTTTGTAATTGTAGGCAACGACAAAAAGAGTTCGCTGTATACTATTCATGTCTTCTACTTTCGTTACTATATTCTTATAAATTCGATCCATAATTTCCTGTTGGCACAAAATGAGAAATAGTAATGTAGATTTAAGTGCTCTTGAACGTCTACAGGTGTACGAAAGAGAGCATATCCACTGGCTATATCATGGCCTGGTTTGGCAACTTGAATGAGCAGAAACAATGAAGATTACAAAAACTAACGGCCACTGCGAAGGGATCTAAAGGAGATGCTACCTCAAAAAGCTAGCCAACATCAAGGACTCCCACCACTCTTTCCTTGCTCTCATTTCACTCCTGCCATCGGGAAAAAGATATAGGAACCTGAAAACTGACCTTCACGTTCAGGAACTGCTTCTTCCCAACAACCATCACGCTCTTGAACACTACAAACACCAAATAAAATACAAACTGTCTTGGCTGCACTGGGGACTTCGCCATTTGTATTACACTAATCGTTTTTTAAATTTACTTATTGTTTTGTTTGTTATCTATGAGCAATGTGTTTCTAGACCTCATTCTTCTAAGGAAGTAGAGTCATTCATGGGGTTTCTTTACAATTGCAATGTAGTGGGCCCAGGACAGATCTTCAGAGATATGCATGCGCAGGAACTTGAAATCATTGACTCTCTCAACTGCTGATCCGTCAATGAAGACAGGCTTGTAGATAATAGCATAAAACAATCAATTTCACACTTCAAACTGCTCTACTTACTAGCGACATCTCACCATGCAGATTATTTATCCAAATATCTAGACTGCATCAGTAACATCTCAATGGTAGATGGAAGTCTTTTTTAGACAAAAAACAAGTTGGAAAAGTACTATCCTCCAGCATAGCTATTGTGACTTTTGAGTTTGGACTAATTTAATGGCAATTCAATAAAACTGATGATCTGCTATTTGACTGTTCAGAAATCTATACAGTTTGTCATCCAGGTGATGTTTGCTGAAGTCACCACCATTTACCAGGGCCCCAATTCCCATCTATCAGTTCCCTGTATTCCATTTAAACTCTGAAGTGTCCCAACCCAAAGCGTTGTCTACTCATTTATTTCCACAGATGCAGCTTGACCCTCTGAATACCTCCAACAGTTTTCTGCTTAAGATTCCAGCCTCAACAGTCTCTGTGACTCCTTTTAAACATATCTGGTTCTCTTTTCTGCCAGAAAAATGTGACGAGAAAATACTTGGCATATAGAATTTCACATTGTTTGGGTTTAACTAAATGGTGCCAAATGTATTCAAACACAAAAGCATGGGATTATCCTTGGTATCCATGGGAAAATATCAAACTATGGACTATATCACTTATATGCCAATTTCTCCTTGAAAGAGAAACGTTCGTAACCAAGCAGGAAAAACAATATATTTCTTGTCTTGTTCTGTTAGTGCAGCACAAGAGAACTAGGATTGAGCATTCTGTATATGAGCAACACTTACAATGAGAATTGAGCAAATGTAATAAATATTTCAGGCTCCAGCTCCAGTATTTATTGAAATTCAGATTTTAGTTGAAAATGGTAGTTAAGTACTCACCGGTACAGCTGCTAATAGTGTTGGTTTAAGTACAGTTGTATCACCTTTGCTTCCTTTCTTGATTTTGGCAGACTATAAAATAAATTGAATATAAATAAAGTTATAGGACCATTTAATTGTCCTATTAAATGGACAATGTAATTGTACTTGCAATTCGGACAAGCATACAGGATGTACAATTAAAAATGTTTATAAGCTTTCAAAATACATATCAAAGAATAGAAAAATATCAAGATCCTCACAAATTAAATACATATCAGCATTTTTTAGCTTTTAAATGGTGAAAAATTAGCTATACTAGATGGTGCATGCGGAAATGAACACAAAATGCACTTTGAACCTGCAATAATGATGTGAAAATATTAGTAGGATATTTAAGGACAAAACAAAATATTAGTTTAAAATATAGTTTAAATTCTTAGAGGTAAAACAAATATCAATATGATTTTAAAAGTTCATCTATTTGTTTAACGTGTACCTGATCTGCCAAGGTCTGAGGGGAAGAGTAACCAATACAACAGCCACAAGCCATGCACAGTGTTTCTGCGCTCAGCTCCAGGACATGTGCCAAGGGCAGGTAACCAATATAGGTGTCCTTCGGCCTTAAAAAAAAAAAAGATATATTATTTAACATTAAAAAAACATCTTAAAAAGCCCAATTACATTTAACAGTATTAGACACAGTATTCACAGCAGGTACTTGATTGTACAATCTTGACCAACATTTTAGCATAGTACTGATCCAATGTTGCACAGTAAGAGGCCAGAATTTTCCAATGAGATATTAAATCAAGCTTGTAATCTGTCCTCACAGTGGACAGAAGAGACAATGGCAACATTTAATTTTCAGAATTATATTTTCGTCATTGAACATCACTAAATTATGAATGTCACATTTCAACAATATTTTAATTGTTGCAATTTCAAAATGTCCTTAAGTTGTGAAGATGCAAGCAAGTTTTCTTCCTTCTAAGAGAAGTTACAACAAGCTAATTTATATTTGAATATTACACATAAATAAAGTTTCTGAATTCATGAAGATTGGATTTTAATTAGAATTGACTGTAGATGAAGCAATGTAAATCAGTGGAAGATTCCAACACAGTGGAATAAAGTGTTTAAGATATGATACGATAGAACTTTATTTACCCCGGGAAGGAAATTGATCTGCTAACCGTCATAAAACACACGATACGCGAAACATAACATTAAAGTGATGAGGTTGGGGAGGGGGAGTCGGATTTCCCGAATGATCATTAGTAATACGTACCCCAAGTCAGGAACTCGGGCAACCATTCCTGCTATTCCGGCAACGAGGTTGCTGTGTGAAATCATTACTCCCTTTGGCAGTCCTGTGGATCCACTTGTGTACATTATTACTGCAATATCAAAAGTTGTAGGTCTCATCCGAGCTCTGTTCACTAGGGAGAAGAAATGATTAAATTTATTTAAATAATTTAAAAGACAAGCAAACATTAATAGAAATGTGCCCCATTGTTTGACGTCGTTCACCATTTGTAAGCGATCTATTTGCTTTACCAATTACCATTTCCTAGTTCCAAATACTATCCATTTGGCAATTATTTAATCTACCACATATAATGATTTGCATCTTGCAAAAGTCACGATGAGTTCTGCAGAGAAGTAGGGAAACTTTCATTTCTGATTAATTTTTCTTTGGCTTCCAAAGTGCCTTAAAAGACACAAAGCCACCTCCCTGGTAAATTTCTCCTACAAATGTCACTTCTGCCATGTCTATCTCCAGTTTTGAAATAATGCATTCATGTTTCAATGAACAACTTCTCCATTTGGGGAATTCTTCTGGCATTTCCAATCACAGTGGGGAGGGGCAGCAAGCCCTGCTGCTGCCTCACAGCTCCACCAACCTAGATTCCAATCCAACCTCCGGTGCTGCCTGTGTGAGGTTTGCACATTCTCCTTGTAACCACATCCATTGCCCTCCACATCCTAAATGCACGATGACTCAAGATTACCCCTTGTGTAGGTGTGTGGGAGGAGATTCGAGAATTGATGGGCTTACAGGAGAGAACAAGCTACAGGGAAATATAAAGTTGGAGAATGATTGCTCTGAAAGGCAGCATACGAAAATGCCATTCAGCCCATGCAGTCCATGTCACAAGGAAATAAAAACTAACATGGCATTTGAATGGGATCTCATTTTGGATTATTTTACTCAGCGCCTGTTCGAAATAGAGTTGTATAGCATCCTGCCTAAAACTGCTGCATAAATGTCTCACAAAACAATGGATTTGTCTTCTAATGTGGACTCTAGTTTAAATCAAGTTGTGGCAAACCTCAAAAATTTACTGTTTGGTTGCATGATTTGAAGCAACTTCGCGATGCATTTTGGCAATTCATGAAAGGTCTTAATGGAGCCAAAAGCATAAAAAGCCATGGCAAAGTCATTGCTTCTGTTATTGACTGAGGGAAATACAAATACCACAATGATGCAACTAAGAGACACGTTGCAGTGATCCTATAATTGATGCATATTGTTCAAGTTGTTCAACAAATGCACCTGAACAGATTGAAATGAGAAATCGAAGAGAAGAGAAGAGAAGAGAATCTTTTCTTTTTTCATCATCCCTATTTATTTCGGCAATACCAAATAAATGATAAACAAGGCAAAATATCTAATTAAGAAAACAGTAAATTCAATTGATGCAAAAAAAACAATGCTAGAAATCTGAAACAAGGAAATACACATCAGCTAATCATCGAGAAAACATTACTTCTGTACTTAAAGTAGGAATTCTTTCAGTGGCTTCAGTTGAAATATTATATTGTTTTGTCTTTCAAATGTTGATAGATCTGCCATTCATTTCATGCACATTGTTAAGTAAATGAATACAAATGGAAACTCATTGAAACTTAATGAAAGGCATGGATGGAGCAGACATGGAGAGGATGTTTCCACTCGTGGTTGAGTCTTGGACCAGAGGTCATAGCCTCCAAATAAAAGGATATTCCTTTAGGAAAGAGATGAAGAGGAATTTCTTTAGTCAGAGGGTAGTGAATCTGTGGAATTCATTGCCACAGAAGGCCGTGGCCAAGTCAATGGATATTTTTTCGGCAGAGATGGAAAATTCTTGATTAGTATGGCTGTCATGGATTATGGGGAGAAAGCAGGAGAATGGGGTTGAGAGGGAAAGATAGATCAGTATTGATTAAATGGCGAAATAGACTTGATATGCCGAATGGCCTGATTCTGGTCCTAGAACTTATGAACTTGCTTTCTTTCCTTTACCTTGTGTAAAAAAAAATTTGAAACATGGAAAAAAACCATTTTAAAGTAGGGAGAAAAGAAAACAAATTACATACAGTTTTCTGGTTTTGCACCCAATGCTTCCACTCCTGCCATGTTGTGAACCATGATTCCCCGAGGATAATCAGCCCATGCAGTTTGCTTGTCATCTACAATTATGATATGTTGCAGTTTTGGAACATGAAGAAGGATTTCCTGTTGGGAAAGAAAGGGGAAAAAAAGTTCAGAATGAACATAGATTCATCACAACCAGAAGATAAATGTTATGTTCATTTGGTGGAATCCAGCTATCATTATATTTATGACATTCTTGTACCTACTACTATTTCTAAACTTGTGTAATGCTGCAAGACAAATGGTGGAACACTTTCCTTCGGATTCATAGATGCTGCATTGGCTATACTAAATTTTAAAGGTTTCTGCAGATTCAATTCAACAAGACATTAATTGTTTGTTGCTCTTGCACTGAAGGGGAACGCACCTTTTCCCAATATTTGCTGGTGCAATTTTTGCTGCTACTTCACTGAGTGCTCTGTTTTGTCACTTTCTACAGGGATTCTGTGGAAATCAGTGAATAGGTCAACTTCAACTACACTGATAAATCCAAAGAGAAAATTACATTTAAAATATGAGATTTAGAATAGTGAATAGCAAATGCTGCAAATCCATAGCACTTAAATCAGTCCGCCTTAACCAACCTGATCTCCCGGTGGCTGAGCACTTCAATCCCCCTCCCACTCCCAGTCTGACCTTTCTGTCATGGGCCTCCTCCAGTGCCATAGTGAGGCCCATCGGAAATTGGAGGAACAGCACCTCATATTTCGCTTGGGCAGCTTGCAGCCCAGCGGTATGAACATTGACTTCTCCAACTTTAGATAGTTCCTCTGTCCCTCTCTTCTCCTCCCCCTTCCCAGTTCTCCTTCTAACTTCCTGTCTCCACCATTTGTCCCGCCCCCCTGTCATCAGTCTGAAGAAGGGTCTCGACCCGAAACGTCACCCATTCCTTCTCTCCTGAGATGCTGCCTGACCTGCTGAGTTACTCCAGCATTTTGTGAATAAATACCTTCGATTTGTACCAGCATCTGCAGTTATTTTCTTAAACTAATGCAGCTAAGTCCCCCAAAATACGTTTCTGGTTCATGACAGATCTTTCCATAGATACTACCAGGCCTGAGAGCCATCTCCAACATTTTCTTTTAATTGTTGATATTTCAGTATCTTGCCTTTAATTTAGATTTAGAGATACAGATTTTAGATTTAGAGATACAGCGCGGAAACAGGCCCTTCGGCCCACCGGGTCCGCGCCGCCCAGCGATCCCCGCACATTAACAGTATCCTACACACACTAGGGGGCAATTTTTTACATTTGCCCAGCCAATTAACCTACATACCTGTACGTCTTTGGACTGTGGGAGGAAACCGAAGATCTCGGAGAAAACCCACGCAGGTCACGAGAACGTACAAACTCCATACAGACGGCGCCCGTAGTCAGGATCGAACCCGAGTCTCCGGCGCTGCATTCACTGTAAGGCAGCAACTCTACCGCTGCGCCACCGTGCCGCACAATTTATTTTAGTAGGTGATGCTTTGCCAATCATTTTAACCATTCGCATTTTATTTTTCTGGTTTGCTGTCTGCGAAGTCTCTCAGCCAAGTTGATGATTTAATTGCTGCTGAATTATTTATTTATTTTATTCGTTCACAGTATGAATCCCTGAAATCTAGTAGATTCGTCTGAAATGCTCACGTAAGCTAAAGTTACACATATGTCAACTGGGGTTCCTTCTACAAACATTAGTAAACCACAGATTTTACTCACCATTGTAATTCCAGATTTATTAACTGATTTTATAAACTCTCCATCTGCCACAAGGGGATTTGAACATACATCTGGATCATTAATCCTGGCCTCTACTGAAGTGATAGCCACCAACAACTATTTAGAAAATGTCGAGTCCGTGCCACAGAGATCGTTTGATCCCTTTGGAGCGGATTTCTTCAAAGTGCCAATGGTTTACTGATTGTCATTAAAACTCAATTCAATATTTAGTTCCAGTTGCCCAGCTAGAGGATGGATTTGTTAGCATTTAAGAAACTGCTCTCTACGAGTACCAATCTATGAAGCCAAGTTAAAAAAAAAACCTCAAGCTGTTAAGATAGGGATCAAGATCAAAAAAGTAGAAATCATGCTGAAATAAAGTGAACGTAAAATATTTAGTACTCTTTTGGGTTCCAAAAGAATATTATTTAACTTAGAGTAGAACACAGAAATCAGAAATGAATAGCATAAAATAAATTGGATATCACATAGACATCAATGCAAAATAGTGCAAAGATGAGCATCCAAAGATTGTGGCTACAATACTAGAATTTAAGTGGGCATGTAAACTAATAAATTAGAATATAAAACAGTACAGTCAGGAACAGTCCCTTTAGCCCACAGTGCCCATGTTAAACTGATTTCCTCTGCCTGCATGTGATCCATATCCCTCAGCTGTTCCCTTAAATTTTGGATTCTTGGGAACAATCATAAACGTTTAATATCCTGAACTATCCTAAATGGCGGAATATTTTGAATGAAATTTTTAAACAGATGTCAAATAACTTTTTTTTTTTTAAAGTTAGAAGTACTGTTCATTTCCACAGACATTTTTATATATAGAAAGGCTGCCATATTATCCGATTGCAAGTAAGCTAACAAAAGAAAATTACTTGTCAATGTTTTGCAAGCCGCATTGATGCTTAAAATCTCTTGCAGAGAAATCAAACTAAAATCAAATCTTCAAAGAGCAACAACATTTTGTGACCTACCTTCAGCTTTGTTTGAAGCAGTTTCTTGCTAGTTATGATGTGAGTCACTTCAGTTTCATTTAAACCATGCGCAATTGCTTGACCTCCCAAAGTTGCATACAAGGTAACAACTGAAAATTTAAGCAAAAGAATTTCAGTCCTATTTATACTACTGAACACACTGTACCAATATTTACCAAAAGAACAAATCAATAAGTCTTCTAAACAGTCAGAACAGACCAAAATGCCAGAAAATGATCAGGTAATAAATTGAATTGAAAGATCAAAAGCACCAACAACACCTATTTACACATATTCTTCATCAAAAACATTGAGGCAATTCACGTTAAGTGGTCAAGTCAAGTTCATTGTCAAATGCACAAGTACAATGAGATAGATATAATGAAAAATCTTGCTTGCAGCAGTATCACAGGCATATAAACATGGACTACACACAAATTACAAACAACTGTTACAAATTGCACACAAATTTTACAAGATGACAAAAAAAAAGTGCAATTAAAAGACAATAGTACAAAAAGACACAATTAGAAAATAAACCTGCGATAACTGAAGAGGTCAAGTCAAGTCAAGTCAATTTTATTTGTATAGCACATTTAAAAACAACCCACGTTGACCAAAGTGCTGTACATCTGATTAGGTACTAAGGAAAAAAATGAAACATACAGTAGCACGCAAACAGTTCACAGCGCCTCCTCAATGAGCCTCAAACTCTAGGGAGTAGAAATAGGTTTTGAGCCTGGACTTAAAGGAGTCGATGGAGGGGGCAGTTCTGATGGGGAGAGGGATGCTGTTCCACAGTCTAGGAGCTGCAACCGCAAAAGCGCGGTCACCCCTGAGCTTAAGCCTAGACCGCGGGATAGTGAGTAGCCCCAAGTCGGCCGACCTGAGGGACCTGGAGTTAGAGAGGGGGGTTAGAAGATTTTTGATGTAGGGGGGGGAATGTCCATTTAGGGCTTTATACGTGAATAGGAGGAGCTTGAAGTTGATTCTGTACCGTACAGGGAGCCAGTGGAGAGAGGCCAGAATCGGGGTGATGTGGTCCCTTTTACGGGTACCCGTCAGGAGTCTCGCTGCGGCGTTTTGGACCAGTTGCAGGCGGGACAGGGAAGATTGGCTGATCCCAGTGTATAGGGAGTTGCAGTAGTCTAGGCGGGAGGAACTGAAAGCGTGAATGATTTTTTCTGTGTCGTCGAATTGGAGGAAAGGTTTGAATTTAGCTATGGTTCAAAGTTGGAAGAAGCTGGCTTTTACCACAGCGTGGACTTAATAATAATAATAATAATGCATTTTATTTATATAGCGCTTTTCATATACTCAAAGACGCTTTACAGAGATTTTTAGAACATAGGGAAATGAATAAATAGATAAATAAGTAAATAAATAAATGAACAGAGAAAGGAGACAGAAGGTGAGGTGACCTTCAGTGGTTGAAGGCAGTACTGAACAGGTGAGACTTCAGCGATGTTTTGAATGTGGTGAGTGTGGGGGAGTCTCTAACGGTTTGGGGTAGTGAGTTCCATAGGGTGGGAGCAGCGATGGAGAAAGCCCTGTCCCCCCAGGATCTGAGTTTGGTCCGGATGTGGGGGGATAGGAGATTGGCAGCGGCAGAGCGGAGGGTGCAGGTGGGAGTGTGCCTGTGGAGGAGGTCGGTCAGGTAGGATGGGGCCAGGTTATGGAGGGTTTTGTAGGTTATGAGGAGGATTTTGTACTGGATTCTCTGGGGGATGGGGAGCCAGTGGAGTTTATAAAGTACGGGGGTGATATGGTCACGGATCGAGGTGTGTGTGAGTAGACGGGCAGCGGAGTTTTGAATGTATTGAAGTTTATTGATGATTTTTGAGGGTGCGCCATAGAGGAGGCTGTTGCAGTAGTCCAGACGGGAGGTGATGAAGGCGTGGATGAGGGTTTCTGCAGCTGTGGAGGAGAGGGATGGACGGAGACGGGCAATGTTTTTGAGGTGGAAGAAGGCTGTCTTTGTGATGTGTTTGATGTGTTTGTTGAAGGAGAGGGTTTGATCAAGGATGATTCCAAGATTCCGGATGTGAGGTGAGGTGGATACTGGGAGACCATCAATGTTGAGGATGAAGTTTTGGGTGGATTTGGTGAGCGTTTTTGGACCAATGATGGTGATTTCAGATTTGTTGCAATTGAGTTTGAGGAAGTTTGATTGAAGCCAAGATTTTATTTCAGTGATGTAGTTTGTCAGTGTAGAGTGTGTGGTGGGGGAGATTGACTTGGTGGAGATGAGGAGCTGGATATCATCGGCGAAGCAGTGGAAGTTGAGACCATGACGGCGGATTAATTGACCAAGGGGGAACAGGTAGAGGATGAAGAGGAGGGGGCCAAGGACTGAGCCTTGGGGGACACCTTGGGGGAGGGGAGCGGTGGGGGATTTACAGTTGTTAATGGAGATGAACTGGTGTCTGTCAGAGAGGTAAGATTTGAACCAGGATAGGGCTTTTCCGGTGATGTTAAAGGAGGTTTCAAGTCGGGTGAGGAGAATGGAGTGATTTATGGTGTCAAAGGCGGCGCTGAGGTCAAGTAGGATGAGGATGTTGAGGTTGCCAGCGTCGGAGGAGAGGAGAATGTCGTTTGTGATTTTGAGGAGCGCAGTTTCAGTACAGTGGTTTGAGCGGAATCCGGATTGGAAAGTTTCATACAGGTTATTGGTAGAGAGGTGGTATTTGAGTTGGGAAGCTACAGCACGTTCCAAAACTTTGGACAGAAAGGGTAGGTTGGAGATTGGTCTGAAGTTGTTTGGGGTGTCAGGGTTTAGACCAGGTTTTTTCAGAATGGGGGTGACAGCAGCGATTTTGAGGGATGGCGGGACGATGCCAGTGGACAGGGAGGAGTTTATTGTTGCAGTGATAAGTGGAGAGAGAGCAGGAAGGCAGGCCTTGACAAAGCTGGAGGGGATGGGGTCCAGAGAGCAGGTGGCAGTTTTTATTCCTGTGAAGAGGTCAGAGAGGTCGGTGGTGGAGATTGGGGAGAACTGAGGCAGGGGCTGACAGGATAAGGGGGGGCAGGTGGTTTGAGGGGGAGCAGGTGCGTTGGTGGTTAAGGTGCTGTAGATGTTGTCTATTTTGCTTTGGAAGAATGAAAGGAAAGTGGTGCATTTGTCAACTGTGAATGATTGGGAGATGGTGTCCAGGGGGCTGAGGAGTTTGTTTATTGTAGAGAAGAGTGTTTTGGGGTTTCCGGAGCCAGAGTGAATTATTTGAGAGTAGTAGGTGGAGTGGGCACAGGAGAGGGCATCTTTATAGTGCTGTATGTGGTCTTTGTAGGCTTGGGAGTGAATTGTGAGACCTGTTTTGTTGCGGAGTCTTTCAAGTTGGCATCAAATTTTAATGCAGATTTTAATGCAGGTGGTTTGCAGTGTTCCATGGCTGAGATAGGACTTGGTTTCGCAGGTGGTGTGGGGAAGGAGGGGGATTGAAGGATCAAGAAAGAGGGCAAGAGTATCCTACAGGTGCTTTTATTTTGGCAAGATGGGTACATGGATGTTACCCTCTTTCCTTTGTACACTCTCCATAAAGCTCACCATTTCTGTTTGACAAAATTAGAGGAAAATGTTATCTTTAATCAGGGAAGTACATTCCATACAAACAGATCGATTGCACATATTTCAGAAGGTGATCAAACAAATGATTGCTCCAAAGAAACATCCGTGAAACTGCAACATGAAGGGTTAAATAATTGAGGTTTCACAATTGTGTATTGACGTCATGGAGCAAAGCAGGAAGGATAGCTGGACAGAGTTAATTAATTAACAGTCACTGGCCTGGAGGTCATTAACTTTCATTCAAGACACCTAACACTCTCTCAGGCATTGCCGAATCAATACGTGTGCAAGATCATGAAAGCTTCCTTGGAGTATAAACTTCAGATTGCACATATGCTGATGCAATCAGACTGACTGAGGCCATTTAAACGGGCAGCAATGTGCTGTGCAGCATTTTAAGCATTATGCAAAGGAAAACTATCAACAATGGATGAGGAATGAAAAAAAAGAATTCTTCAAAAAAAACTAAATTGGTTGATAAGCAAAGTACCTACTACCAATGTGAAATGTTAATTGCAGTCAGACTCAATTACCATAAAATACATTCAGAACAATTTTCCAGAGTTTTTGAATGGTAGAGAACACAGACATCGTAACAATCAGCAACACAAATCAGATTTCATTATGTGATCACTATTATACCCCAGGTAAAATACCACAATACCCATTACACATGAAGTTGTTTTGCCTCACATTGTCACAATTACAGCATCCATGATGTGATCGTAAAAAACACCTCACAGATGCTGTAATCTTGACCACCTTTAAGAAAAGAAGGCAAGTCCATTTATTGCAACTACAGGGTTCACCCTGATGTCTGCCTCTGGGGGTCTTTGCCAGAAAAAGACAAAGTTCTGGAATAACTCAGTGGGTCAGGCAGCATCTTTGGAGAACATGGATAGGTGACATTTTGGGTCTGACTTAAGGTACCCTTCTGAAAGGTCCTGTATTCATGTTTTCCAGAGATGTTGCCAGACCAGCTGAGTTATTCCAGCACTTTGTCTTTTCTGTAAACCAGTATCTGCAGTTGCTTGTTTTTACTAGTCATTGCCAGGGTCTTCCTTGACCACCTGTTGCCAGTACTAGAGGGTCTGAGCTATAGGCAGAGGTTGACTCTGTTCCTTGGAGTGCAGGAAGATGAGGGGTGATCTTATAGAGGTGTATAAACGCACGAGAGGAATAGATCGGGTAGATGCACAGAGTCTCTTGCCCTGAGTAGGTGAATTGATGACCAGAGGACATAGGTTTAAGGTGAAGGGGAAAAGATTTAATAGGAATCTGAGGGGTAACTTTTTCACACAAAGGGTGGTGGATGTATGGAACAAGCTGCCAGAGGAGGTAGTTGAGGTAGGGACTAGCCCAACATTTAAGCAGTTAAACAGGTACATGGATAGGACAGGTCTGGAGGAATATGGACCAAATGCTGGCAGATGGTACGAGTGTATCTGGGACATGTTGGCCGGTGTGGGCAAGTTGGGCCGAAGGGCCTGTTTCCATACTGTCTTACCCTATGACTCTATGACACCTGCTCCCCGTGGTCAACGGGCTGCTCTCCAAATTAGAATGCAGAGAACATAACTTTCACCGAGAAACAACAAGAGAAACATTGCGCGTTGCACAAAGCACAAGTGGCTTCATTCAACATCACAAAATCTATTGATTCCATCAACTAGAAGGGATGAGGGAGCACTTTTCAAATACAGATGCTCACAGAATCTCACCTCCATCACGATTGTAATCCTAACCTATCTCAGTGAAGACCAACATTAAACAAGGCTGTATCATTATCCAGACACTCTTCTTTCACATTTCCTGCCCTAAAGTTGCACTGCACCTCCAACATACCCCTCGCAGGTAGCCGTCAGCGGTAATGGGAAGCTTCAGCTGATGGTGAAGTTTGAGCATGTTCTTAAATACAACATGCTCAAGTTATATTTAAGAACCAGCTCAAAGCTTTCTTGAAAGAAATATCCTCGCTGACTAAATGCAACTTGAAGAATCATTCAGTTTCAACATTGCAAGTTCAGCCTTATAACCATCATATTCAGTACAAAAACGCACATATTATGTTACAACTAAATTTGCAATTCTGATATTTTGCTTTCACTGATGAAGTAAAACAAGGATTTACACCCAAATTTGGACAGAATGATTTATTTTTAGAGGAAACAAAACATTTGACCGTGTAATTCCTTTTCCGACTGGGCTTTTACAAAAAAGCAAATTCTAGCCTGTTACTTTGTTTTGTGTCTCTCTTTAAACTCACTGGTATAATTTGTTAACAAAAACAATTAGTTTAGATTTTGAAAGGGTATTGGCAGCAAAGGCAGTGGTGTTTGCCATTACTACTATGTGAAAGTGGCAGCAATGTTGGCATTCCCACATACGCACATTTGAACTTGGAAATGCTGAAGTTTCTAACATTGCCTCAACTGGGACCTCTTGGCTCCACTCCCAAGTTGAATTCAACATGGAGTTCAACAAATGAATGAAATTTGGACTAATTGCCCACTTTTCATGGAAGTAACTCATCAGGAATATATTATCAACCAACTCCAATGCACAAAGAATGTTTTTTTCAGGTTATAATGCCAGTTCCCCTGTGACTTTTCAATTTAAAAGACTTTCTCGTGACTTATCAAAAGTCATTTATATATAAAAACTTGGAAAGATTTGACTTTCTTTAAAAAATAAACACCGACAAGTCATTCGAGTGTTGAAAAGTAGCCATTTTTTGGGGGGAATTTCTTTAATTTCTGAATTCTATGAAATACTTGAAGTTGGGGCAGGCCGTAGCCAAAATTAAGTTTTTTTCTGGGTTTGATAGCACTAAGCACTTCACATTTGTACTGCACAATTCAACAAGATTGCGGCAGGGGAAATATGAACATATTGCAACAGAGGTACACTGAAAATAAATCTGTTTTTTCAAGTTTGGATCAATGGCAATTTACTTAAGTTCATTTCTGATAGCTTTATTCAGGCCAATAGATCCCAGCATAAGGTGACAGTTATTTCATCAAAATCTGACCCTCGCCTTGCACCAACAATTTATGTTGTAGGATTTTCTTTTATGAGGACAAGTTAAGTCATCTATTGAACTTCTCAGTAATGCGATCCCATGTTTTAACAGTCAATAAAAATCATATTCCTTTCCCGACAGCTGCAAAGAACATTACTGTTACTTGCACAACTCCTGTGGCGTTATTTAGTAAAGTGGAGATTCCCAGGACAAAAAAGTGTTAATATTTTGGTACACTGAATGAACAGCATGTGGCACGCATCATGAGATCTGGAAATAATGAAAAGGGGCCCAGACTCAGCAATGCTGAACGACTTTAAGATCCAGCACTATGTTGATGTAAAGTGCTAGAGTGCACCAACAAGAATGCAGAAAATTATAGGAATAGGAGGAAGTAATGTTCTTGGAATATTAGTTCAGGATAAAGAACCACACAGTATATGGACATCGATAAGTACATTATGTACGTATTAAAGCTATTTTGAGGATTAGGGAGATGAAAGGGTAGTCCAGTGGATTTTGAAGGTATACAGCAGCATACCAATAATAATCTGCAGGCAGAATAAATGTACACTACACTGTCAATGCTGCACAGTGTGTTTGATCTAGACTAAAATTACAACATACCTTGAATTTGAAACCTCCAGACAATTCAAAAATAATAAAAATCTAGAACATGTTATGTCTACAAGCTTTAAGCCTGCCAGGAAAGCACACAAATACAAAGCAGGTCCTATTGCTTTGCTCACTTTCCATATTTTTTGTTCTTCCCCTGAAGAAAGCAGCAAATTACCCCATTCATCATCCATTTATCTGAGTTGGTATTTTGTCAGAAATATCTGTCTGTATGGTCATCACAACTCGGCATGACTTTGCTTTCATCTGACACCACCACATTGACATTTTTTAAAATCAGGGATTACTGCATGCCAACTAAATGGGGGGGAAAAAACCCACATGCGGCATTCCAGACCGTAAAGCAGGTTTCATTACAACGCAAAAGCTATCAGATTCATACAGCATAGAAACAGACCCTTTGGCCCACTCGTCCATGCCAAAGTGCCCATCTAAGTTAGTTCAATTTGCCTGTTTTTGTTGGCCTGTATCCCTCTAAACCACGCCATATCCATCCACATCCAAATATCTTTTAAAATGTTATTGCACCTGCCTCAACCACTTTCTCCGGCAACTTGTCCACATGCATATCACCTTCTGTGGAGAAAGGTTGGCCCTCCGGTTCCTACTAAATCTTTCCCCTCAGCACTGCAAAAACGTAATTCATTTGTTCTATGGTATTTATCCATTTGTGCATTATATGCAGTTAATGGCTGTTTTGTATCCCCAGCCATCTCACCATTTATTAGTGGAATACATTATGAAAAGATTTACTCACGGGGAAAATTGTACATGAAGCAGGATTGGGCAGCTATCATCCATTCAGCCCTGGTTTCACAGAAGATGGCTATGTTGAACTTGGGTCGCTGGCCCAATACAGCCAACCCACTGCCAAAATGCACAACACGACGATGGACCTCGTCATAGGTCAGCCATTTGTAATCCCCAAGAATTAACTAGTTTGGACAAAAGAAAAAGTAGAAATCATTATTTTCAAATACTAAAGGTAACATTAAAAAAATTACACACACACACAAAATCAATCTGAGTATAAAAATTAACAGCATCATTCGTATATTTATTATTACTTCAAAATATGGCGACCGTTTTACAGATCTCGATGTGTAAAATGTAGTACAGTCAAATTATTTTCCAAAGATGGACACAAAAAGCTAGAGTAACTCAGCAGGGCAGGCAGCATCTCCAGAGAGTAGGAATGAGTGATGTTTCGGGTTGAGACCCTTCTTCGGTCTCGACCCGAAACACCACCCATTCCTCCTCTCCAGACATGCTGCCTGTCCCGCTGAGTTACTCCAGCGTTGAGTCTATCTTCGGTTTTAAACCAGCATCTGCGGTTCCTTCCTACACAAATTATTTTCCAATCCAGCCACTCTTAATCTGCAGAATTTTGGTTAGGCAGGTTATCTGATGCTGAAATACTACAGTGTAACACTATAGCAGGTGCAACAAACACCACTGGGACGTGGATGTCACAGTTTCATATTCTCCATTCAAAACCATCCATCCTATTGTTGGAATGTCCAATTTCCCTCCTATCCCCAACCTTCATCACTTTAGCAACAATGTTAAGAAGGATTTAGATGTACATAAACAAGCAAAAGAACAGAGAATTTGTGAATTAAATCTAAGTACAATTTGCAGTTGCTTAATTTAAGAACACCCTATCAATATCCCTAGAACTCAGCTCAAGCACTAATGGATGTGTGGGAACAACTTCATGAACTTTATTTCCTCTTTCCTCCAAACTACCCTCTAAACCAAGCACTTCCATCTTCGGCAAATCCAGATAGCCACCAGAATGCATTGGTAACCCCATTCTTTTTGCATTTTTCCATACAGCAAGCTTAATTTTGAAACTGTTCAAATTAATATTGTGCGGTACAGTGGCACAGCTGCTCCCTCACAGCACTAGAGACACGGCTTTGATCCTGACCTCAGGTTTAGTCTACATGGAGTTTGCATATTCTCCTTGTGACGACGGGGGTTTCTGCCGGCTGTTCTGGTCCGTCCGTCCCCCATATGTTCCAAAGACATGCGGGTTTGTAGGTCTATTGGTCTCTGTATATTGCCGCTGGTGTGTAGGGAGTTGAAAGTGGGATAACATAGAACTAATGTGAACAGGTATGCTCAGTGGGCAGAAGGGCCCGTTTCCAAACAATTCAGTGCTCCTCCGACACATGCGTCTGATTTCATATACAGAACCTGCTGGACAGAAGATTCAAACATTTTCCAATGTGGATAATTAACACACTGTAAAAAACTGCTTCTGAGTGCATATCAGATTGTACTCTGATCCTCGCGAGTGAGCTCTATTCAATGTGCAACAGTTTAAATCTTGATCTGTGAAGTTATGTATTATGCCATTTAGTGTGGTCAGAATCCTCCAAACTAACAACTCAAATGATTCGGCATCACTGTGCTTTTATCTTTCAAGAACACTGCAGTGGTTATGCAGCCAATTGCACGGTAAAGCAGCAGGATGGAGACTCCTTTTCATTGAGCAATAACATGACTTTAGTTATCGATACTAGAGCTAAACCAGAATTTACAATGATTAGTATAATCAGTGCATGGTCCTGCCCAGCCCATCGAACCTCTTCATCTGGGGCAAAGCGGAAGCTCCGGATTGTCCGCAATGCTCAGGCAAGGGGATGTTGGAACACATCCTGAGCTGCTGCCCAAAGGCTCTTGGGCAGGGCTGGTACACCCGACGTCACGACCAGGTCCTGAAACCATTGCAGAAGCCATCAGCATGGGAATTGGCAGCAGCAGACGAGCACGCCCCACCACCCAGATGTTCACCATTGTGTCGGCTAGAGTGCAGCTGCCAAGAGTCCGTTGGGAATCCTGGCGACTGCGTAGGACTGGCAACTTCCTGTAGACCTGGTGAAACAGCTGAAGTTCCCACGGCACATCCCCACGACCATCCTGAGGCTCCAGACATCCTCCTGGTCTCAGAGGCGACCAAAAACATCGTCTTGTTGAAACTGACAGTGCCGCACGAGGACCGCCTGGAGGAGGCCCACGAGAGAAAGACGACCAAATACGAAGAGCTGGTCATAGACTGCCGTAAGCAGGGGTGGAAGGCAAGGCGCATGCCAATCGAATCGCTCTACAAAGCCTTGAGTGCACTGGGCATCACCGGAATGGAGAGAAGAGTCATCAAGAACACCACAGAGGCAGTGGAGAAAGCCTCGAGATGGCTCTGGATCACGAGAGGAGGTCCATAGGGAGGAGCGAATGCCACCTGAACACAAGTCGTGGTCTGAT
Organism: Rhinoraja longicauda; assembly: GCF_053455715.1. Lineage (NCBI taxonomy): Eukaryota > Metazoa > Chordata > Chondrichthyes > Rajiformes > Arhynchobatidae > Rhinoraja > Rhinoraja longicauda. The sequence continues at coordinate 40,950,221 of NC_135965.1, read as the reverse complement.
CAACCATGGCTGGGTCGCCCGGGCGAGGGTGTCCGATGTTGAAAGACCCGAAACACCCAATGACCCCAGGTTACATCACTGATGATGTGTTCAGGAGCATCAAAAGATGTATTTTATCAATAAGCAGACTGACAACGTTGTAATTAGCTCACAAGCATTTGTATCTCACTAACACAATTAATTCTGTTATTGTTCTTTGTGTAGTGGGACTATATAATTTTTGTAAAGGGAGTTTGTTGTTTAACCTTGTAGGTACCAAAGAGAGAAATTCACACCTAATGTAATCAAACCTGTACTCTCCCTCCAACAAATGTTGAAAATACACAAATAAACAACAATGCTCACTATGTTCAGTGTCCCTACACTACAATAGAAAAGTCATTGTCAGCCTGGTCTTGTTAACCGGGTGAACAACTTTCTTTTCTCACTGAAATGATCCTGTAAATTCCTTACAGATTCAGTCATAATGCAAACATACAACTTGCACTTTCTTACTGGTACATTCTACTAGCCTGTTCTGGCTAACATTTACCTCTGCCTGCTGGGAAATGTGAGTTTGTCAATTTGAAATGACAATGACAGGATTTAGAATCACAGATGATACATGAGAAAACATACTGGTGTTACTCTGATGCTGGCAAGCATTAACAGGATGTTTACAAAACATCTACAACTGACGACTACATATTCAATGAATGGATATTTCATTGCAAAGCAAAATGCAGTGTGTGTGACAATTGCGTTGTTACACAGCAGGAAGCCATGTAGACAACCGATAGGACTACATTCTTGAGATAATCGGCCCAAAATGTGAATTTTCTGATTGAGAATGAGAGCCAAAGATGCATTTCACTGAAGGATCCAGATCAAAGAAAATACGAGAAAATTTCTAATTCCAGTAACTTAGTCCAAAGCCCTTTTGGATTTTCAAAAGGGCTTTAGACTAAGTTACTGGAATTAGAAAGACCATTGTCACTTCAAATATGAATTGCTTAATTTGGAGGATTCAAAAATTATGGTTGTGCCGAGAAGCAGAGGGAAAAATACCAGGGTAGAATTTCTCACTGAAAAACATAAGTTTGCACTTGCACAATAGAAATGCAAAAGGGCATAAGATGAATGAACAGTTACACTGAATCATTTGCCTGCCAAATTGAATGCAAAAATCTTGACTTTGATACCCACCAGAATGAAAAACCTATTTCCACAGGGTCCCCCCAATACAATGATCATGTCCCCAGGACCACATCAACAGTGGACCTGGTCTGATACACTTGGGGACCAGAGACCAAAGGACATGTCAAGGCTCACCCCATTTTCTGGGCAAGAGTGCAGATTCTTTGGAAAGGTAGAATCCATGTACCATTACCATTCAAAAGTGTAGACAGAGCATTCAAGATGGTATATAGAATTACGATTCTATGTATTGGGAACAAACAGAAGCACTGTGCAACCTTGCAAAAAGGATACCTTCTCACAATTACCCATCTGTCCTGTTGACCATTTCCTACCAACTCAGTGGAAAAATTTAGTTTCAACTTTGGCTTCTCTCAGCTGAAGCTCCATAAAACCAGAATGGAATCAATTCATCATCCATTCTAAAGTACTGCCCAAGAACAAGTCAACAAGCACTGAAAAATACTGGATTCTGGCATAAAAATGTTTAGTTATATACTGATCCAATGGCTCACTTGCTTGGAACAACAACACTGCCATCCAGTGGCAGGAAGGTTTAAGCGCTCAGCTACAAACGAATTCAACTCAAAAATACACATACTTGAAAATGTAATGCAATATTCAATCTCCATGTAAAAATAGAGGACACACCATTAAAAGGTGTTATTTGGCTCCACTTAGCCTTTTATTTTGCTTTGTTGCACAAAACAATGAAATTAAGTTATCAATGATTTTAACAGAAGAGCATGTACCCGACAAAACACAATGAAAGAAATACAGAAATATTTTGCTTCCTGCACTTCTTCCACCGAGTTAGGTTAGGCACTCATTGTCCTCACTTTCACTCCATCAGTAGCAACATTCAAATTATTTGCATAACTTTCAGCATCTTCATTCCGTTCAGACATACCTTCCTTTTTCACCATTCCAAAACCATCATTCCCTCCGACTTCAACCAGGCTAGCTCCGAGTACGATCAATACATCAACAGCAGAGGACCCAACACACTCAAGCACTGCTATACAATCATCAGGAACACATGCTGCTCTATCCCGCATCCACATTTTAGGAAATCTGACCACCCAGCTGTGCTTCTTCCTGCCTATAAACAGAGACTGAAGAACGTAGCACCGCCGAATAGGATAATATTGTGCTGGTTAAAGGAAGGGTTACGGGACTGCTTTGAGTCGGTGGACTGGGCCACGTTCAAGGATATGTCAGCAGACCCGAATGGATATGCCAGTCATCACTTCATAAAGAAACACCTGGACGAGTGCATACCTACAAAAACACTTCAGTGTTCCCCAACCAGACTTGGACAAACCAAGAGACTTGTAATCTGCTGAGGGCTAGAGCTGCAGATCTGTGCCATTCAAGACTGGTGATCTAGTATCATCCAAAAGGTCCAGAGTTCCTGAAGGCCACAAAGAGCATTAAGAACCAGTGAAGATCTAAGCTGGAGCCCTGGACAGACAACTAAAAGCTGTGAGAGGGCTTTCACACCATCACCTCACACAAAGTGAAACTGGGCAGCTTATGTGACATCGGTCCGGATTCCAGCGTGTTCATTCTGAGTGGCTGCCAATCCCCTCCGTCACCCACGAGCTGCTCGGCGCGCAAACAGTCATCTCTCTCCTCGCCGGCCACCTTTGTGTCCCGGGGGCAATGTTTACAAAAAGAACAGTGCTGGAGTAACTCAGCAGGTCAGGCAGCATCTCTGGTGAACATGGCTTTTGCTTACAGGCTTTTGCTCTCCAGCCCAATGTCTCCAGTGACTCCACCCGACGAGTTTTCGGGCGATATCACTTCTGAGGAGCCTCCAAGTGACTCTGCCGGTTTCGGCTGGTGGGCAAAGCCCTGTGCGCATTTGGCCATCCCGCAGAGCCTCCGGTTCGGTTCTTGGTTCTGCAGCGGGAGTCTTCTTCCGCGCAGCTCGACGGGAAGGCTTGATAGTGCAATGTAATTGCGAAGGGAGTTCCAAGCTGTAGACAACACTGAGAATGAAATCAATTTCTTTCCGAGGCAGGTGGTGATATTTCAATGCAGCTGCTACTCTTCTTGCCAACAGAACCAATTGGGTTTGAAAGTTGCTGTATGTTTAGTTGTGCAAGTAAACGTCTGGCATTTTGTTGGTGGCAGATTGCAGCCATGATGTGCCAGTGATGGAGCAAACAAATGTTTAGGATAATGGATGGATTGCCAAATAATCAAATGATTTTGCTCTTCATGGTGTCAATCTGCTTCAGTGCTGTGGTAGCATGACCTGCCATGATTACAGGAAATTATAGCAGCAGTTGGCCCCTCAATCTAATCTGCCATTGAATAAGTATGGCTGATCTCACCTTGACCTTAACTTTCAATGGAAATTTCAAAGAATCTCAACCAGGGGAGAATTTCACCCTCATCATAAAAAAAAGCCCTTCTGACACATTTCATCCATGTCAAAAGTCACTTGCACTTCAGCATTTACTCATATTATGCTTATATCCATCTACATCTTTCCTGTCCAATTAACGGTCTAGAAGCCTTTTAAACATTTGGATTGGATTTGCCTCCACGACGTCCTCTAATGATGGTCACGGATATCTAACAACCATTTGTGTGGAAAGTCCTACCCCTCAGATCTCCCCTCTCATTAAGCCCATGCACTCTAGTTCCAGACTCCCCAGCCCTGGGAACAAATATTCTATCGATCTTGTACCCTTCCTTATTTTCATAATCCTCTATAAACATTTTCCCTCGGCCTCCTTTGCTCCAGAGAATAAACTCAACCAATCTTATCAGTGCAAAATATGAAATCCTAAATAGTTGCATGCATTAAGTTGTTTGAAGTGCATCTTCCATTTTTCAATAAAGCTCCAATGCGATCAAAATCTCCAGTCGATTTGCCGAACATTTAAGCTTGGTCTGTCAAAGCCTGCTGGATTACCCCGGTTGCCAACCATTTTAACCCTCCTTCCTGTATTGATCTTTCTTGTCCTGGGACTCCTCCATCATCAGACTGAGGCCACACACAAACTGGAGGAACAGCACTTCATTTTCTGCTTGGGAAACTTACAACCCAACAGTATGAGCACTGATTTCTCCAATTTTAGGTAAACCTTGAACCCCCTCTTTCCCCTTCTCTTCATTTTGCCTCACCTGGATGCACATACATTTCTCCATTATCCCCCTCCATCCCCTTCCACATATATTCCCTCTAGCTTCACATTTCACCTATCCTCATCTCACACTTTGTCTTTTCATTTCAGGCCTTTCTCCAATCATCTGCTAACTTTGTCAGCCATCTGCCAAACAACCCCCCCCCCCCAACCTGTATTCACCCATCACTTGCCAAACTTTGTTTCACCCCCACCATTCTTGCAGCTTTGTCCCCCCACCCCGTTATAATCAGGCTGAAGGGGCCCTAATCTGAAACATCACCTATTCATGTTCACCAGTGATGCTGCCTGACCTGCTGAGTTACTCCAGCACTGTTCTTTTTGTAAACCAGCATCTGCAGTTCCTGTCTCTCCAAAATCTGACTTGTTTTATGCAAATTGAAATATCAGCATGTTATAATGTTTGTTGCAAAATGTTTTGCCTGCTTATTTATCCAATTTAAAGACTGGATTTCACTCCACAGAAATCAGCAATTAATTACCACTACATTAATTCAGTCCAAATCCTGTCTACAACAGGCAAAAAACAAAATGGCATTAGAACTAGTTTATCACACTATAAATAATTTCTGGCAGTCTGAACTATCAATGTAGTGTACTAGAAAATGAATTGGCGGTTATGCCATCAGATCATCATACGATGAGCTAGAGTTAATAGAGCCATTGGAAGGAAACAGGACCTCTGGCAAAAAAACAAAATGCATACAATTCAGCACCAATGTGCACATTAGTCAAAAATAGACAAAAGGCAGCAATAAAGTTATTACTTCATATTTAACTGGAAAGTAGAAGTTAAAAGTAGGAGTATTTTTGAAATAGTACAGAGAAATTGAACATTTCACCCCAGTGAAAATTATGCTTCTAATAATACAATGTCATTTTTGTTCTGAGTGCAAGGATCCTTTATTCCAAGCTCAGTCAGCACAGTACTCTCATTAACCAGGAACTTAAAAGGGTTTTGTATATATGATTTAAATATCTGCAAAGACTAAGCCCAGAGCGTGGTCTCATTTTTGAGATTAGTTCTCAATTTTTGAGTGAGAGTATTGTTCATGTTTGGGGAAAGTTATGTTACCAAAAAGAGATTATCAAAAGCATTTCATACACTTTAGTGTTAGTAGCTTTAAGCTACTGAAAACAGATTAGCAAATAGATCAAGCCAAAAATACAGAGCCACTTTCCAGCTAGTACTAAGAGGGACTACTTTCCAGCTAGTGCCAAGAGCACATGCTACACACAAAAAAAACAAAAGCAAGTTATCATTTATATCATCCATTATTATTGGACAGATAACTCACTGCAAACACTTTTCTGACAAAATTTCCCATTGAGGCATTGTACAATGGGATATAACTCATGCGTCATACCAGCTAACATCTTCCTTTTTTTGCTCCCATAACTAAATTGTGAATAGAGATTTGTAAATATTGATTTTAATATTTTATTTCAGAAAAGAAATATACTTAACAAGTCCTCACTGGCAGTATTAGGAATCTGCCATGTTACACAGCAAGTTGTAGAAACAATTTCTATAACCTTCTCTGTAACATGACAGATCGTTAAAACATAACCATCAGCAAAAAATCATATATTTAGGATATTTCTCTCTACTAATAATTCTTGTTAAGTTCCTATTTTAAACTGCAGCTACTTAAACTCTATTGGACTTAACTCATTTATGACATTCATACCTATAATAGTTTACCACAATGGTGATTAGGACTCATTGATTTTAAAAAAATACAAAAATGCATAATATTCACTAACATTTCATTTATTGCTCTGAATCAAATAAGAGTGAAGATGTTACCTGCACGGCACAGAGCACTGATAAATTACAGGCCTTTATACATCTTGAGTGCCAATGGCCGACCTAACAAGTTGCAGTTTACCAACAGTTAAATTAATTGAGAGCAACAGTTCAAACAGCATACCTCAGGCAAAAAGTGAAACACACCTAACTAAATGCAGTAGGTGCTTATTCATGAATTCCTCATACTACATTTACACCTATTGCTTTACAGATTAAATGAATTTGATGCTTAATCGAATTTCAATAATACCTAGAATATTCTAATAGGCTGTGATAGAACTTACTTTCTCTGTCACTATGACCTTGTCTTCTTCCTGCGCTGTCTCATCTGAAGAATTCTATAATGTGAAGGGTCAGAAAACAGTAGTAAAAGGAGTAACCGTCCAGCAGGACAGGAAACCTATGTTTTTACCCTTTTCCACTTTGTTTCCCCCAATGCATTTTTCTTGCTGAAAAATATCTAACTCACACACTTTTGAACTAGTTACACTATATATATATATATATATATACTTCATTAAAAACAAAGCTGTTACTGTATTGCACAGAAATATCACATGGGAGAATATCAGAACTTCAACTACTTCAAGACAACCTGTAAAATACAAAATTTTCAGATGCTTCAGGAGCAATGGTATAACCCAAAGTTGTATGAAAATACACGTTGAAAACCAAATTTATCGACCCATATATATTTATATTATATCAATGTTGAGGTAGAGTACCAGACAATGCACGTTTGTGTTCAATCTTTTTAGTTGGAAGTCTTTTGTCGAGATTAACTTAAACTATGATCCATGAATAGTAAACAGAGAACCAAAAATGTTGGGCTCCTAAACGTAGTAGCGCATCAAGTCAGTCACAAATTGCGAGAAAATGCTTATGACGTGACTGTACACTTTGTAAAATAGTTGCACCAAATACTTTCCTAGACTTTCTGAAACAAGGCAGATCGAAAATGTGTTGGTCTAGCTCAGACCTTTAGATCAAGATGAAGTACATATTATTGCCATGTCTTTTATTTTTGATCAACATTTAGTGTTTCATCTCCAAACAAGTCAACGTCAATTTTGTGTGATTGTTATAGTTGGCATGACAGCAAAAAAAGGACTCGGGCTCGGGTTAGGTACTGATGGATTGTATTTTTAATTTTATATCGAACAGACCTGTGGGCAGACCTTCCTTCATGGTCTTAATTCAGTGAGGAAGATTGAGGCTAATGCTAGAAAATAGGTAAATAAATTACTTCTACCAAAATGACACTCTCATTTTTAAAAATATTTTAAAATATAAACATTTTCAGAACTAATTAAATGTAATTAAAGTGGAACCATTTGGATTAACAATTATTTTGTGTTCATGAAATAGTATTAGATTGTTCCACTTTGGCTAAAGTGACAACAACAAAAAATCTAATCAACTCTTTGTGATAAAGCAAAATCAAATTATCATAATTTAACAACAAAATTTTTCTCTTCGTTAAGGACCCTGTTCCATAAGTCCTCCCATGTATTGTGAAGCACAATAGTCTAGCAAAAATCACCCCCACAATATGTGTTTATTCAGCAAAGTTTGAATTTATTTACGATCTAATTGGACATGAAAAATTCTCTAACATCTGGTAGGGATTCATCTCAATTTGATAGTTCTTCAATACCACATGAGTATTGAAAGACACCTAAATTGTGGAGAGAATGCAATGAAAACAGTTCACTGGACTATCTGTGCTCACTACATGACTGACTTGAAATGCATTTAAGTTCATAATATCACATGCAATGCTATAACCACCAAAATTTTAAAGGGAAAGCAGGAATATCTAATGCAAATTTCGAAATGTAAGATTTGGGACCGGGCAAAAGTAACCAATCTTGCTTTTCATTTATTTGCAGATCATGAACATTTCAATAATAGTTTAGGAAGGAGTACTGTGGGAACATAGAGAAATATAAATCCTGAATGAACTGCGAATTGACCCATCAAACTCAAAATCTTGAGCCGTCAATAAAAGTTTAATGTCATTTACGATTAAATATCTGCCAAGCTAGTTCCTCAATGATTTTTTTAATTCTGTGACATGCCCCTAGATGAGGAAAATATTGTAACATATTTAAAATTCAAGATTTTCAAAAAAATTATATCAAAATAGAAAACAATGGTCCTTCTCTAGTACTTTCCCCAAAATTATATTCATATGGATTGGTCTGGGTTGTTATTTTTTTGCAATTTGTTAAGTTAGCTAGAGTACCATTTTGATGTTGCAATTGACCTAACTACCTTTTTGAATGGGACAAAAAAAAGCTCATATGAACTGAATAGCTGAACTGAAATATTTCTAGCTGAACAGTTCACTTAAAACTCTCTTCTCTTCAGGTTTATACAAATACTCTTTGAATGTAATTTTTTTTTAATTGGTTACAATTAGAGAGGTACTAATTTCAGTTGCTTTAGCAATGAGATAAATAGCCATTCTCTGTAGTGTTAAAATATCCCAGTTTCTTTCACCAAAGTTAATAAATAGGAATGCACATCATATAGCAAAACAGGTATTTTGACATTATTGAATGACAAAACATTCCCAGAAGTGCAGTGACAAATTCATGGGTCCCAGCTATGCCTGCCTTTTTATTGGATACCTCAAGACCTTGGAACAGATCTTTTTTTAAATATACACTGGCACCATTCTCAAACTCTTTCTCTGCTGCAACAACAACTGCATCGGGGCTGCCTCTTGCACCCATGTAGAATGCATTGACTTCAAATTTACCAGTAACTTCCACCCTGCCCTCAAATTCACACAGACCACCTTGGACACCTCTTTTCTCTTTCTCAATCTGTCTCCATCACAAGGGACAGACTATTGACTGACATCTACGATAAACCCACTGACTCCCTCAGTTACTTGGACTTGACTCCCTCTCACCCTGCCTCTTGCAAAGAAGCTTTTCCCTACTCTTTGTCTCATCTGCTCCCAAGATGAGGCTTTCCACTCTACGACATCAGATGTGTTCTTAAGTAAATTTAGTTTTCCCCTTGCGGTCATACAGATTCCTCACTTGTGTCTCCTCTGCGTCCCATAGTTCTGCGCTCACTCCCCAATACCCCTGACGGAACAAGGCTACACAGCATGCCACACACCACTTTGCAAACCTGGTTGGGAATAGTTTCAGTATGAGGAACAGAAAAATAATTTAGATGGATTTGCAGGACAGACAGACAAACGAGAAGAGATAATATTTAAGAGGAATGATTGTAGATGGGTTACACACGCAAATTGCACAAGAGTACATTACTTAAGCAGTTTTAAAAGCAGGCAGGACAGCTCCTGCGCATGCAGAATGATTTGTATTAATAGTACGCATGGAGCGAATGCCAGAGATAGGGACATTTTCAGGTTCATGTCAAGATAGAAAATAGCATATTTTATGGGTCATGAGTAAGGGAGCTCTAGAAGAGCGCTGCAGAAACCCAAAACGTTAATTCAGGCCTTGGGCACAGATGAGGGCAATTGAAACAAATGCATGGCTTTCTGAACAAAAAGAATGGGAGCGCTGGTCGGTAAAGGCAGAAGGGTGGCAGAAAGGAAGATTGCACTTGAGCAAGTGAGAAGTTGAGAATGAAGGGCTCAGAAAATGAAAGGCTTTGCCCTGGAGAAAAGGATTGAGTGCTTCAGCAGGTGAAGAGGATCTAAGATAAGAGTTCAACTTTACAAATCGACTTTACAAAATGCTTCCATGAGAAAATGTAGAAGAATAAAAGAATTTGTCAGCATAAGACAAAAAGGAAGCATAAAAGTCAAAGTGATTGATAATGATGCAAAAAAATGTGTAGAAAGATAAAAAGATGAAGGCCAAAGGTTCTGCTGGAAATGGCAAAATTGATAAACGGTGTAAGTTAACACCACACACAGAGAAGATGGTGGAATATATGGCTTGGCTTGAGATTTTAGTGAAAAAAAGCAAACCATTTCAGTGAATAACTGGGTCTCAATGCAATTTTCTACAGTAAGGCAAATACCAAGTTTGACAGTGAATGAGAATTCTAATAAGCAATGGAGAAAACAGTAGTGATTATTAGTTGCTAGCAGATTCCAGCAATTCAATGTGGGACTGAATGAATTAGCTAGCGAGGCGTTTGGAGAGAATTGTTGGCAACATTAGGAATACATAGCAAAAGAGATGGTTGCTGCAATGAGTACCTGAATGGTTTCTTCAGAGCTAGTGCTAAGAGACAAAGAAATATGTGGGGTTATCTTTGAAAGATTTGAGAAAGAATGCAGAGGATAATGATGGTTAGGGGATAAAGATCGAAATAGATCAAGCTAGAAGACAAATTGGTTCAGTATCTAGACAGCTCTGTATCACAAAGAAAAGCAGACACAAAACAAATTCTCAAAGTAGACCAAGAGCTAAAATACCAGAGATTTTTTTTGCTCAAGTATAGAATCTCATTTGAAGAGATTGGAAGAGCCATATCTGGTCACAAGACCATCCCCACAATCAAGATGCTTGCGTCAAATTCATATTATTGTACACAGAATGGGTTTTCATATTGTTGTGCACCGACCGAATGGGTTAATGTAATAAGTGGTACAATTATCTAATTAACTAACTTCTAGCCCAAGGTGCAAGATGCTTTAAGTAATTCACAAAGCAAGGTCCACCAATTGAAGTAGATTAAGTGAAATATTGATCTATATTTTCAGCATGTGAAGATATGATCTTTGTCTTACTCCAAGGTATTTATTCACAAAATGCTGGAGTAACTCAGCAGGTCAGGCAGCATCTCAGGAGAGAAGGAATGGGTGATGTTTCGGGTCGCGACCCTTCTTCAGACTGATGTCAGGGGGGCGGGACAAAGGAAGGATATAGGTGGAGACAGGAAGATAGAGGGAGATCTAGGAAGGGGGAGGGGAAGAGAGGGACAGAGGGACAATCTAAAGTTGGAGAAGTCGATGTTCATACCACTGGGCGGCAAGCTGCCCAGGCGAAATATGAGGTGCTGTTCCTCCAATTTCCAGTGAGCCTCACTATGGCATTGGAGGAGGCCCATGACAGAAAGGTCAGACTGGGAATGGGAGGGGGAGTTGAAGTGCTCGGCCACCGGGAGATCAGATTGGCGAACGCGGACCGAGCGCAGGTGTTGAGCGAAGCGATCGCCGAGCCTGCGTTTGGTTTCGCCGATGTAAATAAGTTGACATCTGGAGCAGCGGATGCAATAGATGAGGTTGGAGGAGGTGCAGGTGAACCTCTGTCTCACCTGGAAAGACTGTTTGGGTCCTTGGATGGATTTGAGGGGGGAGGTAAAGGGACAGATGTTGTCTTACTCCAAATCGTTATTAGTTCCTAGCTGAAATAATGTTCGACCCTTTCTCGGAGTTCCTATAATTTCAATGAGGAAGGCAGACCAGAACATACTGGCTTGATGCCAAAGTTAATGGTTCTCAAACAGGCTAAAGGTCAACAGTTTTAGCCACAATGCATTTAGCAAATTAGTTAAATGACTTGATTATTGCACCTTTTCACTCATCCGATAACCACATTAGAGTGGTTAATTAGTTGTGCACAGGATTCAAAGCCATAAATGACCTTTTTTTTCTTACTTTCCATAGGATGTGGCCATCATTAAAGAGTCCAGCATTTCCAGCTCCACCCCAATCGCCTGGGAATTAGGAATCAGTTAACAGACAGCCACATTAGCAAGTCAGGAAACCCAGGGGATAAGGATGATAAATTGTTCCCCAAATATATTAATGAACCAGATAGGTTTTTTAACAATATGAAAATTTCAGTTACTGTTATGTAGATTATTTTTAATTCCAGATGTGTGATGTAAATATCCTCACTGGCATGGTGGAACATGAAATTGCAAGTTTTGTTAAGTGGTCTACTGTGGACAGATGATCAAAGTTTTTATTCACTGCTCTACCAGTTATCTATAGGATTTATTATTTAACAGAATTTGTTTTTTTAATTATACTAAATGAGGTTACTTTTTAAACCAGCGGACTTGAATGGCTGCATTCAAAAGAAATTGAGCAGGTATGTTAAAGAAAATAAATATTTTTGTGTGCAAGAAATAGTAGAACAACATAATCTTTGCATTAGCAGGTTATGCTTAAAATCAAATTGCCTTATCCTCACAAAATTTAGGCTACTAATATGCAGCGAGCAGAACCCAAAACTAAAAATGTCAAGAAATCCAGAAATCAAAGAAAACTTAACCAATTTTATCCATTGGAGCAGTAAGATCTTAACTGGTCAGGTAATTAATATCACTGATCAAATAAGAATTAGACACAAGTGTGCAAATCACCTTAAACAAAAACAAACACTCGGGATAACAATACAAGATAGTAAAACAAAAGCTCAAGTGTAAGAAAATGCATCCATTACCTTCTTGAAGATTTTTCCACTTGGCTGAATTTCATCTTCCTCACTAAGAATTTCACGAGTTCCTAAACAATTCCTATGCTTATAGCTTTCAGTAGCAAATTGAAAAATTTTATCCAGGGTATCAGTACCACCGTACAAACTTGCTAACAGATTATCTAAACTTTCCACACATCTATAAGGGCCAGCAGGGTGATTATTAATTGATTTTGCTCTTATTCTGGATTTTCGTTGCGAACCTCCGAAGAGCTGTAATGGCAGAATAAATAAAAGATTGCATGCCATAATCATGAATTGCAAAATAAAACAAAATACGGGATTGACACCATTCTTCAATTTCATTTTGCTTGGAGGCCTCGATTGTTGTTATCAGAAAACCAAAATACTTCCAAGATTGAGGCCAGCGGTCCAATTTCTGCAGTTTTATTTCTGAAAGTAGAAAATGAACAACATTAGATATGATATACCACAAACTTGTTTTAATCCAAGACACTTACTGAAACTATGTTTTTATGTTCCCTAAAGAGAACATATTGATTGCTGAAGAGATCATACATGCTAATAATTTCCATTTAATTAGCCTCTATAATATCTCACTTGAGTGTGGTAAACAAAATAAAGTCCCACAAAACTTGAGCAAAGCAAGAATTAGTCAAAGAAATCAGTTTTATGAAGCATCTTAAAATACAAAGCAAAGCTGGAAAGGATGATTATGGAGAAAATCTCGAACAAAGGGTCTAAATGCCCAAAGGTACAATCCCGAAGAGATCTTCAAATGAATACGTTCATAAATATCCAAACGATGTTAAAAACTGAAACAAACTCTTAACACATGGAGTATCTAATATTGGGAGCATTTGTAATCAAGACCTAATGCACTTCCTTAGAAGGTTTAGGAAGTTTGGTAAGTCCCCTACAACTCTCACCAACTTTTACATACGCACCATAGAAAACATATTTATCAAGATGCATCACAGCTTGATTTGGCAACAGCTCCATCAAACCACAAGAAATGGCAGCGCATTGTGGACGCAGCACAGACCATCACACAAACCAACCTCCCTTCTATTGACTCCATTTATACCTCACACTGACTCGACAAGGCCAGCAGTATAATCAAGGACGAGTTGCACCCCAGTCACTCCCTCTTCTCCCCTCTCCCAGCCGGCAAAAGGTATAGAAGCGTGAAAACGCACAACACCATATCAAGGGAGTTTCTAATAAACTAAACTAAAACATAAAAAGAATGAGTGATTGGGGGTTTTGTACTGGTTAAGACAAATATAACAAAAGTTATTTGAACGACGTTAAATGGAGGATGCCAGCTAGAAGAGCCTTGCAGTGGAGTGTGGAGGTTTAAACAAAGCTGTTAATGGGCTGTAGCATAATTAAACATACAGAAATTAAAATTTAATTCCTTCTTAAATGCACCAATGTGAGAGTGGAGATGCCTTGCCCCAATTACAGCTCATGTGAGAACAAACTTGGAAAATTATCTTCCTATCAACTGCAAAAATATTGGTTCACCACATTAATCTCTGTCCTAAGAGCACAGGTTAAGCAGACAAGGCAATGTTCACCAAACTATGGAAGAATACAAAGATTTTAAAAGGGCTTGATGGGGTAGATGTAGAGTTAGTTGATGGTTCCCTAGAATTAGCGGTCAAAGCCTCAAAATACGCTTGAGGCCATTCAGGACAGGCGTGGGGGAAAAATCTTCACCCAGAGAAAGAGAAATCTTTGGAATTCTGCACCTAAGAATGCCTTGTAAGCTCAATTGACAAATAAATTCTAGCCAGATCAGATTTTTAAGATAGGGAATCAAGAGTTATGGGGTTAGTACAGGAAAGTGCCAAATTAAAAGCTATCATAATTTTATTCAATACTGAGCAGACCTGAGCAGGGGCATAACAAAATGGAAAACAAATGCATCTTGTAAAATTCTGCATTTTTGGCAAGTTATACTTTTCATATGTGAAAGAAAGAATATGGACTCATATTTACATTCTACCAAAAAAGTTCACTAATGTATAAAAGCTTCATGTGCAGTGTCATCATTACTCGCATCTTTAATTGACCATCAAAATGTGATAACTATTGTAATGACTTCTGAAAGAGTGCGTTTTAAGGAAGCAGCCTAAAGTTCAAAAAACAAAATTAAACGACTTGACAGATACATAGTTTATCTTTGCACAAATGATCAAAAGGTTTAGGTTTTGAAGAAAAACACGTGAGCAAAAGTCGAAAGTCACATCCCAAATGTTCCTGCAATGTGCTAGTGTTTTTCACACAGTACGATTTTGAAGTTTATGTACTTTGTCAATTTTATTCAAACCTTTCAGAAGTTTATCGTCAATAATCCATGGTGATTCTGATGTTAATTAATCTTGCAAATATACCAGGGTGGGTAAGGTGGGTATTGCTACAGATAAATACTTTCACTAACTTTGCCTTGCCAACCTTGTATTTTGATTTTTTTCTTATAGTGAGGGAGAGCTAACAAGTGTCAGGAGAGAATTATGTAGTAACGAGAGTAATGCAAAATGAATGCTCACAGTTCATTATAGTCTTCACAGTTCCAACACATATAACAACGCCAACATAGACCTCCATCACTGGCAAATTTCCTAGCTGGATAAAAATAACTGCTGGCATTGACTCAACATCATCAGCTTTTGTAGCGGTAGAAGTCAATAGGATTAAATACATCCATAACACATGAAATAGGCAGCACAAATAGACCCAAAACAAAACCATTAATTTTTTTGTGATATTCCAATATTCAGTGACTGGATTAGAAAATCTAAAACTGGTAAATTTAAGTAGTAAAATGGATTTGGGTGCTCTCAAGTACAAATCACTGAGTATTAACATGCCTTCCTGAATTGTTTGATGAACCTGCTGGCTGGCAAGGGAATTGGCTGAAATTACACGGTGCTTTGGCAAGATCATTCTGTGAACAGTTTTAATCATCACTAGACGGGTGTGGGCCCAGCAACCCTCCCCCAACTGACGACCAGTGGACCCGTTGCTGGCCGGGAAGTCTCCCCCGGGACCGTGGGCAGGCCAGGGGGCAGAGGAAGGGGGAGAGGGTACCACTCACCCCGGCCCTGGGCAGCCATCGCGAGCTGTGGACCCGTTGGGTGCAAACCTCTCCTGTAGCGGCAGCTCGACGGCGATGGCCATCTTCTTTGACCCTCTGCCGCCGCGCTGCACCACGGGAGGCAGGTCAGGCGCGGGGCACGCCGGGATGGGCGCCAGTCCTCCCGGCCCGGGAGGGGGGTGAGCGCATTTATTAAAGTTTATTAAGTTAATTGCTTTTAAAATGTAAGAAAACTTGATCAATCGAGACTGCAGGCAAATGGTGACTAGGGTGGGCCTAAAATTGTTGCGCTATCGTGTACCGTTTTGGCTGTATTTTGGGTATGTACAATCAAACTAACAAACTGACAAACAAACAAACAAACAGACAAGATGAGAGTTTTAGTTATATATAAATATAACTAAATATATTCAAAGAAAATATTCTTGCCTCGAGGCACTGCAACAAAAGTTCCCTAAAGTTGATTTCTGATTATGAGTGATCGCATAGAATAGGCCAATATCTGTTGGAGATAGAATCACAATGATTTCAATGAAATAAAATTCTTAGAAAATTAGATAAGACAGCTTGTGGGTGGTGAATCTCACTAAAGATCCATAACAGGAGACTGACTACTCAGAACTGAAAGGTGAAAAAACGGAAATGAAAAATAGATGGATGTTAATTATTTGAATTTATTAAACGCTGAAAGACTAAAAGTGCATAATTTGCTCAGTTAGAAATTGGACATATACCTAAAGGTTGTGCTGAGCTTCAGTGGAGCAGAGTCAGATCAGAGTCAGAATGAACTGGGGAATTAAATAATTAGAAGCTCAGAATCTTGTGGGAACTGAGGATATTACACAAGGCAGTCACAGCACTGTCTCCCCGTTGTAAAGGCTGTATTATAAGCATCAAACTGTATAAATTGCTGTATAATTGAAAGATGCAAGAAAATTACTGCTTATGATCATCCTGATTCTCCATTATTGAAAACAGTAACTCTCTTCAAATCTTTTGAACAATTTAACAACCCAAATTAGATCACTCCTCAACCCCTTATAAACTGAAATGATTCAATGACAGATTTATGTAGCATGCTCACAAGTTTGTCTTTAAATCAGCACAATATCCCTAACTCATTGCTAAGACTTGGAGAGAAATAGAGTGTATTCTCTTATGGCTCTGGATAATCTTATAAATTTCATCCGAGAAATATATAGGTTTAAAAAAAAGCCATTTAACTTCTAGAGGCTGCTCAATCGTTCAGTAAGATCATGTCTTTTCTTTATTCCACTTTACTGCCTGATCCAGCTAATCTTCAATTTTCTTCTGCTCCAAAAATCATCTGAGGTCTTGAATATATTCAATAATTCAGCACTCACAGCTCAGAGATAAATTATTCCAATGATTAATAGCCCATTGAGAACTTATTCCCAATTTCATATTTATGCTAAAATGTGCCGATTTTTGAATTTCTCCAATCCCCACACCTAAAGAGAAAAAATCTTTGATGTTTAGCCTATCAAGTTCGCTCAGAATGTAATTAAATTCTTCTAAACATCGACATTCTTCTAAACATCCATAAGCACAAGTCCAATTTTCTCAATCATTCCTCACAAGATATCTCTTTCATCCCAAGAATCAACCCATAAATCTTCTCTGTATATAATTTTCTTAAAGGTAAGGAAACTAAAATTGTATGCTGCCTTATAGGTGTAATTGCTCCAAAATCCTATACTTATAACAAAAATTCACTCACCACCTCACAGCCACTCGTGCACTAGGTCCTCATCCACAGGAATCTTTTGCTGCCATGCAACTCTAATGACCTCGAGATGAAGCCGAGATCCAACCCGTAAACTGCCCCAATTGTCTTCTGAAAATTACTGCAGCCAGAAACCCGTCAACCATTTCCACATCAGAGACATTGCGAGATAGATTGGTGCAAAAAAAAAGTTCAAGACGAATCAGGGGTGACACAGTGACACATCAGGTAGAGCTGCTACCACACAGCACCAGACACCCATGTTCGATCCTGACCTCGTTTGCTGTCTCTGCGGAGTTTGTATGTCACAGTGTCCATGCGGGTTTCCTCTGGCTGCTCCGATTCCCTCCCGCAGACCAAAGACATGCAGGTTGGTAGGTTAATTAACCTTTGTAAATTGCCCATACTATGTAGAAAGCGGATGAGATTGTGGGTAACATAGAACAAGTGTGAACAGGTTGCCATTGACCGGCATGAAATTAGTGGGCTGAACAGCCCTTTTCCATGCTGTATCTCTAAACTAAACTAAAACCTGTTTAAACAATTCTGATAAAAGTTAAAATCCAAATCATTTACCATTTTTTGAAATCGAATGAAACACAACACTATATGTTGCCAGTGTAACTGGCTCCTCAGCTCAGGAACTGCAGGTCGACTGCACAGTAATTCTGAAGTGGACTGGCTTGAAAATCTAGAATGAAATGACATGTGCACCACGGATCGTTCTTAGCATATCTTGTGCAATGTACTGTTTTTTTATTCTTCCCATCAAAATGCATCACTTCCCCAATCTCATTACATTCCAGCTGCCAGATTGTTGTCACATATCCAAAGCCCTCTGCAGGCTTTAACTTGTTCAGCATTTGTTTTCCCATTTATCTTTGTACCACCAAATTGATTATGATACTCTTCACTTTAGTTACTAAAGAAAATTATAAATATTTGAGACCCCAGGATTGATCCCCATCTCATCCCACCAGGTGCAGCTTGCCAACACTCCAAAGACGTACAGGTATGTAGGTTAATTGGCTGGGTAAATGTAAAAATTGTCCCTAGTGGGTGTAGGATAGTGTTAATGTGCAGGGATC